>NC_090025.1:89006051-89652428 GCF_037176765.1 Anolis sagrei
ATCCATTTGAAAAAAAAAGGATTTGTTTGCAAGTTCCACAAAGTAGTAAAATGCAAAAGCCTAGACTTTGTATCACTCAGGAAGAATAGGTCCCTTGTTACTATTTTTGCTTTCCTTGAGGCTGGATATCTATCAGCTGGACATCTTGTAGCTCATTTTCCTAAATGGAGAGGGGAGAGTCAGACTTA
Source organism: Anolis sagrei (assembly GCF_037176765.1). Lineage (NCBI taxonomy): Eukaryota > Metazoa > Chordata > Lepidosauria > Squamata > Anolidae > Anolis > Anolis sagrei. Next base: position 89,006,240 of record NC_090025.1, read on the forward strand.
ATGTAATGCTTACTCTTTCTTTTCTTTTCTTTTCTTTTCTTCTTCTTCTTTTTTTTTTTTTTTTTTTTTGCTAAATGACCTTGCCACAATTGGGGTATGCATTAAATTTTCATCACACAATAATCTTAGTGCTAAGACAAAGCAAAAGGGGAAGCTGCTTCAAGAGGTGCATCTGGAGCTCCTCTTTGAAGGGACGTCATCTCTTATTAAATGACCAGAGCTCTATCCTATCCTGGAAGTTGCAGTTTGGTGAGGCACCAGCATTCTTTGGCAAAGAAGACTCAAAATATTCTCAAAATACAGCCCCCAGAATTCCATAGCATTGAACCAAGGCAATTAAAGTGGATTTATTCTACAGCATAAATGCACTCCAAGGGTTTCCTTTTTTAAAAGTAATTTTATTGTGGTTTTCAAATGAACAAGTTTGAACGTGTAGGGGTAACGTGTAGGGTAGGCAGTGGAGAATTGGGTTTTTTTATCGCTGCAAGCTTTGGGGTTCTAACAATTGTTCATAACGAAGGAATTCTAAGCAGGCAGCAACAGTAAAGCACACTTCTTTTTGCCAAATTACAAAGAGCACACTTTTTACCACTGAGCATTACATATGGCAGCAAATACTTTTTTTTTTGTTTCAGGTATGCATAAGACTTAAGTAAAGGCGGTAATAGCCTGTTGTAGAGAAATGTTTATTATAAAGTGTTTATTATAATGTGTTAATATCTGTATTTGTGTTTTACATTGGTGTATGGCCTAGCTGTGAGAGATAGGTTGCCATGGAGACAAGGCAGCAGAGGAGGTGGGCGGAGCTTAAAGAGAAAAAGGTTTGAAAGTGACAGTTAATTTTCAGTCAGGAGGAAGAGACCCTGAGAAGAGGAGCAGAGTCAGATAGGACTCTGGGAGAGTAGCAGAGTCAAGAAAGGACTCTGAGAAAGTAACTCAGTCAGGAGGAAGAGACCCTGAGAGAGTGCAGAGTCAGTTAGGGGCTCTGTGGAGTGAAGCAGTGTAAAGTCAGTTAGTTTTTAGTGTTGGTGAATATTTCTTCAGCAAGGGAGCTGAAGGTGAAACCTCGTTAGATTGCTTGAGTAAAAAGAATCTAACAGAGGGGTTTTAGGATCGCCAGTAGTGGAAGACTGGAGATCAGTGGTTTGATCCGGTATAGGACAAACAGTGAGAATATTCACAACAGGGAACACTGAAATAATAAAGCGCTTCACTACAGAAAGAGTTTATAAGTTGTAACATCTAAAGCCTGAATTGTATCTCAACCAAGCCATATTGTAACCATCAAGCATATGCCAAGCTCAACATCTTCATATTGCAACAATAAGCTTTGTTCAACAATAAACTTGTTCTCTTTGTTATTTTTAAAACTGCCTCATCTCCATTGATTTTACGTTCGGTGCATTCCACTCTACCAAAGTTACCTCACAACGCAAATAGGGATAAACAGAGACTTTAATACCAGCGTCTCTATACATATTGGTGGCAGTTTAATTTAGCATTCTAGGAACTTCCTTACAATTTATGGTGGCATTAATACTTCTTCACACCTGTCAACTCCTGCTCCTATTCCATGTTTATAAGCCAGTACTTCTGGCTGGATGTTACTTGGATGCTGGCAATTGGATGATATCCTTCATGACATATGAAAGTAAACAGCTCTTTCAAAGAGAATGGTCACAGAGAGGAAGAACAGATCAGAGGATATCACTCTGGGCTTTCATTGCTTTCCCTGAAACATCTGCTGGTATATTTTAGCCTAAGGGTAGGTTAGTTCCTGGAAACTAAAACAGGCATGTTTGGCCTTCTAAATGAATTGAGGTTAGTGAACATAAGTAAAATGTTTAAAACAGATAATTTCGCCAAATACATATGGATATTAATCTAGCACTATTGGTTTTGGATAGTGCCATTTAAATAAAAGGAAAGCTAAGTGAGATTAATAAACTTAGTTACTATTTCAATCACAGTGGATAAATACTTTAGGTGTACAATCCATTCCTCATACATGCCCCCTCCCTTGAAAAGCAGAAGTGGATTAAGTGCAAAAAATGGTTCTGGACAAGCTGTATATCAGGAAAGGAATTGCAGTCTTGCACGTATCGTTTTACTGCAGCTCCCAGCATGACCCTCCTCTGGCTATGTTGGTATGGCTGCTGGGAGCTGCCATAAAATGACATATGGAGGACTACATATGTCCCACTCTGAGTTGTGGATGAAACACCACTCAAGTTTTCCTTTTTCCCTGATCATTCTTCCTCTGCTATTGCCCACATGCTGTGCTTGAAGTCACCCTCATCGGGGACCTTTCCCAATATCTCAAATGTTTCTTCTTCTTCAACAGATATGGCACTTCCACTACTATTAGTAAGCTTTTTCTCTCTTTTTGTCTTTCCTTCCAGTATTGATTCCTACAAGAGCATATGACCTCTTCAGTGTGGCAACGGAACTGCGACTCCCACGCCAGTTCTGAGAAACCTTCCCTTAACATCCTATAAGCCTGTAAGTTTAAAATGTACTTGTAGTGAAGCAAATAAAATATGAGAAATATCTCCAGTATAATCTGAAGTCAAAGAGGAAAAATCGAAATTGATGTAATGAGCCACATCAAGGAGGAATGCAACTGGATTCCAGGAAGTGGAATAAATTACAGAATTTAGAGGAGAGGAGAAAGGAACAAAAATGAAGGGAAAAGTCTGAAGATCGAGTGATGCAAAATGCAAGAATTCTCTCTCTCTCTCTCTCTCTCTATATATATATATATATATATATAGAGAGAGAGAGAGAGAGAGAGAGAGAGAGAGTCAAGAAGATGATTATAAATAGAGGATTGGAAGGAAAAGATTTCTTGAACCAGAAGTGGTGAAAGCTAGATTAAAATGTGTGAGATTGGCTAAGGAAAAAAATTGAATTACAGCACAGCAGGACTGGCTTTTACATCTTCCAAGGGAACTAAATTATGCAAACAGCCATATGTCAAACAGACAAAAATGTCATGGATGTTGAAACCACCAGGCAGCATATTGTGCAACAGCATTATATGCACTTCAACATGTTAGACAACAAACTTTATATATCATGCATTCATTCTGAATACATTTTAGTTCAACTGCATTCCTCAAATTGTGGGGAAGGGCCCAGGAGGTCTGATTGGCATGGAAACTCTTAAAGGAGAGCATGATGTTTAAAGAACAGTACCCAGTAGGTTCACTCAATATCCATCAAGCTCTGTGAGGGTTTAATACTATATGTGTGTGTGCATGTGTCTGCTGACTTATGGAGATCCCATGAATTTTACAAGATTTTCCTAGGCCAGGAATACTTATACACAGTAACAAATTCTAATTGATCACTACAGATGGACTTTGGCAGGGGTGATTCAAGTCATTTTCTCCCTGCAGGAAAGCAGTGAATAATGATTTTCCCTGTAATAGGCAGTAAGAGCACATAGAGCTTTGGAGAGCTTCTGAGTGATAGTTTATGCAATTCAGACCAGGAGAGGACAGCCTCTCAATTTTTATCATCTTTTATAGATATGGGTGAAACGGCAGAAAAGACTGCTTCTGGAACATGGCCATACAGCCCAGAAAACTCACAGCAACCCAGTGATTCCAGTCAGGAAAGCCTTTGACAACACAATTTCACTCTTGTTTATATTTCTATCATTCACCCTAGTGCCCCCTCCTCCTTCATTTGTCAAATTTACACACTTAGAAAGCAAATGATAGAAATTTTCACAATTAGTATAACTTTCATAATATATAAATTAGGTTGCCTGGCTTTGATGAAAGGTAATATGACCACCCTATCTGCTCATCACAACAGAGCCTCCACTGAATGTTGCCATTACCATGGCTAGGACTGCTTTTTCAACAAAACTAGGCTAGTTTCAAGGATAGCATTCACTTCCTTTCTTGATTCACTCCAGAGAATAATGTTTATGCACTGTCCACGCAGCTTCATAAGCAAACAGAGATAAATGGGGGTAACAGGTCAGATCATTTAGCAGAGAAGTGCTACCTGTTTTGCTTGTTAAAAGTTTGTGATTCCTCTGTTAGCATAGAGGCAAAGAACAAATACACCCACACATATATGGTAATAGAGAAGCATCTCTAAGACGTCTATCAAACTGTGAATCATACTGAATTTTCTCTTTAAAAATCGAAAAGAATTCCTGCAAAACTGTTTATGATAGCCTTAGGGTTTTGAATATTTCAATCAACAAAAAGCTGCAGAGAGTTCAAAATAGTAACTTTAATTGGTGCTCCATTTGACACCATTGCTAGTATGTTCCTACTTCCTCCTTTGCTGAATGATGGAGGCTAGGAAACCAAACACTAATGATACTTGTTGATATTTTTGACCATCTGGTATCAACAGTAGGAGTCTATAGCTACAGCTGGTAGAATAACAATATAGTTTGGGACCAATATATTCTGTTGAGCATCTCACACTCTCATGACATGAACACATAGTTGGTTACATCCTGACACTTTGCTAATCTATGTAAATTAGGGTCTTTCAATAATTGCTATCACGTGTAATGAGTTATAATGACTGAGCAAAGTTATTATTAATTAAACTTTATTTATACCTTTATTTATGTTTTCACTCCAGGAGATGAAATTATTTGAGCTTATGTGAATGAGAGGTGGGAAGTTAAATAGCTTTTAATAACATTTTTAAATATGGGCACTTTTTGGCTGTGAAAAAACTTTACTGTATCTTCATCTAAATTTCTATATGACATGCATGAATCTCAGAACTATTAGCTTGACATGATCAATGTACCGTCTGTAATTATCTTATAGCACTAGTGTCGAGTGCAACAATGATGCCATCAATCTTAAATCAAATTTCATACTATGTGCAAATGAAGCATGTTGATCTGATTAATGCATGTATTGAAACTTTACTATTAGCTTATAGTTTGCATCTATAAGGTTCATTTCAAATTGGCAGGTTGCAGGACCTAGAATAGACAAGATTTTCTCTTTCAACCTCAATTGGTCACAGTCCTTCTACACAATTACACATGGCAGAAGGCTGCAATGTGTTTGATATAAAGAAAAAATGCTCTCTGCATATGTTCAAGAACTCATCCATTGACTGATCATCCCACCTCATGCTTAATGTAGGTTTTTGTGTGTATGTGTAAGTTAAAAATTACACAGATAAATACAGATCTTAATTGCATGACATCTCACTTCGAGTTCATATTCTGAGACTGCTTTCTCTCAATGCTTACAATACAAAGTTAAGCAAAGTAGCAGAAAACAGCACACAGATTGCTCAGTATTTAACAATAGCCTCAGTTTGCACATTTCTTTCATTCCTTTCTCTCTAGGCCTAGTTCACATCAGGAACTGTTATGAAGTGAGAGGCACTTCCCATCATTCTAACAAAATCCCTCCCAGCTGACTGTATAAATTGGATAGAGGCTGACAATGTGGTTTCTTATTTTAATCAGCAATCGTTCTCTGAAAATCTAGCTGTCCATAAGTCTCCTGAAGATAGAAAATCACAGAATACACCAAAACTCTCTAAAATTCTGCTTGAAGTTATTTGTACCATTTTGAGTGTGTGTTTTGAGAAACATACTTTTCGAAACTCACTCTTTTTGGTACTTAAACAAACATACCCTTCCAGACACCTTTTGTTCAAAGACAGTGTTAGTACAGGTGGCCATGATTACGGTGTGGTAATGAAAGTTTTGGTCTTTTAAGAGTCATTGAACTGTACATATTCTGAAAAAAACATACTTACCTCATTGAGGTCATCCTTTGCATTATAGTAGACAATATCATTAGCCTGTACAAAAGAGAAATAACAAGTAGAGTTAATGTTTAAAAGTACAGCAAAAAAAAGACATTTACAGTATGACCTTATGAGTTGTGAAATATTTCTCAGGTACAGTAGTTTGGTCCAGGTCCATCATTCATGGGGGTCACAGTGGTCTGCGGGAGCTGAATTGGGTGAGGGTACTGTAAATCTTATCGTTTGTGGTCCAGCCTCCCCAAACCATACTAGGACATATAGTGAGCCATGTGTGCCAAGTTTGGGCCAGGTCCATCATTTGTGGGGATCGCAGTAGTCTATGAACGTGTGTGACGGTACTGCAAATCCCATCATCCATGGCAAGTTTGATCCAGATCCATTGTTGGTTGGGTTCACAGTGCTCTCTGGATGTAGGTGAACTACAATTCATATAAATCATGGTGAATTCTTCCCAAACCTCTTGTTCAGTTGCTGATCAATTACTATTTGCTGCGTGCCATAGGAAAGGGTAGGAAAGGCTTAAGGGGGAGGCTGTGGGTGGGGTCATGCAAATTCCAAACCCATGGAGAGAAAAAGGAACCTTGGGATATCCATTCTAAAGGAAAAACAGCACATTTAGGATGAAATTGTCCCAAAATGAAAGCCTTCACTTGGGTGGTGAGCAGTATGGTGTTTGGGGAGGACACTGGCAGGGCTTGGGCTACATTTTCATGGTGCTCACTACAATCTTAAATGGCTCCTCAGCACTGTGGGTTATAGCTGTTTGTGGAGGTGGGAGACTGTCTATGTAAGAGGACACCTCTGCCACATACATACATAGAATCATAGAGTTGGAAGAGACCTCATGAGCCATCCAGTCCAACCCCCTGCCAAGAAGCAGAAATTGCATTCAAAGTACCCCTGACAGATGGCCATCCAGCCTCTGATTAAAAGCCTCCAAAGAAGGAGCCTCCACCACACTCTGGGGCAGAGAGTTCCACTGCTGAACAGCTCTCACAGTCAGGAAGTTCTTCCTAATGTTCAGATGGAATCTCCTCTCTTGTAGTTTGAAGCCAAGTCTCCAGGGAAGCAGAAAACAAGCTTGCTCCCTCCTCCCTGTGACTTCCTCTCACATATTTATACATGGTTATCATGTCTCCTCTCAGCCTTCTCTTCTTCAGGCTAAACATGCCCAGCTCTTTAAGCCACTCTTCATAGGGCTTGTCCTCCAGACCCTTGAACATTTTAGTCGCCCTCCTCTGGACACATTCCAGTTTGTCAACATCTCTCTTCAGTTGTGGTGCCCAGAATTGGACACAATATTCCAGTTGTGGTCTAACCAAGGCAGAATAAGGCAGCATTACTTCCCTAGATCTAGACACTATGCTCCTATTGATGCAGGCCAAAATCCCATTGGCTTTTTTTGCCGCCACATCGCATTGTTGGCTCATGTTTAACTTGCTGTCCACAAGGACTCCAAAATCTTTTTCACACGTACTGCTCTCGAGCCGGGCATCCCCCATTCTGTATCTTTGCATTTTGTTTTTCCTGTACATTTTTCACTTTTTTATGTGCACAGATAGATAAAAACAACTTTCAGCAAAATAGGTATGGAGGGTACTGCATACAGAATTTCTAAGAATCAATAACAGCCAGGTAAGTCTCAAAAATGCAAGAAATTGCCTTATGGACAAAATGAGTTTGCTGGAATTAGCAATTAAATGCAGTGACATCTCAGGATTGGTTCAGCTATATATCCAAGGGTCATAACACTCGTTTAAACTGCTCTTGCCTAACTGCAGTTAAGAATGCGTATAACTATTGTTAAGAATGCAAAACATTCAGATAAATAACTGCGTTGCAGAGATGAAGATACATTAAGATCCCAATCTATTTTTGTCCTACTTCTTACTGCTATAGCAACCACTCTTTGGAGTTTTAGGCCTGATATATTTGGCCAAGGGCATATTCATATGAATTAACACAAGCCTACAAGATTAAGGGTCATAAGAACCTTTAAAAACAAAAACAATGATATGCTGGTTTTATGGGAATTTGGATTGCTCTATTGCATACAGGTTTTTCACACCTTGGTTTGACATATCTGTTTTGTAAGACATGACTATAGATGATCTATACTGTAAAATGAATGCAGCTTGACACCACTTTAACTGCCACTGTTCAATGCTATGGGCTCATAGGAATTGTAACTTTACAATATCTTTAGCCAGCTTTGCCATGCTGACCTTGAGCAAAACACTCCCTCTCAGCTTCGAGGAAAGTGATAATGTGAACATTCACTGAATAAATCTTGCCAAGAAAACCTTAGTATACAGTTGCAAATTGAAGGCACAAAACAACAAGAAGTTATGGCCCCAATCAAATATTTCTAAATCATGTCTGTAGTACACTAACATCCTAAGAATGCATTATTTCCATAATAATATTGGATTACATCCAAAACTCAAGTTGGACAACAGGTATGTTTCTTTCTCCTTTTCTGTCCCATGAACATAAAAGGTGGTCCCTGATGGATCAAGTTCATTCTGAAGAAGTAACAGGGTTGGACTAAAGCACAGCTGGTGAGTCACCACCAGCAAGCAATAAGATCTACCAATCAAAACGTTGCCAGTTCAAAGCCCAGGTTGAAGTGAGCACCCAACTGCCAGCCCAACTCAGTTTACCTAAGCAATTCAGCTTGGAGCTGTAAGTAAAGAAATTAGGTGCCACTAAAAAGTGGAGGAGATATTTTATGACACCATAAAAGAAAAAAAGACCAGAAAATGCCAGAAACCAAAGTGGAAGAAGTCCTGATGATTCTTCGTCATAGAGGATGGCGTGATAGCACCCCCTGGGGCTGGATTTGAGCACAACCTCCAAAGGTGTCAAAAAGCTGGACATTGACACAACATACCTCCTTTCTTCTGTTCTGTCCAAACAGCATTGAATATTTGCCACATATGTGCACTGTGATTCACACTGAGTCCCCTTGGGGAGATAGGGTGGAACATAAATAAAGTGTTGTTGTTGTTGCTAACATCAGAAGGAGATTTTAGACTGGTTCTACATTGTAGAATTAATACAGTTTACAATTTTAACTGCCATGAGTCAATAGTATGGAAGCTATGGAAGTTTAAAGCAATATCAAATTGCATTAATTCTACAGTGCATCCTTAGTTGGGTGCTACCTTAACTTAGAACATAAAACAGATGGAAACATTTTCTCATATTCATGGAAAATGTTTCCATCTGGACTACAGTTACTTGTAACTGTAACTACAGTTACTTGTAACTGTAGATATGTCCAAACAAAATGATCTGACTTTCAGTCCCAGTATGGTCACCCTGGAACCATCCTCTCTAGGAATGTTCTTTGTCATGCAAAGTAACTATATGGAAACTTCCAGGGGAAAGCATGCCATAGAATCATCTGAATGACCAAGCAATTTTTCCCAGAGACTATAACCTAGACACAGATAAGTGAAAATTTGGGTATGAGTTTCGTTGTTATAGGAATCTTACTATACTGAATAAGTTCATTTTCTTGCAGTTGTGGTCCCTGATAGTTCCTTGAATCATAGAAAAGTTATCAATTATAACAAATAAACACAAAGTCCTACTTCCATGTTCTAGTCAGATTTAAGCCTGGCTGATCAATTGAGAAATTCAAAAATTCTGAGCCTGTTATTTTTTTTTCATTGGATTCTGCAGAATTTAGAGAAGAGGTAAATTCAAGGGACCATTTCCTGTGCCACATGAGCACCCCAATCCCTTCCCTTCAGACTCCTTCCCTTTTAAATCCATTAATTGTGTTAGTTTTTGATATACTCTGGTCTTGATGTTCTGGCTATGATGCACTTGTTTTAAAGTTTTAAATCTCTTGACCCTTAGACCTGATGTGCTTGTGTGGGACTGTGTCCTTCTTCTCATGAGCTGATCATAGACCATAATAATGTGAACTTGAACTTGAATGTCTCTCTCTGTGTGTGTGTTTCAATCCACAATGGTGAATGACTGTACTTGGAGCTTAATGACATCCCCAAAGGCCCATTGAAACTATATTCTATTTCAATGTCATGGCAAAATTCCATGGAATCCTAGGATCTGCAGTGTAGGAAGTTACATTTTTGATTATCATTATCCTCAGCCTCTATTTATATGCACCATCACTAAACATGTTTTAGAATTTTTTTCCATTTTAAATTTTTTATTATACATTTATCAAACAACATGTATAAGCATACATTCTTCCCTCTTTCTACAACATCTTAGATAGAAGAATTTACCATATTATATACAATCTAACAGTAAAAATAATCAAATACATCTTTAAGCATATTTCTTATACTATGTATATCTCTACCACACACCTTTTATCTACTTATACATGTTTTATTTCTTTATAATTAGTATTATACCATTTCCCACCTCTTCCCTTTACCTTTAGTTTGTGCCCCCTTTACCAGGACCAACCTACTCATGTTATTTCACAATTCCAAAATGTCATTGTTTCTGTTGCTGGCTTGTACCCCTTTCCCTCATTAAAAATATACTCAATAAAATTTCCCCATATTTTCCAGAAATCTGTTTGTTTCCATATTCCCCTTTTAATTTTAATATTGCAGGTTAGCTTATCATTAATAGCTATATTCCAAATTTCCCTATACCATTCTTCTAATTGAATTTCTTTTTTTTCTTTCCAGTATTTTGCTATTTGCAATTTAGCTGCTATTATCAAATTAGAAACCGATTCTTTCTCCTCTTGTGATGGAATTGTATTGTCATGTATAAGTAATAAAGCTAATTTTGGTGTAGTCTTAATCTCTATTTTTATTATTGCTCTTATCTCTTTGAATATACTTTCCCAAAAATTTTGTATAATTTTACATGACCACCACATATGAAGGTACGTCCCTATTTCCTGACAACCTCTCCAACACTGATTTGAGTATTTTTTATCAATCTGATTTAATCTAATGGGAGTTAGATACCACCTCCATATCGTTTTATAGTAAGTTTCCTTGATTCTTATAGACATATTTTTTAGTAATCTCATACTCCATATCTTTACCCATTCCTGATTATTCACTTTTCCCCCAAGTCTGTTTCCCATACTTCCTTCAAATAATCTTGTTCCTGTTCATTCTTTAATAACAGTTGATAGATATCACTTACTGTACCTTTTAATGTTATATTCTCTTCTTTAGTCTCCCTTTGAGTTATCATCTTTTCTATTTTTGTGTATTCCCTACCTCTATTATACTTTTTCCTTATATCACTTGACCATTTACCCAATTGTAAATACTTGTACCAATCTAAGTCTCTTAATTCCTCTTTTATCCTTTCCATATTTACCATTTTCAAGTCCCAGTCTTTTACTTTCATTAGACCTCTTCCATTAAATTCTGCTTCAAGTTCTTTTCTCAAATTTGCTGGAAAGTTTTCTGTCATTAGAACTGGCATGATAGGAGAAATACCTGGCATTAGGGTTTTTTTATATTTTCCCCAAATCTCCAAAATATTTTTTAAAAAGGGGTTGTTTAAATCTTTATACCATTTCTTTTTACCCTTTCCTCTATTACCCTTATAAAAATATATTCTCTTTTAGAAATAAAAGAACAAAACACAAATAAAAGAACAAGACCTCACAACATCTGAGGATGCCTACCACAGATGCAGGCAAAACATCAGGAGAGAATGCTTCTGGGACATGGCCATACAGCCTGAAAAACACACAACAACCCAGTGATTCTGGCCATGAAAGCCATCGACAAAACAAAAAGTTCTCTGCCTTCAGGCTTACAATCTAATTAAGCTATGGCATAGGTAAAAGGTAATGGAAGTATGGGAGTATTTTAAATCCAGCTGATATTATCTGTCCTTCTCTCTTTCCAAGGCCATAGTAGTGACAGTTCAGATAGAGGAAGAATAGTTCATCTGATTCTGGGCCTAGGCATGAAAGAGATGTGTGCGTGTCTTCTCTCCCTCTGAGACCAGGGCAGTGGCAATTCAGAATTTAGAATTCTCAGATCGAGGACTCGAGTGACCAGACTACAAAGCCTAGGATTCCACAGGATGTTGCCATGACAGTTAAAATAAAAAGTAGTGCTATAGTTGTGTAGCATAAATGGGCTCTAGCTCTTTCCCTCAAATTTCATGTTTTCTCATGGTTATCTCAGGGGAGATTACCATATATAATCGAATATAAACCGACCCGAATATAAGCCGATGCACCTAATTTTACCACAAAAAACTGAGAAAACGTATTGACTCGAGTATAAGCCGAGGGTGGAAAATGCAGTAGCTATGGGTCAATTTCAAAATAAAAATAGATACCAATAAAATTACATTAACCGAGGCATCAGTAGGTTCAATGTTTTTGAATCTATATAAATAAAAATGTAATGTTCATTTGTAGGATTAACATAACTCAAAAACCACTGGATGAACTGACACCAAATTTGGACACAATGCAAATATCAGGCCAATGAGTGACTGTCACTCATAAAAACACTGAAAACAACAGCAAAAGATACTAAAAAAATTCATTGCAACGCATGCACAAAACCACATATATACGCAAACACACATATACACAAATATATACACACATATATACACACTAAGGCTGGGCAGTTTCGTTTCGTAATTCGTTAAAAATTCCGGTTTTTTTATAATGAAGCGATAACGAACCATTCAGGAGCAACTAAAAAACGAAACGAATTTTTAAATTCGTTTCGTAATTGTTTCAAATTTGTTTTGTATTTGTTTCGTTATCGTTTTGAAATCGTTTCGTTATTATTTCCGCATGTCTGGGGCAAGTTTTATAGTTGTTGTTTGTTTAATCAGTGAAAAAAAATTATAAATATCACACCAACAGTCAACAACAGAGGGAGAGGGAAGCTTCAAAAGTTCCCCCTGTCCCATTTGGAGGTATTTTAGCGTATTGCGCGGTAGCGTCCGCCATCAATGAATCGATTCGTAATTGTTTCGCAATTGTTTTGTAATTACGAAATTTCGTAAATATCTAACTTTTTAAAAGAAAAATTTCGGAATTCTTTTAAAAATCAAAACGCAAAAACCCCTCAAAAACGAATCAATTTTAGAAACAATTTTTTCCATGGTTGCCCAGCCCTAATACACACACAAAACACATATACACAGACTGGGCCACAGCAACAAGTGGCAAGAGACAACTAGTGTTTACATAAAACTGTAATTTGAGATAAGACAGTCTAGTCCTGATTAAACCATTATTCTAACCTTCTTCAATGTCAATGTGATAATGTATCCTTCTAATAATAAGTAATAGAGTAAAATAATAAATGTAATAATACTAGTAGAGTAAAATAATAAATGTAATAAAATAACAATAATAACAGAGTAAAACAATAAATTGACTCGAGTATAAGCCGAGGCGAACTTTTTCAGCCTACAAAAAGGGCTGAAAAACTAGGCTTATACTCGAGTATATACAGTATTTTGATCTGGCAACCTTCCATGCACCCTGTCATAGTCTTCATTGATTAACATTTTACATTTCCCTATACCAGTCATTACATTGTCTTATTACAGAGAAAAATGTGGCTTATCTAGCATTACAACTACTTGTCTCTGAAATGTATCATCTTTAACTTTAAATGAACAACAAACCTGCAGATTAGTTGCAAAAAAAGACCATTACTTGTTATTTTTTATTATTTTTAATCCCTTCACTTTAATCTTTTAGAGTTCCTACTTTATATACTACATCTGAACTCCAGGAGTCAGCTCTCACCAATTTGAAAATAGCTTTTAAGTCTACAGCTCCATCTGCAGTGGAACATGGCAGATAAAATAATTAGAATCTTAAAACACTCTTTGGAGGTGTTTGGAAAGTAGGGAGAGAGGACACCAGCTTCCTGGAAACATCTGTTCGCAATGCAGAGTATTTGTTAGAAAAGGCAAAAAGATGTGCAAGGTGCTAATTAATTCGATACCATAATACATTTATTTTAAATAAAATGCTGTTTATTCAGGAAAGGAGGATCATTAGCTTTAAAAGCATACAAAAGCTGACTGGCACAACCTGGGGATCACAACCAGACACAGTGAAGACATCTGCCCTTGCGCTATGCTACTCTGCTGCTGAGTATGCATGCCCAGTGTGGAACACATCTCACCACACTAAAACAGTAGATGTGGCTCTTAATGAGACATGCCACATTATCACAGGATGTCTGCGCCCCACACCACTGGAGAAATTACACTGCTTAGCCAGTATTGCACCACCTGACATCCGCAGGGAAGTAGCAGCCAATAGTGAAAGGACCAAGGCAGTGACATCTCCAGCTCATGCCCTGTTTGGGTATCAGCCAGCACGTCAATGACTTAAATCAAGACATAGTTTTCTTAGATCTACAGAGACACTCGCTGGAACACCCCAGCAAGCAAGAGTCCAAAAGTGGCAGGCCCAAACCCAGCACCTCAATTCATGGGTGATACCAGATGAGAGACTCCCCGCTGGGCACTCAGAAGACTGGGCGACTTGGAAGGCGCTGAACAGACTGCGCTCTGGTACCACGAGATGCAGAGCCAATCTTAAGAAATGGGGCTACAGGGTGGAATCCTCGGCATGCGAGTGTGGAGAGGAGCAAACCACTGACCACCTGCTGCAATGCACCCTGAGCCCTGCCACATGCACAATGGAGGACCTTCTTGCAGCAACCCCAGAAGCACTCCAAGTGGCCAGATACTAGTCAAAGGACATTTAACCAAATACCAAATTTGCAAAATCTGTGTGTTTTTTTTCCTTTTTCTTTTTTAATCTGTGTGTTTGTTTTCCTCTGTTAGAACTGTAATACAATGGTTGCTGATGACACGATAAATAAATAAATAAATAAATAAATAAATAAATAAATAAATAAAATAAGCTTTAAAAGATAATGCATCTGTGTTTTCTTTCTAGTGGCATGAAAATTAAATAGACACAAGAACTGGTTTCTGCTTTTCAGGAGTTTTATCATATCTAATTAGTTTCATGATCAATATGCAAAGATGATCTATGATCCCAGTTCATGCATCTGATATTCTTGTGAAAATTAAATAGCTAAAAATATGCTGATAGACAATGTAAATATTTGTCTCCTTGATCCCAAAAACCTTGCTGGCATTTGGCGCTACAATGATTTTTATTGGATTTTATATTCTCTCCCTAATTCAAGTGATCCTTTGCAATGAGAAGGTCACACTTCCAAACTATATCCAAGAAGTGAATCCAAAAGATATAAGGATAGGCACCACAGGTGTGGAATCAGCTGTTGCTGGTATCTTCCTTTTCAGTTTCATGTAAAACTTTATTTTCACGTTCTGTATATAAAAGCCTAATTCTGGCATGCAACAAAGAGAAACCAAAAACATTTTCCTTGCCTTCAAGACAACAAGATACCTTTTGTTGGTCTCAAGAGAATTTCTGCACCTGTGGGAATGCTTTCTGAGCAAATTGCACACATTGCATAGCTTAACTACAATAGATCTTGCCTTGTTACATTTTTTTGGAAAATCAGAAGCTTTGAAAGAGTTCTTTGACTGTATTGTCGAAGGTTTTCATGGCCGGAATCACTGTGTTGTTGTAGGTTTTTCGGGCTGAATGTCCATGTTCTAGAAGCATTCTTTCCTGACGTTTTGCCTTCATCTGTGGCAGGCATCCTCAGAGATTGTGAGGTCTGTTGGAAACTAGGAAAATTGGATTTATATATCCGTGGAAAGTCTAGGATGGGAGAAAGAACTCTTGTCTGTTGGAGCTAGGTGTGAATGTTTCAATTGGCTACTTTGATTAGGATTTGATGGCCTGACAGTTTTTAGGTGTGGCTTGTTACTGCCTGGGGGAATCCTTTGTTGAGAGGTGATTAGGTGTTCCTGATTGTTTCTTGTCTTGGGTTCCCGTTTGACTTTTGTTCTTTATTTACTGTTATAATTTTAGAGTTTTTTAAATACTGGTAGCCAGATTTTGATCATTTTCATGGTTTCTTCGTTTCTGTTGAAATTGTCCACATGCTTGTGGATATCAGCAAAGGCACCCATGCAACTTGGAGGAAGAAAGGCAAGGAGGACAAGGAGGAGGATTGGGTCTCTGTATCCTTGAGTTGTGTGACTTAAATTTTTGGAAATATTGTGACAAACTTCTCAGTTATTTCCTGATTTTCTGGAGATAAAAGATATTTCTTTTCAGCAAAAATATATGGTGGTATTGTTTTTATTTTATTGTTAATTTAATGGATCTTATGCTTTCAACGCAGCTTTTTGCTGCCTTCTCTCACACTGAACTATACACTGACTATGACCCCAGGATTGGACGAAGCGGATTTTTAGCATAAGTATATGTTATGTAGTATTAGCTGTGTATGTATTGTCGCCTTTTTTGTACACTGTCTTTCTATGTTGTTGTTCACCGCCACGAGTCGCCCTCAGGGCTGAGAGTGGCGGTCAATAAATGCAAGAAATAAATAAATAATAAATGAACTAGAAACACTTGGTGGCATATAAAGTCTCTTATTGTAATGGTGTTGAGTCTGAAGGATTCATTTTTAATGGACATTCCTTGCACCAGTCATTAGTAAAACTATGTAAAAGCTTCTGCTTTTTCACTTGCCATTGTGTGAAAATTCTTCATTCACAGTGGAATGTTTGGTTTAAATGTAAAAAGTAAAAAAGAAAAAATCATATCAATTATCACTATAGTACAGAGGAATTCTTCTGGCTCAGCGAGTAGATGCAAAATACATAGTTATAGAGCAGTGTTTCTCAACCTTCCTAATGCTGCGACCCCTTAATACAGTTCCTCATGTTGTGGTGACCCCCCCCCCCCAAACATAAAATTATTTTTGTTGCTCCTTCATAGCTGTAATTGTATGAATTGTAATGCAAATATCTGATATGCAGAATGTATTTTCATTCACTGGACCAAATTTGGCACAAATATCCGATATGCCCAAATTTGAATACTGGTAGGGGTGGGTGGGGGATTGATTTTGTCATTTGGGAGTTGTCATTGCTGGGTTTTGTAGTTCACCTACAATCAAAGAACACTCAGAACTCCACCAACGATGAAATTGAACCAAGCTTGGCACACAGAACTCCCATGACCTATAGAAAATACTGGAAGGGTTTGGAGGGCATTGACCTTGAGTTTTGGAATTGTAGTTCATGTACATCCAGAGAGCACTGTGGACTCAAACAATGATGGATCTGGACCAAACTTGGCATGAGTCCTCACTATGCCCAAATGTGAACACTGGTGGAGTTTGGGGAAAACAGATCTTCACATTTGGGAGTTGTAGTTGCTGGGATTTATAGTTCACTTACAATCAAAGAGCATTCTGAACCCCACCAACGATAGAATTTGGCCAAACTTCCCAAATAGAACCCCCATTCTGTGTTTTCTGATGGCATTGGGTGACCCCTCTGACACCCCCTCACCACCTCTCCAGGGGTCCTGACCCCCAGGTTGAAAAACGCTGTTATAGAGGAACTGCTCTTAACTCCTTTGTGTTAAAGAGTATTTGAGTCTCCTTTTGTGGAGAGAAAAAGCAGGATATAAATAACAACAGCAACAATAACTCTCAGTTCCTCTTCACAATCAGTTCTGGCCATTGCTCCACCTCTTGTAAATTCATTTTGAAGCATTTATTCAAGTTTAATTTATGTGTCTTTTCTCCCTCTTTAGGCACACAGAATTTGTGCCTCCTCTTGAGATCACAGGTTAGTGAAAGACCACAATGCTGGTTTGCCATATGTCCAGTGCTCAAGAGGGCTTGAAGATCAGACGAAGTGTTATTATCAAACAAAAGAAGCAAAGTGGGCATTTTATTAAGAAATGCAACAGAATTTTCAGAATTACAATAGCTCATGAGATTGTCTGCTTGGAATGTGGTACAGTGGTGTATGAGAAGAAGGGCCACATTGGAAGATTTGCTGGTCCCAAAAAAATCATGCCCACACCCTGGTTACAGTTCAATAATAAATAACTTCAATATCTTTGAATTCTCTTCCTTTCCATTACAGAGGTTTTTCATTATTTGTTTCTTGGCTCTCAAAGCTTTAAGATCTAATTTGTCTAGACTGAGACACTGGGAACAGAACCAATACTTAAATTGATGAAGGGATCTAAAATAATCTTTCAAAACACATTCAATTTCAGATAGCTCCAGAGGTTTGAGTATTCACTCCACAGAATCGAAGTTGTTGAGGGCTGCATACTGAATAAAAGATTGAAGTACAAATGTTGAAAAATAATTTGTTATTTGGGGAAGCAACTGAATATTGAATTCTTCTCCAGCAAATTAATATTGCTTCTAAAGTATTTGTAAAGACAGAAAGAGCTAACAGAATCAGTACCAACAAATGAACAAGGGGCACCAAATGTCAGGCTCATTAATGTGAGTGGGATGCACGTGATCCCTTTGCCATAAGTGGATGGGGGCTCAACATCAGCACAGCCAGAACTTTTCATATTATTATTTCACATTTATAGAGTCTTGAATCTGACTGATAGTCCCACCTAGAGCAGACACATTGATTCAATGAAATTTACCTAAGAATATTGACTTACCAAATGCTCATTAATTCAGTGGATCTGCTGTAGCTGAGGCTAACAGCAGTACTTAGTCAACAAAGCATTCAAATGTGGGTTTTTTTCAGCCTGGCAAGGTTTTTGAAGTGATGTACAATGGTATAGAATCCAATACAACACAACATTATCTATAAAAGCTAATCAATTTTAAAAACCAAAATGCTCACAAAATATCTGTTTTACTACCCTTCCAAAGTTCATTAGGGATGGAGCTAATCAGACCCCCTCTGACCCTGAATGGGCCATCTCAGGAGTTTTATATTGCTTTGGGTCTACTAAAAATATCTTAATGCATTAGAATATGCAATAGGACATCCAATCAACAGGACATTCAAATCAAGGTAAGTTTTGTTAGGACAAAGTGAACATTCATATATCCTGGCCCCAAACTGTAGTCTTTGAATAATAGTTTCAAGACATCCTCCAAAATTTTTGAGTATATTTCAATATTATAAACCAGTATTCAAAAGCAAAACCAAATACATCTGAACTGAATACAAAAGCAGTGCTACAAATATAGACATATCAAAGTCGAACTGCCTTTGAAAAACGGAAAGGAAGATACAGACGAGCCGTCCTAATCAGTCCCTAGAAGCTTTCTTTGCAATCTTCTGTTTACAAGTAAATAAAACGGAAATGAAGGAGAAAGGTACAACTTAGAATCATAGAATCATAGAGTTGGAAGAGACCTCATGGGCTATCCAGTCCAACCCCTGCCAAGAAGCAGGAATACTGCATTCAAAGCACCCCTAACAGATGGCCATCCAGCCTCTGTTTAAAAGCCTCCAAAGAAGGAGCCTCCACCACACTCCAGGGCAGAGAGTTCCACTGCTGAACAGCTCTCACAGTCAGGAAGTTCTTCCTCATGTTCAGATGGAATCTCCTTTCTTGTAGTTTGAAGCTATTGTTCCATGTCCTAGTCTCCAGGGAAGCAGAAAGCAAGCTTGCTCCCTCATCCCTGTGACTTCCTCTCACATATTTATACATGGCTATAATGTCTCCTCTCAGCTTGTTACAATTCATTTGGATACTTCTTATATTTATCCTAGCCATCCCCTGCCACATGTGTGCCATGTGTATATATGTGTTTTGTGTGTATATATCATCATCATCATCATCATCATCATCATTTAATAACTTATTAATCGCCCTCCATCCGAGAATGCTCTAGGCGATTTACAGCTAAATTACGAAAGATAAAATACATACATACAAAAATTAAAAATCAACAGAGATCGAGTGCTCTAGTAAAAGCCAGGTCTTAAGTGCGAGAGTAAAAGGCCCTAAGTCACGCATGACTGTCATGTAGGGCGGCAAGTAATCCCATAAGGCAGGGGCAGAAATAGAAAAAGCTCTGCGTCTGGTCCTTTCCAAGTGCACTTCTCTAGGACCCGGTATATAGAGTAAGTCACGTTGGGCTGGTCGTTGCGACCTCTGATGATGGGAGAAGGAGAGGCGGTCCCTAAGGTACGATGGACCCTGGCCGTAAAGAGTTTATATGTGTTTATGAGTATCTATATATTTGTGTATATGTGTATATGTGTGTGTGTAAAATATATATATATATATATATATATATATATATATATATATATATGGGTGTATATATCTGTGTACATATATGTGTCAGTATATGTGTCAGTATATGTGTCTATATGTGTATATTAGGCTAGGTCAAGTTCGTTTGGAAGCTTCTTAAATCGGAATTAATTCGGATTAAATTCCCTTTTGAACCAATTTTTCTTGAAGGTGTGTGTGTGTTTTTAATTCACACACACATACAGGATTTTGCTTGCTTGAGATGTTTAAGTGCAAAAAATAATGGCTTTTGTTTTCTTTGAAGGCTCAATGGGACACATATAAATAAAATCTGCATAAAACAAACAATATTATTTGCTAGTTTAGTTTCACTGGAAATATTAGTTAGCTAGACCAGTTATGTTTCATTTAAGCCCCTCATATTAATTGTTCTCACACAGGAACAGCTGTTCTTACCCATGTCCCATATCCTCCCTATTTGCATTGCCAGGCATGCAAAGCCGCCGATGCAAAGAGGAAGGAGGTGGCCGTGGGAACGAACAGTTGTTCCTGAAGGCCACTGGGGGCGTGGCCTTCAGGAAGAGCTGGGCGTAGCCACACACACCTCGCCCTTCCGCATTGCCGCTTGTCGCACTTGCCAGGGAGGCCAGGGAAACTGCGAGAATTTAAACTAACAGGGGGGAGTGACACCTTCCATTAACGAAGTAAACGAAGCTATTCAAATTTTTGCTATTTCCAATCTTTTCAAGAAAAAATAAATATAGTCACTTCCCTGAGGCATAAATGGCCAGCTGGTGGAAAGAAACTTTCAGGTTTTGGAGTATTTGGGATTTCCAGATGAGGAAGACAAAACTTGTACTGAATATTCAGGATCTTGCTTTCTTCATCTATAATAATTGGTGAAGGTTCTCTAAAGCCCTTGACATTTCTATAATAGGTACCTAATAACATATGCAAATAAAATCTAATTTAATTGGCATTGTGTTAAAATCCGATAAGGAGGGAGTGATGTTGTGACCCAATATTTAATAGAATCCACCACCAATAAATTGAGTGTACATTTAACAAGGACTCTATCATTCCTTTGCAATCGTGTCAGCCTTTTTACAGTAATTATCCCATACACTCCAACCTTAAATTATAGATGCAAGCATTAAAAAGCCATTAAAACTTGATTATAGTAAGTGCCATTAAAAATGACTGCAAAGCTGATTTTTCAAGATGTATTCTCTAAAATGAATGTTTGCCGCTTCCTGAGAGCAGGACTTCAACCATATTAATAGTTTTGCAGGTTGTTTTTAGGATTACTACACAATATCCCAGAGTCCTTGTAAGATATCAGTACAAACACAAAACAATCTATGCGTAATGTCAAAGTGTATTATCAAGAAAACATATAATATTCTATTTACCAAAATCCCCAGTACATAGCTCAATTCAATGGTACACAGAAATCAAAAGGAGCAACCACTCTCAAACGTAACAGTTCTGGGTTTGGATAGGGATTCCACTGTATATAGGCTTCAGGGATACATTCAATGAGAAAAGTCATATAAACAAAGTAAGCATTGAGTCATGAGGCTATATGTAAACTGAAGACAATAATGAGGATGAAGCGCCACTCTCAAAACAATCTTCATGGAAAAGATCCAACTCAAGTCCAGTGAAAAGTGGAGCACTGCTTCTCAAAATGAGTCTTCAAAGAAAAGTCCCAATGGCATTCAGCAGGGGTGCCCGGGTATTTTTGTACCCTGTTTCGGGGAAAGCAATCCCCTTCCTCAGGAGTTGATAAATTCAGCAACTCTAGACTCTTATATCATGCCAGGTAGCTTATACAAAAAGTGACTCTGCTTGAAGTAAATTCTATGACTCGCAGTGTGAATTTACTTCAAGCAGAGTCACTTTTTGTGTACCACTGAATTGAGCTATGTACTGGGGATTTTGGTAAATAGAATATTATATGTTTTCTTGATAATACACTTTGACATTACGCATAGATTGTACTGTTTTTAGGATTAAGCACAAGTGACAGTATGGAAGCAGGTGCTTGTAGACAATGATCAAGCTTATGTGGTTTGGAACATGTCTATGTTTAAGTATTCTGATGTACAGTTTGAAGAGACAAAGTACAGTCTGCTCCATACCGCCACACTAAAAGATTGGTCCTGCCTTGTTTTGGCTAGTCAGATCCCCACCATCCAATTCACACTGTGGAAGCTACCATTATGCACACGCTGATAATCAAAAAGTTCATTGTTGGTTTGAAGTGAATGAGAAGTTACCCTCAATTCATTTTTTTCTTCTTCTGTGATCCAAAAGAGATCCATTCTGTCTTTGACTCATACTGCACTAAAGGGACTTCTTTGTAACTTTATCCATTACAGGAACAGGAACCTTCATAATGCACTTCAGTTTCACCAGGAAGGCAAGCACTGAATCCAGTAATAAGTTTTTTAAAAAAATTCTACAACACAGATTCCTTAAAAAAACTGGATTGTACTGAATAGTAAATTTAGCAGACAGAGCCAGGTGCAAACTCATTTTAAACAGGCGTTTTCTTAAAAAAAAAAGAGGTAGAAGAAGAAATGAAAGATTACTTCTGGCTAAAATGGAACAAATTAAATTACGAGCTGCTTAATACATTTATTCAAAATTTAATTGTGTAACCTAATGTCAAGGTCATTATGTTCTGTACTGTTCCCTCATTCCAACAGAAAAAAGAAGGTGTTGGCTTTGTTTCAGGTTGCTTTTATTATTACTTTATTTCTCCTGCCAAAAAAAAAAAGATGTGCATGCTGATATTGTGTGAATTTTACAGAGTCTCTTTCACTGAAGATATTAATAAAATATGGTATTTTCAGGACAACTTTGCAAAACCTTCTTGGCAGTGAAATTTGATAAATTACAAGCTCCTTATGCAAAATGTGCAAACTATCTTTTTAAAAATTCTCACTGAACATAAAGGGCAAAAGAAAGTGAAACCACAGAAAGATTTCAACTATGTGGGACAATCCCCCATTGCACCACTATATGCACACAAAATAGATATGTGTCCAAAAGTAGATCTGCCACTGAAATTTTGCCTCAAGCAATATTGAAAGAACTTTTGAAAGTTTCTTTTTACATGACATTTGTGAGGGAGGTTAAGAACTCCAAAAATAATAAAAGCATAAGAACATGAAAAGACCTGTCTAGTCCAGCAGTTAATCCAACGAGTTAATCCAAGGAAAGGCCACAAGTAGAACATGAGTGCAATTGTGTGCTCCATTTCATATTCTCCAGCACATTATATCTTGTCACTGATACTGGCTGCATGGCAATTTGACATGTAAACAGTGATAGCAAATCTTCCATGAAATAAATCTTTTTGAAACCCATCTTCGTTCTTTTTTCCCCAGTAGAAAAGATTTTAGCAATTCCAAGAATTATGCTTCCTTCCTAATAGAAACATGGAAGTGCACTGCACATATTAATTAAACAACTGGAGTAATAGCTCCAAGTCAATAGTTAGCAGTTGTATTTTGGACAGTTAATTCCTTTCAGCGGGCTGTCATGTTCTTCGAGATCTAGAGCATGTATCTCCTGGTTAGATTAATTGCAGAATGATATATGCACACTCTGCTCATGTGTTCCTTTTGCAGCCAAAGAGGAATGGCATTTCATAAAGCTAGCAGCCACAATATGAGCAGGAGCTCTCCAAGACAGCTGGCAGGGAATTACAGGGAAAACAGAGTAATAAACAATGATTAATGAATTTACTGTGATTCCTTATAAAGGCTGATGCCTATCTCATCTCACTTTTCAATCACAAATGAATTCCATGTTGATTTTACTTCATTATCCTAGTATAATATAGATGCTACAGACAGTCCTGTCTGTCTATTAACTACAAAACAAACATTTGTTCTTAATATTTCTTCAGTAACATTCTGTTCCTTTGTTTTACACATCTTTTGCTTACACATACTGAAAGAAGAATGAAGAGCTTTCTGATATAACTAGCTAGCATGGCAAATGGAGAAATCAGCAAATGGGAAATAGGTTTTTCTTTTTTTTTTTCTTTTTTTAAAAAGTGCAATCTTACCGCAAACTCATCCTGCCACTGATGTTCTTTCTGAAATCTTTCTGCTGCTTCAGCGAGTCGCTAAAAAAAGAAAAAGAAAATGCCTGTGAAGCCACTTTATACAATAATAGTGGATCAGTATACACAAGGTTAATTTTGAAAAATATTAATGCCCCATCCTAACTATCTGGAGAGAAAACAATCTTAAAATCTAAACCAAACTTACATTACCAGACATTAACCAAGATAATTAGACTTATGTCTCAAAAAGTTATGGTATTTCATATGAATGTTAAATTCAATTAATTCATATAGCCTGTATGGGTATAAAAAGGTAAAGGTTTTCCCTGACATTAAGTCTAGGCATGTCTGACTCTGGAGGGTGGTGCTCATCTCCATTTCTAAGCCAAAGAGCCAGCATTGTCCATAGACATGGCAGCAAAAAAAAAAAAGCCAACAGGATTTTGGCCTGTATCAATAGGAGTATAGTGTCTAGATCCAGGGAAGTCATGCTACCTCTCTATTCTGACTTGGTCAGACCACACTGTGTCCAATTCTGGGCACTGCAATTGAAGGGAGGTCTTGACAAGCTGGAAAGTGTCCAGAGGAGGGTGACTAAAGTGATCAAAGGTCTGGAGAATAAGCCCTATGAGGAGCTGATCTCCGCCTCTCCCTGGATTCGAACCTGTGTCCTGCCGGCACAGGGGTTTAACCCACTGTGCCACCGGGGGCTCCATGGCCCTTCAAAGTAGGCCCATTCCATTACTCTTGGGAAAGGCCTTTCCTTGCTGTTCCCTGAGCAGCTGTTTGAGAACAAAGCTGATTTTGATTTACCAGGCACAGGAGTTAACAATGACAGAGAGAGATTGGACAGAAAGAGACGTTTTAGTAAACAGAGGCAGTCTGAGCAGCAATTAAGGAGGTCAGCTTGGATCCAATGGATGAAAGAAAACAAAGCAAAACTAAAAAAAAAGAATGTGTTCTTTGCAGCTTTGGAGTCAGAGAAGGGTTTATAATTTGTGGGAGACAGTTGTTTCAGTTGAGGAATCATTGGGATAACGCCAAGTTTAAGTTTCCTTTGCTCTGAGTTTCACATACCAAGGTTTGCTAAGCTCATATTTTGCCTATGTGATTTGCTTCCTGTGTTGCTTATGGATTCAACTGCTTAGTTTCATAGACTTCTATTGGCTCTTTGTTCTTGTTTTCCTTTGTACCTCATGGACTAAATTAGATCTTTCACTTTTACTGTTGATTACTTTTTACTGTTTTGGCTACATATATTCTTCAATAAACTGCTGATTTTACTCAACTGGTGTGGTGTTTAAGGTCAGAGATGATCTTGCTCTGGAGTACAACTGTTGGAACCCTTTCTATAATAACTCTCCAAATGGGATTGAAGGAAGAAAAATCTGAGTAAATTACCATGATTTTACCCAGCTAATCATATGTATTTGCATAAAGAAGGGACACTATTACAACCAGCTCTTCACATTTCTGGGTTTAACTTTTGCAAATTTGATTATTGTTCATGGATTTGAATAAAATTTCTAAGATTCTCTAGGTTCTCCAGTATGACTGTCAGAAGTTGCTCTGGGGGGCCTAAAGGTTTCTTGAGAGATGTTTTTCATGTTTAAAATAGTGTTTCTTTTGTCGTGGTTTTCACACTCATGTGGAGATTCTGCACCCCAAACCCCAGCAAATGTGGAGGGCTGACTGTATAATGCGATCAAAAATATGGCAGTGACTGTTGGTAGAAAATGCAAAGAAAATCATGCAAACTAAATAATCAGTGCATTAAAAGAGAGTGATGGGCAAAATGACAGGACCAGAATATCCTTAGGCAATTTAACACATTCATATAGCTCGCTTGATGACTGACAGCTAAATATGAGAACTGAATAAATGTCACTAAAAATGATGTGCTTGAAACTTTTTCACCTATACATATTAATGTTCTCTCTGCAGCATTACTTCTGTTATGCTCTGCTTGAATGGGTGTGTCTTCATGCTCTTAGCATGAATACAATAATATTAAGTGATAGGGGTGTAATGCCTATAACGAAGAAGTTTTTACAAATATCTCAGAAATATAAAACAATAGTAATTCCACAGGGATTTAATTTCATGTGTTTGCTATAGTACAAATGCCCATCCTGTGTAGATAGCTTCCTAAGAGACTTGGTAAACTTAAATGTAGTTCCAAAGTCAGGAAAGTAAATGAATACAATATTGCAACAACAGTATACAATAGGGCTGGGCGGTTTCGTTCGTTAATTTCGTAATTCGTTATTTTTTTTATAACGAAGAGATATTGAACCATTCAGGAGCAACTAAAAATCAAAACGAATTTTTCAATTCGTTTAGTAATTGTTTCGTAATCGTTTCGAAATTGTTTCGAAATTGTTTCGTTATTATTTCCGTATGTCTGGTGCAAGTTTTATAGCTGTTATTTGTTTTATCAGTGATAAAAAAATAAATTATCACACCAACAGTCAACAACAGAGGGAGAGGGAAGCTTCAGAAGTTCCCCCTGTCCCATTTGGAGGTTTTTTTTAGCGTATTGTGCAATTGCGTCCGCCATTAACGAATCGATTCGTAATTGTTTCGTATTTGTTTCGTAATTTCCGAAATTTCGTAAATACTGAACTTTTTTAAAGAAAAATTTCGGAATTCTTTTAAAAAACGAAACACAAAACCCCCCTAAAAACGAATCGAGTTTAGAAACAAATTTTTCCGTGGTTGCCCAGCCCTAGTATACAATACTGCATATTTAAGACAAGACCAATGACATAGACCAGTTATTCTCCAAGTGTGCTCTGTGCAGCCTTTGGGACTCCGCAAAGCATATTGAGGGGCTCCAGTTCTCTCCTCCTCCTCCTCCCTCCCCTCATAAAGATTGTAGATTCATAAAAGCTAAAGCATTGAAGAGATTGTGCCTCACACTACAGTAGTAAAACATGATTGTGGAGGCCATACCACTAAAAGCTGTTGCAAATTAATGCTGCAAGGTGACATTCCCATCTTCAGAGAAGCTCAAATAGCTTTTTTAATATATACAACTACAGGATGCATGTCTTCACAAATTTGCATCTCTTAAAAGCACTACTGTGGGTTTAACAATGTGTTCAAAACCAACACTGGGGAAAGGAGGAAGGTGAATCTAGAGTTTCAATAACCATCTATACTGCTATATAATCCAATCTCAGAATACAAGTTAATTGCATTGAATTGGATTATATGCCAGTGTAGACTGATAGGGCCCCAGAAAGCACAGCCAATGCAGGTGGATTATGAGCGATACACTCCAAAACTATTTTGGTGCATAATTGTAATCTGCCATATATGTTTCCAGTAGCCACCTAAATGCCCTCTAAAATATACAAGTACATTGGTGGGACGCTGACATAGGTAAGATAATTTGTATTCAGTTACAGAAATTATTATGACTATAATGTTTTTAAGAAAACAAGTGCTTGGAAAAGTATTGGGAGATGCAATAACTCCCACATAATATGAGCTAAGCATGTTGGTTGGAGGATTCTGGAAACTGTGATCTAAAATAGGAAATTTCCTGTGTCCCCCCCCCCCCCCCAATTTACTATTAAGTCATTGGCAACACTGCAATGGGTAATGACTTGCCCACAGTAAATATTAAAATGACTATAAATATAAATGCCTCACTATGTCATGTTTGAATGCACAAACAATCCTAGTCACTACTAAATTTTGTCAGGAATCTGAATTTCTACAAGCAGCAAGGTAGCAGAACCAATTATCCTATAAAATGCTTTTTCTACCCTTAAGTCTTTTCTGATCCTCGAGTGAAAAACAAAAAGAAAAAGGAAGGTAGATTGAGTTAGTTTTTTCCTGGTGTTAGAATAATAGAATAATAGAATCATAGAATCATAGAGTTGGAAAAGTCCTCATGGGCCATCCAGTCCAACCTCACAGTCAGGGAGTTCTTCCTCATGTTCAGATGGAATCTCCTTTCTTGTAGTTTGAAGCCATTGTTCCTTGTCCTAGTTTCCAGGGAAGCAGAAAACAAGCTTGCTCCCTCATCCCTGTGACTTCCTCTCACGTATTTATACATGGCTATCATGTCTCCCCTCAGCCTTCTTCAGGCTAAACATGCCCAGCTCTTTAAGCCGCTCTTCATAGGGCTTGTGCTCCAGACCCTTGATCATTTTAGTCACCTTTCTCTGGACACATTCCAGCTTGTCAACATCTCTCTTCAATTGTGGTGCCCAGAATTGGACACAATATTCCAGGTGTGGTCTAACCAAGGCAGAATAGAGGGGTACATTACTTCCCTGGATCTAGACACTATGCTCCTATTGATGCAAGCCAAAATCCCATTGGCTTTTTTTTGCCACATGACATTGTTGGCTCATGTTTAACTTACTGTCCACGAGGACTCCAAAATCTTCTTCACACGTACTGCTCTCGAGCCAGGCATTGTCCCCCATTCTGTATCTTTGCATTTCGTTTTTCCTGCCAAAGTGGAGTATCTTGCATTTCATAGAATCATAGAATCATAGAATCAAAGAGTTGGAAGAGACCTCATGGGCCATCCAGTCCAACCCCCTGTCACTGTTGAACTTCATTTTGTTACGTTTTGGCCCATCTCTCTAATCTGTCAAGATCGTTTTGAATCCTGCTCCTGTCCTCTGGAGTATCTGCTATCCCTCCCGATTTGGTGCCATCTGCAAACTTGATGATCCTAACCTTTCATCTAAGTCATTACTAAAGATTTTGAACAGGACCAGGCCCAGGACGGAACCCTGCGGCACTCCGCTCGTCACTTCTTTCCAGGATGAAGAGGAAGCATTGGTGAGCACCCTCTGGGTTTGTCCATTTAACCACTTACATTTAACCAATTACAGATCCACCTTACCGTAGTGTTGCTATTCTTTTATTCTGTGCCAGGGAGGGGGTGGGGACATAAAGTAGGAAATCCCCAGAACAGAGGAGTACAACTTTAAATATTTACTTCGTTCAACCTCTAACTCAGGCATGGGCAAATTAAGGCCTGCAGGCTGGACATGACCCTTTGGGTGCTTATGTCCAGCCCTCCAATTTTTCCCCATCCTCTGTGCATAAGTAAGCAGCAGCCTGCCATGTCCTTATGCCAGAATGATGAGGGAGGGAGGCATGTGGTGGCTGAGAGCCTTCTGGAGTTTCCTACACTGCATGCCTTTCCACCCCAGGTCCCATCCCTCCTGCCCCTCTTGGGCCCTCCCTGCTTCCAGGTCTGTATCCTCCAGTCCCACCCTGACCCCAGCCCCGCCTCCTCCTGGGCCCACCCCACTCTATCTCCTGGCTCAGCTCTTCTGGCTGAGCCCGCAATGCAGCCTCAGGGCAAAAAGTTTTGCCCATGCCTGCTCTAGCTTTTGCTGTTTGTTTTATTGAGGAATGAATGATTTCCCTACAAAGGCTACATCATCCATCAGTCTGAAAACTAGCTATGCATTGAAAGGTCTGCCCTGAGCATCCCCAGTGTGTGTTACTAATCTGTGAAAAGGTTTTGATGTACTGCCATCAGAAGAAAAGAGATACGGGGAAATTTTATCTGATCTAGAAAGAGCAGCTCCCAAGAAATTCATTTTCAAACCTTCACTTTCCCTCCCTGTCATATCTTTATCGCTTCTTGACCAGCACAGCATTCTGACAGCTAATGTGATGGGCCCTTTTTTAAAGAAAGACATCACTATTGTATAGAGAAGAATAAGATTGAGCCTTTTGTGCTCCCTGAAACTTTCCCCCTACAAATTGTATATTTGAAAAAGAAAGGAAACAATACTTACGGTTTTTTATTTGCAATAAAACAAGTTGGGATACAGCGGCCAAAACCTTAATTTAGTTGGCTGGTTATAACCCCACTCTGACAACAAAAGTTGCCCTTTATTTGTTTAAAGCTGCTAAAAGGATATCGGAATACATAGATCAGATTGGGGTGCAGTGTAGGGGAGACAAAGATAGTTGATGCATATATCTATGGCTACCAGTTTGTTGTTCATTCGTTCAGTCGTCTCCGACTCTTCGTGACCTCATGGACCAGCCCACGCCAGAGCTCCCTGTCGGCCGTCACCACCCCCAGCTCCTTCAAGGTCAGCCCAGTCACTTCAAGGATGCCATCCATCCATCTTGCCCTTGGTCGGCCCCTCTTCCTTTTGCCTTCCACTTTCCCCAGCATAATTGTCTTCTCTAGGCTTTCCTGTCTCCTCATGATGTGGCCAAAGTACTTCAACTTTGTCTCTAGTATCCTTCCCTCCAGTGAGCAGCCGGGCTTTATTTCCTGGAGCATGGACTGGTTGGATCTTCTCGCAGTCCAAGGCACTCTCAGAACTTTCCTCCAACACCACAGTTCAAAAGCATCTATCTTCCTTCGCTCAGCCTTTCCTAAGGTCCAGCTCTCACATCCGTAGGTGACTACAGGGAATACCATGGCTTTGACTAGGCGGATCTTTGTTGCCAGTCTGATGTCTCTACTCTTTACTATTTTATCGAGATTGGACATTGCTCTCCTCCCAAGAAGTAAGCGTCTTCTGATTTCCTGGCCAGATTTTCTGATTTTCCTACCAGTATATTTGTATTTTATTTTAAGAGGACTAGATGTATGTTGTATATTGTGTCTGCACTGTCAGTTTTTTATAAGGCCAACTGGCTAATCAATAAAAATTGTTGCTGTTGTTGTATATTTGAGAACCTCTTAATACTCTGGGCACTTATCTGAAAGATTAAAAACCAACACACAAAAATCCTAGGGAGCTTGTACAAGTAATGCCTAGGAAATTGATGCATCAAATGATACCTGTAAACAATATAACAATGTTTCTAACAAACCATCCTAAACACAAAATTTCAAACTGTAGCTACTATTTACTTAAAAGTAGTCAGATTTCTCTCCTTTTTGTGTTACATTCCCAAGCAATCCATCAGCAAATTCTTAAAGCTCAGAGCATAGGGAAATTATTTTTGAACTATAGCTCCCTAAATCCCCCAACACGCATGTGATAGTTGAAAAGGTAATCTTTCAAAGATTCAATATTATTTTTCTGCAATTCCTACTTGGCCAACAGCTGTCCAGAATTAAAATTATTACTTTTCCTGTTGAAAATGACAACCTTCTTCAAGCCTTCTCTAGTAATGTTTATCTATGGTCCTGTTGCTTATTGTTTGTATGTATGTTCTGGTATATCATTTCCTTTACTCTATCGTTCCTGAGAAGTTGTAAGAGGGGCTGCAGACCACATGCTCTCTCTCTCTCTCTCTCTCTCTCTCTCTTTGACTGTTAATAGCTGTTTTGCTATAAGAGAGATGTCCTGGGAGAATGGCACAGAGAATTATCTCAAACATATCTGAATCTGGACTAATAAGTTTTGTACCTCTGTATGCTGAACACAGGACTAGCTAGGCCACCCACAAGAAATCAAGCTAAAGACAATATAATTAGGTAATCCTAAATATAGTATGATACCTATCTTTAAATGTCTGAAGAGTTGTCAAACAGAATATATACTGAGCATGTCATCTGATTCTGCTGAGAATAAGACCCAATCCAAGGGATTCAAATTCCAAGAAAGGAGATTTCAAATAAAAATAAGAAGATCTGTAATTGGTTAAATGGACGAACCCAGAGGGTGCTCACCAATGCCTCCTCTTCATCCTGGAAAGAAGTGATGAGCGGAGTGCCGCAGGGTTCCGTCCTGGGCCCGGTTCTGTTCAACATCTTTATTAATGACTTAGATGAAAGGTTAGAAGGCATGATCATCAAGATTGCAGACAACACCAAATTGGGAGGGATAGCCAATACTCCAGAGGACAGGGGCAGGATTCAAAACGATCTTGACAGATTAGAGAGATGGGCCAATACTAACAAAATGAAGTTCAACAGGGACAAATGCAAGATACTCCACTTTGGCAGGAAAAACGAAATGCAAAGATACAGAATGGGGGATGCCTGGCTCGAGAGCAGTATGTGTGAAAAAGATCTTGGAGTCCTTGTGGACAACAAGTTAAACATGAGCCAACAATGTGATGCGGCGGCAAAAAAAGCCAATGGGATTTTGGCCTGCATCAATAGGAGCATAGTGCCTAGATCTAGGGAAGTAATGCTACCCCTCTATTCTGCCTTGGTTAGACCACACCTGGAATATTGTGTCCAATTCTGGGCACCACAATTGAAGAGAGATGTTGACAAGCTGGAATGTGTCCAGAGGAGGGTGACTAAAATGATAAAGATTCTGGAGAACAAGCCCTATGAAGAGTGGCTTAAGGAGCTGGGCATGTTTAGCCTGAAGAAAAGAAGGCTGAGAGGAGATATGATAGCCATGTATAAATATGTGAGAGGAAGTCACAGGGAGGAGGGAGTAAGCTTGTTTTCTGCTTCCCTGGAGACTAGGACGCGGAACAATGGCTTCAAACTACAAGAAAGGAGATTACATCTGAACATTAGAAAGAACTTCCTGACTGTGAGAGCCGTTCAGCAGTGGAACTCTCTGCCCTGAAGTGTGGTGGAGGCTCCTTCTTTGGAGGTTTTTAAACAGAGGCTAGATGGCCATCTGCCAGGGGTGCTTTGAATGCAATATTACTGCTTCTTGGCAGGGGGTTGGACTGGATGGCCCACGAGGTCTCTTCCAACTCTATGATTCTATGATTCTAAGAACTTCCTGGTCGTTAAAGTTGTCCAGCTCAGAAGGCAGTGCACTCTTCTTCATTAAAAGTTTTTTAAAAGCCCAATAACAACCCAACAACCATTTTTCAGGCTATGTGGTTTCATACACTGGCTGAGAGTTGAACTAAATCATGGCTTCTTAAATTTTTTGTCTCATGATCCCTTTTTGTTCAATAAATATTTATGTGACCCAGGTATATAGGTATAGAACATAAGTATTCAGAGCACACATTTACCGATAATAAATAATAAAGAAATTAGTTTTAAACCCGTTCTTTAGGATTCATATAATTTTTCCATGTATTATAGATAAAAGCAAAATTGCACACTAATGAGATGAATCTGCTTGTTTGTTTTTACATAAAGAATGAAATCGTGGTTGAATATTTGATGCTATAGGATGTAGAGCATCTTTGATATTTTCATGCCATACTGGCATGCTTGGTTTTCACCCTCAAGTGGCAGAATACACTCTGTTAGTTCTCCTTTTTTCTTCTTCTGAACTGGGGGACCACAGTGGGGTGTTTTGAGTGTCTGTACCTCCAACTTATCTCCCAGGTTGCAAAGTGGCCCATTTGCCTGAAATGGATCCAATTCCATACCTACCTCATGAATCCTGCAGAGAGCAGATTGACTATTCCTAGACCTGAGCAATAGTGATCTAAGTCCCGAGTCAACAAGATTACACAGTCAACAAAACCAGTCTTGTTTTGGCAATAACATCTTCACCCAGGAAGTAGTAAACATAGGGACAGTGTTAGCCATTTCTGGGTTCATGGTCCTATTTCTTACAATCACTGTGGCTAGGGCAAGGGTTACATGTTGTTGCCATGTTACCTTCTTCTCTAGTTCTTTTAGCTTTATATATGTGTGTGTGTGCGTGCGTGTGTGTATAACCGGATGAAACAAATATTAATTTATTTCATATGTGCATATCCCTGTTTTCCTCTAATGACCTAAGGACAACCTAGATCAGGGGTCCTCAAACTTTTAAAACAGAGGGCCAGGTAACAGTCCCTCAAACTGTTGGAGGGCCGGATTATAATTTGAAAAAAAAACATGAAAAAATTCCTATGCACACTGCACATATCTTATGTGTAGTGCAAAAATACTTAAAAACAATACAATAATTGAAATGAAGAACAATTTCAACAAATATAAAATTATTAGTATTTCAGTGGGGAAGTGTGGGCCTACTTTTGGCTGATTGAGATAGGATTGTTGTTATTGTTGTGTGCTTTCAAGTCATTTCACATTTAGGTTGATCCTGAGTGAGGGCTGGGTAAATGACCTTGGAGGGCCGCATCTGGCCCCCGGGCCTTAGTTTGAGGACCCCTGACCTAGATCAATGATGGATGAAATAAATGTTCTATTGGTTAATTTGAAAGGGCTTGCGTCTCCCATCAAGAGGCAAAATAATGGCTGACTGCTATCTGAATGACATGTTAACATATGTCTAATTCAGGAATCCCAGAAAAAAAGGACAGAACAAAATTGGTGAACTTAAAAACTGGGAATTACAATATGAATCCCGGGGGATCAAATATGTTGAAGGGAGTGGTAATATTAATAAAGGACATTCATAGAAGATAGGTAAGGAAAATTTGTGATAGTAAGATCACTATAGCAAGTATCTATGCCCCTAATAAAAATCAGTTAGGATTCATACAAAAAGTACTGTGCCAAAGTTGGAAAACAAGCAAAAGGAGAGGGGGAAGGGGGAAAACAAGCAAAAGGAGATTGGGGGAAGATCTTAACATGGAATTGTGTGTGTGTGTGTGTGTGTGTGTGTGTGTGTGTGTATATATATATATATATATATATATATATATATATATATATATAATTAGGGATGAACCCCGCAAGGCTTGAATGTAAAATCAACTTCAAAAATGGAACCTTACACCTTACACATGATGATAGGTAAGGAGACCCCAACCTTCTACTTCCATAGGCACACAAAATTTACTACAACAGATTACTTCATAGTAGGAATTAACAATGTAAGACTAGTAATGGAGATCAAAGTGGGGAATCACTGGCCAGGAGACCATGCTCCCCTCTTGTTAAAATTAGGAGACTCATCACTTTCAAAGTGATGGTACTCACCTTTAAGGCCTTGCATGGTCTGGGGCCGATGTATCTGAGGGACCGCCTCACCCCCTACCAACCCCAGAGATCCCTCCGTTCTGAGGACCAAGATCTATTGGAAGTCCCCAGTGTCAAGACCTTGCGTCTAACAGCAACCAGACGCAGAGTCTTCACAGCAGTGGAACCATCACTCTGGAATACTCTGCCACCTGAAGTCCATGCCTTGCGGGACTTACCATCTTTCCGCAGGGCATGTAAGACGTACCTGTTTCGACAGGCTTTTAATGTTTGATATTGCTGTTTTTAAATTGTTTTAAATTTTGTTAGATTTTAGCTATTCTTGTATGCCGCTCCGAGCCCCAGGAAGTGGTGGCATATAAGTTCAAATAATAAATAAAATAAATAAAATTAGGACGCCCACAAGCAAATGGAGATCTAACCCAAAGGACAATGTATCCTTAATACAAAGGATAAACAGGTCATTAACAACAGATTCAAGCATTCTTTCTATTTAAAAGACAGTCACAAATAAAAGAAGAGATTCTATGGGACACTTTTAAAGCAACCATAAGGGGAACTTATATCTCATTGGAAATAGTGATCAATAGAAAAGGAAAGTCTACCTTTGAAAAAATGAGATCAGAGGTAGAGGATGCATTTCAACATTTCCAAAGAAATGGTCTTTCCACACAGTTAAATTGATGCAATGACATCATTTAGACTTGCTGTTCCAGGGGAGAGGGAGGAATGGGGGGGGGGGGGGGGGTATGCGTAACAGGTGATACACATCTAAGGAATGTATAAAGTGTTTTATAAGATAAATTTACTTTGGGGATAATGTATAAGACTTGTATGGCAAATGTTTATGTAAATGTATATGTATAAATGATTTTTTTAAAATCACCTTTAGCCTTCTCTGCCTAAGAGGTCAAACTACAAATTCCACAGCACTGAACCATGGCAACTAAAATTGTGTGAAATTTCAGTAATTCTACAGTATAGATGCAACCCACATTCCAGATGGATAGACTCAATTAAAGAAACCACAGCCTGAGTTTGCAAGACTTGAAGAAAGGGTGACTTGGAGGTCTCTCATTCATAGTGATGCCAAAAATTGGAGTCATCTTGGCAGCAATTAACAACAACAAATTGCAAATCAACTTTGTCACAAAAACATGCAAATTGCTTCTCACTCCCTCAATCAGACCTGCATATTTAGTAACTATCAAGATAGCACTGAATGTATCTAAACTCAAATAACTAGACAGATGGGAATGGAGAAAGTTAGAATAATCTTTTCAAATGTACTTTATACACATAGCCTGAAGGTAATTTTATACAAAATATTTTAATAATATTTTGCAGGAAACTGTTTCAATAATCAGAATGCAAAGGTAGCACTATCTCAGCCACTTTTATTTGGATTTTGTAAATTCCAGATAAGGAATTTCCCAACCTGTATTGTAACTTTTCCATAGAGGAGAATTATTACAGCTTTTGATTGTTGTTTTTTTCCTTCTCTCACCACCTCCTAAATGTATATTGAAACATCTTAAATCTGATAATTTAGTAAAAACATGGGCATAAAGGCAGCTTTACTAATCATGCTATACTTGTATAATAATATATTATGATTATTTGAAATGCCTGATACAAACACAATAGTAAAATTACAGGATGTGTATTTTGTGTTTGGTTTATATCACACAATGATATAATGTTATGACATTGAAATTGGTGTTTAAGTCATATTAACGAGAAAGAACATACATTTCCTCTACTTAAACATTCATCTGGTCTTCAATTCTTTCACAAATGTCAGCACTCTTGGGAGCAGCTTGTGGGAGTATTTTTTCTTAAACAAATTTGTCTGCTCGGATATCAAACCAATGCTTGATTCGCTGATCATTTCCAAATTCTCTTTTAGGGAGAATTTGCTCTTTGGCTATCCCAACTTTAGCAATGTAAGATATTAGTAGCTAGAGATGCATATGCAGACACCAACCAGATACAAATCAAGTTATCATAGCCATGTTTGGCTGATTGTTTAAGACTCCAAACAAATTCAGAGGCAGCCTGCAAAAACAAAAAGAAAATGATTTGATCTGATTCCAAAGGGTGCAAACTGAAAGCTTCACAGCTGGCAAATTACAGCCTATTTTGTAACCCAGTTTGATTTATTAGATAAAAATAAACAATACCTTGTGCCTCATTTCAGTTTCCAGATTTCAATGCTCTCTTATGTACTCTCCCCATAGTAATAATAAAAATCAGGTTTACCAATTAGTTCTCCTTTCTGAACGTCTGCTGATATGTAATTGTGTAAACTAGAAATCAACTGTATGTCTGAAAGGATTCTTCCATGGCACAAAAGAGATTAATTACTGAAGAAAACAATAGCACATTTTGGTTTTCCACCACAGATGCATAAAGTATGGTAATTTAATAAGGATTAAACCTCATTAACTTTCTCCCGAATTAATTGCTAATACTGTATTTTCAATACATGTTTCCTGAATATCTAATCCAGGCATTTTAACTTCACCATAAATTCCACTGTTGGACTTACTTCCAAGAAACATGTGGAATAATTGGGACTACCATTAAATTCAATCACAGTGAAGAAATTACTGGCATTGTTACTGAATATTTTGCCCATGAGTCAGATGATCAATCTCAAGAACTACAGATCCTGGCAATGGTGATACGATAAGTGTGCTATTCTAAACCACACCACTGGTCATCAGTTTAAAGGATCATAGTTACCAATCCCACAGCTGTACACCTATATGATGGAATATGATTCTGGCACAGAGCATTTATATATGAGGTAACATGTATGTACTTTAGTAGATTCGCTGCCACCACCTAATTTTCTTTAAGAAATTACCGATGATTCCCCTGAGGTAAACTTGTTCCTGCCCACCAGCTCTCCCTTAGCTCCCTGAGATGACTGTGAAGTAAAGATGTTAAAACAACTGGAAATATTTTCACAGGAATGAATCACTACTGAGGCTTCTTTGAAAGTTGAACTAGATAAAAGATGTATTTATAATATTGAACACACAACTATCTTCTTTAATGAGGCACACAAGCTTGAATGGTTACTGAGGTATAATAATCTTGATGGTTACTTCAAACAGGTTACTTCAAACAGGTTAAACTCCTCACTCTACAATAACACAGTAGCAGTGAGTTCCCCAGACTAACCTAACCAGGTTGTCCCTAGAGCAATTAGCCACACTCTAAACAGAGTCCTCTAAAAGCTAATCTACTCTAATCCAGAGAGCAAACCACTTGTGTAAAAACCCACACAAGCACCCCAGGTGACTACTTTGACCTCCCTGGCCAATAATGCAGCCTTGCCTGTCACAAATGCTCTCTGACAGAAAAATCTAAGCTCAAAAATCTACCTCTTTTCTCTTCTGTTCCCAAAATCAATCTTTCTTCTTCAAACCCTCAAATCAATCTCCCCTCTTTCTCTCAAGCTGACACTTTCCCTCTCAGCACTCAACTCCTCCCATCTGTCCTCACCAATCAAAAGAGAGCTTCAGCTCCTCCCCTCTTCTCCTTTTACACTCCCAAGATGTCTGCTTCCTTTGCTGACACTCCCAAAATGGAGTCCTGCTTACTGATATTCCAGGCTTCTCTTTCAGCCTACATGATAAGAATCATTACAATCAGCTAATGTAATATTATATTCTCCCTCAACAGGAATATCGTGGACTTTGACACAGGGAGAACAGTGGCACAGAAAGTAGGGAAAGTTGAAAATATGTTACTCATACAGACCCCATATGAATTTTCCATTTCAACATAATGTCTCCCTCCCTTGCTCCTTGGCAAGGAGAACTGCACAGAAATCCTTCTGAGAAGGAAGAATGCACTGGTGCTAAGGGAAAAAAATGTGATTTCAAGCATAGAGCAGGGTGGGAAACCTTTGACTCTCCAGCTGTTTTGAACTGTAATTTCTACAGTCTCTTAACATTGGTCAGATTGTCCAGGTCCTCTGAGAGTTGGTTCAAAACACATTTAGTGCCAAAGAGTTCCCATTCCTGTCAGCAAGTTAGCTATACCTCTTGCAAAACTTGGTAAAATTACTTTGTTTATCACAGCTCCCAGAAACTGACAGGCATTCGGCTACTGGCCCTGGGAGACAGGAGAGTTATTTGAGTTATAAACTTAGAAATTGTTTTGTAGACTCTGATTTATCCCAGAATACTTTCTAAAAATGCAAGCATGCTTGGATCCTAAAAAAACCTGCTGCATCCAGAAGAAGGATCATAATTTAACTCAGGGCTAATTTTCTTATCTGGAGATGTCATTTGTCTTCGTAAAAGATCAGTTCTTTGTGACACTGGACTAAAATAAAGATGTGCCCAGAAGGTTCTCAATCTTTTTTAAAAAAACTACCAAACAGTTCAGAGAATAGTGGCGAGTGTTTCTGAGAATATAAGCCCAATATAATCCCAAATGTAGACTTTGCAAGGAAGCAGATGAAACAATAGATCACATCCTGAGCTGCTGCAAGAAGATCACGCAGAGACTACAAGCAGAGGCACAACACCATTGCTCAGATGATTCATTGGAACTTGTGCCACAAATAACCTCATGGGTTTATGGCTACATGCAATATGTTGTAAGACCATGAGGTTGTGCTGCATTTCTTCTTCTTCACCCTCTTGATCATCAGTGTCACAATCTCATCTCAATAGTACAACTATGATTTTCCTCAAGAATTTTTTTTTAAAAAAAGACTTCTGTCGAGCTATTAGTTCTAAAGGGATTTTGTAAAATTAGCCTCAGGGGTTTAATGCTTTGATGCTTATTCTCAACAGGCTGGATTTATTGATGCTGATTTCCAGCAAAAGGTGTTTAATTAGGATGTCTCTCACTTCTCTGTATATAAGCAAATCAACACCTTTTAACTCAAAGGAAACTGCCAACCATCAAATCTCTCACACACAGACAAAGAAAGAGAGCACAACAGTCTTTGCCACTTCTAATGCTGCCTTGTTATGCTAATTTTGAATTTCCTTAGCTGTCCTCAAGCTACAACTCTTATCTTTCACAAAACTCTGGAAAGTATATGCAAAGAGTACACAGAAAGAAGAAACATAACAGGAAGCAATCCAGCAGCCCCAGAAGTATTTGGTTATAGATGATGATGATGATGATGATGATGATGATGATGATGATGATGATGACAGACTTTACCTGCCCAAAAAATCAGGAGGCAGAGGGCTTCTGCAAGTGAAACAAACAGTAGAAGAAGAGAAACACGCACTGGCAGATTACGTAAAAGGCAGTCAAGAACCAAAATTGAGGGAAGTCAATAGTAGTAAACTGCTTAAAGTGCAAAAGACAAAGAGGGAATACCATAAAAACGCAATCCAGAGCAGAAGAGAAAACTGGCAAAAGAAGGCTCTCCATGGACAGTTCCTGGGGAAAATTGAGAGCCAAATTGACAAAGAAAAAACACGGCTGTGGCTCACAAATGGAACTCTGAAAAAGGAGATGGAGGGCCTGATTCTGGCAGCCCAAGAACAAGCCAGTAGAACCAATGCCATCAAAGCCAGAATTGAAAAGTCGACAACAGATTCCAAATGTAGACTCTGCAAGGAAGCAGATGAAACAATAGATCACATCCTGAGCTGCTGCAAGAAGATCACGCAGAGAGACTACAAGCAGAGGCACAACACCATTGCTCAGATGATTCATTGGAACTTGTGCCACAAATACCATCTGCTTGCAACAAAGAACCTATGAGATCACAAGCCGGAAAAAGTTACAGAGAATGTACACGCCAAACTCCTCTGGGACTTCCGTATTCAGACAGAGTTTTGGAGTATAATATTCCTGACCTCACAATTGTGTTAAAAAACAAAGTATAGATCATTGATGTCGCAATCCTAGGTGACGGCAGGATTGCAGAGAAACAATAGGAAAAGCTGACACAATATGAAGATTTAAAAATCGAACTGCAAAGACTCTGGCACAAACCAGTAAAGGTGGTCCCAGTGGTGATCGGCACACTGGGTGCAGTCCTAAAGACCTTGGCCTGCACTTAAACACAATCGGCGCTGACAAAATTACCAGCTGCCTGCTGCAGAAGGCCACCTTACTGGGATCTGCACGCATTATTCACCGATATATCACACAGTCCTAGACATTTGGTAAGTGTCCAACGTGTGATCCCATTCAACAGCCAGCAGAGTGTCTGCTGTTGACTCATCTTGTTGTGTTTCAAATAATAATAATAATAATAATAATAATAATAATAATAATCTTTATTTATACTCCACCACCATCTCCCCAAAAGGGACTCGGGGTAGCTAACATGAGACCAAGCCTGAAAATACAATACAGCAAAATAATATACAAAACAGCAAAAAATTACATCACAAAAAAGATATATAAAGTAACAAGATAAAATCAAAACAGTCCAAAATAACATAATAAAAGTCGAACACAGTGGGTGAGCCAAATGCACAAGATAAAATGATAAAACCCTGGATGAGATAGGAGTAGAAAAAGTGTATTTGTGAGGGAAGAACCCATGATGGAGGAACAGTTGAGTTAGGCCTCCATTAAGGATGGGGGGAAGTGCATCATGAGGAGGACACTGTAGATGGAACAGACAGAAATGGGTTCTATGGTCACTCTCCAAAGGCACACTGGAAGAGCCAAGTTTTTAGATCTTTCATAAAAGGCTGCTAGGGTAGAGGCTTGCCTAATCTCACCAGGTATGGAGTGCCAAACCCGGGGGGCCACAGCAGAGAAGGCAGTAGATGTCAAGGACTCCCAGGGTGCTAGACTGCACCCCTCTGACATGTATACACAAACTATCCTTGTTAGTCTTTCAAGCATACTGTGAGTCAACTGAATCATTCAGGTACAACCAAGTTTCTCTTGTATGTCTTACCACTAGCAAGCAGATCATTCTTCCCCAAACTATAGTAAGCAAGCTGCTCATCTTCCAAAATACTGTGATTTGAGCAGGGATGTTCCATCTCATTTCTTCTAGTACCTTCTACTCCTAACTCTTCCAGAACGGCATGAAGAATTTTAGGGAAAGATGAGCAGAAAGCTACTGGAAGACATGGAATAGAACATCTTTACTTGAATCACGTGTTTGAAAGATGAGCAGTGTTGCTAAGCCACCAAGGTTTATACATGGTGATATTAAGCTTGGATTCTTAAAATTGGATTCTTAAAATATGGAAACCATCAACTGCAACTGAAATAAGTACAGCATGACCCATGTATGTACACTAGTGGTTCTTAACCTGTGGGCTGCAGATCACCAGTGGGCAGCAAGGACAAAAATCTGGTCTGCAAGCCTCCTTCCTCTTTATTTATTTTGTTTTATTTATTTTATTTCCGCTCCTTTCGCACCACCTGCCACTCCTTGCTTGTTTCTGACCCTGGCATATGTTCTGTGTCAGAAACTAGAGTAGATGTGATCTATCCAATGCAATTTTCTGAATCAGCATCCTAAACCAAATCTAAAGTTGACCAAAAACTGATTTGTAACCCTTTTGGTACTAATGCTGGAGAGTGGTCGCTGATCAAAGTGGTTCCTGGTCAAGTGGTCCCTGGTCAATCATCCTATTGAAAAGAATAGGGTTCTTTACTATGCATGGGCTTCCTGTATCCATGCAAAATTGGGAAATATATCTTATTTTGATACAGGGTACAACAATGCAGGCAAAATAATTCATAGATCAGCAAAATTAGTTGGGAATTGGGAAGAGAGAGATACTAGGACCTTTGAAAACATCTGGAAAAGTGAGAGAACAGAGAATTAATCAAAATTGTTTCTGCCAAATCAGGATGGTTGGAGGTAATGGAACATACTGATACATACTTTACTCATGTATAAATCAGACCAAAGAGTTTGTTCAGCAGATAGATGATAGACAGACAGACAGACAGACAGACAGACAGATATAGATCAAACCAGAACCAAGTACTATACACGGACTTGCTTCATTAGCATGGATAACTAGATGGTGCTACTCCACTTGTAGGAAGATAAACACTTTCTCCAGACTCTGTTATTGAGAAGAATTCACATCTATTCACCCCAAGATTGCTGTGCAACAGACAGCCTCAAAAAGGGACCCAAACTGTCTAAATTATAATGACACCCTGACTTCACATTGTCAATCTGAGCTTCTGACATGAAGTGTAGCAAGAGATACCTACCACTTTTTATCTCACAAAAGGTTGGTTGGTGTTTAATTAAATTGGGAGATGACAGTTGAGGAAAGAAGAAGTTGCTGCTCTCTGGCAAGGTTTGACACAGTGACCATGACTTAAATGTGCAGAAGAAGTCAGTGCAGAGAACTACTCAAATGTACTATTAAATCTGAAGGCTTGCCTCTGAGAAATGAACAGTTTGACATGACAATCTGCTACTATTTTTTTAAAGTGTATATGTAAAAGTGGCTCTTTTTAAAGGAAGTTGTCAACATTTGACAACATGTCCTTGAGTTATCAGGCTTCAACTTGTGGTAAGCATGGCTGGAAGCATAAATGTAAAAAAGATGCCTATAATTTTTCTCACTTTCCATTCCACCCAGATTTCAATGGGCACACTTATGCTGACAATTGATGGATTGTCACCTTGTCGTAGTGAGGGGGTTTGTGTGTTCCAATGAACCTGCTGGCATAACAACTGGAGTCATGCATTCCCAGGAGGGGCCGCAGTGGAGGTTCCAGACCAAGCATGATCTGAAGACCTGAAGACCTCAATGGCAGATCAGGCGGAGGATAACATGGTACATGTTACAATGGCTATGAAGGCAGAAGAAGGCTGCAACAGATTGAGAAGCCATCATCATTGTGTTAACCAATGCACTGGTTGGGACCTCACTCTGTGAAAACTGTGTTGTTTGGTTGTGCACCGACCCCC
The DNA here is from genome assembly GCF_037176765.1 of Anolis sagrei. Classification (NCBI taxonomy): domain Eukaryota; kingdom Metazoa; phylum Chordata; class Lepidosauria; order Squamata; family Anolidae; genus Anolis; species Anolis sagrei. The sequence goes on from NC_090025.1 coordinate 89,049,894, forward strand.
ACACATTTTAAAAAACTCATACACAGGCGTCTTCCAAGAAAAATAAAAACAAACCAACAAAAGTCCCATGGCAATTAGCGAGTGGCAACAGAAGCAGGACTGTGAAATCTGGAAGTCGCTAGTCACAGACTGGCGCAAGGGTGGTGGATATGGAGTCAGTCATTCCACCTCAAGGTCCGTGGCAGTGGAATTGTCCAGTAGCTGTATTCATGACTGAGGAGTCCTTTATAGGATCCACTCTGCTCACCTCACATGGGAAATGGGCTAGAAAAGGTACCCTAAACATAGTCTGCCTCTCTTATCCCTGATTGGACTGTCATGTCCAGAGGGGTCACCACCCTGCGGCCAAAAAAGAAAAATGAACTTTAGAACATGGAACTTATGGACACTGTTGGGCAACACTGACAGTGAATGACCCGAATAAAGGACTGCTATTATTGCAAGGGGGCTAGGATGCTTTAACTTTGACATAGTAGCACTTCAGGAGACCCAGAGAGCAGGAGAGGGACAGCTGAAGGATGGGATTGCCTGATCATCAAATTTGCAGACAACACCAAATTAGGAGGGATAGGCAATAATCCAGAAGACAGGAGCAGAATTCAAAACAATCTTAACAGATTAGAGAAATGGGCCAAAACTAACAAAATGAAGTTCAACTCGGACAAATACAAGATACTCCACTTAGGCAGAAAAAAATGAAATGCAAAGATACAGAATGGGGGATGCATGGCTTGATTGGAGGAGGGCAAATGTGGTCCCTGTCTTCAAGAATAGGGAAAAAAGGATGACCCAAATAATTGCCGTCCGGTCAGCCTCATGTTGATACCAGGTAAGATTTTGGAAAATAACATTAAGGAAGTGGTCTGCAGTCATCGCCTTCTCTGTGGTGGTTTCTTGGCTCTGGAACTCTCTTCCTAGGGAGATCAGACAGGCCCCCACTCTCTCCATTTTCCACAAGGAATTAAAAACTTGGTTGTTCCATAGGCGGTTCACTTGAGAATTATCCCGACCTTATCTAAGTTGGCCCCTTTTCTTGTACTTATGCCACTTTAATAGCCAAAGGCACTATTTTGGCAATCCAGCCCTCTGTCTATTGCACTTTCCCTCGGCTCTCCCAATGAATCATTGCACTTACTCTGATCCCGAACCCAGTTTCAAATTGGCGAGAGTATTGTTTTTATGACGTTAATTGATGTTATTTTTTATTATTTGTTGTTATTGATTGTTTTTACTGTGTCTTTATTTGTAATCCTTGGGCTTGTAATCCTTGGGAGCCTTCAACAAGGTTCCCTATGACCTTCTGGCAAATAAAGTAGTCAAGGGCGACTAAATGATTAGGGGTCTGGAGAACAAGCCCTATGAGGTGCAGCTTAAGGAGCTGGGCATGTTTAGCCTGAAGAAGAGAAGATTGTGAGCAGAAGTAATTGGGACTGCCCTAGAAACTAGGGCAGCAGAACAAAGGCTTCAAACTCCAGGAAGGGAGATTCCACCTGAATTAGGAAAACTTCCTAATGGTGAGAGCTGTTCAGCAGTGGAACTCTCTGCCCTGGAGTGTGGTGGAGGCTCCTTTTTTGCAGAAGGAGCCTCCACCTTTTTAACAGAGGATGGATGGCCATCTGTCAGGGGTGCTTTGAATGTGATTTTCCTGCTTCTTGGCAAGGGGTAGGACTGAATGGCCCATGAGATCTCTTCTAACTCAATGATTCTATGATAGGCCAGGAGCTGTCTTTCCACAGATTATGTGAGTTTTCTGCCCTTTTTGCCTCTTTTACTCATGTGTTTTCCCTGGACCTTTTTGAGCTGAACATGCACAGATCAGCATTTTCACCTGCATGGCAACTGCATTTTCCCCAGTTTTGTCAAAATGCAATTAGCAGGGTTGGCTTTGTTAAGCAATTATGCTTTGTAAAGAACAGATTTCACTTGCTGATTTCAGAACAAGGGAAACAAAAGTCGCCGTGACTCCTTCATCCTTTCATGTCAGAAGGCATCTCAGCACAAAAAAAAATATCCAGTGCAAATCAGAATTGGAGCTGGAAACTCTTCAGAGATTGACTACTTTTCATTTAGTATAAGATGTCAAAAACTCACATTGGCTCATCCACTCCCATTAAGCCGAGGCACTGTTCGATTATTTATTGCACAGAGTCCTTTTCAGACTGGGATTAAGATGTTCTAAAATTCCCAAGAGAACAATTCATCATAACACAATATAGACTGTGTGAATAATGGATGATCGCAATAGGCTCAACTGACAGAGGGGGCAGGCAGAGGGTGAATTGAGGTCATACGCTTGATGTGAAGACATCGGACGTCTACCCAAAAATTGTCAATCAACCTTTAGAAGGGAAAGCATCCATGAATATGAAACAGAGAACAAGCAGATTGGCTTAAGTTTCCACACTGCTAAGAGTGAAGGGAGCCTCAGCTAATGAGCACTGTACTTGCTGTGTGTGCCAATTCAGTGCAAGCCACAACTCGGGTTTGTAGAGCTAAAGCAAAATTATTCAGCAGAAAGAGCTCCCAGTTGTAACTAATGAGACCCAGCACATTCTCCTCTGTTGCCAAAGCAGTCTATTTTCACTTGCCGTCCTCCCACACATTAAAAGCAACAAAATGTACATGCTACTGTTTTGCCCCAAAGAAGAATATGCTCTTGGAACATTTTCATTTTACATTATATAATCTATATAAATAAAAATGTAGTGTTCGTTTGTGGGATTAACAGAACTCAGAAACAAAATTTGGACACGATACACCTCCCAGGCCAATGTATGCCCTTCACTCGAAAAAACAACAAAACAAAAAGCAGAAAGGACTTCTAAACTGCCTGTCCACAAAGGAGAAACTGCATGTCCACAAAGAGACCCATGGCCACGCCCCCTCCTTCTCGAGGGAAACAGCCAGCTGTTAAAAGCATGCACGGCCACACACACGCACACACACACAAGCAAGAGTGGGCACCATGGGAGTTGAGGTGGAGGCTTGCCGCATGGAGTCCCTTCCCTTTCCCTGCTATGTCAGGAGGGCAGACTCCTCCTCCTCCTCCTCCTTTCCCTGTTGGAAGAGGAAGGGGCAGATGAGCGGCAGTGGCAGCAGCGGAGCCCCCAGGCAAGGAAGAAGGGGAGGAGGAGGTGAGGAAGGTCAACAGTGCTTGAGTGAAGGACCTTCCTTCTCTCCCTCACTCCCTTCCCTTCTTTCCTCCCTCTCCTTCCTTCCTCCCTTTCTTTCCTTGTCTTCCTTCCTTCTCCTTCCTTTCCTTCTTTCCCTCCTTCCCTTCCTTCCTGTCCCTCCTTCCTTTCCATCTTTTGCTTCCTCCCTCTCTTCTTCCTCCTTCTTTCCCTTTCTTTATTTTCTTCCCCTTCATTTCCTTCCCTCCCTCCTTTCTTCATCCCCTCCTTCCTTCCTTCCTTCTTCCTTCATTCTCCTTTCCTTCCTTCCTTCCTGTCCATCCTTCTTTATTTTCCTTCCTTCCCTTCTTTCCCTCCTTCCCTCCCTCCCTCCCTTTCTTTTTCCTTCCTTCCTGTACCGCCTCCCTCCCTCCTTCCTTTCCTTTTTTCTATGTAAGATATAAATACAGTATTAAATGGGACAGCCAAGAAGTAACGATAGAAGGAGGGAAAGAGGGAAGGAATGAAGGAGGGAAAGGGGGAAGGAGGGAAGGAAGGAAGGAAGGAGAGAAGGAGGGAGGGGAAGAAGGAAGGAAGGAAGGTTAGGTGGGTAGAGAAGCAAGGAAGGAGAGAAGGAAATAAAATAGTGAAAGGAAAAAGAGAGGGAAGGAAGGAGAGAAGGAACGAAAGATAGGGAAGGAAGGAAGGAAGGAAGGAAGGAAGGAAGGAAGGAAGGAAGGAAGGAAGGAAGAAGAGAAGGAAAGATGTAACCAAAGAGCAAAGAAAGGGAGGAAAGAAACAGGTAGAGATGGAAGAAAGAAGAGAATAGGGAAAGAAAAAGAGGGAAGGAAGGAGAGAAAGAGGGAGGGAAGGTTGGCCACAGCAACATGTGGCGGGTACAGCTAGTTTGAAAATAAAAGGTCATTGTAGTGTTCACCCCCAAAGAACTAGGTAGCTTTACTTGAGAGCAAAAACTGCTCACCCAGGGCAGTTTCTGGGAACCCTTTTCCTAGGTTTTTATTGTGTAACATTTCATTTATCCACTGATTTTTGGAAAAAAATCCAAGTTTTTATAAACAACATTTTTTTTAAAAAAAGAAGAGCAAGGTCCTTGAATTTTCTATCCAATGACACAAGATAACAGGAGATCACCCCCCCCCACCCCCACCCCAAAAAAAACTTTCAGAAATATTCATACATCTGCCGATTTTAGGGAATTTTTAAAAGTTGAGACAAAAACAATTTATCCCCCCAAAAAGCGACAAGAGCAATTCCCTTGAATATCTGTCTGTCTTTATGGCACACAACCACATAACTTCAACTTAGCACAGATCTAGGTGAACTACAACTGCTCTAAATCATGGTGAATTATTCCCAAACCTCTTGTTCAGTTACTGATCAATTCCTGTTTGCTGTGTGCCATAGGAATGGGTAGGGAAGGGTTAAGTGAGAGGCAGTGGGTGGGGTCATCCAAATTTGGAGAGAGAAAGAAACCCTGGGATGTACATTCTGGAGAAAAAAAACAGAACATCTAAGATGAAATGGTCCCCGAATGAAAGCATTCCTTGGGTGTTTGGTGTTTGGGAGGACATTGGCAAGGGTTGGGCTACATGTTCACAGCGCTCACTATATCCTGCAATTTCCGTTGAGAGAGTTCCTTTAGAGACTTCTCAGAACTTGGAGCTACAGCCTATTTGTGGAAATGGGAGGCTGTCTGTGTAAGTGGACACCCCTGCCACATATACACATTTTCATTTTTATTATGTGTAGAGATAATTAGATGGACTCTAAAAGGCAGAGGTAGCAGCCAGCTCTCATTTGAGTCCTGAGCAGCATTGCACTCTGAAAAATGTAGTTTACGGCAGGGCCTTACCTTCAGAAAAACCATGGCCCCTTCCACAAACCTGTTAAAATCCCACATTTTTTGCTTTGAACTGAAATATCTGAAAGCAGATATTGTGGGATTTTCTGTCTTGATATTCAGGGTTATATGGCTGTGGAAGGGCCCTACATCTAAGATGGCTGTGTTCTCATTCTCCCTGTAATCCCGCCCCCAGCCTTGCTTGATGGGGCCAAATTGGTTTTTAAAGCACATTATGTTCTCTTGGCTTTACCAAAGTTGCACAATGGTGGATACTGGTTATACTGAAAATTTAAATGACTCTGGGAGACATCTGAATGTTAAAGAACATTAACGAAAGTAATTGGTGAGTCTTTCAATTTCTAAATTTCCCTCGTCCCACCTTTCCTGCATATTTTGGATGTCACTTTGTATGCACGAATTTAACAACTTTGATCCCAAATGCAAATTAAAAATGTTCTGCACACCTCTAGTAGATGGGGCCTCCCTCATTTTTACATGTTATTTCAGCCACATTTTCTATTAAAGAACTAATGCCTAGGAACAGACTGACTTGGCTAACTTGAACACTCTCAGGCTGGACCTTCAAACTTTAAAAAAGCTCTTCTACAGCTAGCATCACTGAAAGAGTCTTCTTCATTTGCACAATTAGAATCCGAAACACACCCAAAATGTTAAGCTTCCACTGTCTCTTAAATTCACTGCTCTTTTAAATTCAGAGCTGGAATTTCTCTTTCCTCTAATATTTTCCATGCAGTTTTGAAGAGTTTGTGGGAGCAAAACATCTGGAAGAATGGGGAGGCATTTAAGTATAGATTGATGGAAGAGATAGCCTAAAGCATAGAGATGAATTATTCTTTGTGGGGGGAGATTAGAGTAGGCACCCTAGATGCACAATTGGCTGCTGAATCCAGGCACACAGTCCTCAGAGCTTTAAATAAAAGGAATATCCGGATCTAGCATGAATACCTTATGCATATGTATTTCACTATTCTGCCCACTCATCAGTCCGCTACATATTGAAAATTGAAACTCACTTGAATTGTCTTAATTTTCATTGTCTTATTATTACCATTATCATTGCTACTAATTGTTCAACTAGAAAGACAATTACATAAAGGTTGCATCCTGGTGCGCCAAGATAGCTTGGACAGCAATTCCCATCACTGCCAGTCAACATGGTTAATGGCACAGATTATGAGAGTGTGAAGAATCTAGAGAGCACCAACCCAGCTGTCCATTCATAGTACCATGTATAATTTACTTCACAAATGTTTAGTATAAGGTTGCAGAAAAAACTCAGGTTTACATACTTACAGTGGTAACCTAGAGCAATAAAGCTCCTTTCCAGAGTTTCAGGAAGGCATAGGCTGAGAAAATCTTTTATCTCCGTATTTTATTTTCATCTATATATTTTTCAGAAGAAAACAAAGAACCTAGTCTATAGTGGGCTCCCCAATGTGGTATATGTTGGTTTTTACTGTTTATCACACATTGTGGTTCCAATTCAGAGCTCTAGGGTTCCCAGATTTCAATGGTTCTTAGAAGGAGTGAAGGAATCTCAAAAAATATCTCAAGAGCATTGTCTTAAAATATATGTGTGTAGCCTTTTTTTATCACTTGATATTGGCTCTTCTTATTTGGTTGGCATGCTCTTAAAGGCAGAGCTATTCAACATCTTATTTGGCTCAGTCTTCTCCCAAAAGGAGATTGGGGTTCAACCTGAGCAATATGGAGCAGAGGAAGTAATAGGGAAAATGCAACCCAAAATAAGTAAAGAAGTAGTCCAGGAATACCTGGCTACTCTAAAATAAATTCAAGTCTTCAGGGCCAGATGAGCTACATTCAAGAGTATTGAAGGAACTAGCAAAAGTCATTTCAGAACCACTGGCAATAATTTTTGAGAATTCTTGGAGAAGAGAAATCCCAGAAGACTGGAGGAGGGCAAATGTTGTCCCTATCTTTAAAAGGGGGTGGGGGGGGGGGCAAATAATTACTGTCCATTCAGCCTGATATCAATACCAGGAAAGATTTTGGAGCAGATCATTAAGAAGGCAGTCTGCAATCACTTAGAAAGGAATGCTGTGATTATTAAAAGTCAACATGGATTTCTCAAAAACATGTTATGCCAGACTAATCTTACCTCTTTTTTCAATAGAGTTACAAGCTTGGTAGATGCAGAGAATGCTGTGGATGTAGCATATCTTGATTTCAGTAAGGCCTTCGACAAAGTCCCCCATGACCTTCTTGCAAGCAAACTAGTCAAATGTGGGCTAGGCAATTCAAAAAGATACAGGATGGGTGATGTCTGGCTTGACAACAGTCCATGCAAAAAAGATCTTGGAGTCTTTGTGGACAACAAGTTGAACATGAGCCAACAGTGTGATGTTGTTGTTGTTCATTCGTTCAGTCGTCTCCGACTCTTCGTGACCTCATGGACCAGCCCACGCCAGAGCTCCCTGTCGGCCGTCACTACCCCCAGCTCCTTCAAGGTCAGTGTGATGCACCAGCTAAAAAAGCCAATGGGATATTGGGCTGCATCGAAAGTAGTCAAGTGTCTAGATCGAGGGAAGTAATGGTGCCTCTCTATTCTGCTTTGGTTCGACCTCACCTAGAATACTGTGTCCAACTCTGGCCATCACAGTTCAAGAGAGATATTGACATGCTGGAATGTGTCCAGAGGAGGGCGACTTGTTTTCTGCTGCCCTTGAAATTAGCTGTTCAACAGTGGAACTCTCTGCCTCAGAGTGTGGTGGAAGCTCCTTCCTTGGAAACTTTTAAGCAGAGGCTGGATGGCCATCCGTCAGGGATACTTTATGCTTTTCCTGCATGGTAGGAGGTTGGACTAGATGTCCCATGTGGTCTCTTTCAACTCTATTATTCTGTGATTCTATGATTCTATTTTTAATCTATTGTGCTGAATGACATCACCAAAGGCTATCCCTTGCAATGTCATTCTTCTAACATCAACATAACCAACTTCCTCTGTCTAACATTAGAAGAAAAATCTCAGTCCCACAGACAGTCTCCTGACTTAGCAATTTTAGGAACTTGCACATACTATTTGCACTTCTCAAAATAAGAAACCAAAGCTGAACCTATAGCAATTGCAGAGGTAAGTTCCTGATCTACTCATATTGTAGAGGTAAATTCCTTGACACATTTCACTCCAATTCAAAGGCAATATGTCACTGAAAACCAGCATCAAATCAACCAGTGAAACCAGAACTTCTAGAAGAAACAAAAACAGACAGTTGCTTCCATGTCCTTCTTACAATCTTCTTAGACAAGAGTGGACATCTTTGGCAGGGTCAAGGAGGTCATACAGAATGTTAATCATGGTAAAAATGGGGCAGGAGGCAAGAGAAAAGTGAACTTCTCACTTGAAAGCTTCTTGTAAGAGCCTGCTACTGATTTAAAAGGTAAACTGCAATTCCTGGAAGGTTTCAAGAAAAGCAATTCCTTCCTTGTCAGGGTGTGCAAAATTAACCCAAAGAGCCATTCTTTTCCCACCTCTGCCTGAGAAGCTCTGTTTGTCTGCTTTAGGCAACAAGATATTCAATGTAATGGACTACAGATATGATTCTTGTAGGGTTTTCCCCCTTATGTTCGGAGGAAATCTTTGAAAGCTCAAAGGAAGTTCATGAACAGGATTGATGGTGACCAAATTCTAAACATTGGTAGACTTTGCAGTACTGATTTCCTTTTAAAGCAGGCATCCTCAAACTGTGGCCCTCCAGCTGTTTGGGCCTTCAACTCCCAGAAGCCCCAACAGGCTTGTTCAATTGTCAGGAATTCCGGGAGTTGAAGGGCCACAGTTTATGGATGCCTGCTTTAAGGTATACTCCAAAGCACTTTGAATATGGATGAAGGGGGTTACTCAAAATGACATGAGTTTACTTCTCTTCTTTTTCCATTTTATCTATAGCTTTCGCATTCACATGTAGTATAATCGCTTCCTTTGTAAGATAATTTAAAATTTTCAAGAAAAGTACACCCTGATATGCTAGAAGTCATTCCATTTTGACCAGTGGTAACCTACCAATGGTATAATTTGTGAGATATCCCTGCTTTTTATCAAAGAGAACAAGGTCAAAATTTTCATTACTCTTTCAAATGAACCCTAATATAAGAAATAACTTTTGTACAACAGCAGAAATCAATTTCTAGATTTGTTTGATAGGTAAAGAAACTAAGAATAAAACTTAAAACAATGCACATACAATGCTAAAGAAAGGGGGAGTTTGGGAGCCCCCAGTGTTAAATTGTATTAAACTGTATGGCTGAAAAAATGGATATTGTTCAGGAATGAGAGACACCTGGAATTCAAAGGTCATGATTTCATATTCACGTGACATAGTTATGCCTGGTATGATGAAGTTGTGGCACATGGTGAATTTCAAAATCATCGGAAGCTTCTTTTTAAAGAAAGAATTGGTTAAAATTGGAGGTGATTGCTTTATGTTGACCTTTTGCACTTTGAACAAGACAAATGATAGTGCTCTAAAGAAATGCTCTTTAAGGAAGGCAAATATCTGCTTACTTACATACAATGTAAGGACAGATTTAATCAAGATAAGATAAATGAACCATAGAGGTTGAAGAAAATTAGTTTTATTTTGAGTTGTGTAAAGATGACTAAAATGTAATTTTAAAATGTATAAATTGCTTTTGGAATTAAAAACAAAAGATGAACATGTACATATGTACAAAGAATAATGTACATATGGATGAAACATCAAAATGTGAAATTCGCTTAATAAATTATTTAAAAACTTATATAAGAAGATGTATAGATGGGGCTACAAAGTGGAATCCACGACATGCGAGTGTGAAGAAGAGCAAACCACTGACCACCTGCTGCAATGCAACCTGAGCCCTGCTACGTGCACAATGGAGGACCTTCTTGAAGCAACACCAGAGGCACTCCAAGTGGCCAGCTATTGGTCAAAGGACATTAATCAACTACCAAGCTTGCAAACTTTGTGTTTTGTTTTTTTGTTTGTTAAAAAATGCAACGCAACAGTTTGGTCTGCTCCTGACACGATAAATAAATACCTATCCCAAAAGCTCTTTAAAATGTCTCAGAATGTTTCAGGCCAGTGTTGCAGATGTCAAGATAAAGAGGGTTCCTTTTTATATGTGGTGGGCTTGTAACAAAGAGAAAAGTTACTTTTGGATTCATATGTTAGTCCAAAAATTTTAAAAGATAAGATTTTTTAAAAACATTTCTGTTAAATCTTAAGGATAAAGAACTGGACAGTAAATATGTATCGATTCTTTGATATAGGAGAACAGCAACAAAAATATTGTTTCTTCAAACTTGGAAACGGTTTGAAGCCTTGACTATGGAAGAATGGATTGCCATAATGCCTAAAGTTGCCCAAATATCCACATTAATGTGGGTTTTAACAGATAAGTTAATTGAACTTTTTTGAACACTTGAAACCATTTATGAGCATCTTCAACAATAAGAAATTTAACAATGTAAACATTTGTTGTTATGGTTATTCGTAATCAAAAGCTGATTATTTTGCTGGAGGTGTGATGGTAGAATAATATTTTTACCCTTTTTATTTTAATTACCATTAAGATTTGAGGGGGGGGGTCACAGCCCTAATGTATGTAGTTACGTCTTTTTTTATGTCATGTTTTCTTTCTCTGAATGTACGTATATTGCTTTGTGAATTGGGCTGTTGGTATGTGAATTCACTTTGTTTGTGAATTGGGCTGTCAGTCAATAAAGAAACAGAAAACGAAAAGAAAGAAAGGCATGGACAGGATTAACATCAGCCCAGGTTAACGGAATCTTATTTTGACTCTCCTTCAGAGCCACTAAACTGTCTGTAACTGTTGCATTCCCTTTTGCATTTATTGCATTACACTGAAGTGCACTGGAGTATATTAGCTATCAGTAGGTGGAGCCATTGCTTTGCTAATATGAAGAACAAAAGTGAGTAGGACACAAGAGGCCCCTACTTTCAAGAAAGTCAATCATTCACTTAAGTAGGTTTTAATGATATCATGCAGTATTCTGCACAGAACTTTCAAACATTAAAAGCCTGCATTATAATTTAGCTCTATAGATCTCTGCTAGAGTTGGCAACACTCATATAGTACATGTTATCCAAATACCTATCATGTGACAAAAAGACTTTCTGAGCTACGTAAAGCACTGTTACATCCACCTCCACTCCTAGTCAAATGAGACATGAGTGCAAGAGCATTGTTGTATTTAACTTGCAACTAGGATTTTGTGATAGCCTACAATTATCAAGACCCCTAAATAATCTCAGCAGCGATTATTTGTGTCGGGAGGAAATTCCCTATTAGCAATTCAGGGAAGAACTCAGACCACAATACACACATCCCACTGCATGCCTGCTGTGATCCTGAAAGTTAGCATATACTCACTATGGATGGTATAGGGATTTGGCAATTTCAAAATTGTGGCTGAAATTTGGGGTTCTTAAGCATTCCGGAAGAACTGAAAGAAAAACAGTGCATGGAGAGTTCCTACAGCTTGCAGGACTTCTTATTGTTCTCATCACAGCAAAGCTGAGAGTTGTTCTCATCTCTGCACAGTCTTAAAAACCACACCAAATCAAAGTTGTGCACCTATAATAACTACAACTGTGCAATTTTTATAAGCATTTGAATCATCCAACATTAAAAGAGGGAGAATGAAACAGAACATTTTTCAAATGATAAGATGATAAGCCCTAAAGTTGTGTCAAAAACTACTTTCTCTTCTACTTCATTTCATTCTTAATAAGGCTGCTCTTCCCCTGACACCTTCTATCTCACCACTCTTTCTCAGCTTTTTTTTTTTTTTTTGCACAAATTGCTCCCTGAACTTTATGAATCTGTACTCATCTTTCTTGATGTGCCCATTTATTCCAATTTTCGGCAGCCAACTGAGAAAGAGCCAAGGAGGAGGAAGCAGCAGCAGAAGAGTTGCCTTGACAAAGTTGAGGAGGACTCAGAGAGCAGACAAGTCAAGAAATAAGGGAAGCACAATCAGAATCCAAGAAGTTCAATTTTTGGGGATTCCTTAAGAGTAAATGGGGGTTGATTTTTGTTGAATATAAATATTTTGTATGAATATTTTTTTTAAAAAATCCACCGCATAATTTCACAAAGAGTTTAATTTATGCTACATAGGTGCTACATTGTAACAGACACATTATATTTTTAGAGCTCTATATTTTTTTTATTTCCTAGGTGGAAGGGTATATGTCAAAGGTAGTTATGGTTACATACCGTCAAGATTACCATCACTATGCCATGGAAATATTTTATCTAAGATCAGTGATAAATTTTTGGCCATGCCAGGGAAGGAGTACATTTTTTTCTGCTGCCCATGAAACCAGGACTAGGAGCAATGAGTTCAATTTACAGGAAAGGAGATTCCACCTGAACATTAGGAAAAACTTTCTGACCATACCAACTGTTCAGCAGTGGAACTCTCTGCCTCAGAGTGCAGTGGAAACAGAGTGCAGTGGACTGGATGGCCATGTATCAGGGATAATTTGTGCTTTTTCCTACATAGTAGGGGGTTGAACTGGATGTCCCACGTGGTCTCTTTCAACTTTGTGATTCTATTATTCTATGCTATCTGAGAAATGATATCTGAATTGGAGATGTAGTTTTTAAAAATATACTTTCCCAAGCTCTACTTTTATCAAGCCAGATGTGATGACATGGAAAGAGGAAGAATCAAAAGGTTTGAATGGTAATGTCAAGCTTTAATAGGCATGGCAAAAACTTTCAGAATGATCACAGAAACGCTTGAAAACATATCAGTGATTTTGAAAGAATGAAACTCTTAGAGCGTATCTAAAATGTAGAATTGATGCAGTTTGACATTATTTTATCTTCCATGGTCCAATGCTATGGGATCATGGAAATTACAGTGCTACAAGAGTGATGGTGTATCCAAACTACAAACCCCATTATTCTTTAGCACTGAGGCATTACAGTTAAAGTAATGTTGCACTGCATTAATTCTATCATATAGATGTACTCTTAGACCCCTGGCCAGAACCTGTGAGTCAGATTAGACTGTCATATTTTACTATTAATGTGCTTTATTATATATTTTGCTACTTATTCCACAATAGTTCTCAAATCTGAAAAGTATCTGATAAGCAAATTGGAAATGCCAGGAAAGAATTGTAGTCTAACTTAGAATGAATCAACCCTCATTATCAAGACACACCCATCTGCACTTTACAAAATAAATGCAAGTCTTGCCATTACCTCTTCACAGTCAAGGCTGGAAGATGTGTATAAAAGGCACTTAACAACACTGTGCAAGGACCTTTCAGTTGCAATGGAGTGTGAAAGCTTAATGTCATTCTATTTCAAAAGGATAATAAACAACACCCATGTATTTTCTAATTAGCACTTCAGCTCATTCACAGGAGAGAGTGTAGGCTTTCCACCCTACATCCATCTAAGTACATGTATTACATTCTTCTAAGAACATGGTTTACAAAGCCCGTTTTAATGAGTTTTAAATACAAAGATGTTTTAATGGAAATCTTAAAAATGGGAGCAAATTCATATGAAAACACACACACTTTCTGAAACCTTGGCTTAATGCCACCATCATCAATTTTGCTTTTTTTTAAATGTTCACAATGAGAAATAATTACAAGGACATTTTGTAAAGGACAATAGGACAATGCATCAAATGTCGACGGGTCTCTTTCAATAGTAACTACTTAGAGATTGCACAAGATTCTTTTTTTGTCCTGCATGTTAAAATAATAATAATAATAATAATAATAATAATAGTAATAATAATAATAATAATTTAGATCTGGGAAGGTAGAACTAACCAGGAAACGTAAAAGGAAAACTAAGCATGTTTGAGGTAGATCACCAAAAGTTTCTAACAAAAAGCTCTGTAGCATTATGGGATATTTTATTTATTTATCGTGTCATCCACAACCAGAACATTGTATTACATTTCTAACAGAACAAAACAAACAAACAGATTAAAAAAACACACATTTTGCAAACTTGTTAGCTGATTAAATGTCCTTTGACCAGTATCTGGCCACTTGGAGTGCCTCTGGTGTTGCTGCAAGAAGGTCCTCCATTGTGCATGTGGCAGGGATCAGGTTGCATTGCAGCAGGTGGTCAGTGGTTTGCTCTTCTCCACACTCACATGTCGTGGATTCAACTTTTTAGCCCCATTTCTTAAGGTTGGCTCTGAATCTCGTGGTGCCAGAGCGCAGTCTGTTCAGCGCCTTCCAAGTCGCCCAGTCTTCTGTGTGCCCAGGGGGGGTCTCTCGTTTGGTATCACCCACGGATTGAGGTGCTGGGTTTGAGCCTGCCACTTTTGAACTCTCGCTTGCTGGGGTGTTCCAGCAAGTGTCTCTGTAGATCTAAGAAAACTATTTCTTGATTTAAGTCGTTGACGTGCTGGCTGATACCCAAACAAACATTATGGGAGAAACTTGGGATTAAAGCCAAAAGTAGTTTGTTGTCCAGTGGTGGTACTGAAAACAAATGATTGATCTGGCTCTCTGTACTCCAAAAATTACTATCAAAATTTTACATCAGTAGCTGCTGATGGCTTCCAAGTAAGTTAAGCAGTCAATCCAGTTTGGACTTTGTATTGAATTTTTACAAATTTAACTGTTGATCTTCTCCCCCATAATAGCTTCAATATTTTGGATTGTGCTCTTTAAAGTTCAAACTAAAACTAGGGACAATTTATCGGTCTCTTGACATAGAAGCTACAGATATCACTGTGTTACATTACAAGTTTTTGTGTTTGTTTGTTTTGTTTTTAACTTTTTATTGTACGTTCTAGTACTTACACTCTAGGAACTTTAGAATTGTGATGGAAATGGCACAAAAAGCAAAATTATTCTCAAAATGTTTTAATGATACCAAAAATTATAACATATAAATTATTCCTTTTTACATTCATACAACAGGGTTTTCCCCCACTTCAAATTATTTTTTTAAATTTAATGTCTTTATGCCCTTATCCACTGGTCCAATAATTCATTACAGTTACTATGTTACTTCCATTATCCGATTCCATTCCTGACCCATTATTTTTCAGCTGGCTTCAAATGGCAGACCTGGAGATTGTAGTAACAGAGAAAGTAGATTATATGCACACTAATGCTACAAAAATAGAACCTGAACATCTTGGGCTAATAGTCCTGCTACATCACTGTACTTCTCGTCTATGTATAAAAATGGGTGAGCTGTGTCAAACAAGAAATAGCACTGAAAATCATACCCAGACTCCAGTTTTAAAGAAGTTTCTATCACACCACATTATCTAGTTTGAATTATTCAGCACCAATTTTTCAGTAAAGTTCAAAACTAAGATGTTAGGTTAGGGTTATTTACACTGCAAAAAGCAATAAAATTATAAGTAAATCTGGCAGATCCTAGCAACCTTAGACAGCATAATAGCTTCAGGTTTACTCTGCAGAGGCAAACATCCAAAAAGCCAGACTTTTAAATCTCAAGAACAAGCTATTGACTGAACAGCAAAATCAGATTAATTTTTACACAGTACTACAAAACAGTTGTTTTCTCAAATATATCGTCTTAAAATATTATTATAAATTAATGTCCCAATAGTGATAAGACTGAAAACTACAAGAGTGGGAAAATTCAGCCATTCCCCACTACCAGTGTTCTTTGTAAATTCCAGGTTTCCATGTAAATTCCATGTCA
Organism: Anolis sagrei; assembly: GCF_037176765.1. Taxonomy (NCBI): domain Eukaryota; kingdom Metazoa; phylum Chordata; class Lepidosauria; order Squamata; family Anolidae; genus Anolis; species Anolis sagrei. The sequence goes on from NC_090025.1 coordinate 89,065,581, forward strand.
GCCATAAAGAAGAGTAATTCTATAAAGCAGATGGCTTTTTCTATCTGGAGTTTGTTTAGCATCATATCTGAATCCAAGAAAACATGGTACACTAGCTGGCTTCAGCTGTGCAAAGAAATAGTCCTGCCAATGTCCTTTATGAACTCAGACATCATGCATAATTAGGGCTAGGGGATATGTGGCCCTCCTGCTGTTCTGTATTCCCATCAGCCCTAGCAGGGAAATTAAGAGAAGCCAGTACATATTACCAAGCCCAGGAGTCCAGAAGCATGTCTGGGTCCTAACTATATTTTATATATATATGTTTTGTTGAGCAAATAAAATGAATCATTTTTCCTCCAACTAAACTGGACCCAAGGATGCTGCTGACATAATGCTCCCACTACCCTTTCATCAGCCTACCTTTCTAGTCAACAGGAATGGTTACGTCAGATCTATGCTCCAGTTTTCCAGAATCTCTTATCTTAGAAAAAGTGAAGAATGGTGCGGAATGGAAAAACATCCCATTATTTGCATACTGCCCCTTCATGCATTTCCTACTCATTCCAATTCAACCAAGTTGTATACATAGACAAGAAACCACAGTACTGCAGCAGTGCTGTTGGCCTGAGAGATGAAGAGTCTTCATTCTGGGCTCAAAATCACAAACCTGGACCATGGACATTTGCTCATCTGGCTAGAACATAGCACTTACTGGCATCTGTCCAACATGCAGATTTACTAGTATGATCAGCTCTAGAAAGCACCCACATTTCCATGGTCCAATCCCACTTGATTCTTACACTTATTAAGCATCTAGCAGGTCACCATGCATGACCAGTGGACCAATTTCAACTCTGTGAGTGCATGTTTGCTGGAACTGGTAACACACACAAAAGCCTTTTCTGGATCCATGAATATTTCTGACTTTTATTCTCATGCATACAGCTAACAACTAGAAGTGCTACCCTTCAAGTAAACCCCTTCAGAAAAGTGATATAATACATTTAATGACAGTAAACTGCTCATCAGTATGTGTTACCTAATAATTGACCTCCTGGGTAAGTAAAGCACTTTCATCTATGCCTTGGGACTCCTAACTGCCCAGCATATTCAATTATCTCATCAAAATGGTGTTTAACTATTAATAATGTTAAAGGTTCTGGAAATAAGAAGTGGGGATAGGTATAAATTACTGCCTTTTATACAGCAATTTTCACACCACTGTAGATACCCAAAAGCACTACATCCTTGCTAGGTTCTCCTTCCATCAAAATAGAATAATCTGCCTTTTCAGAAGTTCTGATCATTACAGGAGTTAAATAGCCAATTAAATAAGCCAGTTCCAAGTTTAGCCCAGATACCACACACCAGAATCTTTCCAAATGCATTTGATGCAGATGATTTACTGTGATGTCTGTCTCATCCTCATGCTAAACCCACCCTTCACTGCTGATGGAGAAACCTATCAATAGCAGTAAAATTTAAAAGTCAGATAAAACTTAAAATAAAAAATACTGCTTCCGGAATAGGAAGAGGGGAGTGTTGCTTTCTCTCCACTCCCCTCTTCCATATTCTGGTGTTCTGATGTTGCTTCAGTGTCAGCATACTGGGAAATGGCCCCATCACTGATCTGTGCTTTCACTGGAATTGTGAAATTGTGAGAAGCAGAAGCATGGAAAAGCAGGATTACAAGATTATGCAGAACCATCAATCAGAAAATTTGTATAGTTGCATAAATACAGAGTCATACAATAGAGGGGATGCTCATCGCAGTATAATGCTGCTATTGGTGATCATACAACTACCATGGAATAGTGACTTTGTGCTATAAAGTCCCAAGAAGTCTTTTGATCTCACAAGGTTACCTCCAACTTTACATTCTTACCACAATCAGCACCATTCCACTATTTTCCAAATGGTGCTGACGATTGCTGGACAGACCACAGGCTAATCTGATCCACGATGGCTATCAAGATCGCCCCCAAGTGCAGACTCCAAAGAAGGCGCAAAATGAACACCTAAGCCCTTCAGAAGCCCTCCACACAAGCCCTTCTCCAAACAGCACTCAATGACCATCTACCCACAGAACACCTGAAAATGTTGAGGAACATTGGAACAAACTGAAGACCTCCATCATCACAGCCTGCGAAGAAACTATTGGATATCAAACCAAGAAACATCAAGATTGGTTTGACAAAAATGACGAGATCCAACAGCTAATTGACAAGAAAAGGAAAGCCTTCCAAACATGGCAGGGAGACATCAACTGTGCTGCTAAGAAAAAGATCTAAGCCAGAGCAAAAGCTGAGTTCCAAAGAAGGACAAGACAACTCAAGAACATCTGGTGGACAAAGAAGGCTGAAGAAATACAACACCTGGTAGATACCCATGATGCTCAGGGATTTTTCAAAGACACAAAGGTCATCCATGGACCAAGGAACCATGGCATACAGCCTCTACACTCATCAGATGGAACCAAACTCCTGAAGGACCAAAAATCAATTGTACTATGTTGGAAAGAAAGCCTCTTGAACCACAGCTCCAATGTGGCCGAAGAGGTTCTCTCACAAATCCCACAACAACAAACCAGGGATGAGCTTGCAGCACTGCCTAATTTGAAAGAAGTCAGCAACCAACAAAAAAAATAACAAAGCCAGCGGACTGGATGGGATCCCTGCTGAAATGTTTAAAGAGGGAGGACCTGAGCTGACACACCAACTCCACCAGCTCATAGAAAAAGTGTGGGTGACCAAGAAAATCCCAGCAGATTTCATTATCCTCTTGCAAATCACCTTCTACCCCTCTCAGAAGACACCCTCCCAGAATGGCTTCTGCCCCTCCAGAGGAACAGTGGACATGATCTTCACTGCACGACAGCTCCAAGAAAAATGCAGGGAACAAAATCAACCTCTGTACATAGCATTCATTGACCTTGCAAAGGCATTCGACACAGTGAATCGCAGTGCTCTCTGGACCATCCTCCAAAAAATCGGGTGCCCTAACAAATTTGTGAACATCCTGCAGCTCCTCCATGATGACATGATGGTAACAGTTTTGGACAGCAATGGCTCCCAAAGTGACCCATTTAAGGTGGAATCAAGTGTCAAACAGGGATGTGTTATTGTCCCAAATTTATTCTCCATCTTCATCACTATGATACTTCATCGTGTTGATGGGAAGCTTCCCAGCGGAGTGGAAATCATCTATCGGATAGATGGCAAGCTGTTTAACCTCAGCAAACTGAAAGCCAAAACCAAGGTTACAACAACATCTGTTATAAACTCCAGTATGCTGATGAAAATGTCATCTGTGCGCATTCAGAAGATCTACAAACCACTCTAAACACCTTTGCAGAAGCATACGAGAAGCTCAGCCTGTCATTGAACATCGAGAAAACTAAAGTGCTGTTCCAGCAGATACCAGCCAACCCCTCTCCAATGCCAGCGATACAGCTTAATGGTGTAACATTAGAAAATGTTGACCATTTCCGCTACCTTGGCAGCCACCTCTCCACCAAAGTCAACATCAACACCAAAATACAACACCGCCTGAGCTCTGCAAGTGCAGCATTTTTCCGAATGAAGAGAGTGTTTGGGGACTGGGACATCCGTAGGGATACCAAGGTGCTTGTTTATAAAGCTATTGTCCTCCCAACCCTGCTATATGCCTGCAAAACGTGGACTGTCTACAGACGTCACATGCAACTCCTGGAACGATTCCATCAGTGCTGCCTCCGGAAAATCCTGCAAATCTCTTGGGAAGACAGGCGGACAAACGTTAGCATGCTGGAAGAAGCAAAGACCACCAGCATTGAAGCGATGGTCATCTGCCATCAACTCTGCTGGACCGGCCACGTTGTCTGGATGCCCGACCACCGTCTCCCAAAGCAGTTGCTGTATTCCGAACTCAAGAACAGAAAAAGGAATGTTGGAGGGCAGGAAAAGAGATTTAAAGATGGCCTCAAAGCCAACCTTAAAAACTCTGATGTAGACATTGAGAATTGAGAAGCCCTGGCCCTTGAGTGCTCCAGCTGGAGGTCAGCTGTGACCAGCAATGCTGCAGAATTTGAAGAGGCACAAATGGAGGGTGAAAGAGAGAAACGTGCCAAGAGGAAGGTGCGTCAAGCCAAGAGGAAGGCGCGTCCACCTGGAAACCAATGCCCTCACAGTGGAAGAAGATGCAGATCAAGAATAGGGCTCCACAGTCACCTACGAACCCACCACCAGGACACTGAACTTGGAGGACCATCATCCTCAGACTACGAGGTATCGCCTAAGTACTATTTTCCAAAGAACATACACAAATATCCATTCCACCATTCATAAGCAGATGTTGAAAAAAATGAATTATGTGACTTAACAGTATTATTGAATTACAATCTCTTTAAAGCCTTGGAGGAATACGGATTTTGTACACTCTCCCTATCAGAGATTAAGGACTTCTTCATGCATCTCTCCCCTTGAACCACTTCACCAACAGTAGCTAGCAAAACAATAGACATGTGTGGTGCATTGTGGCACCACGCACACCCTCCCTTCTTTCTTCATCAAGCAGGAGGAATGGGACAAGGCATGTTGGCCCCCTGACCCTATCAGATGGAGAAAATGGCTGAAAAATGCGAGTAGCTCCGTTGGAGATACTAAAAAATCACTTACTAAGGCATGGTGGCCAAGGAAGTGTATTGTGATGCTTCCTTTGCAATTTGAGGATAAAATGGGATGGCAGTCAGCAGGCCCCATCCCCAAAGTGTTGCAAGGGGCCAAAATGCCTCAGTGTGATAAGGTGTACAAGAGTAAGACATAAGACTGGAGAGACAGAGAGAAAGGTTTCATCCCATTGGTCAGTCAACATAATTACCACACACAATAACCTGTCAAAGATACAATTTATTCTGTTACAACATTCACTTCTCATTTGGTCCCATCATGCTCCCACTAGCATTCCTGCTACTTTCTGGCCTTTGGGGCGGCATGGAGTAGGGAGGAAAATGGTTTCCTGCTTCAGCTGGAAATCAATGTCAGCGTAATCACTTGTATTGCAGTCACTGAATAATGTAATGCTGGTGAGAGATTAGTAGATCTTGACACCTCTCAGAAAAAAGAATCTAAAAGCCACCACTGTGCTGCAGACTGGCAATGGGGAGAGGATGGGAAACGTTGCTTGACAATATCCTACTGTGAGAAGAGGCTAGAAGGAGATTAGCGGAAAAGCATATTTGGGTGAATATAATATGTTGCATAAATTCTTGGTAATTTTCTATTCATACCAGGCAGCAAGCATAAAATATCCAATTTGAAGCATCTGTCAATACCTCAGGCTGCAACAAAGCTGCTTACAATCATTGGTTGGCTGTGTCTGTGAGAATTCCTTAGGGAAAGCCTGCTTATAACGTTTGGTGGAGAAATATTGAAAAGGAGTGGTTTTCTTTTTAAAATCTATCAATGGGCAAGAAAAAATTATGATTTTGGCTAACTACAGTGGGGGATATGAGAAAAGATCAATTACCATTAAATTTTCTGTAGAAACACCAGTCAGTAAACCTGCACACAAGCTTTTGGATGTTCTTGCGGGGAGGGTGTGTGTGTTAACACATGGATGAGCTACACCTGGAGCTAGCATATGATTTTGTTATTTATTGTACATGAGCATTCTGGTACCAAACATGAAATGAGTGCAATAAAATGGCTCTCTGCCAGCTTCAGTAAGGGTGAATTTCTATAAGCCTTCTTAAGATGCCACACTTAATTTATCCTTCAGGATTCCCAGCACTTATGTGGGAAAGAAGCCCAATATTCTCAAGTTTCTGTTTTGTGACACTCTGAAAAATCTCCCCGTGGACTGCTTTTTATAAAATGTACAGTGTCTAAGGGGTTTTTTTTTGTCTTTTTTGTCATGTCAGGAGCGACTTGAGAAACTGCAAGTCGCTTCTGGTGTGAGAGAATTGGCCGTCTGCAAGGATGTTGCCCAGGGGACACCCGGATGATTTGGTGTTTTTATCATCCTTGTGGGAGGCTTCTCTCATGTCCCCACATGAGGAGCTGAAGTTGATACAGGGAGCTCATCCGCCTCTCCCCGGATTCGAACCTGCGACATGTCGGTCTTCAGTCCTGCCAGCTCAGGGGTTTAGCCCACTGCGCCACCGGGGACTCTGTCTAAGGGTGACATCCTCACAATATAAAAATAATGTAACCTGCCCTCTCTCTGGGAGGGGGGCACTGTAATGATTGTTTATGTCTATGATTGTTTATTGCTTAACTTGTTTCTGTGTTAATCTGTTTTTAATTACCTGTTGATACCGCATTGAATTTTTGCATTGATTGTTCGCTTTGTTTGTGCTTGACTGTTGTAAACCGCTATGAGTCGCCTTAGGGCTGAGAATGGCGGTATACAAGTGAAGTAAATAAATAAATAAATAAATAATGACCAACAACCAAGTTTTGCATACTAATACTGATGAGGTTTAGTAGTATTTCTTTATAAAATTAGTTCCTGTTACACTCCTGGAAAATTAATATAAGAAAGTATGTGCTAGCAGTACAATCCTTGCTTATACTCATTAATATGGGTGAATCCAGCAAAGACGGAGATCCTATGGCTGGGTGGACCGGGCAGTGGGGACTTCCATCTGCCCGCCCTGGATGGCGAGGCGTTATGCCCGTCATCATTGGTAAAGAGTCTGGGAGTCCTTTTGGACCCTCTGCTGACAATGGAGGCCCAGGTCTCCGCCGTGAGCAGAACCGCCTTCTTTCACCTGCGGCAGGCTAGACGGCTGCCCCCCTACCTGTCCAGGGACAACCTAGCGACGGTGATCCAGGCCACGGTCATCTCAAGACTGGACTACTGTAACACCCTCTACATTGGCCTCCCTCTGTCAGTGATTCGGAAGCTCAAGTTGGTACAAAACGCAGCTGCTCAGCTTCTTGCGGGAATTCCGATGAGATGCCACATAACACCAATTTTACTACAGCTGCATTGGTTACCAATTGAGCACCGGATCACTTTCAAAGTGATGGTACTCACCTTTAAGGCCTTGCATGGTCTGGGGCCAATGTCTCACCCCCTACCAACCCCAGAGATCCCTCTGGTCTGAGGACCAAGATCTATTGGAAGTCCCCAGTGTCAAGACCTTGCGTCTAACGGCAACCAGACGCAGAGCCTTCACAGCAGTGGCGCCATCAGTCTGGAATGCTCTGCCACCTGAAGTTCGTGCCCTGCGGGACTTACCAGCTTTCCGCAGGGCATGTAAGACATACCTGTTTCGACAAGCTTTTAATGTTTGATACTGTTGTTTTTAAATTGTTTTAAATTGCTTTTAAACTTTGTTAGATTTTAGCTATTCTTGTAAGCTGCTCCGAGCCCCAGGGGAGTGGCGGCATATAAGTTTAAATAATAAATAAAATAAATAAATAAATAATCACTAATTTGAAGCATAATCTATTGGAGTTTAGGCACAACATATATATCTACAGTAACCTTCTTTTGTTTGTTATACCATATATATTTTCACCTTACACTACTCTAGAGATCATCCACACTGCAAAATTACAGCAGATTTAAATGCGATAACTCCATCCCATGGGATCCTTGGACTTATAATGTGTATAATGGCACCAGAGTTCTCTGAAAAAAGTAAATATTTCACATAAATCCCAGAATCCCACAGCATTGAGCCATGGCAATTAAACCATTACACTGCAGTGTGGATACAGCCCCAGATTCATTATATTTCTCTTCCTTTGCTCTCTCCACTAAGCCATACATATATGTTTTACTAAGAAGATTAAGCTTTTTCTTTTCTTTTCTGAACAACAACCAGTTCTCTATGGGTGTGTTTGGGACTGGTTTTTGCTCAACTTCAACCTTGCCAATTTGATTATTCTGCTTGAGGGATCTAGTACTATAACATTTCGTAACATTATGAATCTTTGACCTTGGTAACCACAGGCCCAATAATCTCTTATGGTACATCTTTTGTTCTCTTCCCAGTACTTGTTCCTCTTTCTTTAGATTTATTTAACTTGACACTTCTGGCTAGATACAGGAGGACAAAAGTAGGTAGGACTTCAGGTGGACAATCTACTCTCTACTGGCCATTTAACATTTCAGACAGTAGTTTCCCTGGCCTTATGGGGGAGGTTAAAACAGGATTATTAGACAAATGAGATTAGAACTCCTTTCTGGATGAAGAGTTGGTGATTAGACAGCAGCTTGCTGAAACACTCCTGAATTAAGCAGTAGCATTGCTTCTTGAAACATACATATTCCAGAAACTTCTCCTTTTGTCTTCCCTATCTTATCCAACACCATGCTTTAAGTCACTTCAGCTCCGTCTCTAGAATACTATTGTTATTGTTGTCGTTGTCATTATTATTATGTTTATGTTTGTTATGCTTATTTATAACCCACTGTCTTCAAAAGACTCCAAGTGGCTAGCAGTAAAACCAAATGAAATATAATTTAAAATAAAAAAAACTATACAAAATTAAATAAGAATTAAATATTAATGTTATTAAGAATAGACAGTTAAAATACTTTTAAACTGATTAAAAACCTATTCATAGCACATAGCACCCCTTGATGTGATCTTATAAACCTTCTTCTTTAAAAGCCTCCTGGATGAAAAGGTTTTAGCCTACTGCTGGAAGGACAACAGGGAGGGGGCCATTCCAGCTTCCCTGGGCAGGAAGTTCCAGAGTTGAGAGGTGGTCACTGAGAGAGAAGGCCTGCTCCCTCATTGCCACCAACCAAGCTTGAGATGGAGGTGCAACAATAGTAGTCTCTAGGGCTGGGCGGTTTCGTTCGTTAATTTTGTAATTAGTTATTAATTCGTTATTTTTTTTATAACGAAGCGATATCGAACCATTCAGGAGCAACTAAAAAACGAAACAAAATTTTCCAATTCGTTTCGTAATTGTTTCGAAATTGTTTCGTAATTGTTTCGAAATTTTTTGTTATTATTTTGTTATTATTTCCGTATGTCTGGTGCAAGTTTTATAGTCATTGTTTGTTTTATCAGTGATAAAAAAATAAATTATCACACCAACAGTCAACAACAGAGGGAGAGGGAAGCTTCAGAAGTTCCCCCTGTCCCATTTGGAGGGTTTTTTAGCGTATTGCGCAATCGCGTCCGCCATTAACGAATCGATTCGTTATTGTTTCGAAATTGTTTCGTAATTTCCGAAATTTCGTAAATATCGAACTTTTTAAAAGAAAACTTTCGGCATTCTTTTAAATAACGAAACGCAAAAACCCCCTAAAAGCAAATCGAATTTAGAAACAAATTTTTTCCGTGGTTGGACAGCCCTAGTAGTCTCCTGAAGATCTCAGGGTCCAGGAAAGTTTGAATAAGTAGATATGTTCTGCAAAATAGCCTAGACCTGAGCTGTTAGAATGTTCCAGTGGATACACCAGCTGATTCCACTTCTACACAGCTGTAGGCCAGTGAGAGTTTGTGAACAGTTGACAGATTTGAATGGGAAGATCTTACACATCAACCCCCCCCCCCCCAACTGAGGATTACTATATCTCTGTAGTGTACCACAAAAAAAACATAGAAGCAGAATAGAAAGGTCACCCTTTGGTGACCTTCTAAGTTTCCTGCTCATCCCTACAGTGAGGCCGCAGCCAAACAGCTAGGCTCTGAGAAAATTTATTGCTGATCTGTATCAAGCATATTGTATCTACAAATGAAATGTTCCTATCTTTATCTTATATATATATATATACACACACACACACATATACATACATACACACACACACATATAAATGCTCTGTGCGTAATGAGTACCTTAAAAACAAAAGAACCAATGAACAAAATCACACCAAATTTGGCAACAAAACGTCTCACAACACAATGAGTGACCATCACTCAAAAAATTATGATTTTGTCATTTTGTCAGTTGTAGTTGCTGGGATTTATAGTTCACCTACAATCAAAGAGCATTCTGAACTCCATCAACGATGGAATTGAACCTAACTTGACCAACAGAAAATACTGGAAGAGTTTGGTGGGCATTGACCTTGAGTTTGGGAGTTGTAGTTTACCTTCATCCAGAGAGCACTGTGGACTCAAACAATGATGGATCTGGACCAAACCTGTCACAAATACTCAATATGCCCAAATATGAACATAGATGGAGTTTGGGAGAAATAGACTTTGACATTTGGGAGTTCTGGTTACTAGGATTTATAGTTCACCTCTAATCATAGTGTTATGAACCCCACCAACGACAGAATGGGGCCAAACATCCCACACAGAACCCCCATGACCAACAGAAAATACTCAAGGCCATCCAGTCCAACTCCCTTAACCAGGGCAAGAAAACGTAATCAAAGCCCTCTTGACAAAGAGCCATCCAGCCATAGATATAGATAGATATAATTCACATACACACATAGTATCATAGATTTGAAAGGGACCCCTGAAGAAGGACAATTATATGTTGCATGTTCCAGAGTAGGCAAATCAGACACTCTCTACATCAACACTGACAAAGAAACAGCAAGAAATACTGTTTACCCACAAGCATAAGGAATTATATATATTAGAAACCAACACTTCCTCATTACTTTATTTTCCAGATCAACAGACTGGGCCACAGCAATGTGTGGCAGGGAACAGCTAGTCCAGAATAAAATGACATACATGAGGAACGCTACACCTAGTGCCTGCAACCAAAAGGATCCTATGGCTGGTGCTAATTTTAAAAAACCTGAAATATGTATCTACTCTATTATTTATTATTTATTATTATTTATTTGCTTTATTTCTATACCGCATTTTTCAGCCCTTAACAGGCGACTCAATGCGGTTTACATGGTACAATTATCAAACAGTGTCAGTGCAATTAAAACATAACAATGCAACAAACAGGATCAACAGCATCAATCCACAACAGTTAACAATCAACAAGACAGATCAACAAAACAGACATAACATAATGCCTCAGTTGAAATCAGATCCGTTCTCATAATCCTTGTGCCATACCTATGTTCTATTTACCGTCTTCCTATGATTGGTTGCACTGCTTAACCAAACGCTTGTTCATAAAGCCAGGTCTTAACCATTCTCCGAAACGTCAGCAGCGAAGGTGCCTGTCTGATGTCTGCCGGTAGGGCATTCCATAGCCGAGGGGCCACCACTGAGAAGGCCCTGTCTCTCGTCCCCGCCAAGCGCGCCTGTGACGCAGGCGGGATCGAGAGCAGGGCCTCCCCAGACGATCTTAATGTTCTGGTCGGTTCATAGGTGGAGATGCGTTCGGAGAGGTAAGCAGGGCCAGAACCGTTTAGGGCTATGCTTTACAAAGGTATTTTATCTAGGAATTAACAGTAGACTAAGATAAAATACATTTGCAAGAGCTAACTGTCGAATCATTGGCCTATTAAATGTGTTTTTCCACTCTGTAGTGTTTTCCCTCCTGTATTCAATCCTCTGTTAATTCCAGATATTTTTGTGTGTGGCCACTTCCCTCAAAGTTGAACCATCTTGGGAATACTGTAGTTTACATCTTCTGAACAAACAATTATTGTTCTTGTTTCTCTGATTCCCACTTTTGAACTCCTTGGGAATTAAAAGGATGATAACATTGGTCCTAAAATGCCATTTTAGATGGAATAGAGGGGTAGCTCTAGATGGGGGAGAGAGTTATTTGATCAGGATTACACAAACAACAGGAGATACAGATGGTTTTGATGGGGTGGAAATGTAGAAACTAGTGTGTGATTTACTAAAAGAATAACTTCTCAATAAGTGTTTTCAGTTGAATGTGTAAAAAATATATTGGTTCTCATCTGAAGAAATACCCTAGCCACTTTTTTATATTGACAGATACTATACTATTATTCTTTGACTCTGTCAATAGTTTTGAAAGCCAAGAAGAGATCCAGGCATTTGTTACCTGGTCAATACTTTTGGAGAGACTGGATGCAAATAAAAGAAAGAACTTCATTATTCTTCTTTTGCTCTCAATCAATAAGATGACTGCGCTAATAAAGAGAAACCTTTCATGTTGCAGGAACAGAACTCAAACAACAATTAGGTGCACTTGTCAAAAAGACAAAGGATCCACATTAAGCAGACATCCAGGTGTGTTAGAATCCATCAGCCTCTTCAAACAAAGAAACAAGTGATGGCATCCAGATCTTTTTAAATTTTACCATGACTAATTTTCATATGTATCCCTCTAGGAATTAAAGACCAATTAATTATATCTATGGGGAGCCCCTGGTGGCACAGTGGGTTAAAGCACTGAGCTGCTGAGCTTGTTGATCGAAAGGTCCCAGGCTCGATTCTGGGGAGCGGCGTGAGCTACCGCTGTCAGCCCTAGCTTCTGCCAACCTAGCAGTTCGAAAACATGCAAATGTGAGTAGATCAATAGGTACCGCTCCGGCGGGAAGGTAACGGCGCTCCATGCAGTCATGCCGGCCACATGACCTTGGAGGTGTCTACGGACAATGCTGGCTCTTCGGCTTAGAAATGGAGATGAGCACCACACCCCAGAGTCAGACATGACTGGACTTGATGTCAGGGGACTACCTTTACCTTTTTAATTATATCTATTCTAGCAGGATTTGAGGAATATGCTGGTTTAATGTATTGTCGAAGGCTTTCATGGCTGGAATCACTAGGTTCTTGTGGGTTTTTTCGGGCTATAGAGCCATGTTCTAGAGGCATTTCTCCTGACGTTTCACCTGCATCTATGGCAAGCATCCTCAGCGGTAGTGAGGTCTGTTGGAATTAGGACAATGGGTTTATATATCTGTGGAATGGCTGGGGTGGGGCAAGGAGCTCTTCCCTGCTGCAGTTAGGTGTGAATGTTTCAGCTGATCACCTTCATTAGCATTTGAAGGCCTGCCTGAGCCTGGGAAAATCTCTTGCTGGGAGGTGTTAATCTGTGCCTGGTTGTTTCCTCTCTGTTGTTTTGCTGTTGTAATTTTAGAGTTTTTTAATACTGGTAGCCAGATTTTGTTCATTTTCATGGTCTCTTCCTTTCTGTTGAAATTGTCCACATGCTTGTGGATTTCAATGGCTTCTCTGTGTAGTCTGAAATGGTGGTTGTTGGTGTGGTCCAGCATTTCTGTGTTCTCACATAATATGCTGTGTCCAGGCTGGTTCATCAGGTGCTCTGCTATGGCTGACTTCTCTGGTTGAAGTAGTCTGCAGTGCCTTTCATGTTCCTTGATGCGTGTCTGGGCGCTGCGTTTGGTGGTCCCTATGTAGACTTGATCCCTCTTGTCCTTTGCTGAACGTAGCATTTGTTGGATTTTCTTGGTGGGTTTGTAGATTGTTTGTATGTTGTGTTTCCTCATCAGCTTCCCTATGCGGTCAGTGGTTCCCTTGATGTATGGCAGGAACACTTTTCCTCTGGGTGGATCTTCATCTTTACTCTCGTGGTTTGTTCTTGGTCTTGCAGCTCTTCTGATGTGCTGGTTTGTTTCATTATTAATACTTCTCTCCAATACACTTTTTTGGAAGGCTGCCTTGTGACTTTTTTTGGATCCCTGTCAGTTTGCACAGTGAGAATGGTAGAATTCCTGGGCTGAGTGGCTGTGCCAGTCTTGAAGTTGTGACAAGCACCCAATATCACAACATTTAAAAGCTATCCCTCACAAATACCAGTACTGCAAATGCAAGCCCAATGTCAAAATTATCCACGATATAAACCTTGCCAATGCTCCTAGGTGCCTGCCTGCATGACAGTTAGAACAGATTAACTGATAAATTATAGAAGATAATAAAATAAACCCCCTTATTACATTAGCTTCAAAATGTGTAGCCTCTTAACATAGCCTTCAGACTTAATTTTCTCAATGCATTATTTAAACAACTCAAGCTTTCTGGTAAATATAGCCACTATAAACATGGTTGCTACAACGTATTTGGATTAATTGTTGCTTATTACCAAGCAATTATCTGTAACTTTCTTTATTGTACCACAATTGGGAACTCAATCATAAAAAATCTGGGTGCCCCCTGCTGTTTTGTTAGCATCATTATTATTGTTATTCTTCTAAATTGCTACTAATTTTAAGGCACTTTAACAATCCTTCAAAGGAATCCACTACAGATAACACAGGCTGTTTTGCTTTGTTTTCCTTTGTTTTTTAGTCAATTGAAATGCTAAAATTTGTGAATCTCGTTTAAGGCATTCAAGTATATTAATCCAAGAAATCATTGAGTGTTTATACTTGTTATAAAAGTAGCTGGTGGAATGTAGCAGCTGAAACCTCCACCATTATAGGATCGCCTTAGACTCGCCAGAAGTAAGAAATAGTACACAACAAAATGTAGTCTGTGAATACCCTGCTCTCGATCCCGCCTGCTTCTCAAGCACGTCTGGCGGGGACGAGAGATAGGGCCTTCTCGGTGGTGGCTCCTCGGCTGTGGAACGCCCTTCCTACGGACATTAGACTAGCACCATCTGTAATGGTATTCCGCAAAAAAGTGAAGACCTGGCTGTTTGAGCAGGCGTTCGAATAATGAGTGCAATGATTGGTTAATGACCACTAGAATGGATCAATGGATGACTAATTTGGATCATGTTTTTGATGATGAGATGATAGTACATGACTATTGTAGAAATTGTTAATTGTTTATTGTTTATTAATTGGGTAATGTGTTAAGTTGTTAACTGTTTTTATATTGTAACATTGAATTCTGCTGTCTCTTATTGCTGTGAACCGCTGTGAGTCGCCTTCGGGCTGAGAACAGCGGTATATAAGTAAGGTAAATAAATAAATAAAAAATAAAAATAAATTTCTAATGTTTACTTTTTTTGCCATATAAACACTTTACTTTTAAGTAACTATTGTATTTATACTTTAATTGAAGGCCATACAGCCTCTGTTTCAAAGTTTCCAAAAAAGGAGCTGTGACCTCACTCCGAGCCAGATAGTTCCACTGTTGTATAGCTGGTATGGTCAGGAAGTTCTTCCTAATGTTCAGGTGGAATCTCCTTTCCTATAATTTGAACCCATTGCTCCCAGACCTATTTCAAGGGCAGGAGACAATAAGTCTGCTCTTTCTTACTTATGACATTCTTTCACATTTTTATACATAGCTATTAGGGCTGGGCGGTTTCGTTTCGTTAATTCGTAATTCGTTAAAAATTCGTTATTTTTTTTATAACGAAGCAATAACGAACCATTCTGGAGCAACTTAAAAACGAAACAAATTTTTAAATTCGTTTCATAAATGCTTCGGATTCGTTATGTATTCGTTTCGTTATCGGTTTGAGGTCGTTTCGTTATTATTTCCGCATGTCTGGGGCAAGTTTTATAGTTGTTTTTTGTTTAATTAGTGAAAAAAAATAATATCACACCAACAATCAACAACAGAGGGAGAGGGAATCTTCAGAAGTTCCCCCTGTCCCATTTGGAGGTTTTTTAGCGTATTGCGCGGTCGCGTCCGCCATTAACGAATCGATTCGTTATTGTTTCGTATTTGTTTCGTTAATGTTTCATAAATTTTTTTACAATTACGAAATTTCGTAAATATCGAACTTTTTAAAAGAAAAATTTCGGAATTCTTTTAAATATCGAAACGCAAAACCCCCCAAAAAATGAATCGATTTTAGAAACAAATTTTTCTGTTGTTACCCAGGCCTAATAGCTATCATATCTCATCTCAACCTGCAGCCTAAACATACCTAGTTCTTTAAGATGCTCCTCAAAGGGCATGGTCTCCAGATCTTTGATCATTTTAGTTGTCCTCCTCTGGACACCTTCCAGCTTGTCAATATCTCTTTTGAACTGTCGTGCCCAGAATTGGAGACAGTATTTTGGATGAGGTCTAACCGAAGCAGAATACAAAGAAAACATGATTTCCCTTTATCTATACCAGGCATGGGCAAACATGGAGCCCTCTAGTCATTGGACTTCATTTTGGACTATGCCTGTTCTTGCTGCTTATTGTTGTTGTTATGGTTATTTTTAAAGCTAATTGTATTGTTTTAACTTGCTTCTGTAAACAGCTCCGAGCCAAACTGGGAGTAACAGTATACAAGCCAAATAAATAAATAAACAGATTTCCACCATCCCTAACAGCTTACTGGATCTTTTAGCTTTCACTCTTTTTCACTAAGAAGAAAATATTTAAGGAAGACAATATAAATCTCAACTAAATGAATATGATTTGATCTGAGAAACAAAACATTTAATTAGTTAGCTAGTTGAGAACAGATCTTAGCACTTAATGAGTGCACACTTATGAAAGAAAAAATTAAACAGACAGCATGTAAATGCCATTTGAATGTATGGTGTGGTTTATGAGGCATGAATGACCAAATTGAGATACTAAGAGGGAAATTAGCCAAGCCACATTGAGATACAGTGATGGAAATTAGCCAAGATAATTAATGACATTGTTCTAGATTTCGTGAAGCATGAAAAAGAGAATTTACATTTTAAAAAAAGAAATGTCTAAGCTTTGAAGGCTGACTCTTCCCATACACACACACACACACACACACACACTTACTGTATATACTCAAGTATAAGCCTAGTTTTTCACTCCCTTTTTTTAGGCTGAAAAAGCTCCCCTCGGCTTATACGCGAGTCAAGGTTATTTATTATTTTACTCTATTGTTATTATTGTTGTTGTTGTTGTTGTATTTATAGGTTAAATTTATTATTTTTAATTATTATTACATTTATTATTTTACTCTTTTATTATTGGAAGGATACGTAAGCACATGCACATTGAAGAAAGTCAGAGTAATGGTTTAGTCAGAGTTGGGGAGTCTTATCTTTAGAGTTCTAGGTAAATATTAAAAAACATTTAACCTACTGATGCTTCCATTCGTCTGCCCATACAAAGCAGGTGAACATATCATTGAATGAAACATGCAGAATAATCACAGGATGTCTTAAACCTACACCTGTTGATAAACTCTTGTACAGAGGAAGAGTTGTTGGAGGCTACAGACAATGCCATTGCTGTTGCCCATTTTTGGTCAAAGGATATCTAGCTGCCTGTGCTCCTAAATATACACTCAAGTCAAGGCTATTATTTTACTCTGCTGTTATTATTATTACATTTATTATTTTCTTTTATTATTGTTGCTATTATTATTGCATTTATTATTTTAATATATTTATTTTTATTATTATATTTATTATTTATTATTTTCTTCTATTATTACTGTTATTATATTTCCATTATTTTACTCTATTATTATTATTATTACATTTATTATTTTACTCTCATTATTATTAGAAGGATATGTAAGCAGGTTAGAATAATGGTTTAATCAGAGTTGGACAGTCTTATCTTAAATTACAGTTTTATGTAAACACTCAAAAACATTTAATCTACTGATGTGACAGTTAATGTAATTTTCCTAACAAAAAAATATACTTTTCTTTCTTTTGACTATACCCAACGAAAAAAAGTCTTCTCCATGTTTGCTCACCAACAATTAATACATTGGCATAACTTCCAAAAAATTTGAGATACTTAAGATTAGATTTCTGCCATTCATTTTGTAAAATGGAGTTTCAATTATACTGGAGGTCCATACTCTGTTAATAACATGGTCTGCAGCTACTACTGCCTCTCCCCATAACCTAAATTGTGATTTAGAGTCTTCTAGCATACAGTCTCTCATTCCTTTTAACACTCCAGTTTTCCTTTCTGCTACTCCATTTTCTTCAGGGCTATACAGGTAAGTTTTCTGGTGCCAAATTCCCTTTAACTTTAACAACTTTTGTAATTTCTAACTCATAAACTCTCCTCTATCAGTTTGGAGGCACAAAGAGGAAAATCCCTCCTCGACTGCCTCCCCATTTCCTCCCACATAATTTTCTGGCACCAGGAGGATGAGCTGATAGGAGTTTCGGCAGCCAGGGACCTTGTAAGTACATTTGTGGGGCTTCATTGGGGACTTGGGGGGGAAGGGGATGGATGCCATCCCACACCTTTCGGCTCTAGGAGTCCAAGAGGTATGAGATCGCAGTGGACACTCACCCCCAGGTAATCCCAGCACTACCTGGGGATGAGTCTCCGCAAGCCCAATACCCTATTAGAATACCCTATTAGACCTGGGCCTTTCAGGAAGGCCTGGATCTAATGGGGTATCTAATTAATTTGGAACAAACCAAGAAAACCTTGGTTATTTATTTACTATATTTATATCGCGCTTTTCTCAACCCCCAAGGGGGCTCAGAGCGGCTTACAGATTATGGCAAAATTCAATGCTGCATTGTACAGCAATTAAATAGAACATATTAGGGCTGGGCGGTTTCGTTCGTTAATTTCGTAATTCGTTATTAATTCGTTATTTTTTTTATAACGAAGCGATATTGAACCATTCAGGAGCAACTTAAAATCGCAACGAATTTTTAAAATTTATTTCGTAATTGTTTCGTAATTGTTTCAAAATTGTTTCGTTATTATTTCGTTATTATTTCCGTATGTCTGGTGCAAGTTTTATAGTCATTGTTTGTTTTATCAGTGATAAAAAAATAAATTATCACACCAACAGTCAACAACAGAGGGAGAGGGAAGCTTCAGAAGTTCCCCCTGTCCCATTTGGAGGGTTTTTTAGCATATTGCGCATTCGCTTCCGCCATTAACGAATCGATTCGTTATTGTTTCGAAATTGTTTCGTAATTTCTGAAATTTTGTAAATATCTAACTTTTTTAAAGAAAAATTTTGGAATTCTTTTAAATAACAAAACGCAAAAACCGCCTAAAAACGAATCGAGTTTAGAAACAAATTTTTCCGTGGTTGGACAGCCCTAGAACACATCAAATTATAAAACAATTAAAACATATACATGCAATAAAACAAATTAAAACATAGTTTTAATGGAGCAGATGTTCCATTGGGGAAGGAATGAGACGCCAAACCGGGATGGCAATGTTCACTCCATAGAGGGCCCAGGTGAATCAAGGGCGTGGCTGGAAGAAGCAAATGTCAGAATCTCTGTGCTGACCCAAGGATGCCAAAATGGAGGCCAGCACCAAGAGGTCCCCAAATTTCGTTTGTTCCAAATCCATTTGGTTTTACTGGAAGCATCGTTTGGTTTTTACTGCCAGGATGGGCCCTCAGAATTATGTATTCAATGTATTTTAAAACTGTTTTAGAAAATTAATAAAAGGGAAGCTAAGCTGACTTAGCTAAACTGGTTGTTGTCACTTTAAATATAGGAGGTGTATTTTATGATATTTCACAAGATTACACATCTTCACCCACCCCGGCTGACTTCTATCTCCTATTTCAGCCCTATTTGAAGTATAAATATTCTGTAAAATATTTATGCTTTTATAACCATTTTTATACTATTTTCAAAATACTTTTATTAAACTGTCAAAAGCTGTGAACAGCAATTGGCAACAAAGATCCAAGTGTTTCAATAGCCTATACATAACACACGAAAAAACAATTCTTTCTCATTCAATTTGTGCAGATTATTATATATTTGACACAAAACACTTGTATTGAATAGGTAAAGCTCTGATTTCACCACTTATCTGATTCATTTTTTAGCTTGTAAAATTTATAGGATGTTTTGTTTCCTTTACAGAATGATTCTCTATAACTTTGGAGCCTGTTGGGATCCAAAATATTACCTGCCTTGCTTTACTCTATAAAACAATACAATAGATGAGATCTATCTGAAGCCAATGAAGAAGACAGTTCAACCAGCATACCTGCATGGAGATCAATGACAAATAAAGCAGAGGAGGCCACCACTAAAAGACAGCATAAGTAGCCACCTATGGACAGTGAGTGACCTCCAGTGTCATGGCAAAAGTTGTGATATTATGCAGTGGGCAATGCAGACTCTAATAGCATTATTCCTTAAAGAGGTGCTGTAAAAAATAGTGAGACAAAGTTGTTCCTTCAACATCTTCCTGTTAAGATAAAAGATTTGAGGCTTTTATTTTACACATTTGTAGAATCATAGAATCATAGAATCATAGAATCATAGAATCAAAGAGTTGGAAGAGACCTCATGGGCCATCCAGTCCAACCTCCTGCCAAGAAGCAGGAATATTGCATTCAAATCACCCCTGACAAATGGCCATCCAGCCTCTGTTTAAAAGCTTCCAAAGAAGGAGCCTCCACCACATTCCGGGGCAGAGAGTTCCACTGCTGAACGGCTCTCACAGTCAGGAAGTTCTTCCTCATGTTCAGATGGAATCTCCTCTCTTGTAAGCTTGACTTTAGTGAATTTAATTACTATCTAGCAAAATTTGAAAAAAAAAGTTCCTGGTTTGAATGTGTTACAGTATTTTCTGTTTAATTGTACAGTAATTACTTGGAAAGTAGTTGTTTTTGTGGCTGCCACAAACTATGTTGAATTGGTTGAGACTCTATGAGATATTCATTGAAAAACTATAGCAAACTGTGCTGTAGGATGTCCCACAAAAACAGTTTTTGCAGTTTAATAAGCATTTTCCTTTTTTAAAAAATGATAGAACCAATTAGGACATGACATTTCTATTCTAGGAACAAAAATGATGTTACATAGTGTTATTTATGCTTTTGATTACAACGTTCTCTCTACGAATCTAGGTCCTCGGTGAGGATGATCACAGGACAGTGCTGGAAGACTTAAGAGGTTTCTAAATAAAATTGGAAGAAAACGGCACTCTTGAACTTGACGCCTTCCAAAAGTCTTGGGCAAATGCCCCCATAATCCCAAAGTCACATGGCCAGTGACCAATGGTCATGTAACTGGGGATGATGGGAGATGTCGCCCAACTGTTCTGGAAGGTGCCGAGATAAATAAATGAAATTTGTTTTATTCATGGCTTTTCATTTTCACACTTCCACTCAATTCATGGTTTTTCATTTCACGTTTTTCTTGTATCTCTAAACCCAGACAGGTTGTTGGTTTTTCTTAAATTATCTTCAACGTTCTACTTCTGATGACATAGAAGAAATCATCCATTGTGTGTGTGTGTCATTTTGTTTCAGGTCCTATTTAATTGCTTCTCCAGAACACTAACAACTTCATCAGACAGGGCTAAATTGGTGGCAAACATCCATCTAGCCCTGGTCACCCACGGAGCCATGGACACGATGTCATGGTAACTCTGTGGGGTGCAGCGGGGCAGAACTGGCATGCCTCCTGTATTGCCAAATCTTAGGGGGGAAGCCACACATGCCATACATGCTCTACCCTTCCCCCCATGTGATGGCCAATGCAAGGGGAGGCAATGTGAGGCATGGATAGCCTGATTCCCCCCATCTTGTGGCAAAGAGGACCACCGCTGCTGGATGTGTGAAGAGATTGTAAAACAGAGCTCAAAAGCTTGCTTGCAAAGCTTCTTCCCTCAAGGACAGGTACTGAATTGTTTACCCTGTACTTCTCACTCTGTGTGATCAACACAACAAAATAATTGAGAGAATTACTATTCTATTGCTATGATTAGCAACATTAATGGAAAGGGCTCTAAACTGAAGGAAAGATACTGATACTGATGCTACTAAAAGAACGGAAAATTCCAGAAATTTTATAACATAGTAGGTTTTATTAAGTGCAATTTGAATAAAGAAGGAAGTCATTTTTCCTATGCTTGATGGATTCAAATCCTGTCAGGAAGAAAACAGGTTTACTAGCTTGTGACAATTCATCAGGGTGAAACAAGATTTTTTTTTTTTGAACAGCAGATGCTTTTTGGTGATCGGTGACCTTCTCTTTTCACAATGTATGACAGGTTTACTTCCACAGGACTCATAACTTCTCATTTAAATTTATATTATTGTTTAAACAACTCATTTCGTCCATGTCCAGAAGCTGTCATGATAGAAAGCCAGGATGTCATAAACTGTGTTGTGATACGGTGCAGTGGGGGAACACTGCAGATGTACTTGGCAACCAAAATAAAGCCCTCTGGATTAGCGCCAGACCACAAGCAAAGCATCATCTGGTGCCATGACTATTCCGAAACTAATTAGCCATCATAAATAAAGTTCTCAGCACTGCAGGACTCGTATCCAGCCGTAACGAGAGGACTATACAGTTCGCCTTTGGCAACTCTGCAAATAATTAGGAAGGTTCATTCCTCACTTTCTGAAAGGGTAACCTTCCCTGGTCTGCAATTTCACTCCAGGCTGTCTTGTTATGTTTGTTTTATTATGATTTTTTTTAAAGTCTTTGTCCTTCCCAGTTTGCTAATCACCTTCATCGGGCTTTAGATGTTCTTCTGCAGGTCACCATCCTACAATGCTTTAGTCATCTGGGTCTCATTTGACATTCTAAATATATTTATATATGCAATACCCTGAATAATAAGATTAGGCGGGGAGGAGCCATATACAATCTCTGTATTCCAAATTGCATTATCTACCAATTAGATTTTAAAAGTCATGATCAGAATAGAGCTTTAGAATTTTTACAGCTTTCACAAAATTTGGCTAGGTTTACTTCCTTCCTTCGTAACATTTTGCTGAAGTATATTTCACAAGATTATTTTAATAATAATAATAATAATAATAATAATAATAATAATAATTTTATTTATTTATATACCGCTCCAGCTCCCCAAGGGGACTCAGAGCGGTTCCCAGGTAACATCACAAAACATACAAAGTAAAAAACAACATAACCATAAGATTAACAAAACAAAATATAAGCATAAAAATTGTCGCCATAGCACACATATATTAAAAGTAATTCTCCCTGTTCAAGGTAATTAAAAAAATTAAAAAGCCGGGCCAAGATTTGTGCAAGCCCAAAAATTCTAGGGGGCCCGGGAATTAAGTGCAATGCTATGGCAGGCAACTATAATATTAGGTACTGGTCTTGTGGCTATTTTGTGTCTATACACTGAAATTGATAGATTGAAAAAATGATAGACCAAAAACCAGGTCACTGCTTCTTTTAGTTTACTGGGAGAGACTAAGCCCCTTTCATTCTCAACTGCTCAGAATGGAGAGAGGGTGGTTTATTTGTGAGTGAACAAGTAGAAGATCACTCTTTCCTCCTTTTTGTCAAGCCTACCTCCTGTCTCACCTGCTTCTGCTACAGGTACTGTTTTAATCTTCTCTCCAGCATGCCAGTGATGCTGTAGGACTTCTCTGGACCCACCACCACTGTGACAGGGTACCACTGCTGCCAACCCTTTTGTCCAGGGGAGAGGAACAGGAGATGGAAGGTGGCTTGGGCAAAGGGGAAGGAAGAGTGATCATGAGTAAACTATCCTCTCCCCACTCTGGGAAGTCTGGATGAGACTGGCTTTGGTCTGTACTGGGAGAACAACAGCAGTAAAGACACAAGTAAAACAACAAAAGTAATAAAGAAATACCAAAATACCAGACCTTTTTGAATTCCTAGATGAGGAAATGGTGGCGGCATCAGCTGTCCCCCGAGACAGAGCTAGCACTTTCCCCTCTCTGCAGAGCAACCATCAACTTATCAATTAGTAAAAGTAAAGGTTTTCCCTCGATGTTAAGTCTAGTCGAGTCTGACTCTGCGAGGTGGTGCTCATCTCCATTTCTAAGCCAAAGAGGCAGTGTTGTCTGTAGTCACCTCTAAGGTCATGTGGCTGGCATGACCCCATGAAGTGCCATTACTTTCCCACCAAAGCTGTACTTATTGATCTACTCTCATTTGCATGTTTTCAAACTGCTAGATTGGCAGCAGCTGAGGCCAACAGCGGGAGCTCACCCCGCTCCCTGGATTCAAACCACCTGTAGTGGTTCAGCCTGCACTGGTTCCATTGACTGAGGTTTCGGTGCCTAATAACCAAGATCCTGCAGACACACAGGGGTCTGGAAATGGGGATTTTGGACAGTGTTGTTAGCCATGATGAAACTGAGGATTCTGGGATAGTTAAGCCTGCATTAGATGTGCCTGTACAGACAGAGAAAGAGGCTGGCAGTCTTGTGTTCAGTTTCCCAAGGGAGTCAAAGTCGGAATGTGAAAAGAATGTGTTAATTGGAGATCCAGGGGAGTCTTCTTTCAATAGAAGGAGTCAGGTATGTCAACAAAGACATCTGGCTGGGGAGAGGGGCCGTTCTCAAAGATTAATTGACAAGAGGGTTCCTCCCGAGTCTTCTCAAGGGAGAAGACCTGGGTTTTTGTCTATATACGAGGGCAACTGAGATTGTGTCTTCAGAGGAACCAATGTTTTTTCCTGCCTCGTGTTTCTTGTGCCTTGAATTTACATTCATGTTGATATTTATGTAACTTTTCATGCTTTGGATATAATGCTCAAGTTTAGTTCCTATACTTCCATATGTCTTTGGTTTTGTTGTCCTGGGTTATTTTGGAATCACAGACTCTTGTTAGCTTTGAATCTTGTCATGATTTTGAACATTCCTGTTTCCTGAACTTGATGTTTGGATTCTTGTTTTCCATGTTTAAGTGACTCTTTTTATTGAGAATACTCTATACTACTCTTGATCCTTTTGTTGAAGTTATTTTTATTCTTCAATAAACTGCTTGTTTATACAGAACTCAAGTGTGTGACATTGGTTCAGAGGTGCCTTCCCAGCCTTGGTGTGCGACATCACCAACCTTTCGGTCAGCAAGTTCAACAGTAGTTTAACACACTGCGTCATTGGGGGCTAACTTATCCATTAGTCATATCAAAATCTATACTTTTGACCCCAAAACTTATCCTTGACAAATACATATGGATTCACAGACTATTGTGCTAACCCCCTGTACCCATATCGGAGTATTAATTCAATCTGATCGGTGGATGGGGACTTTAACATTTTGTCTCACAGGAGAATAAATCTGATGTATAAGGTTCAAGTTTGTGTCATGCTTATTCAATTTAGGAGATAATTATAGAATACATGGGAATATCTTTTTTGTTTCTTGAACAATTCATATTGGCCTGTGTAATGACTCTTACCTAGTAGGCTGAAGGAGAAGCCTGGGATAACAGTAAGGCAAACCTCCATGTTGTGAGTGAAGGCCAGGGAAGCAGACATCTTGTGAGTGGAAAGTTAGAAGATGAGAGGAGCTGGACAGTGGCAAATGCAAGATACTCCACTTTGGCAGGAAAAACGAAATGCAAAGATATAGAATGGGGGATGCCTGGCTCAAGAGCAGTACGTGTGAAAAAGATCTTGGAGTCCTCGTGGACAACAAGTTAAACATGAGCCAACAATGTGATGTGGTGGCAAAAAAAGCCAATGGGATTTTGGCCTGCATCAATAGGAGCATAGTGTCTAGATCTAGGGAAGTAATGCTACCCCTCTATTCTGCTCTGGTTAGACCACACCTGGAATATTGTGTCCAATTCTGGGCACAACAATTAAAGAGAGTTATTGACAAGCTGGAATGTGTCCAGAGGAGGGCGACTAAAATGATCAAGGGTCTGGAGAACAAGCCCTATGAGGAGCAGCTTAAGGAGCTGGGCATGTTTAGCCTGAAGAAGAGAAGGCTGAGAGGAGATATGATAGCCATGTATAAATATGTGAGAGGAAGCCACAAGGAGGAGGGAGCAAGCTTGTTTTCTGCTTCCTTGGAGACTAGGACAATGGCTTCAAACTACAAGAGAGGAGATTCCATCTGAACATGAGGAAGAACTTCCTCAGCAGTGGAACTCTCTGCCCCGGAGTGTGGTGGAGGCTCCTTCTTTGGAAGCTTTTAAACAGGGGCTGGATGGCCATCTGTCAGGGGTGATTTGAATGCAATGTTCCTGCTTCTTGGCAGGGGGTTGGACTGGATGGCCCATGAGGTCTCTTCCAACTCTTTGATTCTATGAGGTCTCCTGGGATTGGCTAGAGCAGATGGGAGGAGCCAAGTCTTGGGAGGGAAAAAGTGACAGCTTCTAAGAGAGAAGAGGAGTTGGGATTTGGGAACTGTAGAAAGGAGAGGTACTTCTGAGACTAGGTTTTTCTGATAGAGAGCTTTTGTGGCAGGCAAGGCTGCATAATTGGCCAGAAGGGTCAAGTAACCTCCTGATTTACTTGTAGGTGAAAACACAAGTGGTTTGCTCTCTAGGTAGAGTAAATTAGCTGTAGAGTACTCTGATTAGAGTTGGCTAATTGCTCTGAAGACAGCCTGGGTTAGGTTAGTCTGGGAATTACTACTACTTCGCTGAGGTAGAGTGGGGAATTTTATTTGTAACTATGTCTAGAAACCTTTTTTAAGTAACCATCAAGATATTGTACTATAGCAACACATTAAGCTTTTGTGCCTCTTAGAAGAAGAAGTCTGTTGTCTGTTTGTTTATTCTTATAAATAAATATTTTCTCTATTCAACTATTAAAGACGCCTCTATCGTTATTCATTCCTGTTGGATAATTCTAGTTTCTGTAACATTCTAATATCACAGTCATTTTGGGGAGCTAAGGGAGAGCTGGGTTGGTAGGGAAGGGAAAAGGTTACCTCAGAAATGCATTTTAAAAATCCTAAGTCAGCTTGGGTGGTGGCAGCAAATATCCAAAGCACACACCTCTAACATCATATTGTTACTACAATCATAAGGGGGATTTATAATAGCATAAAGGTTTACAGGTAATCCTTTATACTGCTGATTCTTTATACTGGTGTTGCCCCAGTTATTAATCTGGCTGCTGAGCATTGGACAAGTTGTAGTTTCTGGGCCGTCTTCAAGGGTAGCCCCACGTAGAGTGCATTACAGTACTCCAGTCTAGAGGTAACTAAGGCATGGACCACCATGATCAAGTCAGACTTCACGAGGTAAGGTCGCAGTTGGTACACAAGTTTTAATTAACAAAACCTCCCACATATAAATTTTATACAGTATAATTATAAAACTGAATCTATTATTATCAAAAATTTATCTTGATAGAACTTCCCAACACACTAAATGTGTTTTTGAAATAATTTTTAATGTTCTTCCTATCTCTAAAAGAAAGTGCATAAATGTGAGAAGCAAAACAAATTATTTTCAATCTTATACTTCCCCTTCTAATACTGGTTAATTGGTCTTCCATATATAGTAATGCAGAACAACTCCAGTTGCGCATGGCAGTTTCTTTTTTCTGACAACTTTCCAAAAAGAAAACATATCAACTCCTACATGGCAAATATTCGTGCATATGTGCCGACAAGTTGCCTATTGACTTAGGATGAATTTCATAGGGTTTTGTTAGGCAAGGAATCCTCAGAGGTTGTTTTGCCAGTTCCTTCCTCTGAAATACAGCCTACAACTTTTGTATAAGTGTAAGCAACATTTAACAGACATTTTAAATTATCAACCACTAGAGGGCCAAATACGTCTTTGCTAGTGTTTTATTAAACAACCCTTTAGAAAACAAGTCTGAAGTATCAGCAGGGTATTAGTCTGGATTAGTATAAATGCCACTGCATATGAAACCAACTCTTTGCATATATGAATACTATATTTTTTAAAAAAGTATTATGGTACGGCAGATTTTTTTTAAAGGAGGTATAGCTTCTATGTGGCTGTTTTAGCTAGTTATTCTAGCAAGTTTTTCTTGCATATTTATCTTTCAAAGACTTAGATGGACCATGCTCCAAATATTTATGCCTAAATTTAAAAAGCTGGGAGCACATACAATTGCCTGCTGTTTTTAATGAACAAACAAGTATATGCATTTTCACAGGACTCAAAAGACCTTTTAATTTAGTTGAATGAAGAGTTTAGGCTTAGAATATAATATCAGTTAGGTCTATGGTACTTGTATGACTGTTATAAGATCTGATGAAGATTGTTATTTACTAGGGCTGGGCGGTTTCGTTCTTTAATTTCGTAATTCGTTATTAATTCGTATTTAAATTAGCTTACGATCCGATATCGAGCCATGCAGGAGCAATTAAAAATCGAAACAAATTTTTCAATTTATTTCGTAATTGTTTCATAATTGTTTCGAAATTGTTTCGAAATTGTTTCGAAATTGTTTCGTAATTGTTTTTGTATGTCTGGTGCAAGTTTTAGGGTTGTTTGTTTTATCAGTGATAAAAAATAAATTATCACACCAACAGTCAACAACAGAGGGAGAGGGAAGCTTCAGAAGTTCCCCCTGTCCCATTTGGAGGGTTTTTTTTTTCATATGTGCAATAGCGTCCGCCATTAATGAATCGATTCGTAATTGTTTTGTAATTGTTTCGTAATTTACGAAATTTCGTATATTTCGAACTTTTTTAAAGAAAAATTTCAGAATTCTTCTAAAAAACGAAACGCAAAAAAACCCCTAAAAACGAATCGAGTTTAGAAACAAATTTTTCCGTGGTTACCCAGCCCTATTATTTACCATCAAGACAACTTCAATTTACAGTCACCCTATGAATGCAAGACCTCATTTGCTGCCCTGCTCTGGTCTTACAAGCTCAAGGCTGTGGCTTCCTTGATTGTAATGCAGTCTTCCATTTTTCCTATTGTCTTCCACTTTGCCAAGCCTTACCACCTTTTCCAGTATATCATATTGCTTCAGATATGTTCAAATTGTAACACTCTAAAGTAATTGCCATCAGGTTTGCTTCTGAAAATATATGTGATATTGGAGTCTAATGACGAAATTTGCGATGGACAAATGCATGGTGACTTTAAGTACATCGAACTCTTTATATTTAGATGCAATTTATTTCTGAACACAGAGAACTGTATTTTCACATAATTTTTAAAAACATGGTGGTCAGATCTATCAGTGGCTAAGCTTTCTTAACTTTGACTTGGGTTAACTCAGAAATAGTTAAAGATTGATTTTATACACACACACCAGAAAGACTCAGATTAGTTTCGCCAAACAATCTATTAACAGAAGCTACTGTTCCATTTGAAGTTTTAAATCTATCACCTGGCATAATCTTGGAGATGGCAGAGAGATGTCTATTCGAATATAATTTCCTTTCATCTGTATGTTTTAATAGGATAGGTGTTTGTCCAAGCAGATGCATTGTTCCATTGTACATTTATTCTATTTTTAGCTAGTTATTTATCATGTAATCATTGCCTTGCAGGATATGATGAGGAACACTAAATTTAAAGCATGGGTCAAAAAGGGTGAAATGGTTTTGAGCCAAAGTTATTTGTAACAATAATATACTAAGGCTAGCTAAAGCCCTGTACTAATTGCTGCATTTATTTTAGTGCTTACTTAAAACTCATAACATCTCCTACATACAGAATAAAAGCCAAGAAATTCCAATGAGAGTTTGAAGCTTAGCAGGAAGGGAAAAATCTGGCATCATTACGATATTATCATTCAAATCACACACTTTCAGTGGATATGCATACATAGAGATTTTTAATTACCATAGTATTAAGGGAGAAGAACTGCTTTAAGAAGATTTGGCACATAATACTTTGCAAATGATTCCTATTCATTTGTTGGAGTACATGAACACTATGAGGTGCATACACCCAAGAAGGGTACATTCCACTTCTCTGCATAATGTAGAACCCTCACATGATTGTTGTAATATACTGGGTAACCAGTAGCTTGCTGTTCAACTAGTTGCAGGAACAGCACTATCACCTTTGACACGAGGTTGAGAGCATCAAAAGTAAGGATAGACTAGGTCCGTGATGGCAAACCTATGACATGCGTGTCAGTACTGACACACGTAGCCATTTCTACTGACACGCGCCCGCCCATCCACCCCTCCCTCACTCCAATTCCTTTTCTTTCCTCCTTCCTTCCTTCCCTCATCTCCTAAACAGGCCTCCTCCTCCTCGTCTCCATCATCACTCCCGCTTCTTCCTCCAAAAATGGTGCCGTCTGCGGAAGGGGCGGGGCCTGGGTGACTTCACCGCCACCCTCTCTTCCTCCCTTTAGAGCAGAAGCAAAGGGGCAGGACCTCTGCTGAGCAGCCGCGCTCCTGATTGGCTGCCCTCCCTCCCGTGGGGCTCATTTGTATGTTTAAAAGGGAAGCGGGCCTTTTCTTGACGTGGGCCTTCTTTCCTCCCTCCGGCTTGGCCCTAAAGCCCTTGACTGTATGAATCATAATAAATTGTGGCAAGTTCTTGGTGGTCTGAGCATACCAAATCAGGTAAGTTATACAATTAGGTTGTTGCTGTTGTTCATTCGTTCAGTCGTTTCTGACTCTTTATGACTTCATGGACCAATCCATGCCAGAGCGCCCTGTCAGTCGTCACTACCCCCAGCTCCTTCAAGGTCAATCCAGTCACTTCAAAGATACCATCCATCCATCCATCTTGCCCTTGGTCGGCCCCTCTTCCTTTTCCCCCAGCATCATTGTCCAAGCTTTCCTTTCTTCTCATGATGTGGCCAAAGTACTTCATTTTGGCCTCTGCTATTCTTCCCTCTAATGAGCAGTCAGGCTTTATTTCTTGAAGTATGGACTGGTTGGATCTTTTCACAGTCCAAGGCACTCTTAGAATTTTCCTCCAACACCACAGTTCAAAAGTATCTATTTTTCTTCTCACACTTTAAATATCAAATATATATATATAATTGTAATATATAACTATAATATAATTAGGTTATGGTTTATTAAATATAGGTATTTATTATTATTTATTATTATTATATTTTTGTAATTTAAAATAAATACTGTGAAATTATGGTTTGTTTCTTGAAGTGACACACCACCTGAATTATGCTCGGGTTTTTGGCGAATTTTGACACACCACGCTCAAAAGGTTGCCCATCACTGGACTAGGTTGAACTGACCACACATGACTATATAGCAAAGGCAGGAAAACTGATACCCTCCCATAAAACTCCCATATAATCCAAAGATTTTTGTGGGAGAGACAAGCAAATTTCAGAAGAAAAGTGGTTGGAAAGACCTAAACGAAACTTCCCTTCCTGACATATCTTTGGTGACTCCTTGCAAGAAGTTCATACAAAGACCAATATTCCCCCAATGTTTGAAGTCAAGATGGGAGTCAGTAATCTTGTGCATTTGTACAGAATCACTATCTGTTGTGCTTTATTTCAAGCACCTCTCCCAAAAGCACTTTTCTGAATGAGCCTTTTTGTCCAAGGACCAAAAAGACTCAAATATTTTCGGTTCATCGTGTCACGATGCTAGGGCTCTGCTGATACAGAGGCACAGATGAACCAAACAAACTCCCAGTTTTTATCCAACAGTTGAATTAAAGCAGCACTTACTTCCTGGCTGTTTTAATAGTCCAAAATATAAAACATAAAGATAGCACACAGCCACAGAATATAAAACAAAAACTAATAGCAAATGCTACACCATATTCAAAGGGTCAAATGCCGAGAGCTCAGTGAGCAAAGTCCAGGGATCAAGAGTCTAAAGCCAGTCCAAAGATTCAAAGATTCTTCTTTGTGGTTCATGCCTTTTCCTTCTTTCCTTCTTTTTCTTTTTCTTTTCTCTCCCTCTTTTAAAATGTTATTTTCTTCTTCTCATGGTCATATCTTTCTCTTTTTTCAGTTCAAGTATTTCGTAATCTGGGTCCAGTTGGTCTCTTTCCTTAGGTTTTTCCCCATTTTTTGAGATCAGGAAAGTAAGTCTATCCATATTTCTTATCTCTGAAATTTTAATCATTCAGTCCTCTATCTCTGGAATTTCATTCCCCCCCCTGCTCCCCCCTCCCCCGCCCCCATAATTTTGCATAACAAATTCTTGCTGTTGTGGTCATCAGGAATAGGAGTTAAGAATATTTCTGGCCTCCTTAGTATATTTCCCTCCAGTACTTTCTGAATTATATCCTGGATTTTTTCTTTTCTTTTTTTTTATTTTTGGCATTATTACATGACCACCACATGTGAAAGTAGCTTCCTTCTTTTTCCCAGAACTTCCTCCATCCCGGCTCATCTTTCAATATAATTATTCTGAAGCTGTTAATAAATGCCTAAAGAAATGCTATCTGTATTAATATCTAGGTCCTCTACTGAAAAGTGGCAATAGTGTATACCTATAGCAGTGGTTCTCAACCTGGGGTCCCCAGATGTTTTTGACCTACAACTCCCAGAAATCCCATCCAGCTGTTAGGATTTCTGGGAGTTGAAGGCCAAAAACATCTGGGGACCCCAGGTTGAGAACCACTGACCTATAGAGACTAAGGAAAACATTATTAATCAAATCAATGAATAATCAAATCCACAAAAGTGAAATCCATAAATGTGGGGAGATGGCTGAAATTGTACTTTTTCTTTTCTCCAGAGTAAATGAGGAATTGTTTTAAATAAAAATATCTGAATACTACAACAAGTTGCTGATTTGTGGTACAAAACACATCTTCCTTCCATTCATCACATTGTTTTCTCAACCAAGAAGGAAGTATGGAACAGCAGGACAGTGAAGCATCAGTCACCTCTTATGGAATAGTCTTCCTTCACAGTTTATCATTGTCATAAGTTACAATTGCATCACAAAATATACAAAGTTATTTCTCATCAAATAATAATTGTAATGTAACATAATTAAACCTTAGTTTAGGGGAAAATAACCTAATTAAAAATATCTAGCTATTTCTAACCAGTTACTTCCAACACTGTCCAACTAATAATGTAAGACACTTGGGTTTTTAATGGATGGTGCCCTGCAGATCAGAGTTTGCAACTTGTAAATATCAGATTAATTATGTGGATTTATAATGCAGATACTTAAAGGGCCATATTCAAACTTGTTTTGACATAATTAACAGGAAAGAGATGCAGCCTCTGTAATACAAATGGAAAATTAATTAAAATTAGCTTGGCTTCATGACACTGCATAAGCTGGATGACTGACCATAAACAAAGGCTTTTGATTAGAAGGAATGGCAGAGCAAGTGTACATCTGCAGAGCTGTGACTATTCATACAATCTGTCTTAATTACTCATTGAGAAGTTTAATGAAATAGCTAAGGGATAGGTATTAGATTTTCTACATTTTAAGAACTTCTTTCAATGATCTTAAAGTAGTATGTACATGGCACAGTGTATAAAATTTACATGTGCTACTGAGCTGAAATTGAAATACAGTATCAGTAAAAGCAAGGATAATAAAACTAATTATTAACACTTCAGTAATGACAGAAATGGAGAGTGTACTGTTTCATTATGAAGAAATTCATGTTTTAATTATAAAATGCAAAAATGTGGGTAATCTAAAGGTGTATAAATTAGAGCATCAGTTTTTTCTTTAACATCTGTGCTTTCTTTACCAGAAGGAGAACATCTGGAAGAGCAGTCTTAACACAGCACTTTCTAGGAGCAAATTTTCAAAGACATAGAGCTGACTATAAGAAAAGCTGCGCTGCTTTTTATGTGCTACAGGAAAGAATGAAATGGCAGAAGACTTTTATGAAGAAAACAAAACATATAGGATCAAGAGTCCCAATACAAGTGCGCTCAACTGAATGCACATAGAATCCTTCTGAGAACTACACTCTGAACCTACAAAAGTATCAGGAACCAGGTTCCTTATTTCTTGTCCTCCAAAAAAGAACCAGAAGAATGATCAGAGTAAAGAACAGACCAACACTCAGGACCTAAGAACCTTAGCTCCCCACAAGCTATCTCTTCCATAGGCATCCCTAAAGTTGCTGTCACTCATCTCCAAGGAACTAAACTACCAGAACATTTGACAAAATCAGCTACTATTTTTTAAAAAACCAAGCAACATCAAAACAAGCAATAGGTGGAGAAAGCCATGTGATTGTATCAATGCATCATTGTAACTGGATAATAATTATAGCTGTGATTGATATAATTACAGCTATGACTGAAGCATATACACATTAAGTTCAAAAAGTCAAATTTGACTTTGTGGGTATACTTATATGGTACATGTAAGCTGGGCTTATGAAAACTGCTTTTATTGTTCTAACTACAGGGATATTTTTATTATAAAAATATTTTTGTATTTTAATAGAAAAGTCATTTTAGTGTCAACCCCTCTGATAGTGTCACTTGATGTGGTCTTCACTTCCCACACCCTCCAAGTAATGCAGAGTCTCACAGTGTTGTTTTTTTAAAAAAAACTCATTGCTAAAGTAAGACTTTTATACATTAAAAGGACTAACATTTGGTTTTACAAGCATACATGCTGCCATCTCATTTCAATTATCATTTTTATTGTTTTACTAGCTTGAGGACCCGGCGGTGCCGGGTTATTTGAGAAAGGCATTGTTTATCTGTGCTCCAAGTCTAGCCTAGATCCAATGTCAGGTTGGTTCAGTGTTTGCGGGTGAACTAAAACTCCCGCATGCAAGTCCCATTGTACATGGTTCATCCTCCTTCGAACTGCACCAGGACGTAGAGCGGGTCATGGGGGCTTTGTGTGCCAAGTTCAATTGTGATCAGTGGGTCGATTGTTGTGGATCACAGTGGTCTTTCGAAGTGAGTGAAAATACTGGATGTCCCATC
The DNA here is from genome assembly GCF_037176765.1 of Anolis sagrei. Lineage (NCBI taxonomy): Eukaryota > Metazoa > Chordata > Lepidosauria > Squamata > Anolidae > Anolis > Anolis sagrei. The sequence continues at coordinate 89,099,759 of NC_090025.1, forward strand.
ATCCATGGTCCATCATCCCACAAACCACAGCAGGATGTAGAGTGGGTCATGGGGGCTCTGTATGCCAAGTTTGATCATGATCATTCATTGGCGTGGATCGCAATGGTCTCAAGAAGAGAGTGAAGATACTGCAGTTCCCATCATGCATAGATCAAACTCTTCCAAACTGTATCAGGATATAGAATGGGTCATAGGGGCTTTGTGTGCCAAGTTTGGTCTTGCTCACTCATTGGATGAGGGTCGCAATGGTCTCAGGAAGTGAGTGAAGTCCTCCCCCAAACTGCAGCAGGATGTTGGGGGCTCTGTGTGCCAAGCTTGGTGTAAACAATAGGAATGGAATAAGTGCAAGGATAAAGTGTAATGATGTGCAACTACTGCGCAGAACAACTAGCATTCTCATATACAATAAAAACCAACTTTTACCTCCCCCATATCATCCCCTCAATAGTCATAAACCTTAAAACTCAACCCATTCCTATTGCACATGTTTTAGTTAAAAACCTTCTCAAAAAGAAAGGTCTTTACCCCCTTCCTGAAGCTTAGGAAGGATGCGGCTGATCTTAGTTCATCTGGGAAGGAGTTCCACAGTGCTGGAGTTGTCCCAGCCTTCTATCGTTTTATGTAAATGTGTTTACAAACTGGACCAAGAGGCAATCAGGATCTCCTCGGCTCTCAACCAGGAGTGCCAAGGGGGACGCGTTCCAGATAGTCTGGACCGAAGCCGTATGGGGCTTTATAAGTGAGAATCAGCACTTTGAATTGGGCCTGGAAATGTATAGGCAGCCAGTGGAGCTGTCTCAAGAGCGGTGTAGTATGCTCCCTGATACCAGCTCCTGTTATCAGTCTGTCTGCTGATCTTTGTACAAACTGTGGTTTCCAAACGCTTTTCAAGGACAGACCTATGTCAAGCGCATTGTAACAGCCCAGTCTGAAATTTTGAAAGGGATACATCTCCTATTATAGCACTGCTGCCATTGTTGTTGTTGTTGTTGTTGTTGTTGTTGTTGTTACTTGCTTTCAAGTTTATTTCTATTTATGGTGACTCTATGAATGAGAAACCTCCAAGTCTGCATATCATCAACAGCCCTATTCAGGTTAGGGATATGCAGTCTATCCATCTTGAAATCTTCTTTTCCTACTGCTCTCCATTTGAGCAACTATTATTGTTTCCCCTAGTTAATAATTTCTTCTCATTGTATGTCCAAATTCAATAACCTCGGTTTAGTCATTTTGGCTTCTGGAGAAATTTCAATACTGATTTTTTTTCTAAGAGCCTTTATTTATCTTTTTAGCAATCCATAGTATCCAAATAACTCTTCTCCAGTACATCTCAGATGGGTTTATTTTCTTACTATCAGCTTTTATTACTGTCCAGCATTCACAATCAAAGATTTGAAATAAAGAAAACTATGGCATGGATAATATGAACTTTAGTTTTCAATTATATATCTTTACACATTAGGATCTTGTCTACAATTATTATGAACTATAAAAACCATAACTAGTCTTAAAATATATTGCTCTATATCAGTGCTTCTTAAGCTATTTGATGTGAGAGGATGAAAGTGTCCTCCTCCAATGGGCTAGGGACCAGTGTCGTATTCATGCTCATTGGCTACAGCTGTTCCTTCAATTCCTGGAAACTCTCTAGGAATCAGCAGATGATGAGCCATGGACTTTTCTAGTTTTAGACTGCTATTGCTAAGTGTTGTCTTTTCATGAGTGACAAGGCTAACTGTTACGGATCATGATGACTACACCTTTCTTACAGTGTGCTTCTGAATTCTGGTTTCTGGGGAACACAGGCAAAGGTTGATATTGTACTAATGTCTTGCTTCCTGAAAAAACAGGAGAAAAGAATGTGCCTTTTGTATGATCATGGTATTTCTCATGTTATGTTATGTTCCCTCCCTATACAGATTTCTTTTTGAAACTGCATCTCTGATTAGAACCATTTAGTAAGAAGTGTTGAAAGAGGTTGCCTATATGGAAAAAAGAAGTCTAAATTTTGTTTTTAAAAGATATATTATTGGACACCAATGGCAAATCATCTCTCACGCCCCCCACTCAAGGTGTACCTGCTATTCTGTGTGTGGCATGGTAACAGATGCCTTGAATCCCCTTGCCTTTCTCAAGCCAGTGTTTCATTTTCATTTAATATTACCATCTTGACAGAATTTACTCATAAGATGCACAAAAGGATTCATGCATCTTGAAATGAAGCAACGATTCTTGAAAGAAACCATTAGAGTATTCACATAACTATAGTCTCAGAAATGTTATGATCTTTAAGAGAAATTGATTTTTTCATTAGAGGTTCTGTGTCTGATACTTTCAAAAGAGCCATTCTCATCAACTGATGCTGTTGAATTCATAGTGTCCTTTTAATGAGTCTGCAGATTTTAGTTTAATTTTTCTTTCAAGTTTGCTGCTGCAAGTGTGTCTTCAGAAGTGTGATTTCAGACTAAAATCAAATTGAGATAGCTTGGGCAATTTGGTTGTGATCAAAGCAGGAGATTTTACTTCTTATCGTCTAGGTCACTTATTACATTCATTCTTTTCATCCAGAATATGGTCCTTGAAGAGAACTGAAGTTTTGAAGCTTTCGTAATGATACTTGTTTCAATCCCCATAAAATTGCATATAAAGAGAAAATGGAATAAAGAGAACCTCCCACAGTGTTGCAGCTAACTGCCAGAAGACTAGAGATTATGTTTAATCTCTTCTACATATATATCTGCCATTGAGATGAATAGAAGTAAAGAAGCGACTTCTTGGTTAGCTACTACTCTATTTTCACTCTACCAATTTGGATATATATGACAGCAAATAAAGTACAAATTCAGTTCTTGTGGGTTTTTTCGGGCTATATGGCCATGTTCTAGAGGCATTTCTCTTGACGTTTCGCCTGCATCTATGGCAAGCATCCTCAGAGGTGAGGTCTGCTGGAACTGGGGAAAAAGGGGGTTTATATATCTGTGGAATGACCAGGGTGAGACAAAGGGCTTTTGTAAGTTAGGCTAGGTGTACAAATTATGTTAAAAACACAGTTAATAGCTACTTCTTCCCCCATCCTCGATTCCAGATTTCAACTGGTTTTGTTCTTCTTTCCCCATCTATACAAGCATAGAGGACAATAATTAGAAACAGCCATAAACAAATAGTATTTTTTCCACTGAATCTACAATGGTCAACATGGATCTCTCAAAAACAAGTCATACCAGACTAATCTTATCTCTTTTTTCGATAGTTACAAGCTTGGTAGATGCAGGAAATGCTATGGATGTAGCATATCTTGATTTCAGTAAGGCCTTTGACAAAGTCCCCTATGACCTTCTTGCAAGCAAACTAGTCACATGTGGGCTAGACAACACAACTATCATGTGAATCTGTAATTGGTTAAGTGATCAAATCCAAAGGGTGCTCACCAATAGTTCTTCATCCTGGAAGAAGTGACTACTGGAATGCCACAAAGTTCAGTCCTAGGACCAGTACTGTTCAACATCTTTATTAATGACTTGGATCAAGGCTTAGAGGGAGTGCTTATCATGTTTGCAGATGACACCAAATTAGGAGGGATGGCTTAACTAATACTCCAGAGGACAGGATTAGAATTCAAAATGACCTTAACAGATTAGAGAGCTGGGCCAAAAATAACAAAATTAATTTCATCAAGGATAAATGTAAAAATGAAATGCAAGGATACAAAATAGGTTATAGAGTATAGTGTATAGTGTCTAGATTGAGGGAAGTCACGGTGCCTTTGTATTCTGCTTTGCTTAGACCTCACCTGTGTCCAATTCTGGGCACAACAGTTCTAAAGAGATATTGACAAGGTGGCGACTAAAATTATCAAAGGTCTGAAGACCATGCTCTATGAGGAGTGTCTTAAAGAAGTGGGTATGTTTAGCCTGCAGAAAAGAAGACTGAGAGTAGTCATGATAACCATGTACAAAATATGTGAAAGGGTGTCATAAGGAAGAGGGAGCAGACTTGTTTTCTGCTGCCCTTGAAACTAGGATTAGGAGCAATGGGTTCAAATTACAGGAAATGAGATTCCACCTGGTCATTAGGAAGAACTTCCTGACTGTACAAGCTGTTCAACAGTGGAACTTTCAGCTTCGGATTGTGGTGGCAGCTCCTTCCTTGGAAACTTTTAACTTTTAAACAGAGGCTAGATGGCCATCTGTCAGGAATACTCGGATTGTGTTGTTCCTGCATGGCAGGGGGTTGGAGTAGTTGTCCCTTGTGGTCTCTTCCAACTCTATTATTCCATGATTTTATGATTAGCAAAGCAATGGTGCATTTGCTTCCACCACTGATATACATTCTCTGTGTGTGTGTGTGTATGACAACCCCACAAATTTCTCAGAGTTTTCTTGTGCAAGAAATATTCAGAGGTGGTTTTGTCAATCCTTTCCTCTGTCTACCACACCTCATAATCATTGGGGGGAGACTCCCATCAAAGAACTAACTAGAGAAAACCCTGCTTAGGTTCCAAAATCCAATAGGATCTTGTGCATTTAGAACAGGCATTTACAAACTGCAGCCCTCCAGCTGTTTGGGCCTCCAACTCCCAGAATTCCTGACCATTGAACAACCTGGATAGGGCTTCTGGGAGTTGGGGGGTCAAAGGATGAATATTTTGGCAATGTGGATGCTACTACATACAAATGGCTCATCCCACATAATTTTCAGTTAAATGTGGTTACAAAAATTGCAATCTGGGGGAGTATGGAAAACAACCTTTGACATAACTGTCTTTGATTATATTATGAGAACGTAAAGAAGCTTGTGTTATTTCTAAGTCATACTATGAAACCTTCCCACAAATGTTATCATGAACAATGACAGTTCTACTCTGTCAACACTCATAATCATCCTAATTTCAGTCTCCATGTTTTACATATCCTACTTCTGATGGTTTGTATCTAAGCCTAAAAATAAAAGCTGACATGGATGTGCTTGATGTCTTTTTAGGTCACCATCATCCACTGGGGCCATGCATAATATATTCCCTATACTCCCCTACAGGTATAGCAAAATTTTTGCATGTCTCCTGGGCAAAGGTGTTCAGTTCTACACTGAAGCATTTTTTTTTCTGATGAAACAATATTAATGCCAATTCATCAGGCTTTTGGGAGATAGTTATTCAAATGAAATGCACTAATATTGTAAACTAAGATGATCAGTCTTCATTTTGTTTCTCCTGGGATGTACACATTTCACCTACCTGAATAATAAAATGTTGCTCCAAGCTTCAAGAAACTTCTCTAAAATGCACACAAAGATAGATTTTATCCAAAGAAGTGAGCAACAACTTTTAACTGGCTCTTAACAAGTATAATATTTCAGTTTTAAACTCACTAAATAGTTTGGGTCCTGTACAGACAAAATGTTCTGTTTTCCACCACTGTCCTAAAGTCCAATATTAAAGACAGATTACTTTCTCAGTCATGTCCTTCTGGTAGTTACATGGCATGTCGTAAAAACAAGATTTCAGCAAAAAGTCCACATTTTAAATCTTTTGTAACTATTATAGGTCCCATTTGAAAGTAATGCTTCACTTTCCATATCTTAAAAGTTACAAAAAGTAAATTTTAGTTCCATATAAAAGAAAGAAATCATCTGTAACATGCTACTAGCTGTTGGTCTGTGGTACATAATCTATTTTCCTCCAATCCATGCTCCATTGCTTAACATAATGCACAGAATTAACCGGCACTTGAAACATGTATTCTTTCTCCCCTAAGTAACAAGGCAACATTCTGATGACTGGAAAACTAATTTAAAAGTCAGATACACTACAAAAAAGAGTAAAATTATTGCTTGCTAATTTACACACAGAAAGTACCATGTGGGTGTGTCCACATGTGCCTTCAAGTTGCCTGTCAACATATGGCAACTCCATCAATTTCATTGGATTTTCTTAGGCAAGAAATACTCAGGTGGTTCTGCCAGTTTCTTCCTCTGAAAGATATTGATATGGTTGTTTTTAAGTTGTTTTAATTTGTTTTAAATTGTTTTTAAATTGTGTTAGATTTTAGCCTGTTCTTGTAAGCTGCTCCGAGCCCCAGGGGAGTTGGCGGCATATAAGTTTGAATAATAAATAAATAAAATAAATAGCGTATCGTACCTAGGATTCATTGGTGGTCTTCCATTCAAATACTAATCATAGCTGCCCCTGCTTAGCTTTCAATACCAGTTGGGATCTGGTGCCTCTAGAGTAGCTCATATATAATCCCACTAAAACTAGTGTATCCAAAAGTGATCATTCATGTTCCCCAAAACCTTCACTTGTTTTAGGCCTATATACACCTATACACATTTTCAAGTGTAACCTGTTTTAGATGTATTTTAGTTCCACATCAAAAGTTAAATGCAATCTGCAATGAGATATGTGATCCAGATTGCTAGGCTTATTTAGGACAGAAGATCTTGCGTTCTGGGAGCATATGTTTCTCCATCATGACGACAACAAAATAACTAAATTAAATTTTAGAGAAAATCAATTTGATGTACTTTTCAACACAGGAACTGCACAGTGCATGGATGCTTTCAAACTACAGCTCTCAGCCCTAAAATTACAAGGGATTATGAGTGGACCCTTACATCTGTCTTGAGCCCTAATGAGTCCAGTGAGATTTGTCTACACAGAGATCATTACAGACTTAGGTCCTTAATTTGCTCTGCATCTAATTACACAGATTGATTACACAGGCTACCAGGAATACTTAATGTTGTGGCCTTCTCATCCCCAGCTCCATATGTCACCCTCTGTATATCAGCCTTCAACTATTAATCTTGGCTAGGGAGGAGTGGGTAGGAGAAAACATAGATATATAAATTGCACTGAAATGTTAAAGTTTGATCTAGAATTCCAAATAGAATTATCTCTTCACTTGGGAAATAAATAAAAAATAAAAGATTGGCTATACTTTGTAGAGAGGCTGATATACTTGCTTACAGGTATGTTATGATCATTGTGATAAATATGTTTTGCACATGCAAAACGTAGATATCTCTTTCAGATGACAGTGTTCACAAGTATATTCAGGTAAGTGCTTTTTAAATAAATGACTTTGAACTTTGGTAGATTTTACCATTTGCGCCAAAAGTGCCAAATTTGAAGAGATCCTGCAGGACTGTTATAGATGCTGGGTAGTTGCAAATATGGCAGTATTATGACTTGCACAAGCATAACGCTTAGTCAAAACTTCAAGTCCATATCTTCATTTGCAAGGAAATTGTTGCAGTATGAATATTGGTCAAGACTTGTTGTGGACACATTTTGATCCACAATTTTAGCCTGAAAAACCTATAACAACCCCATGATTCCAGCCATGAAAGCCTTTGACAAGAAATTGAACTTAATTTTTCATAACAAATCATTTCACATTTTCATTTAAATTGTTAGTAGGTTAGTGTTTATATCATTTTATCATTACCATGTGCTCTCTCTTTCTGTATTTACATCAAATATATTTCCAGGAAGGTCTTATCTTACTGTATGAGACTCTTGCCTTACAAGAGAATTTTCTCGCATTTCCATCATTATTACAGAAATGCTTGGTGAGGACACAGGAAGGGCTTCTTGGTGGCTGGTCCTAGGCTGTGAAATTTTTCCCCAAAGAATGCTATGCTGAATTCCTCTGTGTTCTCTAGAGGAATATAAAGATTATTTATTTGAACAGGACTTTGGCTATTCTGAGATATCTTTTAATGGGGTATACGTGCTACACTTTATTTTTATTTTTGTTGTTTTAAATGATTTAACTCTGTTTTAAAATACTGGTGTTGCAATATAGGTAATTATCAAATTGTTTCTTAAGCTGTTTCTTATTAGGTGTTTTAGATGTACCACTGTAAGTACTCCCTGCGGAAACTAATATCCATGGATGCTCAAGTCCAATTATATACAACAGAGTAATAAAACAGTGTCCCTTGTATAAAATGGAACTTGTACAGCTGTTTACATAACCACCCAATTTTCCCAAGCTCAGGTAGCCCAGGAACACATGGCATTTACTCTGCCTCCCATTCTCCATGTTGTGCTGGTCAGCTGTCACCTGCTATGACATCAGCTGTGTCAACAAAGTGATCGGGTATGGAGGGGGAAGAAAAGCGATTATCTCTTCTCTTCCCTTAACTCATTGCCTCTCTGCAACAGACATCATTGTGAGTGACAACTGAACATCAGTACCCATGCTGTATCCAGAGACTGCCACAACACAGAGACTGGAAGGGGAAAGGAAAGATTGCCGACCGGTGGTGCCAAACTCCCAGCACTGTAGTGGCCTGGTAAACCACACTGGGGCCAATCCAGTATATACCATGCTGGATCAGTTCTGGAATAGTGAGTCAGTGTAGATCTACCCTCAATTGCACATAAAAATGTTTTTCGTATGCTCAGAGATTCTGGAAAAAAATCTGATTAAGAAATGTTTAACATTTCTGAATAAGGGCGTCATCAAAATCAAGGTAGGACACTCTTTAGCATAAGATTACATTTCCCCAAATCAGGGTGCTGCTTGTAAATTCTGACAATCAGGAGATATGGCAGACTTCCGGTTCGGCATGAAGATAGGCTGAACGGTGCCTGGTGCTCTCCATCACTTGTGCTTGTTTAGGTATTTCTGAGAACAGAATTCTTCTGGATTACAAAAAAATATTAGGAAAGTGCAAATACCTTGCATCTTTCCAAACAGCAGGGGATTTCCAGGAGGGAGCTATAATCTGTGAAAGCAGAGACAGCAACCACCTTGGAAGATTCACCGCTGAAGAGAAGGGAACGGAAACACACACACACCCAAATTAAACAATTGTTTCTTCAACTAAACTATCATCCGACTAAACAAATCCCCTTTCCCATTTCCTCAAGATCTTTGTGAAGAGACTTGGAATAAGGTCTCTCTTCTGCTTGAAGGAACTAGCGGAAGTCATCTCGGAACCATTGGGAGTTCTTGGAGAACGGGAGAAGTTCCAGCAGATTGGAGGAGGGCCAATGTGGTCCCAATTTTCAAGAAGGGAAAAAAGGATGACCCAAACAATTACCGTCCGGTCAGCCTCACGTCGATACCAGGCAAGATTCTGGAAAAGATTGTTAAGGAAGTGGTCTGCAAACACTTAGAAACAAATGTGGTCATCGCTAATAGTCAACATAGATTTATCAAAAACAAGTCATGCCAGACTAATCTGATCTCTTTTTTCAATAGAGTTACAAGCTGGGTAGATGCGGGAAATGCCGTGGATGTAGCGTACCTGGATTTCAGTAAGGCCTTCGACAAAGTTCCCCATGACCTTCTGGCAAGGAAACTAGTCAAGTGTGGTCTAGGCAAAACTACGATTGGTTAAATGAATGAATCTAGAGGGTGCTCACCAATACTTCCTCCTCATCCTGGGAAAAAGCGATGAGTGGAGTGCCGCAGGGTTCCGTTCTGGGCCCGGTCCTGTTCAACATTTTTATTAATAACTTAGATGAAGGGTTAGAAGGCATGATCATCAAGTTTGCAGATGACACCAAATTGGAAGAGATAGCCAATACTCCAAAAGACAGGAGCAGAATTAACAGATTGGAGATATGGGCCAAAACTAATAAAATGAAGTTCAATGGGGACAAATGTAAGATACTCCACTAAGGCAGAAAAAATGAAATGCAAAGATACAAAATGAGGACTCCTGGCTCGACAGTAGTACACTGTGAAAAAGATCTTGGAGTCCTTGGGGACAACAAGTTAAACATGGGCCAACAATGCAATGCTGCAGCTAAAAAAGAACAATGGGATTTCGGCCTGCATAAATAGGAGTATAGTGTCTAGATTCAGGGATGCTACCCCTTGGTTAGACCACACCTGGAATACTGTGTCAAATTTGGGGCACCACAATTGATGAGAGATATTGACAAGCTGGAATGTGTCCAGAGTGACTAAAATGATCAAGGGTCTGGAGAACAAGCCCTACAAAGAGCGGCTTAAAGAGCTGGGCATGTTTAGCCTGAAGAAGAGAAGGCTGAGAGGAGATATGATAGCCATGTATACATATGTGAGAGGAAATCACAGGGATGAGGGAGCAAGCTTGTTTTCTGCTTCCCTGGAGACTAGGACACGGAACAATGGCTTCCAACTACAAGAAAGGAGATTCCATCTGAACATTAGGAAGAACTTCCTGACTGTGAGAGCTGTTCAGCAGGGAACTCTTTGCCCCGGAGTGTGGTGAAGGCTCCTTCTTTGGAGGCTTTTAAGCAGAGGCTGGATGCTTTGAATACAGGGGTGCGTTAAATGCAATATTCCTGCTTCTTAGCAGGGGATTGGACCTTATGGCCCATGAGGTTTCTTCCAACGCTATGATTCTATGATTCTAAGATTAATTAAGACTGTTTAAATAACAAGAGTAAAAAACCTTGAAGGAGAGGCAGGAAGTAAATGTGGGAGAGGAACAGTGAATGAACTGAAGGACTTACAAATTGGCACTAAAACCACAAGTGGAGAGCAGTTTTAAAAGCCTAACATACCTCCAGTAAGCAGAAAGAGCAGAAGAATGGAAACTTAACAATACGAAGAATGGAAACATAAGTTACGGTGTAAATCTGTGTGAGAAAAGAGCAGTCTCCGGTAAGCTTGTTTCAAACTTTGATCTAAACTAATTGACTTTATAAGACTTTATAAGTAAAAGCTCTTCCTTTTAAAAATCAGAGACAGTCTGGAAAAAGTGGACTTTTAGGCTCCTCCCACACATTTTATATTCAAGCAACAGGTTTTCACTTCATAGTAGTGTATCCTCATAGTATAACAAAAAAGGCATGAAGATCTTCCCTTTCATATTTTGTGTTGACTTTCTTTCTCTTTAAATGATCACTGTGCATCGAGGGTATATGGTTTCCCCATGGCATGTATATTAGTTTTAAAGAAATTTACTGTGTAACAAGTGAACTTGCCAGAAATAAAGATGACACTGAAAAAGTGGGGCTTAGATCAGGGGAGGAGGTAAAAGATCTTTGTTCCTTGGGAAAACTACATCAGTGCCTGGGAAGGGCCCTTATGATTTCCCTAGTGCCAGCCAAGCAATGAATGATTTGTCTGGGAGTGAATGTTTAACCCAGGGGCTTCCAAAGTGATTACTTACATTGGCCTGATTTCATTGAGTTTCAAGGAATGATGAAACAAAAAGCAATTGAATTGCCTCTACTGTAAATTAATTCCTTTCTTTGCTGTTTTTTATGCATATATCAAAAAGTCAGTGTGGTATAGCAGTTTGAGAATAAAACTAGGACCCCTGGAGGCCAGGGTTTAAATCCCTGCCCAAATATGGCAACCCACTATTGACCTTGAGCAAATCACGCTCTCTCAACCTCAGAAGAGAACAATTTTTGCCAAGAAAATCCATGATAGGTTTGCTCTAGGTTTACTCCCGCTGCCATGGATTCACCATGTTGCCCAGCGAATGCCCCCGCAAATATACGGAATGCAAAGATACAGAATGGGGGACGCCTGGCTCGAGAGCAGTACGTGTGAAAAAGATCTTGGAGTCCTCGTGGACAACAAGTTAAACATGAGCCAACAGTGTGATGTGGCAGCAAAAAAAGCCAGTGGGATTTTGGCCTGCATAAATAGGAGTATAGTGTCTAAATCGAGGGAAGTAATGCTACCCCTCTATTCCGCTTTGGTTAGACCGCACCTGGAATATTGTGTCCAATTCTGGGCACCACAGTTGAAGAGAGATATTGACAAGCTGGAATATGTCCAGAAGAGGGCGACTAAAATGATCAAGGGTCTGGAGAACAAGCCCTATGAGGAGTGGCTTAAGGAGCTGGGCATGTTTAGCCTGAAGAAGAGAAGGCTGAGAGGAGATATGATAGCCATGTATAAATATGTGAGAGGAAGTCACAGGGAGGAGGGAGTAAGCTTGTTTTTTGCTTCCCTGGAGACTAGGATGCGGAACAATGGCTTCAAACTACAAGAAAGGAGATTCCATCCTAACATTAGGAAGAACTTTCCGACTGTCAAGCCAAAGCATTTATTAAACAACGTATCACAGACACAGAGCGCCAACTAGATCTGGCCTCGGTTCCAACCTTCCTTATCAATGAAGACAGCAGATATCTTGCCTCCCCTATGGCATATTTAACAAACTTAGAGGTTCCCATTCATTGAAGGGCTTTCACCCTGGCTCGATGCCACGCTTTCCCATCAGCTATACTCAAAGGCCGCTACCGGAAGGTCCTTTTCCCAGAAAGACTCTGCCCCTGTGACTCGGGTCATGTAGAAACAATAGAACATGTGCTCCTCCAGTGCCCGTTCTACAGGGATCTCCGTGCCAGGCTTATCTTACCTCTGATATACAAGCACCCAGGCCATTCAGGACAATTTTATACCTCCATGCTACTTGCAGATATTAATTCAGCTACAACTTACAATGTTGCAAAGTTCTGTGCAGCAACATACAAAATCCATCAGGGAATAACTAGTCCCAAAGGTTAACTGTGTGTCCAGTAATCTTCTTCTCTGAATCTACAATTTGGTGATGGATCTGGGCATTGTATGTTTTTACCCTGTTTCCCCTTCCCTTCTGCTCCCTCACCCATATTGTACTTCAGTAGTTATATTTATATTTTTAACGTACCAAACATACCAAGTTTGTATGAAAATGTGACTACTTCCTATGCTGGTCAATGACCAAAATAAATGATTTGATTGATACCCCTCTATTCCATCTTGGTTAGACAACACCTGGAATACTGTGTCCAATTCTGGGCACCACAATTGAAGGGAGATGTTTACAAGCTGGAATGTGTCTAGAGAAGGGCAACTAAAATGATCAAGGGTCTGGAGAACAAGCCCTATGAGGAGCGGCTTAAAGAGCTGGGCATTTTTAACCTGCAGAAGAGAAGGCTGAGAGGAGACATGATAGCCATGTATAAGTATGTGAGAGGAATTCATAGGGAGGAGGGAGTGAAATTGTTTTCTGCTACCCTGGAGAATAGGTCGCAGAACAGTGGCTTCAAACTACAAGAAAGGTGATTCCATTTGAACATTAGGAAGAACTTCCTGACTGTGAGAGCCTTTCAGCAGTGGCACTCTCTGCCCAGGAGTGTGGTGGAGGCTCCTTCTTTGGAAGCTTTTAAACAGAGGCTGGATGGCCATCTGTCGGGTGTACTTTGAAAGCAAATTTCCTGCTTCTTGGCAGGGGTTGGACTGGATGGCGCATGAGGTCTCTTCCAACTTTATGATTCTATGATTCTATTTTGTTTTCAACAAGCAGCACAATTGTAATAACAAAGAGTTTATCAGCTAAGTTGCTATAAAACACTATTAAAAAGTTTTCAAAGTTCACTGTGAGAATTACTCACTCACTATGAATAGATCTGTAATTACCATGTGAAGCATCCAGTGAAGCATGTAGGTGTATATGTATGAAAGCCTTGAGCAATTGAGATTGTATATACTCAGCTTCTGTTCAAGTTAATTCATAATGCATTAACTGATCTACATTTCTGGCACACACATATAGTCAAACATAACAGTAATTCTTAGCAGGACTTGGTATCATTTTTTTTCCTGGAGAGTTATATGCACATTCAGAGTAGCACAGGATTCCAGTTTTAGAAATCAACAATACTCAATTGAAAGGTACTTCAACCCAGTCTCATCTACTACTTTTGAAAAGGAAGAAGATAGTTCAAACCATTAAGAGACAGATGCAAAGGAGAGAGAAATCAGGATGGAATGCTGTGTTTCATCACATAGAAAAAGGTCGCCAAAGAAATGAGTCTGAAGATAAATGATAAAAGATAAATTAGCTTCTACACTCAAAGCTAAGCTGACTGAGGTCTCACTACAAGGAGACGGTATGTGAATCACACAGAAATAGCAAACTATTCGCCCCCTTCTGCATATGAAAGGGACCTACATTTTAATTTAAAACAACAAAGACATTTTGACTATTGTTAATATTTTCATTCCCTGTTACAGAAAGGGAAACATTAGTACCAAAAAAAATTAGTTGGGTTGCTGTGAGTTTCCCGTGCTTTATGGCCATGTTCCAGAAGCATTCTCTCCCTGTTTGGGTCCTCCTTTTGTTGGGAAGTGGCTTGCTGGCCCTGATTGTTTCTTGTCTGGAATTCCCCATTTTTTAGTGTTGTTCTTTCTTTACTATTTTGATTTTAGAGTTTTGAAATACAGGTAGCCAGATTGAAAAGTGTCCTTACCATACATTAAGGGAACTACTGACCACATAGAGCACACTATCTACAGACCACTAAGAAAATCCAACAAATGCTATGTTTAGCAAAGGACAAGAGGGATCCTCTCACCTCTGCAGGAGTCTACCGTATACCATGCAGCTGTTGACAAGTCAGCGTGGGGACCATCAAATCTCACAACCTCTGAGGATGTCTGCCCTAGATATGCGCAAAACGTCAGGAAAGAATGTTTCTAGAACGCGGCCATACTGCCCTGAAAACTCACAGCAACCCAGTAATTTCGACCATGAAAGCCTTCGACAACACAGAAAATTAGTTGTGTCCTCAACTACCTAACACAGAGATCCACCCAACTTAAAATATTTATTGGTTAAGGCAATATCCTAAAACGTATCTGGTGGGACTTAGGGACCTTCCATATAGCTATACAACCCAGAATATCAAGGCAGAAAATCCCACAATATCTGCTTTGGACTGGGTTATCTGAGTCCACACTGCCATATTTTCCAGTTCAAAGCAGAACATGTGGGATTTTATTCAGCTGTGTGGAAGGGGTGTTATATTCAAGAAACAGGCTCAAGAAACAAGTTAATATTTTCATTCCCTGTTACAGAAAGAGAAACATTAGAAACAAGTATAGACTATAGGGATGTTCAACTTCTGTAAGGGATGAGTGTTAACACATTGCAAGAGTTGTTTTCAGCGCATTTTAATCAGGTTTTTAATCTTTCATTTTTTTTCATTTTACACAAAAAAGAATGCTTTTTTGTAGTAACTATTTTTCTGCAAATGAAATTTTCACGAATAAGTCCCATATGCAAAATTAAAAACTTCACAAAAACTATTTGTAATCTTTGTAGGAAGAACATTCCCATGTGCTTTTACACATGGAAAAGATAAACAAAAGATGTATTTCCATAACTAGATGGTGCTGTAATTCAGTAGCTAGACCAAATATACTTTGTATCTCAACATTGCAGTCAAAATACACAGACATTTGTATACTCAACATGAAATGAATCACGCAATGCAGCATATAAAACCAAAGCAAAACATTCACTGAAGCTTGTCAAATGTACAAAAATTCAGCTTAGCTGTTACAGTATGTAACATCTATGTTACTTTAATAGAATTACAGAATATTTACTTCGTTCCAGTTCACAATTTATCAGGCTGGTATTCAAGCAGGCAGTTGAGACATCATTTCAGTCATGCAAATGATGATACTACTGTCTTTGACTAATCCATAAGCCATCCACCTTAATGGCATTTCATAAATAATTCAGCTTTTAATTATACTGGGAGGCCTTGACCTGAGGTTGGAAAGGGGGATAAGAAGAGAAAGGAGACAAAATCTGAACCCAGTTGGTCTCCCAGCAGATGAGCTCTTTTCACTAAGCCTTTTTTCTCCACAATACCAAGGAACACCTGCCTCCAAAGCCAATTCTAATAAATTGAACAGGATTACAAATGTGGACTCAAAATGGTGAGCATTAATTTACTGTGAGTGTCTTTCCTACCTTCTGCTGCTTAAATTTACATTATTATAACACACAGGAGTGTAGGTCAGGAATATGTTAAACACAATCATCATTACGGAATTAGAATCCATGTTCATCATACCTAAAAATTATCAAAATTGCCATTAAGGGAGCCACTTTGAATCACAGAATCATAGAGCTGAAAGAGGCCACATGGGTCATATAGTCCAACCCCCTGCCATGAAGGAAAAGCACAAAGTTAGAATATTTCATCGTGAGTTCATTCATGTGTGAACTCAAGCAAAATTGAAAGGAGCACATTGGACTGCCCACAAGGTATTATTTTTTTCAAAAACCGGATCATATGTCCATGTAAGAATAAATTGGGCAAAGTAGCATCCCACACATGGTGCTATACACAGTGATGTAGTCACTGATGCAATAGTAGTAGTTCAAAGAAATAAAGCTATCAGACAATGTGTTATTCTTTATATTTATGAGTTTAATATGAAAATACTCCTGTCTTCACATACAAAAATGACTCTATATGGACTTGATCCCATATCTTTCCATGCTTAATTCAAACGAGGCAAAATGATGGAGAAACCATCCCCAAGCTAATTATTTTTAGAATGCTATGGGTTTCAAAGTACTCTAAAATTTTGGGGTCATAGTAGAATTGGACAGATTCCACTCCTTCCCAATGAAGAAACAAACAAAACTGATTATGGATGTGGCACAAATGAACAAGTCTGAATGGCTGCTGTTGATTTCAAAGTAAAAAGCTGAAATATGATAGATAGATAGATAGATAGATAGATAGATAGATAGATAGATACATTTTGTTGATTGGCCTATTGGCCGTATCAAAACATTTAACACATAACACATTTAACACATAACATATTCAACACATAGTCATACATAGTCATACAACATACAACCCTCGGTATAAGAGAGGTTAAAATAAAAGAGGTTAAAATAAACACACTGTTGGCAGATCTCGTTCAGGTCAAATATCTGTCAAATATCTGTGTCACCTTCACAGTTTACCCCAATTGATTCTAAATGTGCAATTCTCAGCTGTGTTGCTTTGAATAGAAAAAGGGCTGTTTTGTGTGTTATTTTAGGATTCTGGCCAGCCAACAAAAATGAAGTTTTAATATGTGGATCCCAGTGTGTTTTGTGAATAATGTATGGTCCAAGGCAATAGTCTCTCTCTTTCTTATACAGCTCATAGTTGAACAGAACATGTGTGATATCCTCCACCTCTGATGCTCCGCAAATACGAACTCGTTCGTTGTATGGGACCTGATTAAACCTTCCGTGCTTGACCATTGAATCCAGCTGCTCAAAACAAGCTCTGGGATGAAATGTGATAATTAGTCCAAAACTGATTTCACAAGCTGTTTCTAAATGTCTAAAGGTATGGAATGAGGAAAATGTGGTAGAACATGACCTAATAACAACTAAGTAACTTGCAGGGGATTGATGGGGCGTCTTCAGCTTTGTTCATCTTGGCAATACCTATACTAATCACACCAGTCTCAAATCAATAGAAAAATGTTTTCAAGAGAGGGAGGTGGGAGGGGTATTTACTTAATTAAGGCATTAAAGGACAGCATTGTTTAAAGGACTGGTTGTGAAAGTTCTTCAGAGGAGAAATATCTTGCCTATCTTTCACCTGTGCCAGACTTCAGTTGCAATGTTGTAAACTCAAAGTTGATATAGCAAGGTTAATATAGGTTGAAAAACCCACATTGAATTGGATAAGTAAGTTAGGCATCCCTCTGTCAGGGTGATGTAGATGATATGTTGGTTCAATAAATTTACATGTTATATGCTCAACCCTTATGTGTTATGTAATTCCAATATTTTTTTTTTTTTTTAAAAAAAAAGAACATCATAATGAGCACTAAACGTTGGGTCCATGATATTGGACCAAACTGAGGGAAAGCTCAATGAGAAAGTGAAATGCTTCTTCTGGGAGTGGATATTTCTGTTAGTTCTTCAGACTTTGTTAGAGTTTTATCATTTCTTAAGTAGCAAGTACTGCAAGGATCAGGGCAGCAGGCAGTGGGAGCTGGGCCACCTGACAAGCATTGAGTAGTTGCAGTCAGGGTGGGGCAACTGCCGGAATAATAAACGAGTAAAAAAGAGTTACTCCTTGTGGTGAATGTTGGTGATGAGAAAGCAGTTGGTGGTGTTGGAAAGTTGGAGGTTTTGCAAAGGTATTGGAGTTCTGAGAGGCTTGTGGCTTAAAGAGAAGTATTGGACTCTATGTATATATGTTTTGTATAAACTCTGCTACAAGACAAACATGTGAGTTTGCTCCTTGGTTGAAGGGAGAAAGCTTCTGTGTCTACCCATTAATCTTTTTTGCAACAGAATTTCTCAGCAGCCTTCAATACCATTGACCATAGTATCCTTCTGGCATGTCTTGTGGAGTGACATTGGGAATCAGAGCCATTGTGTTGCAGTGGTTCCAGTCGAACCTCTCAGACAGATTCTAGATGGTGGCACTTGGAGATAGCTGCTTATCAAAAAATGAGCTGTTATACTGTGCCATTGTATTGCCTGTTGTAGTAGAGCCTGTTAGTAACACAGCAAGTGGTAGTATGGGTGTCAGAAGGGGGAAAAGGAGTGCTCGTGAGTAAGAGCTAGATGAGGAACAACAGAGGAAAAGGATCCTGGATATACTTATGTCACCTACCAATGAAGACTCCTTCAAAGGGTTTTCTGAGAGCGAAGGGTCAATGAGTGAGGAGGAGTCCCAATTAAACAACTCAGGGGAATACTTCAGGGGCTCACATGTCTTTACATTAATGCACAGAGCATGGGAAATAAACAAGACGAACTCCAACTTTTAGCACAACACCACAAATATGATGTCATAGGTATCACTGAAACCTGGTGGGATGACTCCGATCGCTGGAATGTAGACACGGAGGGCTATAACCTCTTTCACAGAAACCGAATAAAGGGAGAGGAGGCGGAGTAGCCTTATACGTCAAAAATTGTTACACTGCAGAAGAGATGCAAGACAGCAATTCGGGAAACCAGCTTGAAAGCATCTGGATAAGAATCAAGGGAAATGGACACAAAAAGATGTCGTTGTAGGCGTCTACTACAGACCTCCAAGCCAGGAGGAAGAACTTGATGAAGTCTTCTGCCAACAGTTGACCAAACAGGCACAGAAAAGAGATGTAGTAGTCATGGGCGATTTCAACTATCCCGATATTTGCTGGAAAGCAAACTCGGCCAAGAGTACAAGGTCCAACAAATTCCTCGCTTGCCTTGCAGACAATTTCATGGTCCAGAAGGTAGAAGAGGCAACAAGGGGATTGGCTACTCTTGATCACATCCTAACAAATGCGGAGGACCTGATCGATGCTGTTGAAGTGGTCGGATCCTTAGGGGCAAGTGACCATGTGCTCCTGCAATTTGAGGTACAAAGGAAGGCCGAAACTAGGACAAGTCAAACCCGCATTTTGGACTTTAGGAGAGCTGATTTCCGAAAAATGAAGGAAACACTGAGCAGCATTCCATGGACAGATACTAAAAGTTACGGATGGATGGGAGTTTCTCAAGAGTTAAATACTCAAGGTGCAATTGCAAACAGTGCCAACAAAGAGAAAAAATAGGACAAGTGCAAAGAAGCCAGAATGGATGTCCAAAGAACTTCTAACTGTGCTCTTGTCTGTTTGAGGCAAGTGTGAATGTTGCAATTGGCCACCTTGATTAGCATTGAATGGCCTTGCAGCATCAAAGCCTGGCTGCTTCCTGCCATGGGGAATCCTTTGTTAGGAGGGGTTAGTTGGCCCCGATTGTTTCTGGTCTGGCTTCTCTGTGTAGTTTGATTTGGTGGTTATTAGAGTGTATTGTCAACTATTTTCTCTCTCCAAGAGTCTGGAAAATTATCAGCAAAAGAACTTGTTCTTAACCAAGGTGCAAAAGGAAACATTGTTCCATAACATTCATTTGTGATGGACAATGATTCCATAAAACTAATTGTAGCCATTAAATGCAAGCACATGAAGACACACGTATTTATTATTCAAGCCATGGGCAGCATCTTCACACTGACAGACTGGGAATAGTATGAGGCACCAGCTTACCCCTGTGATTCAAAATTGTCTCTGCATTCTCACATTGAACAAAATGCTTTTATCAATAATTCAACAGACAGCCTTGCAGAGCATTAACTTACAACCTGATCTGTAAACAAAAGCAGGGCCCTTGGCACACGTCACACTCTAGTGTCATTTTTCTTTATTACAAAGGAAGTTTACACCCTATGATTAGGGCTTTCCCAGAGCTGCACCCATGAGTTTAAGACCTTCTGCTAAGTTGTATAGTACTACCTGAATATAGTATATTGTATACTCAGCCTGAAGAAGTTTAAGTCAGGAAGCTACAAAATGTATAGTTTTTCCAGTAGGCATTCAGAAACAGCTCAACTGACATGTGTTCATTTTAACAATAGCAAAGGTATCCCTATATTCAGCTACTTTTGCAACTCTGTTCAGAGTAGATAAATAGTTCTATTTTGAGTAGACAAATAAGAGAAATGTATTTGTGAATACTTGTGACAATAACTGTCTGAGATAGTGGGTTGTTTTTTTTTTTAAAAAAAAGGAAAGATAAACAAATCATGGAAGACATGAAATGAAGACAGTGGCAGACAGACCAAAGTTGCCTTGGTTCATGGAATGTCGATAGCGTACTTGAGCTGCTGAAATGCATCTGAAGACAACCCAGTTGAAAATATCAAACACAACTGATCTACAGCTGTCTGCATGCTGTTTAAAGATAGCCTTTTAAGAAAAGCCTCCATCATAAAATTCACAAAATAATGACAAGTATTTAGAAGGATTAGCAACTATGCAGGCATAATCATACCCATCCAAGGTTGTTGTAGGTTTTTTCGGGCTATATGGCCATGGTCTAGAGGCATTCCCTCCTGACGTTTCACCTTCATCTATGGCAACCATCCTCAGAGGTAGTGAGGTCTGTTGGAACTAGGAAAAACGGTTTATATATCTGTGGAATGACCAGGGAGAGACAAAGGACTCTTGTCTGCTGGAGCTAGGTGTGAATGTTTCAACTGACCACCTTGATTAGCATTTGAGAACACAGAAATGCTGGACCACTCTCACAACCACCATGTCAGACTACACAGAGAAGCCACTGAAATTCACAAGCATGTGGACAATTTCAACAGAAAGGAGGAAACCATGAAAATGAACAAAATCTGGCTACCAGTAATAAAAAATTCAAAAATTACAACAGCACAACAACAGAGAGGAAACAAACAAGGACACCTAATCACCTCTCAACAAAAGTTTGCTCCAGGCACTGTCAGGCCATCAAATGCTAATCAAGGTGGTCAGTTGAAACATTCATACCTAGCTCCAGCAGACAAGAGTCCTTTGTCTCCCTGGTCATTCCACAGATATATAAACCCTTTTTCCTAGTTCCAACAGACCTCACTACCTCTGAGGATGCTTGCCATACATGCAGGCAAAACATCAGGAGAGAATGCCTCTAGACCATGGCCATATAGCCCGAAAAAACCTACAACAACCCAGTGATTCCGGCCATGAAAGCCTTCGACAATACATACCCATCCAAGTCACTCAGATCTGCACCAATGACATTCAAAATGATCTCTAAATAATGCATATAGTTATGAATTATATTTATTTCTCATATGTTTTTCCCATAAACCTGATACTGATGTGTTAGATTATTTGATCTATCTATAGTGTAATAGAAAAAGAATAAAAAGCATATGATTTTTCGTGGTTAAGATGGCATTGGATGGAGTGGTGAAATGATAGACACAGATGTACTTCAATGCCTGCATTTTTTGTGAAAGTACATATAAACACGGTGGTTTCTTTTTTTAAAAAAAAATCTTTATTGAGATTTTCATAAAACATAAAACATAGCAAGAAGAAAAGAGAAAAACAAAAGAGAAAAAAGACAAAAATAATAATAAAAATAAATCTAAAAGTTGACCTCCTGGTATCTTCCGGAAGTCTTTTCAGTCCTTTTGGTGTTTTTGTTCTTGTTTTTCTTCTTTCCCTCTTTTTGACGTATTTCAGTCTTTATTTGTACTTCTCAAATTACTATTTATTTTTTTCTTCTTTTTTAAATATTCTGTGACTTCACTCCAGTCCGTTTCTTTTCTTTTTATTTCTTTATTCTTCAGCAGTAAAAAGGTTAATTTGTCTAAATTCCTAGTATCCAGCATTTTTGTTACCCAGTCATTTACCTCTGGAATCTCTTCTTGCCTCCACACTTTGGCGTAGCACATTCTTGCTGCTGTCAATGCCAGAAATAGAATCTTTCTTTACCCTGCTGGCATGAGGCCCCAACTCCCGGCTCCAAGCTGCGTTATGGATATCCTGAGTGGTCCCTTACCAGGCAATGGTTGCTGTAGAACTGCCAAGCTGGTGTCCTTTTAGTTTCTCCACGAAGGCTGTAGGAACTCCCCCCCCCCCCCCAGCAAAAGCTGGCTGTATTCCTCTAGCAAAGGCTGTGGAACTGTACTTTACTCCCCAGCAAAGCTGCAGAGATTTTCCTTTTTCCCCAGCAAAAGCTGTAAGAAGTGAAGCTTTTTGCAGGTGGGACAGAGAAAGCCCACACGGCCTGCTGTAAGGCTCCAAACTGTGGGACTGAACCAAAAGTCCCCCTTTCCCTCCAAAACTGGGGAAAGGGGTGGATCTAAAGGCTCTAATGATGATTGATAGGTTGTTGGCCCTATGACTGCAACCTGGGGAAAGCTACCCAATTGCAAAATGCATGGCCCAAATGGATTCATGCAAACTAACAGTGCAAGAAAAAGAATCAAATCTCCTGGCACAGCCGTGCCAACACAATTATGGTGTATTTAAAAATCTGCAAACCATAATCCACATTCAGGACATAAATCTGCATTTATGAATAATTTTTCAGAAGGCCTTAGCCATAGGGTCTTGACAGAATAAAAAAAAGATCTCTTAAATTAGTCTAATCTTTTTTATTGATCTTCCTTCAGATAGTTTCAGCAGATTTTTTAAAACCATGCAATTAGGCAGACAAGCATTTATATTTAATGCTAAATCCTATGCTTCCCTATCTCACAATCTTTTAAAGA
The DNA here is from genome assembly GCF_037176765.1 of Anolis sagrei. Taxonomy (NCBI): domain Eukaryota; kingdom Metazoa; phylum Chordata; class Lepidosauria; order Squamata; family Anolidae; genus Anolis; species Anolis sagrei. Next base: position 89,122,581 of record NC_090025.1, read on the forward strand.
TCCAATATGTAGCAGAAGACCCTTTACTGCCAATTGATATTTTTAGATCTTTTGCTTTTCTTGTGCCCTCCAAGAACTCTTATTACAAAAGAACTGAGAGAACTGACAGTGGCAGCACATTATTATTTCCTTTTATTTTTGTTCCAGTACAGGCTGGCATATTACACACAATGTACTTTTCTGTCTGCGGCCTGTGAAATGAACATCTGTGTTCCAGGCACAGATGCCTACTGATCCTTCATGAAGAGAACAAAAGTTGTGAATAAATGTACAAAAGTGTTTGTTTTGGTAGAAGTGGACTTCTTCCTTCTATCAGTCATTAGACTTTAGCTTCATACCATAAAATTACATAGAGCACTATTATTCTTACATACTTCCATACTATGGAATTCTAAGGTTTGTAGTGTTCTGGTATGCTCTTCATGAGAATCCTAAATACCACCCCCGCCCCCCAACATGGAATATCCCAGGTTTCAGTAGGATAGAACCCTGGCAGTTAGAAGAAGTGTAATGCTATAATTGGGGATGCACTGGAGCTCTCAGGCTGAGAATTCTAAAGTTTTCTCACTAAACTATAAACCCCAGAGTTCCATAGGATGCAGCCATTACAGTTAAAGTGAGATTATAGAGCTGTAATTGTGTAGTGTCCTGATGCCATAAACAAATCTCATAGAAGTCCCATCTACCCTGACTATTGTACAAACAACAAATTTCCACAAAAAGTCTACGAAACAACAGAGTATCAGCACACTGTGGTTTGTGTAATCACCATTATGACCTCAAACTGGTTCCAGAGTTGCCTATGTAGTAATCTGCACAGTAAAACCACTTTCTTCAATACCAGTTTGAACCTGCATTAAATGGGGTGAGAGTGTTCTAATAGAAGGAAACAACAAGTTAAACATGAACCAATATGAGCCAACAATGTGATGTGGCGGCAAAAAAAGCCAATGGGATTTTGGCCTGCATCAATAGGAGCATAGTGTCTAGATCTAAGGAAGTAATGCTACCCCTCTATTCTGCTCTGGTTAGACCACACCTGGAATATTGTGTCCAATTCTGGGCACCACAATTCAAGAGAGATATTGACAAGCTGGAATGTGTCCAGAGGAGGGCAACTAAAATGATCAAGGGTCTGGAGAACAAGCCCTATGAGGAGCGGCTTAGGGAACTGGGCATGTTTAGCCTGAAGAAGAGAAGGCTGAGAAGAGATATGATAGCCATGTATAAATATGTGAGAGGAAGCCACAGGGAGGAGGGAGCAAGCTTGTTTTCTGCTGCCCTGGAGACTAGGACGCAGAACAATGGCTTCAAACTACAAGAGAGGAGATTCCATCTGAACATTAGGAAGAACTTCCTGACTGTGAAAGCCGTTCAGCAGTGGAACTGTCTGCCCCGGAGTGTGGTGGAGGCTCCTTCTTTGGAAGCTTTTAAGCAGAGGCTGGATGGCCATTTGTCAGGGGTGATTTGAATGCAATATTCCTGCTTCTTGGCAGGGGGTTGGACTGGATGGCCCGTGAGGTCTCTTCCAACTCTTTGATTCTATGATTCTATGATGTTCTGTTGGATAGACATTTTAGGTTTCTCCTAGCTAGCTGCCTTTCATTCTGTAGAAATCACAAAAGAGAACAATCTCCAGTATCCACGGCCGGGGGGGGGGGGAGGGGGGGGGACGTTCCTAGACTTCACATGGATATGCAAACCTGTGGATAACAGCAAATCCTACTGAAATATATACAATTTTCAGCCCAATAATACCATTCAAACACACTGGATGAATCTTTACCCTGGAGAAATCACATTTTGGTTGGAGAATTAATGCAACGTGACTCCACTTCAACTGCAATGGCTCAATGGTATGGAATCATGAGAGTTGTAGTTTTGCAAGGCCGTGAGCCTTTTCTGCCAAAGAGTGTTGGTGCCTTACCAAACTCCTGTGATTCCATAGCATTAATCCATGACAGTTAAAGTGAAGTCAAATTGCATTAACTCTACAGTGTAGATGTACAGGCGTGGATAAATGAAACAATGAATGCTGGTCCAGTGGATGCAGGAGCTGTGATGCCATGAAGGTATATTAACAAAATTCTGATTACTTTTCTATGACAAAAGAAGCTTTAGGATCTGGATCGAGAAAGTAAGAGAAGGTTGATTTTCACATCTCCCACTCCTGTGTTCCAAATCTGTTACTCCAAGTAACTTCACTCTCACTTGGGTTGCTAAATGTGTATTTGAAGATCATATGTGCCTCTGAAAGTTTCAAGCCAGCTGCTGGTTGAGATGATTTGTTGCTGGAGAAACAACAAAACCCATTCTTTAATAAAATACTTTCTCCTAGAAAGCTATGTACTGTGCCTCCAAAAGGCTATGGACAGTCAATTGTTTGTTTGTTTTTGTTTTGTTTTGGGGTTTGTTTGTTTTTTAGAATTGTGGGCAATATTATGGATCTATGATTGTTCCTAATACACATATTTGATAGTGTGTCCAGGGCTGGGAACTATTAATTAAGTTTAGTGGGGAATTTTCTAAAGAAAACAGGAATGTGGTTAAATTGATCTGTTTAAGTTGGACTTTTAGTGTTAATTTAATTGCACAATACAGTTATTAATGAAGTTACTGTGTAATTATATGAGATATATATTTAATTTCCCAGCTGGGTTTTTTATACAAAGTCTAGTTCTTCTGGATTATTATAACACTATTTCTTTTTGTTTAGTCTCTCAGAACTGGGGAGTTATGTTTAGCTTTCAAGATCCAAACTATTTGTTCTAATAAATAATTAGAGTATGACAGTTTGGATCATTACATGGTCGAAGGATTTTAGATCAAAAACTGGTAAGAAGAGTTTCAATGGGAACCATTCTTTATATCTGTTTGACAAAACTGGATTCGAAGCTTTCAAACCCAGAACCTTTGCTGGGGTCCATGTGGAGATCAATAGACTAAAGCTGGACATTAAGAGGTGAGTTAACAAGGGAGGAAGGCAGTGAAAGTGAGAGATAAAGAAATTGGTGGGGTGGATGAGAAAAAAAGGATTTTAAAAATCATGCCTGTTTCCTTTTTACCCAAACTCAAAATTGGCACAAGGGCTGTAGAATCAAAGATAGTATTTAACATTAATTCTTGAAAGGTTTTATCACAGGCATTTACTTTAAGTTTAAATATCATCAAAATACAAACAAAATAGTTAATTACATAGAATAACTAGCCCTGTTGAGTTTGCACGATACAGAGGAAGGGAGATAACAAGATGGCTTCAAGATAACAACACTCAAGAGAAGCTGCTTTTCCCATCATGAAAATATGGTGATGCAGAAAACCACAGCTATTATAGCCACACAGAAAAAAAAGAGACGACCCTAAATATACTAGTTGCTTTAGCATGTCATTCTTTTTTATGATTCTGTAATTTCCAAATTATTGTTAATTACAGTGACTGCCTGCAACCTTGCTGGAGGTCAAATTACTTATATCTCTGAGAAACAGGCAAGGAGCTATGGAGGGTGTTATTCAAGGCAGGAGAAGCTTGGGGTTGCTAGCCCAGGTTTCCCCAAGTGAATAGATAATGAATAGGGCTGGGTAACCACGGAAAAATTGTTTCTAAACTCGATTCGTTTCCAGGGGGCGCTAGCGTTTCCAAATTCTAAATATTTCCAAAATTTTGAGATTTCAAAATTTTGTTATTTACGAAATTTCATTAATTTCGAATTGATTCGTTAATGGCAGACGCGATTGCGCAATATGCTAAAAAAACCTCCAAATGGGACAGGGGGAACTTCTGAAGCTTCCCTCTCCCTCTGTTGTTGACTGTTGGTGTGATAATTTTTTTTTATCACTGATAAAACAAACAACAACTATAAAACTTGCACCAGACATACGGAAATAATTACGAAACAATTTTGAAACAATTTCGAAACAATTTTGAACCAATTACGAAACAATTACGAAACAATACGAAATAAATGGGAAAAATTGTTTCGATTTTTAATTACTCCTCACACTATTCCTGCATGGCTCAATATCGGATCGTAAGTTAATTTAAATACGAATTAATAACGAATTACGAAATTAACGAATGAAACCGCCCAGCCCTAATAATGAATATTTAACAATGCCCGAGCAAAGCCATGATGGGTGCAGCCAAAGCTGAATATTACAATTCATTCAAGTTGTGGACTTTCCTGATACAGAGCTTGCATGTCCAGAGCTGTCTTGCACATCAGAGAATGCTGTTGCTTACTTGAGAATGCAAATTCTTATTTCAGGACAAAGACTTCAAGCACACACACACACCAGTAACTACACACCTGGCTAAAAAATATTCAATACCCTCTTGACCCAGAGAGATCTCTTCAATCAAATAGACACCTGCAAGACTATGGGCTCTTATAGACAGGCCCAAAACACAGGACCTGTCTCGCTTTTACAACACCTACAGTAAAAGTGAAGTAATGCAGAGAAAGATGGGTTTTCCCAGTTTACTTTGCATTAAATTCCTGAAAAGATTGGGCCTTAAGCAAAGGTCACAGCCAGCCATCCCGGTTCTTTAGGTTCCTGGAGCCCGAAGGAGCAGAGGGGTTCTACCAGCATAGCAAGTTGCTTCATAGAGTACTCCTGAAGCTTGAAAATGATGTGTCAGGACGTTGGAGGGGGAGGAGAGATTTTCCCCACCCCATCTCCTAAAGCGTTATTTTCAAGCATTAGGAGTACTCTACGGTACTCTACTCTACTCTGGTAAACTTTAGGAGGAAAGGAGGGGGGATTTGGGGGGGGGGGTTGACTGAATCATTTCAGTCAGCAACCAGTCTGTATGTGTTTCCTATCTCTACATCTATGTGCACATTGTGAATGTTTTGTTTGGCAAATTTTGTTCAAATTGCCTACACAAAAAATGGTGTTTGGAGGCCAGAAATCTCACAGATATTAATGAATCTTCAATTATTCTTCATGTATTGTCTTGCTGGGGGGTGGGAGTGTATTTGTTAAATATCTTCTTGCCCTTCAGTAGGAATAAGCTTCTCAAGAGAATCTGAGGGCTCATGTCTTGCTTATTCACACATCCTGACATTAGGAAAAGGAAGGGAGAGGAAATGGTGGGATCAGAAGGCATTTTCTGAGTGTCTCTGAATCTTGAAAACATTGCATATCCTTACACACCATGAACTTTTGTGAGAATATAACTGGAATGCCTGTAACCCTTCAGGCTCACTTGGGATAGTCAGAGAGGTATGTGCACATCCTTGGTCAGGAGCAACCTGTTACGTGAATATCCCAGAGCCTAAGAGGTCCATCAATATCGTGCTTAGTGGGACTTGGGCAAGGAGATTTCCCTGTACCTCTGTGAGGATTGTCATCACAAAGAGCAGAATATATTACAGATAACCACTGGAGAGTTGCCATTCAGATAAGGGTACAAGGGGATTAGCTCTGAATCAGCAGTATTCCTGCAGGTGTTACATGTTCATACAGTTTAAGCCATCATCTCCCACAGGCTACTGCCAGTTAATCTGCAACGTAAACCCCATTTGCTTTTGAACAAACATCAAAGTTTACAAAGGATAAGCTTCATTCCTTAATAGGAAGCTTATTGAAAATGACTTAATAGGAAGCTTATTGAAAATGACTCAATAATGTACTGGGCAACCCCCCACCCACCCCAAGATCTATGAAAATCAATTATTGATTGTTTTTTTTTTATTGGAGAGGCAGCAAAGGCACAATAGGCACTATTTCTCCAGTCTTTAATAGATCCCTCCTCATTTTGCTATTCATTTTTCACAGATTGTTCATTTTCTCATACAAAGTAAGAACTCTTCCCAATGCCTCCATCTCCCAGGAAGAACTGTATAATTATCGCAGGATGGGGCTCCTCAGGCAAGACCTTATGACTTGTATGCTGAGTCTCTCTAGTGTGACAAGTACTCTCCAGCTGACTTTAACCCTACTATTTTCATTGAGAACCTACAATTACCTTCCTTGTGCTGCACTTCAGCTTCTTTAGCTGATTATAGGTCAAATGCATTCTAAAGCTCACACAGCTGCAATTTACAGTCCTATCAAGGGGAATCCCACACACAACACCAAATCCTCCTGGAGTATACTAAATTTCATAAACTGCACTATTTTTGAAATGACTCTGCAAAATGCATTTTTTGTTTTGTTTTTTTTTTGTTGGGTTTTTTTTTTTGCTGTGCAACTAATTTCCCCAATCTTTCCATTCCTATGAGTTATGGATACAAACTCTGCCTTATTGGAATAAAAAGAATTATTATAATGTATGTACTTCTACTGTTTTCAAAATGATGGGAGAGAGAAATACAGGTGGAGGCATGTCTTCTGCAATTTCAAAGATCTTCACATCTCTCTGCAAATGAATGGGCAGGAGCACTACAGTCACTACTTTGATTAGTGGGTTCCTGTGGTGAAGTGTGAATTTTAACCTGCAGTTATGTATAGTGATAGATAGGTGTTTAGATGGTAAGTATTTAAAGTTGCATAACTGGGGGGGGGGGGGGGATGGTAGCCAGCTCAGCTCACTTTGAGCAGGGTTGCCATGGAAAAAAGGGCGGAGCCAACTGCCACTTGGCAGGGCAGCCATTTTAAAACAGTCAGTCTGTAGTTTAGCGAACTACAGGAGTGGCTGGTTCTCTTGTGTAGTGAGAACCAGGAAGGTAATATGTACGTTAAAAACTACAGGGAAAGGCTGATTCTACTGTAGTGAGAATCAGGAAGGTTTTGGCTTTTAGCCTAGGAAGTTTAGATAAGTCGAGTTGACTTATTTATATTAGTATTTAGTGTATGAGTGGAAGGAGTGAGAGAAACCCAGTGGGAATCTTTAGTGCAACAGAAAGAATAAGCTTGTATCTTAAGTAATCTATTAAGGAACAAAACATAGTTTGAAGAAAAATAAGTTTGAAACCTGTTTAGTAGAAGGAAGAGTCCTTTCCAGAGTTGTTTTAAGGAATGTTATAAATGTAACCTCTGAAGATATGTGCCTCTAAGAGTCAAGAAACATTGAATACATCAAGCTTCTGCTACATTTCAATAAACTTGTTACAGTTTCTTGTCAGGACCCGGGTTCCTGGCCTTGGATGTTGGCGCAAAAAACCGGATTCCTGACATGGAGAACTGATAAGGGATTGCAGCTGGTGACCTTGGGAGGGCCCGTTGGTGGTTTGGCGGGGAATATTGCGCGGGATCTTTGTCAGGCGGGAAGAGGGGATTCGAATGTGGGGGAGGGTATATAAGGGTTGACTTGCGTCTGTGCGCCAATCCTGGCTATCATTGTGTATATGCATCCAGTAGTAAAGGTTTCCTGATTGATTACGGATTGGCGTCCTGTGTCTTTTCTGGGAGCGGCTGCTGTGAGCTTACATTAAGCCAGGATTCATCGGTGCCATCCCACGGCTGTGGTGAGGTACCCCTATGCAACGGGAAGAAGATCCAACGGAGGGGGGAGAACCAGCCTCCCCTTTCGAAAATGCAGAAGAGGAGCTGGAGAGAGTGAATGCCTTGGCTTCATCGACTGCATATGCCCAGCCCAACGGAGTCACACAGAGGCGAGTGAAGGGGGCAGGGGCAGCCACGAGAGAAAGCAGTGGGCTAGAGTTTCCCTCCCCGCAGAGATTGGATTGCCTGGAGGAAAAGATGGCATCAATGGAGACTACCCTCGCGATGATGTCAAAGGTGATGGAGAGGCTGGCCCCCCTGTTGGAGGAACCACCACCCCGAGGGGAATCGATGTGGAGCGCAGGGGAGAGGAGTGACCGGGAACCCGGGGCACGTCCTAAAACACAGACGAGCTGGAGGGCTGCGGCGGAGAGCGATGAGGAGGAGGAGCGACCCCGGGGACTGGCGCCCCAGCAGACGTTCCTGGTGCCCCCGGCCGGAGCTGGGCGCGGCACAGGGCGTCAGGAGTTGCCCCCGGAGCAGAGAGGGCTCCAGGGAGGGCCACCGCGAGCGGAGAACCGGGGAAGGCAGCTCCTTCCATACCAACCTAGGAGGGAGGAGCTGAGGATCGAGTTCGGAGGAGAAGCCGGGAACCTCGCATACTTCCTGACTATGGTGAGGGGATATCTAGAAGATAACGCCCTTACCTTCGGATCGGAAGCAAGCAGAGTGCGAGCAGTGGGCGCAGCACTGAGAGGGGGAGCAGCGGAATGGTATGTCCAGCTCCATGCCAGGCACGACCCATGTTTGGGATCTACAAGGCGATTCCTGGCTGCGATGGAGGCGCGCTTCAGGGATCCGCTCGAGAGGGTCCGGGCGAGGGAAAGGCTGCAAACGATAACCCAAGGACATCGTTCCGTATCTGAGTACGTGGAGGAATTCCGGTTGAGGGCGGAGAAGGTCCCAGAGTGGTCCAACACCACCAAGGTCCAGATCTTCAAGGAGGGCTTGCGGAAGGAAATCCTGACCTGGGCGCTTCATCGCGACGACCCGGAGGAGATAGGTGGATGGATCGAGCTGGCCGGCCGCATCGAGACGACCTTGGCACAGATCAAGAGGCATCAAGGAGCAGCGCCGCAGCAGACGAGGGCGAAGGAGGAGAGTCGGAGAACGGAGAGAAGCACGATCGGAAAAGCCCCGACCGGAGGGCCCAAGGAGCAGAGGGGCCCTTGTTATGTATGCGGTCGCCTGGGCCATCGGGCTGCCGAATGCAGACAAAGGAAAGGGGGAGAGTCCCATTTCCCAAGGTTCAAACCGGCTGCAGGGAAGAGAGCGGAGGAGAGCCCCCCTTCTAGGGCCCCGTGGGAGATCTGGTGAGTCACAGCCCAGGAATGCTAGTATTCCCGATCAGGCTAGAAGGGGAGGGGAAGTGGGCCAGCTGCAAAGCTCTCATGGATTGCGGCTGCTCAAGAAACATTATGGCCCCAGAGCTAGCAGACGAGCTGAAATGTGAGAAAACCCCCTTGCAGAGCCCCATAGCATTTTCGCAGCTAGATGGGTCAGTGGCGGCTGGGGCCCCGGCACGGTTTGAAGTGGGAGAAGTGAGATGTAAAGTGGGGAGCTGGGAAGGCAGCATAACCTTCGTTGTATCCCCTATGGCTACTTACAATGTGATACTGGGGATGCCATGGTTAAGGGAAGCCAACCCACAGATCAATTGGAGGGAAGGCAGCATAACATTCCAGAGCGAAGAAAGAGGAAATTGTTGCAAGGGGGAAGAAAACACGGCGGGTGGGGTGCAGGAAATTCCCCCTGAATACAGAGACTTTGAGGATGTGTTTGACGAGAAGGAGGCGGACCAGCTTCCCCCTCCTAGGAGGGTCGAAGTAAAGATTGAACTCAATGAGGACGCTAAGTTGCCCAGGAGTAGATTGTACCCCATGTCAGTCAAGGAGATGGAGGAACTGAGGAAATATATTGATAAAAACTTGGCCCGAGGGTTTATAAGGCCCTCCGAATCACCATTGGGAGCCCCAGTGCTGTTTAGGCACAAGAAGGACGGCTCATTGAGACTGTGCGTGGACTATAGGGGGCTGAACGCAGTGAGCACCACCAACAACTACCCCATGCCACTGACTAAGGACTTACTATCGAGATTGTCGGAAGCAAGGGTGTTCACGAAAATTGACTTAATCGAAGCTTATCATAAACTGCGCATAAGGCCCGAGGACAGGTGGAAAACTGCGTTCACCTGCGCGTTCGGCCATTTTGAATTCTCCGTCTGCCCCTTCGGTTTAAAGGGCTCTGGATCAGCATTTATGCAAATGATTAATGAGGTGTTACACCCACTATTGTATCGCGGGGTGTTTTGCTTTGTGGATGATGTAATTGTGTTTACACGTGATAGACGATCTCATGTCAAATTGGTGAGAGAGGTGCTCCAGAAATTGAGGGAGGCAAAACTGTTTGCAAAGCTGCCAAAATGTGAGTTCAATAAGGAACAGATAGACTTCCTTGGATACCGAATATCCAAGGGAGGGATAGCAATGGACCCAGCAAAAGTGGAGGATGTCAGGGGGTGGAGCCCTCCCCAAACGCGCAAACAGTTGCAATCATTCCTCGGGTTTGCAAATTTCTACCGGGGTTTCATAAGGGAATTTGCTCAGATAACGGTGCCCTTGACTGAACTGCTAAAGACAAAGGGAAGGGGGGAAACAGTAAAGGTACGATCCCCGGGAGCAAAGTTAGATTGGTCAATTGAATGCCAAAGGGCTTTTGAAGAACTGAAGCGCAGATTCACTGAAGAACCAGTATTAATCCACCCCGATTTAACCAAACCATTCGTGATCCATTGTGACGCATCAGATTGGGCGTACGGGGCGGCCCTGATGCAAAGGGACCCAGAAGGGAGGTTGAAACCATGCGGGTTCATCTCAAAAAAGTTCAGCGAAACTGAACGAAACTGGCCGGTGTGGGAAAAAGAGGCTCTGTCAGTAGTGAGGGCCCTAGAGACATGGAGGCACTTATTAGAAGGAAGCGGCATCCCCTTTGAAGTGTGGACCGACCATAAAAACTTACAATACCTCACTTCACCCAGGCAATTGTCAGCGAAGCAAATAAGATGGGGGCAGTATTTCAGCAGATTTGATTTCAAGCTGCGTTTCCAAAAGGGGAACCAAAATGTGGTCGCAGACGCGTTGTCAAGAATGCCGGAGGATGGAGGGAGGGGACGAGGCCCAAAGGGGAGCATATTCTCAGAACAGCAGTGGGGCATGGCAGTACAAACCCGAGCGCAAACGGAGCGTAATCAAAGGCTGGTGGGGGTTGAGAGCAAGGACGGGGGATGGGAGGAGGAGATAAGACAAGCATGCAGGGAGGATGAGTGGCTGGAAAGAAATAAGGAAAAGGTGGAATGGAAGGATGGATTGGGATTTGTGCACAGGAAGCTATATGTCCCAGGCAACCTAAGGGAAAAAATGATGATTAGATGCCATGGCAACAAGGGGGCAGGACACTGGGGAGTGACGAAGACCCTGAAAATGTTGGCACGTCAGTGTTGGTGGCCCGGGATGAGGGGTGACACCAAAGTGTATGTATCCAAATGTAATGCGTGTGCACAAAGTAAGGCAACCACACAAAAGCCAACGGGGTTATTGCAAAAGGTGGCAGAGCCATCAAGACCTTGGAGGGTGATTGCTATGGACTTTGTGGGTGAACTCCCAGTCAGCAGAGGTCAGCGCTATATATGGACAGTGATGGATTTGTTCTCAAAACAAGCACATTTCATAGCGCTGCCCAAATTGCCATCTGCAGAGAAATTGGCTGAATTGTTTATCAAACATATCTACCGGTTGCATGGCTGCCCGGACCAGGTGATTAGTGATCGAGGGGTACAATTTACAGCCAGGTTCTGGGAAGGTTTCATGCAATTGATGGGGGTGGAGAGGACCTTGAGCTCGGCGTTCCATCCCATGACCAATGGGGGGGTCGAGCGCACACAACAGACCTTGGGAATGTTCCTAAGAACGTACACAAACCAATGCCAAACTGACTGGGCCGATCTACTCCCGTTTGCGGAAATTGCGTACAATGGGGCCTGTCACGCATCCACAGGGAAATCCCCCTTTGAGGTAGTGTACGGCATGGAAGTAACCCCTTTACCCAAACTGCCGAGTTGGGGGGAAGAACTGGAGGGAAAGGAAGGATGGTCAGACAAAATGAAAGCTAACTGGGAGGGAGTGGCAAAATCACTACGAGAGGCCCAACGGAAATATAAGTTGTTTGCAGATCGGAAAAGGAGGGAAGGTGACAAATTGGAAGAAGGGGATTTGGTATGGCTGAGCACGAAAAACCTTAAGCTAAATACCCCCTCTCGGAAGCTGTCCCCCAAATACATCGGTCCTTTTAGGATTTCAAACAAGGTGAATGAAGTGACATATACCCTGAAACTACCTAAGGTATTGGGGAAAATACACCCAACGTTTCATTGTAGTTTATTGAAAAAATACCAAGGTCCGCTAGATGAAGAAGGAACATAATGGTGACATATATTTCCCTTCCAGGAAGAAGAAGAGGTGGAGGGGGACATTATGTCAGGACCCGGGTTCCTGGCCTTGGATGTTGGCGCAAAAAACCGGATTCCTGACATGGAGAACTGATAAGGGATTGCAGCTGGTGACCTTGGGAGGGCCCGTTGGTGGTTTGGCGGGGAATATTGCGCGGGATCTTTGTCAGGCGGGAAGAGGGGATTCGAATGTGGGGGAGGGTATATAAGGGTTGACTTGCGTCTGTGCGCCAATCCTGGCTATCATTGTGTATATGCATCCAGTAGTAAAGGTTTCCTGATTGATTACGGATTGGCGTCCTGTGTCTTTTCTGGGAGCGGCTGCTGTGAGCTTACAGTTTCTTATAAAACCTGGTCTCTGTTACAAATCCTTTCCAAGTCAAGTCACGCTACACATTGAAGAAAGACCAAATCAATATTACTAGCTATTAGCTAAACTATCAATTTAGTATGCCCTTACAAAGTGGTGGCTCCTTTACAAAACCATTGCAAATTGGTGGCATCTTTGTTACAATTCCTATCTGCAGGAGACTTGGGTAGGAAAGGTGCTGACTGGGAACTGGGTTTCACTGGCAGAAGAAGTGGTGAGAGGAGAGGGGGGGAGTGTTTTTAGGGTGATGACTTCTTCTGGGCCAGGGATGAAGATAGTTGACTACAGCCACTACTGCTGAATCCTGCTCTAGGCCTCACTTTCAGCTTTAGTGGATGGTGGAAATGTTGCAGCAGCCACTGGTACCAATGTTTGTATGAAGTTTAGCTGTGAACCCAGGCATGCCATCTCCCTCTCCCTTCCCCTTTGTGGATCGAAGCGGGGGAACTGCGGAACCATTGGTGGTACGGCCGACGGCCCAAAGGGGGTCTTCTCCTCAAGAGGAGACTCCTAAAGGGCCCGGCAACGTCCACCCAGGTACGGCGGGCCGCGGGTGAGCCAACAGGGAGGTAATCCTTGCAGATTCCCGACCGGCACACTCTTTTTAAGCACCAGAGATGCACAGAAAAGAACAGTAAGTAAATAAAAGGTATCGGAAGGAGGTGGGAGAAAAGCCCCCCTGGAACAATCGCTAAACAACAGCGTGATAAACGCCAGGAGAAGGCATAGGCGGACAGATCAGAAGTCAGAAAAAAGACACAGAGAAGTTGATATATACAGGAGGCTCCGGATAGCTGGTAGAGCTAAACTTAAGAAAGGTGGAATCAGAAGAGGCAAGAAGGAAGGTGGAGGATCTGTATGTAGTAAAGAGATAAAGGGATATAAGAATATAAGAATACTGGAGTATATGAACAGAAGAAGAGCAGAGAAATAGAGGATAAAGAGGAAAGAGAGACAATAATAACAAACAATAATAACAAGCAAGCCATAGCCATTAAAGGAGAAAATAAACTAAAGGAGAAAATAAACAAATAAACAAATAAGAGAAAAGAAAGCAGATAAAGAAGGTGAAGCGCTTCAAAGGGGACGCTAAAGGGTTAACCAAGGCAGTGAAGAGAGTGAAGAGAGAAAGGAGAGATAAGGAGATAAGGAGACCGGCCTGACCTTGGGGAAACGCCACGGAGCCTGTTCCTTTTGGAAACCTGTCTGAACGCGACGCGGAGGAGGCTGCATAGCCAAGATAAGGAGAGGTAAGAGGCTGCAGAGAAGAGGAGGAAAGGCGGGGCCAGGACATCGCAGGGAGCGCGCAGCGTGGGGAGCCTAAGCAGCGCGCAAACAACGCGAGACGCCCAAGAAAGCGCGAGAAGCAGTGGGAAGAAGGAAAAAAGCCGCGAGAGGCCGCAAGGGCCACAAAACATCGCGAGAAGACACGAGAAGTAAATCGGGAAGGGAAACCAGGAAATAAACAAACGCTGGGGATAAACAGACGAAGACAGGAACAAGACGAGAGGAAGGGGCAAGGAACAAGGAGCTCAGCGGCAAAGAGATAGAGGAGAGAACGAAGACAAGGAGAGAAAAGGTAACAGAAAATAAAGGGAAATATCCCATAAATTAAATGTAATTAAATTAAATTAAATTAAATTAAATTAAATAAAAATAAAAATAAATAAAATAAAATAAAATAAAATAAAATAAAACAAATTAAGCAAACAAATTAAGCAAACAAATAACAAGAAAACAAACAAACAAATAAATAAATAACTCAACAAGGGCAGAGAATCAGAGGGTGCCACAATCCACTAGAAGAACTGCCCCTGTACATCAACAGCAGAAAGAGATACCACCAGCCAGACATTATAACAATAAAGCAAATATTAATCATCCACAGATCTCCCAAAAGGACAGAAAAGAAGAAGATCCCCTGAAAACTATCCAAAAGAATTTAAAAGAAAGAAGAGAAGAGATGACAACACCAAAGCTGAAAGAGATGAAAGAGGGAAAAGAGAACAAAGTAATAGCAAGGAAAGGATCTGTCTCAGAAGAACCATCTGTGAAAGATATGCTGAAAGAAATAATTAAAGAAATACAAACAGTGAAAGGAAACCAAGAAGAACATCAGAAAACAACCAAAGAACAGGCACAAAGCCTAAAAGAAATAAAAGAAGCAATGAAAGGAATGAAGACAGAGATAGCACTGCTACAAAGCGAAATCAAGAGTATGAAAATGGAGAAGGAAGAACTAAAGAAGACACAAGAAAGTTTAGAGAGAAAGATCAAGATATTACACCTGGAAAAAGAAAGACTAGAAGAAAAACAGTTACACTCAGAAATTAAGGACATGGAACATCAATTAAGACTAAGAAACATCCAAGAGGAACAAGGGGAGAATATAAGAGGTATAGTAAAAGAAATATTGGGAGAACTGATGGAAAAGACGGACCAAGAAATCGAGGAACAAGCAGACAGAATATACAGAATCAACACCAACTTTGCAAGAAGAAATAAATCGGCCAGAGACGTCTTAGTACATTTTACAAAAAAAACACAAAGAGATGAGGTCTTAAAGACTAACAGTAAAAGAACAGTCTTTTACAAAGGTAAAAAAGTGGTGATTCTGAAAGAAATACCAGGAGTCATTCTAAGCAGAAGGAAAAAATATGCCCCACTGGTGGAAGAACTAAAAAGGCAGAAGATTCGTTTTCGCTGGGAAAGGGGTGAAGGACTGATGGCAACCTTCCATGAACAGAAACATTGGATTACAAATGAAGAATCAGCAAAAGACTTCCTAGACAGGATTACAAGAGAAAGAGAAAATAAAACGATCTACAACAGAAAGGGAGAGAAAGAAAGAAAGAAAAAGAGCCCGCACCGAATCACCAGAGAAAGAAGACCTAGACAAGGAAAATTATAAAATGGATCTAGGAAAAGCAATAGATACAACAAACTTAAACAGAGTGGAAGAAGGAACAGAAAGCGAAGGAGAAGAAGACAAAGAGGAAGAGGGAGAAGAAGTAGAAGAAGGAGAAAACCAGGAAGAAAAAACAGAGGAAGAAAGAAACTAAAAGCGTAACACATCGCTAAACACCAAGTCAACCCTGGATACACTAAGGATATACTCTAATAATATTAATGGTTTTAACTGTAAAAATAAAAGAAATAAAGTATTTAACAGAATAAAAAAGAAACGGTATCATGTAATTGCTTTCCAAGAAACGCATATTGCCCAGAAACATATAGCCCATCTAGACAATAAAAACCTAGGAAAAACATACTATTCAGCAGCCCCGGAAAAAAAGAGAGGAGTAGTGACCTATATAAACAAAGACATACCTTCAAGCCAGACGTTTAAAGACGAAGAGGGAAGATTCGTAGGGGTAACAATAACGATAAGAGACAAGAGAATTCTACTGTGTAACATATACGCGCCCAATGATTCTAAAACAAAATTTGCAGAAAAATTAAAAACAAAGATTAGTGAACATGAATTTGACCATCTGATTATTATGGGAGACTTCAATGGAGTAATTGACACAGCCCAAGATAGAAGCACCACTGAACATACAAAGAAAGACGAAAGGAAAAAAAAAAGAGGAGGAACCCTACCAAAAACAATAACAAACATGATGTCAGAGCTGAACCTGGAAGATGTCTGGAGAAGGAAAAATGAAGGAAAGAAAGATTTTACATACTATTCGGCCAGACATGAGACATGGTCTAGAATCGATATGGCCTGGATGTCAAAATCATTAGTTACAGAGGTGGAAGAGGTGAATATTCTACCAAGAATGGAATCAGACCACTGTCCTATAGAAATCAAAATAAAATTTGAAGAGAAAACCAGAAGATGGAGATTAGATGACAATTTATTGAGAAGTGAAGAAGACGTAGAAAAGAACAGGAAATTATTAAAGGAATACCTCGACATAAATGACATACAAGAAACACATTCGTTCATAATCTGGGAGGCGAGCAAAGCGGTGATGAGAGGTAATTTCATACAACAAAAAGCAATAAAAAACAAAATTAAAAATGAAAAGGAAAAAGAAATAATGAAGAAAATCATACAGGAAGAAATGAACCTAAAGAAAAATCCAAAAAATAAAGAAAGTAGAGAAAATTTGACCAGATTTCAGAAACAGAGAGAATTCCTAGAACAAGAGGAAAGGGCAAAACATCTGAAATTTTTAAGACAAGATTACTTCGAAAACTCAAACAAACCAGGGAGATGGCTATCGAACAAACTGAGGAAAAGAAGAGAAACAACATATATAACAAGGATAAAGGAAGGAGATACGACATTCACACAAGGAAAGCAGATAAAACATCAATTCGAAAACTTTTTTCAAAAATTGTACAAAGAAGAAAAAATAGATAAAAATGCAATCTACAAATACTTAGGGGAAAAAACCATACCGCATATAACAGAAAAACAAAGAGAAACGCTGAACAGCGAAATATCCGAAAAAGAAATTAAAAAGGCAATAAATGAATTGAAAAAAGATAAAGCCCCGGGCCCGGATGGGCTAACGGCCATATATTATAAAACATTTCAAGATGAACTGACCCCCTTGCTCAAGAGAGTAATGAATGAAATCAGAGACAAGAAAGAAATGCCCCAATCATGGAGACAAGCCCTGATAACCTTAATACATAAAGAAAATACAACCCCAGAAGACGTAAAGAATTATCGACCCATTTCATTATTAAACCTAGATTATAAATTATTCGGAAATATTATTGCAGAAAGATTAAAAAAAATATTGAGTGAAAGAATTAAAGAAGAACAAGCAGGCTTTTTACCTAAAAGATCACAAGCAGACAATGTCAGAACAATTATAAACCTCATAGAACATTACGGAAACAACATCCAAAAGAAAGTAATGTTCTTAGCACTAGACGCTGAAAAAGCCTTCGACAATGTAAATTGGGATTTTATCAAAATTGTAATAAAAGAGATGGATATGGGTCACTATTTTGGTAATATAATTGAAGCAATTTACAACAATCAGGAAGCGAAACTTATAATAAACGGTCAACAAACAGAAACAATACACATCCAAAAAGGAACAAGGCAAGGTTGCCCAATATCCCCGCTGATCTTCATTCTGACATTAGAAATTTTATTGGATAGAATTAGAGAAGATAAAGAAATCAAAGGAGTACGAATTCAAGGACAGGACTATAAGATAAGAGCGTTCGCGGACGACATCATCGGAATAATAGAAGATCCAAAAAATAATCTAGAAAAATGGCTAAAGACAATAAAAGATTACGGTGAAGTCTCAGGATTTAAGATCAATTTAGAAAAGACCAAAGCAATAACAAAAAATATTACAAAGAAAGAACAGGAAAAAATTGGGAGAGATTGGAATATCCAAATCACACAAAAAATAAAATACTTAGGAATAATTCTTACGGCTAAGAACCTACAACTACTGGAAAATAACTACATAGAAAAATGGAAAAAAATAAAAAAAGATCTGGAAAATTGGGGAAACATGAAATTATCCCTACTAGGAAGAGTAGCGGCAGTGAAAATGTCAATTCTGCCAAAATTAGTGTTTTTATTTCAAAATTTGCCAATAATTAGATCCCAAAAAATAATTAACGATTGGAAAAAAGATATAATGAGATTTATATGGCAGAAGAAAACACCAAGAATAAATTATAAAAACATGACAGAGGGTAAAAACAAAGGCGGATTAGCTACCCCGAATATCAAACTGTATCACGATGCGTGCGCTCTTATCTGGATAAGAGATTGGGCGAAACTTAAGAAAGAGAAGATCCTAAATATAGAAGGGGAAGGACTGAGATCTGGCTGGCACGCATATTTAGGATATGGTAAAGCTAGTAAAGAAAAACAATTCGGCAACCATTTTGTACGTTCATCTTTAATCAAGGTATGGAATAGATATAAAGATAAATTCTACAAAAAAACCCCATTATGGCTGTCGCCACTTGAAGCCTCACAAAGTAGAATTTTAGGATGGAACGATTGGCCTAACTACAAGGACATAATAAGAAGAGAAAGAGGAGAATTTAAGATCAAAACTCAACAAGAACTAAAAAACATAAATAGTAAAATCTCATGGTACCAATACGAACAAATTAAACAACATTTCAAGAGAGATAGAGAAAAAGGATTCGAAGAAGGTCCCTGTTTCTGGGACAAAATAATGCAATCAGAAAACAAATTAATTTCCAAAATATACAAAAAACTACTAGAAGAAGAAGGAAACGCGGAAAAGGAAAAAACTTATATGAAGAAGTGGAGGGACAACATAGGAAGAGAGATTAAAAAAGAAGAATGGGAAGAAGTCTGGAATAAGAAGTTAAAATATTCAAAGGCGATGGAACTTAAAGAAAACTGGTTGAAGGTTGCTCACAGGTGGTATATAACGCCCCATAGATTAGGAAAAATTAATAAAAATACGAACACCAAATGTTGGAAATGCGGAAAACAGGAAGGGACATATTACCACCTTTGGTGGACCTGCCCAAAAGCAATAAACTATTGGAGAAAAATACAAAAAACATTACAAAAAATACTGAAGACCAATATACCGTGGAAACCAGAAATTTTTCTATTAGGAATACATAATATAAAACTGGAAAAAAACAAAGATAAAATACTATTTCTACTGCTGACTGCTGCCAGAATAGTCTATGCAAGACATTGGAAAGGGATAGACCCTCCAGAAGAAGAGGAATGGCTAACGAAAATCCTAGATATAAGAAACATGGATAAATTAACATTCATACTCTCTAAAAGAAGGGGCACTCCAACAGCTGAAACGGATTGGAAAGATGTAACAACATACCTAATAGAAGGAAAAAACATGGAAATACTCACATGAACGAAAAAGAAAGGACAAATAAGGGGAAAGCTGTAAAGAGACGAAGAGGGAAAGTAAGAAGATCGAAGGAATAGGAAGAACCTCCCAAAGATACCGGGAAGTCAACGTCAGAACAGAACACACATACCCCCTACCCCCCACGTCTTACCCCACAATTCCGTCCAAATTCCTTATTTCTTCACCTGATACACAGTAGTGATATATACTATCCATTGTAAATACTCAGAAACCACCTTGCTTTCTATTCTTTCTAAGCTTTCTTAACCCTTCCCCTACCCCTCCCACCCCCTCTCCCCTACCCCCCCTCACCAGACTTTTTATGTCTTTTTTTTTTTTAACTTTGTATGGAAATTTAATAAAGATTATTTTAAACACCAAAAGTGAGGAAGCCCAAAAAAACACAAACTTCATGGCTAAGGCTTACCAATTCTTCCACTGCCACCCTATGCCATTTTGTATGCAGGGTCATCGAATATGGTACACTTCTGGTTCCAAGCATTTCAGACAAGGAATACTCAAGGTGTATACTTCCAGCTTCAAGCTTCCAAAATCAGACTTTGAAACTAACCTTTCTGTCATATGGCTGTGGATTCTATAATAGCAACCTAGGCCCAGCAACAATTAGTGGCTTCATTGTCAATGACCCATGTATCCATTATAGTTAAGTCCAAACTTTAGATGAGCCTTCCAAGGTGTACATTCCTGCCATTAAATAGGTCTGGTAACTTTTAAAAATAATTTAGATCAGGTTTCACATCCCAAGTGACATGGGAGCCACCAATCCAGTCATTCATATAGTGTGATACAACAGTATCCAGCCCCCCTATGACTTTTCTACATTTTTTGTTATCTTACAAGTTAGGACTGAAATAAATTTCACACTGTTACTACTTGATGCACACAACATAGCCAGCATGGTGAAGGTTACTTGTTTTTTATTCTGGCATAAAAACAAAGCAATGATTTTAAACATATATCTAAATGAACATGGGAATGGTTCCAAAGCAAGAAGCTGAATGATTGAGAATTGCCAAGGCCCCATCTACACTGCCATATAATGCAGTTTCAGAATACAGTTTACTTGCACTGAATTGCATTGTCATATAATCAATTTCTCATGGCTAGCTACTTCAGCCATCCAGAGATCATTATCCAGAGATCCCATTTTTGTCTCCTTTTTCCTGCATTTTATATGAATAATCTTTAAAGCACATCTCTGTATTCCTGGTGGAGAAGTTCATGCTCAGAAACTAAGGAAGCCCCATTTGTCTCTCATTTGAGATGAGAGTGAAAATTGCTATAGCTACTCAGTTTTTTCAAACCAGACGTTCTCATAATATTTGTGAGTGTAATCTAATTTGCCATAGCATTTAAAGTGTTATTTCGAGAGCTGCACTTCACAAAAACCTGAAAACAAATTCATTATTTAAACACAAAGAATGAGTAGATATGAGTTCCAATAAGAGTTGTGATCTTTGTATTCGCAAGGTTTGTGTCTCCAGATTGTTTTTGGGAAACCATACATTCAGCAGGCACATTTTAAATTAAACACTGAACCACAAGAGACTTTTTTGTCTCTAGCAAAGAAATAGGGTGGGGCAGGGGGAGAAATGACTGGCAGAGAGAGGGGGATAGGGAGAAATTACAAGAACCGAACGCCTGTAATTATGTTTGTCCACATTAGAGATTTCCCCTTGAGGGTTACTATGTTCTGTATTATGAGACATCAAGCTACAGTAATATTTCATCTCAGGAAAACAAAGGATGGCAGACTCAGTCTTTACCCATCTGAGCCCTGAAACCAACATGACACAATATTTTATTTCTTTTTTCATATTCTGTTTATTCTTATAGACCTTTTTTCATGCAGTAGTGCTGTGCTGGTAATGACTAAAACAGAAGGGGGTATTCCAGAACCAGCACACTCAATAATTTTAGCCATAGGTGGTGTTTCTCAATATGGGGAGGGGCTCTTGGGAAGGGCAATTTGATTATATCCGAGTGCAATTTGATTAAATCTGATCTAAAATTCAAACTGTGATCACATGAAACCTGTAGAGGAGGAGAAGTGTGTTTAGTGACATTTGAACAAAAGAGCACAGAATGGCCCTATCATTTACAGGCCTTTGTACACAGATCGCACATATCCAAGAAGAGAAGTGGCCTCTATCTGCATTGTGATTCCTAGAAACCATCCAAACTAACAGCAGCATCTGTGACAAAATGTAGGTCTGTAAGTCTAATACCGTCATTCCAGTTCTCCTGCATGATTTAATATCTTTGCCTGATGAAGAAACCAAAGCTTCAAAAACCTGCATGATGTCTTTTTTTGCATTTTGGTTGGCCAAGGAATTTTCCTTTATTTTGCTGAATGTTCAAAGTGCATTATTTTTGTAGTATAGAGAAACACAATTTTTGGTGTCAGGTTGCAGCAATGTATCGACAATAAACAACATGTAAAAAAAAGGATGAGCTGGAAAAGCCAGGAACACATCTATTTCATTAACTGAGCTTTACCTATAAGCAGTTACAAATAGTTCAGGATTCACAATTAATTCCTTTTCACAAAAACAAAGGCATTGCTGTTGGGTATCTTCAAGAACTTTTGTAAAGGCACTCAAGACTTGGCTGTTTGGTTGTGCATTTAAGTAATCAGATCTAATTTGCCAAATAGTCACTGATGAATGTTTTTATGTAGAATGTTTTTATATTGTGTAAATGCTATTTTAGATTGTATGTCGTTTGGTCACCCTGGTGGAGAGCGACTAATTAAGAAATAAAGTGAAGTGAAGTGAAGTCTGACTTATGGAGATGCTAAGATAAAACTACCATGGTGTTTCATGGGGCTGAGAGTATGTAGCTCACCCAAGACCACTCAGTGGGTTCCATGGCTGAGCTGTGCCACTTTTTAAATGATGCTAGGCTGTAGCCTCATAGCAGTCCTTGCCAGCATAGCCAGTGGTGAAGAATCCTGGGGCTTGAGCAACACCTGAAGGACCCCATCACTGCATTTAAATAACGAGTTAGTATACAAAGTAAAATATACTGAAACTTCTAATATCAGAACTTTAAGACTACCAATACATATAGAGGATTAGACAGGATTGAAATGAAGATATGTGTTTATCTTTACAGTTCATAGTAAAAGAACCAAATCTCCACTATACCATACTGGTTTCTATTCCACCAATAGGCATTCTTCTATTTTACCTACAGGCATTCTTCTATTCTACCTATAGGCATTCTTCTATTTCACCCATAGGCATTCAAGCCATAGGCATCTAATTTCAATAGTAATGTAACAAGGTGCAACTTGTTTTGCAATGCTCATTGTAGTGATTCAAATCATGTGTCTACAGAATATCATATAGAACACACACAGGCCCAGAAACCCAAAGATGCTGCCAATAGAAGGAGGACATTTATTGCATTTATTGTATGTGATTGTTCTCAGTCAGCATATGCCAAGAAGACCCTACATGCACCAGCACTTCCTCAAGATCATCTTCAGCAAAAAAAAAAAAAAAAAAGCAAACCTAACTCCAGCACTTTCCTTTTTTTGCATGATTTTTTTTTACTATCTGTGCTTGATGAAGAAACCGGTGAGTTTCAAACTATAGTAATGGCAACTATTTTTGGTGTAATGGAACTGTAACTTTACTTTTTCAATTATCTTTCAAAGTACTGCCTGCTTCCTATGCAATCACAAATAGATTTTTAAATGCTGATGAATTTTTCAAATATATTTATCCCACGTTTAAAAATTTGGATCTCTCATATCTAAAATTTTGGATCTCTCCATCTGGTAAAAGGTTTGCTCTTTTCCATTCAATATACTGCCATGATGTGGCATACAGAGAACCTGCTCTTTTTGATTTTGTTGTTGCTGTTGATCTTTACTAAACACATTCAGTGACAAGGACATCTTAAAATGAATGTTCACATACAAACATTTACAGAAGGGTTGGTAGGAAATGCAGAAAATGGAGAAACAGTGGCAACCTGGAAAAACACTACAACCTGGCAACCGTTTCAACATATGCTGTATTGTTCATTTTAGACATTACCAGCCTCTCATCTATTCATCTGAAATTATTGTAAGGAATATAGTTTTCACTTTCACATGAAAGGGCAAGAAAGCAAGCAACCAGATTGTTTTGTAAAAGTAGGAAAATATTTTTGTTGGTCCACAGTAATTCGTCCCCAAACAAGGTACTTTTTAAGTAAGAGTTTTATGTCCAATGGGACATCCAGTTCTCACTTTTCAAAATCCAGTTGAGACAAATGGATACACACCATTTGATCAATGAACAAGAAACATACAGGTTGAGTATCCCTGGTTTGAAACCCTTGGGACCAGAAGTGTTTTGGATTTTGAAATATCTATCTTTGCATATATGTACATAATGAGAGATCTTGGAGATGGGACCCAAATTGGCAAAATTTGTTGATGCTTCATTTACACCTTTTACACATAATCTGAACAATGGATTATAAAGTGCACAAGAGAAAATAATATTAGTTTTCAATTGCAAAGATTTTGCCCTCCTATTGAGGTAGAGAAGAACAAATGGAATATTTCTTTGGATGAAAGTAAAAATAGTTCTTTTACTATGAACTGTAAAGATAAATAATATCTTCATTTCAATTCTGTCTAATCCTCTGTATTGTATTGGTAGCCTTAAATTTTTCACTATATTTTATTTTTTATACTAACTAGTTATTTCAATGCAGTAATAGGGTCCTCCAGATGTTGCTCAAGACCCAGAATTTCTAATCCCTGGCTATGCTGGAAAGGACTGCTATGAGGCTGCAGTTCCAACCTTGGTTGTAATGCCTTCTGTAAGTTATTGCAAACCACAGCAACTTCATTGATGACATCCCCCCTTTTGCATCTAAAGTAGCAGCATTGTTGCAATCCAGAGCAGGGAATGAGGCCCTAAGATAACTATCCACCACACTTGGCTGTGAAAAACAATCCTTTTTTATTGAAGAAAAATGGTTACAAAATAAAGGAAAAATGCAAGTCAAAAGCCACAGCAAAATCAGCAAACATGAATTTAAATGGACAAAGCAAAACCAAAAGCCTCACTGTGAAATACTGGAACCTGTTAGCAATCCACTAACCGTACTTGATATCCTAGAAATCTTCCCAAACTATGGCCAGGGAACCGGGAGAACTGCCAAGGTCTTCATCAATTCTGAAACGATGCCTGAACTGAGACAGTCAGCCCGGCGTAAGGCAATTAAAACTCAAGAATTGGTTCCGTGAACCGTCCTTCTTTTTTGAAGCCAATGTTTTTAATTCTTGAATTCGGGAGGATCGACGCAAACTGAGTGATTTACTTCTGTCTTCCCAAATTTGGCCCCTTCTGTTGTCATTACAGTTAACAGGTGCAGAAGGGAGGGAAAGTTCAAGGCCTCCCTCTGAAACATTCTCATGAACACTGGTACTTTCATTTTCCAAATCTACAGAAATTCCTTCCTCACTAATTTCAGGAACATTGGCATTTTCCAAACCTACAGCAGTTTCTTCCTCACTAATTTCAGGAGCATTGGCATCAAAAGGTACATTTCCATTAGCATCAGTAAATACTTTTCATTAGCATCAGGAGGAACAAACAGAGAATCAGGTTCAGGTTCAAACTCAGGCTGAACCCCAACCAGCATTTCCAGATAAAACATATAAAAACATTTGCAATAGGACTCTGAAAAATACAGGAAAGGGAAAAGGCCATACAATTTGGAAATTTTCATAATTTTTGCACGTTCCCAAAGAACCAAAAGTGACATCCTTGACACATTTCAAGGTCCAAGCCTCCATGCTAATCCACTCTTGTTAAACGTCAAATGTGAAAACTACATTTCAATGACACAAACAAGTAAGGGAATGTAGAATATTATACAGCATGTCCCTTTAGATTTTCTCCAGTGCCCTAAAATACTTTGACTTGCTTTAAAGCTTAAGGGATACATTGACGAAATCTGTGCAAAACCCTATGAAAAACATTGCAAGATACTTTGTGGCTAACAGTGCACATATTGTACTGGAAACAGAATTAATTCAATAACCTCATAATTTTTCCATTGATAAAAATGGTAATCTCTGGGGCAGTGGTCTATGGCATTATGCTTCCATAAGCATGCTGTGCATTAAAGAGCAAATAAATGAAGTGGAAGCAAGTTTTCTGTGAACACTGAGGTAATTATGAAAATAAACTCTGTGGAAGGTGCACAGACGCAGCAAGGCATCTGAAAAGATGTCCATGTCACCACTAAACAGTAACTTGACACATACAGGTCTCAATAGAACTGCGGGGAGAAAAGGCTTCCCTGCTGAACCAAACACAGTGTACAGTTAAATAATAAATCAGAGGCTTATAACCAAGGTTCTTATAAAAGCACAGACACATCTTGTGTTGTATTAGCCACAAAATCACACTTCATAACCACTTTAGCACAAAGATTAGGGGCATAGGCTCTCCGCAAAGGTGGAAAAACTACAAATAAAAATATTTTTTAATCTGAGAGAAAACTTCATTAAGAACCCCTAGGTCCTTCTACACTGTGTTGAATTGCAGCCAGATATTGTTTACAGAATCATGTTGGAAGACCTACAAAAGCTAAAGAAAGTGTTCTCTCTAGACATTTCTAAACCCTCCGAAACAAATTGACCACAGAGTCACGCTGGAGGACCTAGAAATTCCTAGAGAAAATATATTCATCAAATCCATGAATAATCAAATTTGCAAAGGTAAAACCGACAAATGTAGAGGATTGACTGAATTTGTTTTTGTGAATGTTACAATGTATGCATATGCATGCTTATTCAGTTATACGTTACATTGCTCTATGATTGAATATATACCTAGTAAGCATGTTTTGGATGATGGTATTGCAGTGCAATCTTATATATACCAGCAGAAATGTCCAATTGGAAAAGGCAGAACTACTTAATGCCTTCTTTGCCTCGGTCTTCTCACAAAAAGAGAGTCTTCAACCTCAGCAAGATGGAGTGGATGAGGGATTGGAGGACATCCAACCCCAAATTGGGAAAGAAGTCGTCCAGGAATACCTGGCCGCTCTTAATGAGTTCAAGTCCCCAGGGCCAGATCAACTACACCCCAGAGTATTGAAGGAACTAGCGGAAGTCATTTCGGAACCACTGGCAACCATCTTTGAGAGTTCTTGGAGAACGGGAGAAGTTCCAGCAGATTGGAGGAGGGCCAATGTGGTCCCAATCTTCAAGAAGGGAAAAAAGAATGATCCAAACAACTACCGTCCGGTCAGCCTCACGTCGATACCGGGCAAGATTCTGGAAAAGATTGTTAAGGAAGCAGTCTGCAAACACTTAGAAACAAATGCAGTCATCGCTAATAGTCAACATGGATTTATCAAAAACAAGTCATGCCAGACTAATCTGATCTTTTTCTTCGATAGAGTTACAAGCTGGGTAGATGCGGGGAATGCCGTGGATGTAGCGTACCTGGATTTCAGTAAGGCCTTCGACAAGGTCCCCCATGACCTTCTGGCAAGGAAACTTGTCCAATGTGGGCTAGGCAAAACTACGGTGAGGTGGATCTGTAATTGGTTAAGTGGACGAACACAGAGAGTGCTCACTAATGCTTCCTCCTCATCTTGGAAAGAAGTGACAAGTGGAGTGCCGCAGGGTTCCGTCCTGGGCCCGGTCCTGTTCAACATCTTTATTAACGACTTAGATGAAGGGCTAGAAGGCATGATCATCAAGTTTGCAGACGACACCAAATTGGGAGGGATAGCCAATAGTCCAGAGGACAGGAGCAGAATTCAAAACGATCTTGACAGATTAGAGAGATGGGCCAAAACTAACAAAATGAAGTTCAACAGTGACAAATGCAAGATACTCTACTTTGGCAGAAAAAATGAAATGCAAAGATACAGAATGGGGGACACCTGGCTCGAGAGCAGTACGTGTGAAAAAGATCTTGGAGTCCTCGTGGACAACAAGTTAAACATGAGCCAACAATGTGATGTGGCAGCAAAAAAAGCCAATGGGATTTTGGCCTGCATCAATAGGAGCATAGTGTCTAGATCTAAGGAAGTAATGCTACCCCTCTATTCTGCTTTAGTTAGACCACATCTGGAATATTGTGTCCAATTCTGGGCACCACAGTTCAAGAGAGATATTGACAAGCTGGAATGTGTCCAGAGGAGGGCGACTAAAATGATCAAGGGTCTGGAGAACAAGCCCTATGAGGAGCGGCTTGGGGAACTGGGCATGTTTAGCCTGAAGAAGAGAAGGCTGAGAGGAGATATGATAGCCATGTATAAATATGTGAGAGGAAGCCACAGGGAGGAGGGAGCAAGCTTGTTTTCTGCTTCCTTGGAGACTAGGACGCGGAACAATGGCTTCAAACTACAAGAGAGGGGATTCCATCTGAACATGAGGAAGAACTTCCTGACTGTGAGAGCCGTTCAGCAGTGGAACTCTCTGCCCCGGAGTGTGGTGGAGGCTCCCTCTTTGGAAGCTTTTAAGCAGAGGCTGGATGGCCATCTGTCAGGGGTGATTTGAATGCAATATTCCTGCTTCTTGGCAGGGGGTTGGACTGGATGGCCCATGAGGTCTCTTCCAACTCTTTGATTCTATGATTCTATGAATTGAGTTAAATGGGGATTATTTTCAAATGCCACACAGATTCATCTGGAAGTAAATTCTATTCAAAACAACTGGACTCACATCCAATAAACCCATCTAAGGTTGCACTCTTAGCATGAGCAAGTATTTCTATTTCTTTCATTCTTACTATATAAATCTACAAACATACTTTTATGATTTGGATTATATGGATGGAATATTTCAGTGGTAAAAGAACCTTTATAGCTCTGAAATGCATTTGTTTTCCAAAATTACCAATTACCCAACTCTTTTTCTTTTTAAAACTATAAGATTGTGTACTTGAACTATTTCTTTTTCTTTCCTTTCCTTTTGAAGAATGTATTCCAAGAGATCTAGAATAGATTAAAGCTTTAAAGGAAATGTTGATATGTAAGAGTGTTTTTGTTTCCAAGATTTTCCATTTTGCCATCAACTGATTTGGTTCTTACCCTCCTCCAGAAATACAGCCAGAATTCAACGTCTACTCGGAATGGAAAGAATCTGTGCCATTAATTTGTTTCCTGTCTGGAAAAAATTAATTTTCCAAATCTCACAAATCGATTCATGAAAAAAATAGTTCAGTGGTGAATATTCTGAAAAGTTTTGCACAGTATTCACTCACCATGAAACACTCCAAAAAACACTGTTTTCCAAAATTACTGGAGTGTTATGAAGAACACAGGAGTATTATACAAAATACATTCTCATGCAAAAATGTCACACAAGTATTTCTATGTAGAAAAATTTCTTGGAACACATCGGAATATGCAAATACTGTGCAGAAATATTCATTTTCTCCTGTGCAGGAAGAAAGCTATACATACATCCACACTTGTGAGGAAAAAATAGTCACCTATTAAAATCCCTCATATCCACAGCATTCACTCAGACCTCATTAAACTGTTTTAGGCCTCTTCACACTTAAAGGTTTTTTAAAGGTAGGTTTGCTGAACTTCTGCAAATGTAAAAGTATCAAGTCACTAATGCTTGTTGCTAGGTGGCACTGTTTTCTCTGCTTAAATATCAGGACTCTAGCCAGAATTCAGAAGTAATTGAAACTGTTGTTTTTGAGAAGTGCCATAGCTCTGTGACGAGCCCTCTTCTGTGGTATGTTACTCTAGCATCATCAAAGTGGTGCGAAGAAGTATTAATGCCACCATAAATTGTAAGGAAGTTCCGAGAATGCTAAATTAAACTGCCACCAATATGTATAGAGACGCTGGTATTAAAGTCTCCGTTTAGGTTGTTTGCGTTGTGAGGTAACTTTGGTAGAGTGGAATGCACCGAACGTAAAATCAATGGAGATGAGGCAGTTTTAAAATAACAAAGAGAACAAGTTTATTGTTAAACAAAGCGTATTGTTGCAATATGAAGATGTTGAGCTTGGCATATGCTTGATGGTTACAATATGGCTTGGTTGAGATACAATTCAGGCTTTTGATGTTACAACTTTTAAACTCCTTCTACAGTGAAGCGCTTTATTCTTTCAGTGTTCCCTGTTGTGAATATTCTCACTGTTTGTCCTATACCGGATCAAACCACTGATCTCCAGTCTTCCACTACTGGCGATCCTAAAACCCCTCTGTTAGATTCTTTTTCCTCAAAGTGATCTAACGAGGTTTCACCTTCAGCTCCCTTGCTGAAGAAATATTCACGAACACACTAAAAACTAACTGTCTCTACACTGCTTCACTCCACAGAGCCCCTAACTGACTCTGCACTCTCTCAGGATCTCTTCCTCCTGACTGAGTTACTTTTTCAGAGTTCTTTCTTGACTCTGCTACTCTCCCAGAGTCCTATCTGACTCTGCTCCTCTTCTCAGGGTCTCTTCCTCCTGACTGAAACTTAACTGTCACTTTCAAACCTTTTTCTCTCTAGGCTCCTCCCACCTCCTCTTCAGCCTTGTCTCCATGGCAACCTATCTCTCACAGCTAGGCCATACACCAATGTAAAACACAAATACCGATATAAACACATTATAATAAACACTTTATAATAAACATATCTCTACAGTGGTCTCCAATTGTGTTTGCTCAAAACAAGAGGAAAGACAATATGGTAGCCAAGTCTCTATATAATAATTTCCAGCATCGCCTTCATGTGGACTTTCTAAATCCAAGAGCTATCTACAGAGGCTCTCTGTGTGATTTCGAACCCTGGAAAATTAGAGTTCAGGCCTGTCAGTCCTGACAGTCACCACATATAATGGGTAACAGAAATAACGATAGAGGGGTTGACACTAACATACCCATGTATTGAGTGCACACAAATAATGCCCAAAGAGAGCTTCTATGGCTATGTGTGAATATCAAACCAAACAACTAACAGATAAATGGATCCTTACACAGCAACCACAGAGAAAGGGCAACCAGGTGTTAAAGACACTAGTCATGCCCCTACCCACTTAATTCTTACATTTGTTGCTACATAGCATTGTACAGCCAAACCTTCATATTCATGGATTCTGCATTCACAGATTCAACCATCCACAGCTTGATTCTCTGCACCCATTCTTGATTCTGGATCGATGTTCATGAATCCGTGTTTTTAAGGCCTTCGTTGTCATACCCACGTATAACAATTTGCATGGACCTATGATCATATATTACATTACGTATATTACATTTTCCATCGAGCAAGTGGTAAAGTGTCTTAGTGTGATATTCAAATGTACTTCAGGGTATGAATATTGTTTAAGTCTTATAGATTGTTTGCAACTGTTTACTCCCTATTGTGGGAATAGACAGATCTGAATGAATAAAAAAAATTGAAGTTTTTTTTAATCTTTTGTGGGCTGCCCTTGGTGTCCTCTCACAACCTCTAATCCCTTGTATTAGATGCCAATGTTTGTTGATTATGTTCCAAATCTTGGAAGTGTGAGTGGCCAAATAATATGATATAATAATATTGAAACACGCTATACTGCCATACATTGGAAATGACTTAAAGTTACACAGCGAGTAATTATCCTATCTCTTAACCTGGTAGCACATATGAGCAAGCTCAATATCATAATGAATTCGACCATGCATTTTTTTTTCCAAACCAGGACTCACGATAGCTTATAAATTCAAATACAATATAAATAAAATTAGAAAATATTAACATTAAAATTGCTGCTTCAATACACGTAAAATATATTCCTAACATTCTTTGAGTCACAGCATTAAACTTTCTTACTTGAATGAAACAATTAACAACACGCACGCACATTACGAGAAATGTTTAAAAGTTTTTCTGTATTTCCCTGCAAAACAAAGGGTTCTTTCTTTTTAAACATGCCTTCAGAAACATGCCTTCTTGAACTTGTTCAAGAGAGATCTTATGAACTTCTTTACACAAACCATTGATGTTCTGTATTTGGTTTTTAAATGGAATTAGTACTTGGTGTGCAGCACAGTTTTACTTAAAATCATGGTGCAAACAACGCATAAAACATATACATAAACTTTATCTGCTTTTCTCTAAAACGGCAATGCCAATATTCCCTACCCATTCAGATTTCATGTTCTAATATCTATGAGCATAATATTTCTGGTCACTGTGAAAACGGAGGTTATTAAAATCACCAAGGATAAAACTAATTATTGTATTGTAAAAAAACAAAAAAAAGAGGCAAAATCCTCACACGAATAGTTCATCTTAATAGCCTAACTGCCTACTTGCCTAATCATCAGATTAAATCTAGCCCATGTGATTTTTAATCATTATACCTGTCTTATGAGCAAAGAACAACATTTATTTCCTAGGGTATTTTTAATTACAATCAACTCCAAGATGACTGAATCTTTAAATATAAAGTCCTTGGGTTAGCTTACACTTGCATTTTAAGGCAACCCGGCTAATGAGCACTGAGTGTCAAAGGAAATCTGTTTAACTGGTAGAATCACCCATTGTTAAAAATCAAGCATAATCACAAACGAGACTAAAATATTAAGGAATATTTGCAATAATGTGTTATGTGATATTCAATTCTTTAGAAATCAGTTAATGCTGAGTTTGTATGGGCAGTTTCCACAGGCATGTAGCTGAAGCCCCCAAAGCCCCCCCCCCCCAATTCTCATGGTGGTCTGCGAAAAGGCCTTACTGGTACATTATTTAAACTGTTATGTTTATTCATATCATGATCTGATCACCATGCTCAATATATCCCATATGCATGGGGGTATTGGGGTAACGATACAAAAGGTTTGCTAGGGTAGACCTTTCACTCAGACTCGCCCCCCCCCCCCCCCCGAATCAAAATCCTGGCTACGGGCCTGCCTGGACCAATCTTGGCACACATAACCCCCATGAACCCCTTTATATCCTGGTGCAGTTTGGGGGAGGTGGACCATGGATTATGGGATCTGTACTACTTTCAAACGGTGTGGTTCCCAGGGACCACTGTGGCCCGCAACAAAGACCGATAAAGACCAAACTTGGCACACTAAGCCCCCATGACCCACTCTACATCCTGCTGTGGTTTGGAGGAGGGCAGACCATGGATGATGGGACTTGAAGTACCTCCACTTGCTTTCTGAGACCACCGCGACCCTCATTCAATCACTGAACAAGACCAAACTTGGCACACATAACCCCCATGGCCCCTTTTACATCCTGGTGAGGTTTGGGGGGGGCAGACAATGCATGATGGGATTTGTAGTACTTTCCAACACTTCGGTTCCCAAAGACCACTGAGGCTCCAAAAAATGACGAATAAAGACCAAACTTGGCACACAGAGCACACGTGACTCATTCTACATCCTACTGCAGTTTGGAGGAGGATGGACCATGAGTGATGGGACTTGAAGTACCTCCACTCATTTCCCGAGACCGCTATGACTCTCATCCAATGACTGATCAAGACCAAACTTGGCACACATAGCCCCCATGACCCACTCTATAACCTGGTACAGTTTGGAGGAGAATGGACCACGGGCGATGGGACTTGAAGCAACTTTACTCACTTCCCGAGACCGCGGCAATCCTCAATCAATGACTGATCAAGACCAATCTTGGCACACATAGCCCCCATGACCTACTCTACATCATGTGCAGTTTGGAGGAGGGCAGACCATGGATGATGGGACTTGAAGTACCTTCACTCACTTCCCGAGACTGCTGCAAACCTCATCCAATGACTGATCAAGACCAAACTTGGCACACAGAGCCCCCATGACCCACTCTACATCCTGGTGTAATTTGGAGGAGGATGGACCATGGACAATGGGACTTGCAGTACCTTTACTAACTCCCTGAGAGCACTACGAGCCACATAAATAACTGATAAAGACCAACCTTGACACACAATGCCTTCCTCAAATAACCCAGGCAGTGCCCGGTCCCCAAGCTAGTAAATAAATAAATGTTAGCATCTTTAAAAATTGGCATCTGTAAAAGTCTTCTGATCATCACTTCGTGACTGTTTTAGACATTTACACAAATCTCTTTTGCAGTGTTTACAGTGGTCTCTACAGAGGATAATTCACTGTACATCATAAAAAGGGAAAATCAGACTATTTAGCAAATGCTGATGTATTAAATATTTAATTTAATTTTATAGCTATTTTATATACCCATATACCTGGGGTCATATAAAAAAATTCAGTCTAAAAAGGGTCACAAGTGGAAAAGTTTAATAAGCTCTGATCTCCAATATATTGGTCTTCGTGTGTTCTTACACCACATCCACAACATTGGTTATGCTGGCTGAGGCCTCCAGGTTATGAAGTCCAACAACATTTGGCAAAAAACCCACAGCCGAGAACCACTATTTTTGAGAATGATCTTTGTTGATGCCAGGGGGTTGGACTGGATTGCCCATGAGGTCTCTTCCAACTCAATGATTCTATGATTCTAAAACACTGTGAAGATGATGTTGCACTAAGCACTGTTTTCCAGTTTTCCTTCCTGCCCTCAAATTGCTTCCCACTTATGGAAAACCTAAATAGAATTTGCTATCGCCCTCCTCCAATGCATATATTACATATTCAAGGTCCTCCCATGGCTTCAATGGCTGGGTGAGAATTTCAAACTTAATCTCCCAGAATCCTAATTCAACATTCAAACCAACACACCACACTGGATCAGAAAATACTTATTTTGTGGAAAAAGCACAGAAAAATCCAAGAACATCCACCACCAAGAAGTATGCCAATGCAAAATACATATATTAGAAACGGAAAATCCAAGCCCAACTCAGCAACACTGATGAACAATAACAACGATGACATGCAGGAACATTGAGCATGTATCAATCCCACCACAGTCCCAAAGCCACCTACTGAACAGGGTGACAGTAACCTCTTTTTTGTGTAACTACCAGGATATTGGGATTGAGATAGTAGAGAAGATGGTTGTCATGGCAACCCTCCCTGCACAGATGTAGGCAAGCAGGGGTGGGAGCTACAGATCCCTCTCCTAGCAACTGTTTATGTTTCCATAGGAAGACCTCCTCACTCCCAACCCACACTGCTCACACTCCCAAAAAGGAATGACTAGAAAAGCTTTCCTTGAGGGATGCGCTAGGATTGAAGATAGAAGAGCCCCATGTTTATTGCAATCAGAGTTTAGACAAGATTGCTGAGTGGTTCCTTAACAAATTGAGAGATTTCTTTGTTTACAAAACAGTTTCTTTATGATTTCAGTCTATTTATACAAACATACCTCTAACATAAAGGGAATGACTTCACAATGGCTAACATTCAGTATGAAAATAACAATAACAATGTCATTTTAAACAATCTTTATCAATTAAAAAGCAGCAGGTTGTAAAGGGAATGACAAGGCATCCAGTCAAATAAATAAGATAATAACAACAATAATAACAACAACAAAGCTAAAACACATCTACAGATTCAAAAACGCAGTTTCACCAAACATCCCTTACAAACTGTTACATTTGTCAAAAGGATGGAATGTATTTTTTGCACATGTACAGTATTGATCGCTACTTTACTTTTACATTGGCATTAGCTAATTAATTCCAAAATAGCCCTGTCAGATTCGGATTAACCCTTATTATGCATACCCTGCATTGCCCAGATTCAGGGAAAACATTATTATTATTATTATTATTATTATTATTATTATTACTTTATTTGTACCCCGCTAGCATCTCCCAAGGGATTCGATGCGGCTTACAACGGGCCGAAGCCCACACAATACAACAATACAACAATACAGTACCTAGCAAATAAACAGTTAAGCAAAAACAATAACAAAAGCAGTACAACAAGACATTATTAAAACTGAGCCGGCCAGAGTAGGGGTACAGGATTAAAAGTGCTGATGTGTCGGAGGGATATGGGATTATAGTATAAGTGCGGTGTGCGGTGATCTTGGTTCTAACTAAAGTGCTTCTGGGGTTTGGTACTGGGGTTCCTAGTCTGAAAAGGCACATTGGAACAGCCAGGTTTTCAAATTCTTCCTGAAGACTGCCAGTGTAGGGGCTTGTCTGAGGTCTTTCGGGAGGGCATTCCAGAGGCGGGGGGCCACCACAGAGAAGGCCCTGTCTCGTGTCCCCACCAAGCGCGCTTGTGACACGGGCGGGATCACGAGCAGGGTCTCTCCAGATGACCGGAGTGAACGTGTGGGTTCGTAGACAACGATACGGTCACGCAGGTAGGGTGGTCCCAAACCGTTCAGGGCTTTGTAGGTAAGCACCTACACCTTAAATTGGGCTCGGAAAATAAACGGCAGCCAGTGGAGC
The DNA here is from genome assembly GCF_037176765.1 of Anolis sagrei. Lineage (NCBI taxonomy): Eukaryota > Metazoa > Chordata > Lepidosauria > Squamata > Anolidae > Anolis > Anolis sagrei. Next base: position 89,158,092 of record NC_090025.1, read on the forward strand.
TCCTTAAACAGGAGGGTTGACCTCTCTCTGTAGTGGGCCCCAGTTAACATCCTGGCTGCTGCCCGTTGGACCAATTGGAGTTTCCGAGCCGTTTTCAAGGGCAGCCCCACGTAGAGCACATTGAAGTAATCCAGTCTGGAGGTGACTAAGGCGTGGACCACCCCGGCCAGATCAGCCTTAGCGAGGTACGGTCGTAGCTGGCGCACAAGTCTCAGTTGTGCAAAGGCCCTCCCGGCCACCGCCGACGCCTGAGCCTCAAGCGTGAGCGATGAGTCTAGGAGGACTCCCAAGCTACGGACCTGTGACTTCAGGGGGAGTGTAACCCCGTCCAACACATAAGGAAACATGGGGTGACAGTGGTAGGTGTCCCTTGAAGTTTCTTGCATAGCTTCTTCCTACATGTTCAAGAGTGTCGAAGCTGATGTGTTCCAAGCTCATGTATACATTCAGCTGAGCATGTAAAGGTCAGAATAGGGATAGCATAGGCAAATGGGTTCTCTCTCCCTCTCTCTCTTTCACACACAGATATGCAAGAGAATGACTGTAAATCTGACCAAGTTGTATGTGAACCCAAATCCCTAAGTGAGGACCAATAATCTAACCACTCAATCACAGGTAAGCAGAAAGTGGACTTGGATCTAAGGGTAAGAGCAAGAATGGTTTATAGCACACTGGCATCTATACCTGACTCCCAGCTATTTAATGGCAGCAACAAATTGAACATGCTCTACCACAGCTGATCAAAAAATGAAGAAATCCTGGGAGAAAAATAGGAGTGCACTTGTGGCTGAAAGAACCGTAATTTCTGTTAACAAAAATAAATTCCTGTGCAGAGGAAGTGCCCTGTTCAATCATTCTAAATGTATGTATGGCTCCTAGGTGACTATTTTTCATTTGGACCCAGTTAGTGGTGATATTCATGACTCCCCCCCCCTTACTTTATCCTCAGAAGAGCTCTGTAAGGTAAGGCAAACTGACAACTCTGTTAATTTAATGGCTCAGTCCAGATATAAACTTCAGTCTCTTGAGTCCCATTCCAACACCATCGCTACTCTACCACACTGGTTATACTGTGCAAGACAATACAAAGAAATTTTCAGGCATTTTGTATTTTTCTGCATGCATACATATCAGTTTTTAAACTGAAAATATAGGAGGAGAATGTTTTTTCTTCTTCTATGTTGGCCAAAAGCTGTAAATAAAGTGAAAGGTCACTGCTGAGCTCAGTCATTGTGCAATGTACAGCACCGAACAATTGGGTTAGCCTAGACTAAATGACATTTGGCAAAATGCAAAATGTCATTTATTAGGGGGGTGTGATAAATTAGGTTACTCAGCTGAGCTTGCATTGTGGGAAACTATTAATGTAATAATGCCACACACACAAACAAGCATGGCCTTGCATCCCGTATAAATGATGGACAATGGAGCAGGACTGTCTTATGTGGAAGCAGGGCAAGGAGCAATCCCCTCCCCTTACCTGTAAGACCAAAGGGGCATGTATAAATGTAGTGGCATGTCACCTACATTTCCATGCACTCTCTTTGTGAACCAACATGTTAAAAAATGAAGTAAAAAATTCAAGCCATGGCATTGTAATTTTACTTTTTATGTTTGCCCATAAAATCTGCAGCAAAGAAACAATTTTGAAAGATATGAACTTAACAATGATGGTCAGGTCATTATTAATTTTGTCTACTTTCAGGTACATTTTTTTGTAAAGCAATGAAGATGCAAAATGTGTTGCGTTAAAATAACAGGAACTAATATACCAAGATAATCATCTCCATAAAAACAATGGCAAAAATGAAATATGACAAAACTGAATAAATAAAAATATAATCAATACACCATTAATACAGTGAAAGATGCAGGACTTTATCCAACAAACGCAATAAACTATCCTGACAAATCCACGTTTCTATGTCTGTAATTTAAAAGCTTGTGAAACAAGAAGATCACACATATAACACAAGGAAATGCAAAAACATGCATATCTACCAAGATTAAGGTATAGAGAGCACAGTCATTCAGAAAGCAAATTGCTCATTCAATCATCCTTAAATGCAAACAATCTAAGAATGTGTACTTTAAAATCCTTTGAACCCAGGTATTATTAGGATTAGGCCTGGGTAACAACGGAAAAAATTGTTTCTAAAATCGATTTGTATTTGGGGGGTTTTTTTGTTTCGATATTTAAAATAATTAAAAAAATTTCCTTTTAAAAAGTTCAATATTTACGAAATTTCATAAATGGTAAAAAATTAACGAATCAATTTCCGAAACAATAACGAATCGATTCGTTAATGGCGGACGCGACCGCGAAATATGCTAAAAAAACCTCCAAAACCTTCTGAAGCTTCCCTCTCCCTCTGTTGTTGACTGTTGGTGTGATATTATAATATTTTTTCACTAATTAAACCATAAAACTGGCCCAGACATGCGGAAATAATAACGAAACGACCTCAAAACAATAACGAAACGAATACAATATCGAAATACGAAGCATTTACAAAACGTTTTTGAAAATTCGTTTTTTTTAATAATTGCTCCAGAATGGTTCGTTATCGTTTTGTAATTGAAAAAATTAACGAATTATTAACGAATTACGAATTAACGAAACGAAACCGCCCAGCCCTAATTAGGATACTTACTTGCCCCTTGAGCGCTCTGACTGGAGGTTAGCTGTGACCAGCAATGCTGCAGAATTCAAAGAGGCAAGAATGGAGGGCAAAAGGAGAAATGTGCCAAGAGCAAGGCGCATCAAGCCAACCCTGACCAGGAGTGCCTTCTACCTAAAAACCGATGCCCTCACTTTGAAAGAACACGCGGATCAAGAATAGGGCTCTACAGTCACCTACAGACCCACCACCAAGACACAATACTTGGAAGGCTATCATAGTCAGACAACAAGGGATTGCCTCGGTAAGTAAAGTAACTAAAAGTAAAGTATTCATAGGATAGATTGAATTGTTATTCCTGTGAAGCCTCAAGTACAACAGATTTCTCAATATTTGTGTGTGTGTATGTGTTTGATCATACATCACGGCCCTGACTGATAATTACTGAGGATATCCAACTACAAAGCAGTCTAGGTGGTCCAATCTGCCTGGTCATTTCAGAGTAGAGTCCAGCTCTGCAAGCCTAGTCTTGGGATCAGGGACCTTAGCGCTGTCTCTCTGACATTCCGGGATCCAATCAGTAGCACAAGTACTGATTGCAAGTAATCATGGACAAAGTTCCCTTTGAGTCAATTTCTGGGTTTGATTGTACACATAAGGTGCCTGTCCAATAATGAAGCTTGTACTTTTATGGTCCAGAGTGAAATATCATTTTCACCTCTTCTGACACCTTTTTTTGGACCTAGTTCAAGATATAGGTCAGTTAATACATGCATTTCATATATTTTTGCCAAAGGCTACTTATATATCCATTTGAAAATGGAGACCATGGATCTCACGAATCCATTTGCAGACAGGTATGCCACCGGAGGTCAAAGAGCTATGGGTAATGTGTGGAACTTTCTTCAATCTTTCCTCCCTAAACTGGTTTGCTCCAGAGATTTATATTCCTTGAGATTTTATTGCTCTTAACCATGGAGGCAGAATGCCCCCCCCCCTCCCCAACTGATACTGATAAAATGCCTCCTGGGATGGAAAACAAGGACTGTCTGTCTCCAACCTCCTTGGATGTGGTTTATGAGCCAACTGGGATAACCTAGAAGCAGCCATTCTTCACAGGGCAGGCAGTCTCCACTCCACAGGAAACGGAATTGAAGATCTGCTGAAAGTCTCCCCCAGGCTAAGTCAGTTAATTAGTTTTTAGGCAGACTACCTATGCCAGTTGCAGCCTCGTCATAATGGCAAATAGTCATAAAGCTACTCCAACCAAAATAAAGAATGAAGGAAGGAAAGAGGCAGCATGCCACCTGGCTCTCGCTTCTAACTAGGCTTCACCAATGTCAGATTCTTAATGTGGCAAAGGGTTACAGACAGAAGGGGCAGTAGGTGACAGCGCAGCTTTGATGCACACTGCCAGCTGCCAGGAGCATCACCAGCAGACAAGACAGGCTTCCTGGCATCTGTGAGCTGTAACTGAATCACGAAGGCCGACAACAATCTCAGCTCATCTTTGGTACGCAGCTGCTACCGAGAAGGGGACAGTCTGTCAACAAAGCACTAGGTTGGGCATGCTGATCATCAGCACAACGCTTAATAAATGCAGTGATTCCTTATCACATATCTGGTTGGTTGAAAGACTTAATGAATTTACTGTGATGATGAGAGGGTTCATTCACTCTATAATTGAAGTATGACTGCATATCTCATTTTTGGCTGGATTGCTTCATTTCACCCTTTTCCTCATTGTCTATTTCTGTAAGCCAGCGGGTGATGGTTGTCCTTTTCAACACTTCTGTATAGGGCTTAGTTTCTGAAACAATAGCATTACTGGAGTGTTGTATGGTTTCCAGGTTGTATGGTTGTGTTCTAGCAGCATTTTCTCCTGACGTTTCACCTGCATCAGTGGCTGGCATCTTCAGGGGATCATAGAAATACTAATTTCTGCTGAGAAGATTACTTCCTGAGAGTAAGAGCTGTTGGAGAGTGGTGCAGGCTGCCTGGGAGTATTGTGGGGTCTCCTTCTCTGGAGGCTCTCCCACAGAGGCTGCCTATCAGGAGTGCTTTGATTGTGCCTTCTTGTATGGCAGGGGGTTGGACTGGATGGCTCTTGGGGATCTCTTCCAGATCTAGGATTTTATGTCAGGAATAGGCAATACAGAGTCTAATGGATACACTTTTTCTCTTCTGTCCACCATCTCATCCTGACCAAGGCCAATCCTTTTGGGATGCAAATGTTTCCTGTCTTTCCTTTACTTTCTGCCTTCAAAAGAGAAGAGGAAAGGGCAGGGAGGGGGCTTGGGGAGAACCCCCTCCCTCCCAGCCCACCCAACTCACTCCGGCGCACCATGCGGCCCCCAAGTTAAAAAATTGCCAATGCCTGAACTAGACACAAAATCCCATTGGCTTTTTTAGCCTCCGCATGACATTGTTGGCTCATGTTCAATTTGTTGTCCATGAGGACCTCAAGATCTTTTTCATCCAATGGATTAGGAAGAGTAATTCCTGTGTCATGTGATAAGGCAAAGGTACATTATTTTATTAGATACCGGGAAAAGAGATCAGGATGTGATGGTTTGGGTAGGTAAGCAGTATGAATCAAGTCCTCATCAAGACTTCTTAAACTATGGGTTTACTACTTAAAAGTTGTTTCCTGTGGGATGTATGATAAGGTCCTATATCATTTCTTCACTCATGTTCTTTCTTCTTTTCACCAACAGCCACATGGATTTGATCCCTATCACTTTATTCATTGCATGAAAATTGATCCTGGTTACTCTTGACACTGTTCTTTCTGCATGTCCTTGATTCTGTTTAGACACTAAACCCTCCAGAAATCATTCAATTGCCTTTTTCATGTATCTCCTGCTGTACATTTCTGTCCAGGTGCTCAGTGCTACTGATTTTGTACAGATCACATACTGGCCGTGCCAGCCTCATCAAATATTTAACCAACCTACTAGTTTCTTTAGAAGTATGTCTACAACGTGGTCCTGTGCATATCTAATAATAATAATAATAATAATAATAATAATAATAATATTTGTACCCCGCTACTATCTCCCGAAGGACTCGGTTCGGCTTACAAGAGGCCGAGCCCAAATACAACAATAAAAACAGCAGCAACAACAACAACACAATAACTCAAAAAACAAAGTAATAGCAAAGAATAACAATAAATTAACAACACCTAATGACACAATTAAAAACAATGGCCGGACCAAATGTAATAATTAAAATTAAAAATTAAAAGTGCTGGGCATGACAAGGTGGGGTGTTTGGAGGGGGGTGGGCATGCAGATATCCTGAATCTCTGATAAAGTGCGTTGGGACATATGGGAACTGGGCATGTTTAGCCTGAAGAAGAGAAGGCTGAGAGGAGATATGATAAAGGTAAAGGTAGTCCCCTGACATTAAGTCCAGTCATGTCTGACTCTGGGGTGTGGTGCTCATCTCCATTTCTAAGCCGAAGAGCCAGCGTTGTCCGTAGACACCTCCAAGGTCATGTGGCCGTCTTGACTGCATGAAGAGCCGTTACCTTCCCGCCGGAGCGGTACCTATTGATCTACTCACATTTTGCATTTTTTCGAACTGCCAGGTTGGCAGAAGCTACGGCTGACAGCGGAAGCTCACGCCGCTCCCCGGAATCGAACCTGCAACCTTTCGATCAACAAGTTCAGCAGCTCAGTGCTTTAACCCACTGCGCCACCGGGGGCTCCCGGAGATATGATAGCCATGTATAAATATGTAAGAGGAAGCCACGGGGAGGAGGGAGCAAGCTTGTTTTCTGCTTCCCTGGAGACTACGACGCGAAACAATGGCTTCAAACTACAAGAAAGGAGATTCCATCTGAATATGAGGAAGAACTTCCTGACTATGAGAGCCATTCAGCAGTGGAACTCTGCCCCGGAGTGTGGTGGAGGCTCCTTCTTTGGAAGCTTTTAAATAGAGGCTGGATGGCCATCTGTCAGGGGTGATTTGAATGCAATATTCTTGGCAGGGGGTTGGACTGGATGGCCCATGAGGTCTCTTCCAACTCTTTGATTCTATGATTCTATAATGCTACTCAAAATACGTCCCACTGATCTCAATGGGACCTACTCCCAGGCACATTGACACAGGACAGCAGTAAAGAAGTTCTTTCTGGACTAAAATTCAAAGCTACATCAGAACTGGCTTTTGAAATATTTTGCTTCAGTCACAAAAATCACACACATTCAATATCTATTGAAATGTAAAAACAGAAGCATCTACAATGGTGAGGACACAAAATATACACCAGCTTGGCTTATGGAATTACTTCTCTGGCATTATTGTTGCTGGTCTCAAGATGTAAAATATCTTGAGATATTAGAGGGGTTGCAGGTCCTACTCCTCCATTTTTTTTGGCATATATGAAAATTTAGCAGCCCATTCTGATAAACAACTTTAAATTACTTATGGGATACACAAGCTAAAAGAAAAAGAAGCCATCTTCACAAGTCAAGAAGTGGTCTGGAAGCACTGGATAAAACTGGGAACTCTGCAACTCTGATTAAATCTTCTAGCTTGATAGTTTTGGAGGGCAATTCTGCATTTCCACTTCTGGGAACTCTACTTAAGCACAGTACAAGGCCCCCAAGCAGGTCATGTCACTGGTATTACACCAATTTGCTGTTTTTCGTTGCAGTTAACATAATTAAAATGAAAAGCGTGACTGACCTATGTTAATCCCCTGAGACTAGGGCCATGGCTTCACTGCTGTCTTTGATAACTGTTGTAGTTCCCTTGCTCTTGTTTGATTCACAATCTAAGTAAAAGTAAACATTTTGCTGACATTTAAAGTAAGTGTTCAGCATCAGCAACCTTTGGCTTGGTTCACTTTGCATCTAAGTAGATATATGTTTTGATGAACTAAAGGCATGGATTTCTATTAAGTTTTTCACGAAAGGGTCACAAATATATATCACAAAACTACCATTGGGTTTCTCTGGATCTCTATAGGGAGGTAATAATAACACACTCCCAACTGTCTACCTCAAGGTGCTCAGAGGACACTCCTTAAGCCCACTGGGTAGACCACAGAGATCTCAATAACATGCAGAGAAGCTGCAAGCTACCTTGGTCTTTTAAAAGTGGAATAATAATTTCAGAAGCAAGATGAGTAAAAAATGAAAGAAAAGTGCCAAGGTGCTTGCCTTTGACAATAAAGACAAAAGGTGTGACTCTTAGAACTGACATTCACCAAACTGAGAGCACATTTTGTGATGAACGTGCACAGGAGTTTCAACATCCTGCATATATTACACATGGAATATTTTTAATTGTTTCTTTTTAGCCTTTTGATTTATAGCTTTCTCCTGTTCTCGTCTGATGGGAGCATTGTATTTTTAACATCCATGAATTATATCAATATCAAACAAATATTTTTTTAAAAAAAATGAAATTAACAAGGTGAGTAGCAGTAGAAACATGTAAACTCAGATATCAATTACACTGCTATTACTTCTCAGCAATCCTTAGTACTTTCTCAGTTTTGCTTACCATATATACTTGAGTATGAGCCAACCCAAATATAAGCCAAGGCACCTAATTTTTAGGGCTGGGCAACCACGGAAAAATTTGTTTCTAAACTCGATTCGTTTTTAGGGGGGTTTTGCGTTTCGTTTTTTAAAAGAATTCTGAAATTTTTCTTTAAAAAAGTTCGATATTTACGAAATTTCAGAAATTACGAAACAATTTCGAAACAATAACAATAGATTCGTTAATGGCGGACGCAATTGCGCAATACGCTAAAAAAACCTCCAAATGGGACAGGGGGAACTTCTGAAGCTTCCCTCTCCCTCTGTTGTTGACTGTTGGTGTGATAATTTATTTTTTTATCACTGATAAAACAAACAACAACTATAAAACTTGCACCAGACATAGGGAAATAATAACGAAATAATAATGAAACAATTTCGAAACAATTTCGAAACAATTACGAAACAATTACGAAATAAATTTTAAAAATTCGTTTCGATTTTTAGTTGCTCCTGAATGGTTCAATATCGGATCGTAACCCACTTTAAATACGAATTATTAACGAATTACAAAATTAACAAACGAAACCGCCCAGCCCTACTAATTTTACCACAAAACACTGGGAAAACGTATTGACTCAAGTATAAGCTTAGGGTGGGAAATGCAGCAGCTACTGGTAAACTTAAAAATAAAATAAGATAGCAATAAAATTATATTAATTAAGGCAGAAGTAGGTTAAATGTGTTTTAATATTTACCATCTTTCAAAGAAAAACAGTAAACTAGCTCTGTAAGTGGAAAAGTAGGGTCAACAAAAACAATATGGTTTATCTGTCCAAAAGTATCTCCCACTACAACCCACCACAAAGGTTAAGATTGTCGGGGTAGGCCCTTCTCTCGGTTCTACCATCCTCACAAACACGACTGGGGGGATGAGAGACGGGGCCTTCTCAGTGATGGCCCCTCGTCTGTGGAACTCCCTTCCCAGTGACATCAGATCAGCCCCCTCCTTCCTATCCTTTGGAAAACAACTCAAAACATGGTTGTGGGACCAAGCATTCGAACAATAAATGCAGCAATCAAGATTGAGACTAACTCTATGTGACTGACACCTGGACTATGATTTAAATTTGCATGATTTTAAATGAATGTTTAATAATTAATGTTTTAATTGTTGTTTTAACTGTAGTTGTTATTTATGATTTTGTTTCATGGCATCAAATGGTTGCCTGCTGGAAGCCACCATGAGTGACCCCCTCGGGGGTGAGAAGGACGGGATACAAATATATGAAATAAATAAATAAATAAATAAATAAATAATTGTATCAACAATAACTTAATAATAATAATAAAATTGATAATACTTCATTTGTATCCTACCCTGTTTCCCCATGGGGACTCAGGCTGGCTTCCAACATAGTAACAGGCAAACATTCAATGCCTATATAAACAATGCAGACCTAGATCTATAATTATATATATATATATATATATATATATATATATATATATATATATATGCTCTGTGCATAATGAGTACCTTTAAAACAAAAGAACCAAGGAACGAAATCACACCAAATTTGGCAACAAAACGTCTCACAACACAAGGAGTGACCATCACTCAAAAATTATGATTTTGTCATTTGGGAGTTGTAGTTTCTGGGATTTATAGTTCACCTATAATCAAAGAGCATTCTGAACTTCACCAATGATGGAATTGAACCAAACCTGGCACACAGGGCTCCCATGACCAACAGAAAACACTAGAAGGGTTTGGTGGTTATTGACCTTGAGTTTGGGAGTTGTAGTTCACCTACATCTAGAGAGCACTGTGGACTCAAACAATGATGGATCTGGACCAAACTTGGCACAAATACTCAATATGCCCAAATGTGAACACAGATGGAGTTTGTGGGAAATAGACCTTGACGTTTGGGAGTTGTAGTTACTGGGATTTATAGTTCACCTCCAATCAGGGAGCACTCTGAATCCCACCAACAACAGAATTGGGGCAAAGTTCCCACACAGAACCCCCATGACCAACAGAAAATACACCACCCTGGTCTTGACTTCCCAGGTTGAGAAATGTTGCCTTAAGGCCATCCAGTCCAACTCCCTTCATCAGTACAAGAAAACATAATCAAAGCCCTCCTGACAAAGGGCCATCCAGCCATTCACACACACACACACACACATATGTATATGACAGATGCGGTATCATAGATTTGAAAGGGACCCCTAAAGAAGGACAATGATATGTTGCATGTTCCAGAGTAGGCAAACCAGACAATCTCCACATCAACATTGACAAAGAAACAGCAAGAAATAATGTTTACCCACAAGCATAAAAACATTATATATATTAGAAACCAACACTTCCTCATTACTTTATTTTCCAGATCACCAGACTGGGCCACAACAACACATGGCAGGAGACTGCTAGTAGATCTATAATTATATATACTAATTTCACATATGCTTTTCCCCCTGAAACATTTGCAAATCCTCTATATATGTGCATTTTCAATATTTGCAAGACCTATATCTCTATACATGTGTGTTTACATTTCCCCTGCAATATTTGCAAGTCCTATATATCTATATAGGAATATAGATATAGATCTATCTAGACATGTCTGTACATATTCGTGTGCGCATTTCCCCCTGTAATTTTTGCAAGCCGTATATTTCTATATTCATATTTATCTATCTAGACATCTCTCTATATATACATAATTATATCTATATAGGATTTGTAAAGACTTGAAAACATGTGAGGGGAAATTCATATATACATACAATGTATACATATAGATACAAATATATAGGTATATGGAAATCTCTAGATGTCTATATGTGTATAGGATTTGCAAAGACCTAAAAACATATGAGGGGAAAATTAATATACACTGACAAGGAAATCATTGACTATGATTTTTAGGATCAATCTCTCTCTTAGAAATGTCCAGTGCTTCACAAACATGATAATTTGTGTTTTACTTCCATCTTTTTTATAAGACTGACCTAAACCAGAGGCTTTTTGCAAGTCAACTAATTGATTTAACAATTGCTTTCTGTGGGACGAAGCAAACAACTACAGTCAGGACTCACATATTGTGATCTATCTAGCACAAGTGAAATTGCTCGGCAAACAAATACTTTCTTACTCCTTAAAAGAAACTAGGAAAGGACAGTGTATCATTTGAAGAATTGAAAATGCCAACAGCATGTACATGCAAGAAATAATATATCATTTTAAGGATGATCTGGAAAAAAATGGTGGTTTCGTTTTGTAAGAATAATATAATTTGTCTGTCTGCAAGAGAGCAGTCATTAAGCCCCAAAAATTATCAGTTGCCAATGTCTCTACTATATTGACCAGATTCTACCAGTGTCATTTTGGGGGCTACAACTTCCTTAACAGCAATGCTGTCTTGAGAATTGTAACCCTAAAAAAGTATCTTTTTCAAGATCTGTAATCATTTTTTTTAAAGTGATGCATATTTATCCTTTTAATCTCTACAGTTTGTCTCCTACCTAACAGATTTTTTTTTTTTTTGCCATTGGGCCACCCAAGACAATTAGCTGGTCTTATTCCCTCTTTTCAGGAACTGAGTTTTTTAATTAGTCTAAGCATTTTCACATCAGAGGCACCAATAGAAGATTGCACTGCAACCTACTTATGCAGCTGTTAGCCATTTGGGAAGAGATTCCCAATCTGTCAATCGATAACACAAGTGTCAACCTTCCGCTAGCTAGCTAATGAGATGATTTTGTAGCACACTAAATCATAATTCCATACCCATCTCATCTAGGGTGATACTGCTCAAGACATGACAAATAGAGAAAATGTAGCAAACATACATCAACTCAACATGAACATCTGAGTAGAACTTGAGAGCGAGACACAATGATGGAGAAGCAGGAGGAGGAAAAGGAGGCGAAGTTGTCTTAGACTTACCACCAGAGCTGTTGATCTGTTACTCAGGAGCTTTTCAATATCGCGGGCTGCACTTTCCACTAGCTGCTGTGCATTATTGGCTTCTATGGTATATAATTCTCGCTTTTCCTGATATATCTGTAAGGAAATGGTAGTGAGACACAGTTAGAAACAGAGATGTAAAAATTCCAGAATGCATTACACTGTGTGTGTGGGGGGGGGGGGTCTCCCTTTTTTCACAGAATCATCGAGTTGGAAGAGACCTCGTGGGCCATCCAGTCCAGCCCCCTAGAATCATAGAATCATAGAGTTGGAAGAGACCTCATGGGCCATCCAGTCCAACCCCCTGCCAAGAAGCAGGAATATTGCATTCAAATCACCCCTGACAAATGGCCATCCAGCCTCTGCTTAAAAGCTTCCAAAGAAGGAGCCTCCACCACACTCCGGGGCAGAGAGTTCCACTGCTGAACGGCTCTCACAGTCAGGAAGTTCTTCCTAATGTTCAGATGGAATCTCCTCTCTTGTAGTTTGAAGCCATTGTTCCGTGTCCTAGTCTCCAAGGAAGCAGAAAACAAGCTTGCTCCCTCCTCCCTGTGGCTTCCTCTCTGACAAGAAGCAGGTAAATTGAGAAATCAGGAAGGAATGTGAGAGGTGAAATAAGATGAGCCTTTACACATTGAAACATGATTTAGTTAAAAAGTGTGTTTCAGAAAGTAATTACAAATTGTACCGTAATTGTAACATTCTCCCCTGGGAGTGGAACCTATATTTTCACTATTCCTTGAAGTCCATACACTTACACTGTAGGATGGAGTTCATAAATGCTTTATTGATTCCCACAGACCACATTAATAGTTCAGAGGACTCATTACATCATGGATCTAGGGCTATCCTTTCACCTTCTCCTATTCAAAGCAAAAAGCCCTACCTTAGATCTTACCAGGCCCGTAGCCAGGATTTCGATTCGGGGGGGGGGGGGGAGGGGGCTGAGTTTGTTTCAGGGGGGGCTGAGTCTGAGTGAAAGAGGGTCTACCCTAGCAAACCTTTTGCATTATTACCCCAATACCCCCATGCATATGGGATATATTGAGTATGGTGATCAGATCATGATATGAATAAACATAACAGTTTAAATAATGCACCAGTAAAGCCTTTTCGTGAACCATTATGAGAATTTCAGGGGGGGGGGCTGAAGCCCCTCAAGGCCCCCCCACCCTGGCTACATGCCTGGATCTTACCATCCCTGCGCACCTATATTTACTTTCACCATGCAGGCTGAAAAAATGCTACACAATCCCTTCCTCCATCCCAATGGCACTACATGTCTTTTAAAGGGATACGAGAATAAGAAGGCACAGCTCCATCATGTCCATCACGGCAGCTCTGGAGAGCCACCCCTCAATCATAAGTATAACTATAATGCTATAGGCTTGCAGGAAGAGAAAGACAGGCAACATCTGTTGAACTTAATTCCCTGCTGTACTGCCACTTCCTTTTCTCTAGGGCCCCTTCAATACTGCCATATAATCCAGGTTATCAAAGCAGATCATCCACATTATTTGCGTTGAACTGGATTATCTGAGTCTACACTGCCATATAATCCAGTTCAAAGCAGATTATCTGGATCTTATATGGCAATGTAGAAGGACTTATATGTCCTGTCTTACGCAGAATTAATTTGAAGGGCAGGAAACTGTGACATTTTCAATTAGTAAACTTCCCTGGGAGTCTTTCCAGCTGAACAGCAGGATAAAATTTTTATGATTGATAGAGAGATACCATAGATAGATAGATAGATAGATAGATAGATAGATAGATAGACAGACAGACAGACAGACAGGGATCGATCAGCCAAGCAGATTGACCAGTGTGGAAACAGCCCTCTGGCTATAATCTGTAAGGAGTGGTTGATATGAGGGCTGGCTACCAGTGCGCTTGGCTGGCACAAACAGGAATCTTGAGGCTGCTGCCTTTCCTAATACATTCACCCCTAGTCTGGAATAGCTTCTGCTGGGCAAGATCTTACCCTGCCTGATCAATAAAGCCAACGTGACCAGTTTTACTGCCTTCCACACACACACCCCTCAACTCTCACGAGCCTCCTTGCTGGTGCCCCCTCTCCCAAAGCTGTGGTCGACCAATTTGCTGAGGCTAGCGGCCAGATGAGTGGCCTCTTCATTTCTCTAAATGACCCCTTCTTCCTGGTATCTACTTCCTTCTTAGTGGGTCTACTTTCTTCTCACAATGAAAATGTTATTGTCTTCTCTTGTCCTCTATAGTATCAAGCAGACATAAATAATCCACTCCCATAAAAAGAGCTAAGAAAGGCAATATAGGGACCCATTCACACTATGTAATTATTGCAAATTTATTAATGCTCCGATCAATGGTCATATGCATTTACACCAAGTGAAAAAAAAATTATAATTATAGCACTGTTATTCTACTTTGACTTCATCCCATGTGTTTGTTGTATAATGTAGTTCTAGAGGAGCTCTCTGGTTGAGATATAGTTCTCCTATATCTCATTATAGTTCTTCTATCCTGTGTGTTCACAAACAGCATAAAGGGGCTGGCTAAAGGGCATCTGTGAACTGATAGGATACCTTTGCTAAGTTGGTAACATTATATTGTAGCAAGTAATCATTTTGGTAAGGATGCTATTTTTCTGTTCCTTTGGTAGGCCTATGGTTACAGGAGACACATGGGGGAGAGGGGTAGAATGCCACTCAAGATAAAAAGGAAAAGGTTCATTAGAAAAATAAAACCAACTATTTCCCCTAAAAATGTATGCGTCGTAACAGAAAAAACTGGGGACGAGAATAAATATCCAAATTAATTAAAATCAACAAGGGTGTTACTATTGACTTCTAGAAACTGTGCTCTACAGCCCATGACTACAGATAATGTAAGGCTAAGTGAATCAATAAAAACATGCATTTATGAATTTAACAGATGGTTTAAGTTTACACAAGTCTATATTTAGTGGGTGTCACATTGTCTCGAGAGAAGTAAAATGAAGCAGTGCAAACACATGCCTGATCCCAACATTAATGTGTTGGCCAATGCCCAACAGCTTCTGGCATAACACTTTCTACTTTTTTTTAAAAAAAAAAAAGATCAATTTTTGGAAATTATTAACAAATTTCAAACAGTTTCAAGCCACTTCAGTTGCAAGTCCACAGATGAGTAAAATTTTGCAGGTGGAATTAGAGTAGCACAACTATTTGCAATACTGATGAAAAGGAACATATGAAGCCGATTCATGCCAGATGAGATTGACTGCCAGCCAAGCACAATATTGTATTAAATGTCTCTTGTATCCTCTCTGAACAAAAATGTCAAGGACTGCATCTGGAATCTTATGAACACAAAAGCATTTGCTCCATCATGCACTATGGTCCCTCTTTAAAAGAGCTCTCCTATACACACTAACAAGAGTTTGATTGCTTTTTTTTCTTACAGAATATCTGTTCAGACTTACTTACTTTACTTACTTAGGTGATCCCTCGTTGTCCGAGTAGGATAGTCTTCCAAGGTCAGTGTACTGGTGGGTCTGTAGGTGACTGTGGAGCCCTATTCTTGGTCTGCATCGTCTCCCGCAGTGAGGGCATTGGTTTTCAGGTGGAAGGTGGTCAGGATTGGTTTGACACACCTTCCTATTGGCACATTTCTCTCTTTTGCCCTCCATTCGTGCCTCTTCAAATTCTACAACACTGCTGGTCACAGCTGACCTCCAGCTGGAGCGCTCATGGGCCAGGGCTTCCCAGTTCTCAGTGTCTATGCCAGAGATTTTAATGTTGGCTTTGAGCCCATCTTTAAATCTCTTTTCCTGTCCACCAACATTTCGTTTTCCATTCTTGAGTTCGGAGTAGAGCAACTGCTTTGGGAGACGGTGGTCGGGCATCCGGACAACGTGGCCAGTCCAGCGGACTTGATGGCAGAGGACCATCGCTTCAATGCTGGTGGTATTTACTTCTTCCAGCACGCTGACATTAGTCCGCTTGTCTTCCCAAAAGATTTGCAGGATTTTCCACAGGCAGCACTGATGAAATCGTTCTCACAGGCATATAGCAGGGTTGGGAGGACAATAGCTTTATAAACAAGCACCTTGGTATCCCTACGGATGTCCCAGTCCTCAAACATTCTCTCCTTCATTCGGAAAAAAGCTGCAATCACAGAGATCAGGCGGTGTTGTATTTCAGTGTCAATGTTGACTTTTGTGGAAAGGCGGCTGCCAAGGTAGCAGAAATGATCAACATTTTTTAATGTTACACCATTAAGCTGTATTTCTGGTATTGGAGAGGGATTGGCTGGAAGAGCACTTTGGTTTTCTCGATGTTCAATGACAAGCCGAGCTTCTCGTATGCTTCTGTGAAGGTGTTTAGAGTGGCTTGTAGATCTTCCGAATGCGCACAGACAACACTGTCATCAGCATATTAGAGTTCTATAACTTCTGTAACCTTGGTTTTGACTTTCAGTCTGCTGAGGTTAAACAGCTTGTCATCTGTCCGATAGATGATTTCCACTCCGATGGGAAGCTTCCCATCAAGAAGATGAAGTATCATAGCGATGAAGATGGGAAATAAAGTTGGGGCAATAACACATCCCTGTTGGACACCTGATACCACCTTAAATGGGTCACTTTGGGAGCCATTGCTGTCCAAGACTGTTGCAATCATGTCATCATGGAGGAGCTGCAGGATATTCACAAATTTGTTAGGGCACCCTATTTTTTTGAGGATGGTCCAGAGAGCACTGCGATTAACTGTGTTGAATGCCTTTGCAAGATCATTGAACAGAGGTTGATTTTGTTCCCTGCATTTTTCTTGGAGCTGTCGTGCAGTGAATATCATGTCCACTGTTCCTCTGGAGGGGCGGAAGCCATTCTGGGATTCTGGGAGGGTGTCTTCTGAGAGGGGTAGAAGGTTGTTTGCAAGGATTCTTGCGAGGATTTTCCCAGCGGAGGTTAGAAAGGGATACCTCGATAGTTTCCGCAGTCTGTTCTTTCCCCCTTTTTGAAGAGGATGATGAAATCTGCTGGGATTTTCTCGGTCACCCACACTTTTTCTATGAGCTGGTGGAATTGTTGTGTCAGCTCAGGTCCTCCCTCTTTAAAGATTTCAGCAGGGATCCCATCAGGTCCACTGGCTTTGTTATTTTTTGTTGTTGTTGTTGGCTGATGGTATTGCTGACTTCTTCCAAACTAGGGAGTGCTGCAAGCTAATCCCTGGTTTGTTGTTGCGGGATTTGTGAGAGGACCTCTTCAGCCATATTGGAGTTGCGATTCAGGAGGCTTTGGTAGTGTTCTTTGCAACGTAGTGCAATGGATTTTTTGTCCTGCAGAAGTTTGGTTCCATCTGATGAGCGTAGAGGCTGTATGCCATGGTTTCTTGGTCCATAGATGACCTTTGTGGCTTTAAAAAATCCCTAAGCATCATGGGTATCTGCCAGGTGTTGGATTTCTTCAGCCTTCTTTGTCCACCAGATGTTCTTGAGTTCTCGTGTCCTTCTTTGGACCTCAGCTTTTGTGCTGGCGTAGATCTTTTTCTTAGCAGTGCAGTTGATGTTTCTCTGTCATGTTTTGAAGGCTTTCCTTTCTTGTCAATTAGCTGTTGGATCTCGTCATTTTCATCAAACCAATCTTGATGTTTCTTGGTTTGGTATCCAATAGTTTCTTCACAGGCTGTGATGATAGTGGTCATCAGTTTTTTCCAATATTCCTCAACATTTTTGGGGTGTTCTACAGGTAGATGGTCCTTGAGTGCTGTTTGAGAAGGGCTCATTTGGAGGGCTCCTTAAGGGCATTTTGCACCTTGTCTTTCTTCCTTGGAGTCTGCATTTGGGGGAAATCTTGATAGCCATCGTGGATCGGATTAGCCTGTGGTCTGTCCAGAAGTCGTCAGCACCTGTCAGTGCCGTTCCTCCTCCTTAAAACCTGGAGGGTAAAACTTGTTGGGAGTTGGAGTCTAAAACATCTGGAGGGTCAAAGTTTGCCCATACCTGGAACAGGCAAAGAGGGTAGTCCTTGACCTCACAGGTGCCTATTCCAACTTCTGCCTCAGTTTCTGTTTCCTCTCCTCTGCCTTTCCTTTTTCAAAGGGCCTCTTTCCTTCTCCCTCACAGAATGGGCAAAGAGGTTGCCCCAGGGTGAAGGCACAGTAGCACAGCAGGTTAAACCGCTAGCTGTAGAAAAACTTGCTCACTGGAAGGTTGGCAGTTCAAAGCCATCGGTTGAGGTGAGCTCCTGCTGTTAGCCTTAGCTACTGCCAACCTAGCAGTTTGAAAACATGTAATGTGTGAATTTATTTATTTACTTTATTTATATTCCACATTTCTCACCCCTGGGGGGAACTCAAAGTGATTTCCAACATACTCACGGCAAAATTCAATGCCTTACAAAACATAAAACAACAGTAACATAAAACTATCGATTAATTCATAAAATGTAACTACATTGGGTCATTAAAACAAGGGATTAAAACATATTAATATAAACATTTAAATAACATTAGCCAAAAGCATGGTCCAAGGCCGTTCCAGTATCAAATAACAATTACACATAATCCGTGTTTGTTATTTAGTAGATCAATAGGTACCATCACAGATCAAGCAGGGAACTTTGAAATGGTTAAACAGAAGCTTTCTGGAGCTTTAAGTGCTCTTACTGCCTATTACAGGGAAAACCAGCTGATTCCTAATCCATTAAAATGCAAAGGTGTGCTTTTCACCTTAAGAACAGATAAGCATCTTGAGCTCTGAGGATTACATAATGTTGTAAGTAAACTTCTGGTTTGTAAGGTAGCTCTTTTATTCACCTCTACCCGTCTACCTTTTATTTTTCAGTGATTGATTTTTTTTGGGGGGGGGATACTGTTTGCTTACACTTGAAAATTACCTAGGGCCGGAACTGTTCATACATGGACCATTTTAGCCAAGATTTTCTGGCTTTCCTCCACCAAAGACACCTCCCAAGGTTCCTTTCTCTCTCAGCTGCATGACCACACTCACTGCCTCTCCCATAACCCTTTCCTATGGCACACAGCAAACAGAGGAATTATCTGCAACTGAATCAGTGTTGGGTTATTTCAAAATATAGCCAAATCCATACCTCTTGTGAACTAGTGACTATGTAGTTAATTTGCATAGTGAATATGTATGAGTTGTAAATACAAACCAGTCATAACTGCATAACTCCTGGTTATGTATTTGAAACTGCCCTAATGAATTCCAGCCAGTATTATATAACATGTAACACAATTTTTGTTCCTGAGTTATAAATAAACCTATTTGGTTTTACGATAAAAACATGGCGGAAAAAACTTTGTTTTTGTGGGACATTCTGCAGCACATTTTGCTATAGTTTTTCACTGAGTACCTCATTGAGTTTCAACCAATTCAACATAGTTGGTGGCAGCCACAAAAACTAAGTTTCTGGAGTATAACAACTACTTTCGAAGTAAGTACCACACAATTGAACAAATATATCACTTTCAAACCAGGAACAGAAACTTTTCAAATTTTGTCACATAGTCATATTAAACAGGTTTGCTGTGAGTTGTATGGCCATGTTCCAGAAGCATTCTCTCCTGAATGCACCTGTGACAGGCATTCTCAGAGGTTGTGAGGTCTGTTGGAAATTAGGCAAGCAAGGTTTATATATCTATGGAATGTGCAGGGTGGGGGAAAGAACTCTGGTCTGCTTGAGGCAAGTGTGAATGTTGCAATTTGCCTCATTGAATTGTATTTAATAGCCTTGCAGTTTCAACACCTGGCTGGTTGCTGCCTGGGAGGAATCCCTTTTTGGGAGTTTTTAGCTGGCCCTGATTAATTCTTGTCTGGAATTCCCATTTGTTTAGTGTTGCTCTTTATTTACTTATTTACTGTTATTAAACTGTTGGCAAATAGACCAACAGATACTCAATTACTGGGAACTTATTTTTTTTTGTCGTGTCAGGAGCGACTTGAGAAACTGCAAGTCGCTTCTGGTGTGAGAGAATTGGCCGTCTGCAAGTTGCCCAGGGGACGCTTGGATGATTTTATGTTTTTATCATCCTTGTGGGAGGCTTCTCTCATGTCCCCGCATGAGGAGCTGGAGCTGATAGAGGGAACTCATCCACCTCTCCCCGGATTTGAACCTGCAACCTGTTGGTCTTCAGTCCTGCTGGCACAGGGGTTTAACCCACTGCGCCACCAGGGGCTCCGGGAACTTAATGAAACATAAAGAATAGATATTCTAGAGCATGCCTGTGTAAACTGACAACAGTGTACCAAATACAGATTTCTGAAATCCAAAATAGAATCTGGTAAAGAACCATTGGGATACAGGTAATACCATAATACCACAATAATCTTGCCAATTGGTTTCAATCTTTATGACAATTCAGTTGCATATCTAACAATCTGTTCCAAGCACTTTGCACTGGTACAAACAGTCTTAGCACCAGGCCTTTATTCAGAAATAATATTCTTGACAGCATGCCTTTAGATGGCAGCTTTCTTTTCTAAGAGTTTTAAATACACAGCATTCCTCTCCTTCCCCGCTGGCCTTTTTTCAAGGCTACATATGTGAAAGCAGTGCTTCCACTGTCCTGCTGCTCAGTAGGTAGACAGTGAATGTACAAAACTCTTCAGGCAATATTGAATTTCCCTGTCAATCTGAAGAAATGATTTCTTGAAGAAGCCTAGGGAAGAATGATCAAAGGACATGCAGAAAAAGAGGTTTTCTCTTTTGACATTTCTTGGCAACATGGAAGAGATCCTTCATGCAGGGTTCTGGAACTGGTTCATACCAAAGAGATGTACACACTGTCTGCCTATTTGCTGTTTGTGCTTCTCTTCTGAAGTCCCAAAGGGGAAATCCATGCATCTCCACAACTCTAAGATATACAGGCTTGAAATGTCAGGAAAGCTCATACAATCCATGACAAGAGAGGCATGAATTCCTCCCTTGAGACATTAAAAAGGAAGTAGAGTTTAAAACAAAACAACAACAAATTATGGCTACACCAAAATAGAACAGTCAAGTCAATGGCATGTTTGCTTTCCCCACATTAGAGAAAATGTGTGAAGCTAATTTCAGGTAGATGTGTGCAATGCGTATTTGTATACACAACCAACCCAAATTAAGTAAAAGGGCTTGTCCTCATTTGCTTGAAATATGAATTCTGCTGTAGTCTATATCTAGTGAAATGTGAGCCATAGCCCCTTAGCAATTTTATGTTTGACATGATTAGACAAGAAAAGATTACATCCCACACAGTTCCCTTCTGATATCCATGAAGTATAAATAAAATGTCAGCTGTTTTTAAAGTCCTCCATCTCCTTCATTATTTAAATAAAAACAGACTCAAGAAAGTGCCCTCTTAAGACAAGCTGTAGCAGATTTTCTGTCTGAATTAGTATTGTCAGTAACATGGTTTACAGATTGACCAGAGCATGAACGTAACAAGCAACAAATGATCATGTTACCTCTGATTAGTTACTTTGGTTGAAGGGATCACAAGGGTGCAATCATGACACATTTCAAAGATGACATAATAGAAGTGGCTACTAGGTTTGTGCACAGAATCAATTTGGACATTTGCTATTTCGGCTTGTTTGGACGCCTGTAGCAGCAAAGACTTTGCCGCCATATTTTTTTCTACTGAAATGGATCACGTGGCTGCTGATCACAACTACTTTTGTTTCTATTCAGGATCTCGCAGCGCATGGAGAGGCTGTAGCATGCTTGCACGGGGTTTCCCTGTGAGCTCTGCCTGTTGGTCAAATCAGGATAAAAGAAAGCTATGACGTGTTTTATACAAGCTGTATCTATTTAATGGGGAGAGTGCCTCCATTGCTCAGTTGTAACCTGACTCTAGAGAGAGGTGGTTTAATCTCTGCGGTCAAATTGCCTTGCCTTGCCACTTGCTAACAGCTTTCAGTTTTGGCCTGATGCATTGAATCTAATTTATTGATTTTCCTTGATTTTCTTGACTTTTTATTTGGGGAGTGAGAATTGAAGAATTCTCCACTTTGCAAAACGTACCATTCGTGGATTTCTACACCTGTATCAACTACCACCTGAAGAAGACTCCACGTAGTCGAAACTGGTTGTGGTTTATAAACTGTGAATTCTAAAAAAGGACTGATATACTGTGTTTTGCTGTTGACAAACTTTGGTCTAAAATAAGGACTTACAAACTTGAACATTCAGCTGGAGGAATCAGCTGTGTACCCACATCAAGAAGCTCTGGATTAAGAGACATGCAAAAAAGACTTACAAACTTTAATTTGTTATTGATAAACTTTTGGTTTTCAAAAAGAACCTACAAACCTGTGCATTTTGCTGTAAGAATTAGCTGTTTATCCCATATAAGGAAATCTTTTGGTTCAGAGAATTGCATGTAGTATACTTTGCAGTAGATGCAAGTACATTGAATGTGTTAGTATTATAAGCATAGATGTAAGATACATTATTGTGAGTATATAACTGTATTATTTTTTGGTCTATAGGGGCTTTCCGCCTTTGTATTTCGGGGAATCCTTGCGCTCTAGGCCTTAATTATGGGCCAGGAGGCCGCAACTTTAGCACCCCAATTTTCTGGATTCTCCTCCTCAGAAGTCTTTAAACCAAGAGCAGGGAAAGTCTTTAAACCAAGAGGGGAAAGTCTCTGCCCTCCACTGCTTTGAATGGGGAGACCCCGGACGAGGTATGGTCTGAGTTATTATAGCAACATTCAGCCACATCTACAAGGGAAACCCATTGGTCTTGCTCAAGACCTCAAGAACTGTTGCAAAGTCTTTTGGACTCACTCCATGGCACCGTCTGTCTCAGGATGAAATGCCGTGCTTAGAGCCTGCTCGGTTCCCAACATATCCAAAAAGGACTTCCAAAATCGCTCGGAACACCCAGGTAACCTGAACACATTTAGCCAGCTCAGGGGCAGAGGGGAGTCTTTTTAGCAGAACAAAGTGGGCCCGTTTGGAAAACAGATCAATTATAGTCCATATGGTATTAAAACCATTACTTTCCGGCAAGTCCACAACAAAGTCCATTGTAATTTGAATCCATGGTTGGTTTGGGTTTGCTACTTGTTGTAACAACCCAGTGGGTTTGCCCACTTTCTGTTTGGCTTTTGCACAGACCGAACATTCTTGTAAGTAATCTTTTACATCCCTG
This sequence comes from Anolis sagrei, assembly GCF_037176765.1. Taxonomy (NCBI): domain Eukaryota; kingdom Metazoa; phylum Chordata; class Lepidosauria; order Squamata; family Anolidae; genus Anolis; species Anolis sagrei. The sequence goes on from NC_090025.1 coordinate 89,181,315, forward strand.
GCACAATATAGGCCACCAAAACTGGTGGGCTATTAATGTTAAAGTCTTTGTATATCCAAAATGCCCTGACAATTTGGAATCATGGCTTTGGGTTAACACCTTACCTTGGAGGCAAGCAGGCACATAGTATTTAGAACCGTATGTCCATAAACCCCACTCCATGGTCAGCTCCCCCTTATGGGCTTGGAGCCATTCATCTTCTTGGGCAGCCCTCCTCATCTCCTCAAACAGTTTGGCCAACTGGACAGGGGAGGGGAGGTTTGTCTTGAAGCTTGGCTCTGGTTTGTACTAACAGCCCCAACTGTTGTTTGGAGAATATGGTTCCCATCTCCTCCAGGGCCGAATAGTCAGCTGCCTGCATATATGAGAGGTCATCAGCCAATTGATTCTGCCTCCCTGGGAAGAACTTCAAGATGAAATTGAAGGGGCTGAACAACTGGGCCCACCGCAACTGTTTAGCATTCAGTCTCTGGGGCATCTGTAGGGCTTGTAGATTTTTATGATCTGTCCACACCTCAAAAGGTGTGGACCATCCCTCCTAGGAAGTGGCACCAATGAGCAAGCATTGCCCAGGCAGCAAGATTCTTTCTCCCAGACATGCCCTCTTTTTTCAGCCTCTGAGAATTTTTTAGACAGGTAAACACAACACCTTAACTGACCATCCTCATCAGTTTGCATCAGCACGGCCTCATAAGCTGCTTCCATGGCATCACAATGGACAGCAAAAGGTTTATCCATCTGGGTGTGCATCAGAATGGGCTGGCTGGTAAATTTCTGTTTTAGTTCATCAAAAGCTTTTTGGCATTCAGGGGTCCACTCTAGCCTTGCCCCAGGGGACTTTGCTTTTTTGGTCTCCCCCTGTATACAAACCAGCTGTTTTGCCAGGAGTAAGGCCAATAGAAACTAAATGGCTATATATGCAGAAGGTGAATACAGAAGGACAGGTGTGATACAAAGCACATTTGTTAGCACGGGGGTTTAGTCAAAGGCAAGATACTGACTACTCAGAAGTATATACAGAACACAGATATCTATTACTAAGATACACAAAGTATTATGTTATTGTTGTTGAAACTTCAAATATGATGTTATATGACAGATTTGTTACTTATAAACACAATAAAGGGGAACAACTTCTCTTAGTCATGGATAAATGTCCATATTCGTTTAGATAAACATAATAGTCCAAACTGTCTGATATCACTTGTAGATGTTTTTGAAGGACTATTTGTGGCATCCAAGGTTGTGTCAGAGAAGAGTTCTATACGGTGACCAGGTTACAACATGGTATCGCAGGTGTAGTTCCTTGTTTCGGTGTTGGTGATGAAAACACCTTCTTCAGGTAATGAATTCTTAATTTTTCAACAGGAAACAAGTCTCTGATACAATTACATGTATGAAAAGAACAACACACATAAAATAGATATGCTATAGCACCCCTATTGTTATATTAACATTAAATCAATACATAACTAATACAAGATAGTCAAAGTAATGTTCACATGACTTACATTTCATTAAGTAACCACAGGCTTTGCTGCAGGAGATTCTGTTGCGAGCAAATGTTCTTAATCCTGATGGACCTTAAATACATGCTATAGATAACAAGTGAAATCAAGGTTGTCATTAAGGTCCTGAAGGGAACAGGGTTTGAAATTTAAAATTCCAAAAAGTTCAGGCTTGCCAGTGACATTAAAAACAATAAAAAGGGCTTCTTTTCTTATGTCAGTAGAAAAAGGAAAAACAAGGAGCGATAGAGCCCCTTCAAGGAGAAGATGGGGCAATGCTGACAGGGGGTAGGGAAAAGGTAGAACTACTTAATACCTTCTTTGCCTCGGTCTTCTCACAAAAAGAAAGTCATCTTCAACCTCAGCAAGATGGAGTGGATGAGGGATTAGAGGACATCCAACCCCAAATTGGGAAACAAGTCATTCAGGAAAACCTGGCCGCTCTTAATGAGTTCAAGTCCCCAGGGCCAGATCAACTACACCCAAGAGTATTGAAGGAACTAGCGGAAGTCATTTCGGAACCATTCTTGGAGAACGAGAGAAGTTCCAGCAGATTGGAGGAGGGCCAATGTGGTCTCAATCTTCAAGAAGGGAAAAAAGGATGAACCAAACAACTACCGTCCGGTCAGCCTCACGTCGATACCAGCAAGATTCTGGAAAAGATTATTAAGGAAGTGGTCTGCAAACACTTAGAAACAAATGCGGTCATCACTAATAGTCAACATGGATTTATCAAAAACAAGTCATGCCAGACTAATCTGATCTCTTTTTTCAATAGTTACAAGCTGGGTAGATGCAGGGAATGCCGTGGATGTAGCGTACCTGGATTTCAGTAAGGCCTTCGACAAGGTCCCCCACGACCTTCTGGCAAACAAACTAGTCCAATGTGGGCTAGGCAAAACTACGGTGAGGTGGATCAGTAATTGGTTAAATTGGTTAAGAGTAATTGGTTAAGAGGGTGTTCACTAATGCTTCCTCTTCATCTTGGAAAGAAGTGGCGAGCGGAGTACCGCAGGGTTCCATCCTGGGCCAGGTCCTGTTCAACATTTTTATTAATGACTTAGCTGAAGGGTTAGAAGGCAGGGTCATCAAGTTTGCAGATGACACCAAATTGGGAGGGATAGCCAATACTCCAGAGGACAGGAGCAGGATTCAAAATGATCTTGACAGGTTAGAGAGATGGGCCAAAACTAACAAAATGAAGTTCAACAGGGACAACTGCAAGATACTCCACTTAGGCAGGAAAAACGAAATGCAAAGATACAGAATGGGGGATGCCTGGCTTGAGAGCAGTACGTGTGAAAAAGATCTTGGAGTCCTCGTGGACAACAAGTTAAACATGAGCCAACAATGTGATGCGGCAGCAAAAAAAGCCAATGGGATTTTGGCCTGCATCAATAGGAGCATAGTGTTTAGCTCTAGGGAAGTAATGCTACCCTTCTATTCCGCTTTGGTTAGACCACACCTGGAATATTGTGTTCAATTCTGGGCACCACAATTCAAGAGAGATATTGACAAGCTGGAATGTGTCCAGAGGAGCGTGATTAAAATGATCAAGGGTCTGGAGAACAAGCCCTATGAGGAGTGGTTTAAGGAGCTGGGCATGTTTAGCCTGAAGAAAAGACTGAGAGGAGATATGATAGCCATGTATAAATATGTAAGAGGAAGCCACAGGGAAGAGGGAGCAAGCTAGTTTTCTGCTTCCTTGAAGACTAGGACGCGGAACAATGGCTTCAAACGACAAGAGAGGAGATTCCATCTGAACATGAGGAAGAACTTCCTGACTGTGAGAGCCATTCAGCAGTGGAACTCTCTGTCCCGGGGTGTGGTGGAAGCTCCTTCCTTGGAAGCTTTTAAACAGAGGCTGGATGGCCATCTGTCAGGGGTGATTTGAATGCAATATTCCTGCTTCTTGGCAGGGGGTTGGACTGGATGGCCCATGAGGGCCATCTTTGATTCTATGATTTTATGAGTCTCTTTGGAGAAGTAGTTTCTTCATATCTAAATGAGGTGTGGTGTGTAGTTTTTCCAAAGCACAGAACCTGAAACTGTGACTTGAATGTGCCTTCTCCCTAAAGTGCATGCATAAGGTGGAGTCAGTATTCCCATTCTTAATCTGAGAATGGTGTTCATACATTCTAGTTCTCAGGGGCCTGGTGGTCATGCCAATGTACAATAGATTGCATGGACGTTGAATTACATATATTACATTCTCTGACAAGCATGTTGTATGATCTTGTAGGGAAACTGTGATATAATGAGTTGGATGTGTGAAATACTTTGTGTTTAACATTTGGCTGCAGCAGTCACAATGCCTGCATGAAAAGTTTCCCTTAATTGTTTCATGGATGTCTGTCTTCATTGTTATAAAATCTGAATGAAGCATGATGTCCCACAAATTTCTGGATCTCTTGTGGGCTATGATGGGTACTGTTTGACAATGTAAGCTCACAGCAGCCGCTCCCAGAAAAGACACAGGACGCCAATCCGTAATCAATCAGGAAACTTTTACTACTGGATGCATATACACAATGAAAGCCAGGATTGGCGCATAGACGCAAGTCAACCCTTATATACCCTCCCCCAAATTCGAATCCCCTTTTCCCGCCTGACAAAGATCCCGCGCAATATTCCCCGCCAAACCACCAACGGGCCCTCCCAAGGCCACCAGCTGCAATCCCTTATCAGTTCTCCATGTCAGGAATCCGGTTTTTTGCGCCAACATCCAAGGCCAGGAACCCGGGTCCTGACATAATGTCCCCCTCCACCTCTTCTTCTTCCTGGAAGGGAAATACACGTCACCATTATGTTCCTTCTTCATCTAGCGGACCTTGGTATTTTTTCAATAAACTACAATGAAACGTTGGGTGTATTTTCCCCAATACCTTAGGTAGTTTCAGGGTATATGTCACTTCATTCACCTTGTTAGAAATCCTAAAAGGACCGATGTATTTGGGAGATAGCTTCCGAGAGGGGGTATTTAGCTTAAGGTTTTTTGTGCTCAGCCACACCAAATCCCCTTCTTCCAATTTGTCACCTTCCCTCCTTTTCCGATCTGCAAACAACTTATATTTTCGTTGGGCCTCTCGTAGTGATTTTGCCACTCCCTCCCAGTTTGCTTTTATTTTGTCTGACCATCCTTCCCTTCCCTCCAGTTCTTCCCCCCAACTCGGCAGTTTGGGTAAAGGGGTTACTTCCATGCCGTATACTATCTCAAAGGGGGATTTCCCCGTGGATGCGTGACAGGCCCCATTGTATGCAATTTCTGCAAACGGGAGTAGATCGGCCCAGTCAGTTTGGCATTGGTTTGTGTACGTTCTTAGGAACATTCCCAGGGTCTGTTGTGTGCGCTCGACCCCCCCATTGGTCATTGGATGGAACGCCGAGCTCAAGGTCCTCTCCGCCCCCATCAATTGCATGAAACCTTCCCAGAATCTGGCTGTAAATTGTACCCCTCGATCACTAATCACCTGGTCCGGGCAACCATGCAACCGGTAGATATGTTTGATAAACAATTCAGCCAATTTCTCTGCAGATGGCAATTTTGGCAGCGCTATGAAATGTGCTTGTTTTGAGAATAAATCCATCACTGTCCATATATAGCGCTGACCTCTGCTGACTGGGAGTTCACCCACAAAGTCCATAGCAATCACCCTCCAAGGTCTTGATGGCTCTGCCACCTTTTGCAATAACCCCGTTGGCTTTTGTGTGGTTGCCTTATTTTGTGCACACGCATTACATTTGGATACATACATTTTGGTGTCACCCCTCATCCCGGGCCACCAACACTGACGTGCCAACATTTTCAGGGTCTTCGTCACTCCCCAGTGTCCTGCCCCCTTGTTGCCATGGCATCTAATCATCATTTTTTCCCTTAGGGTGCCTGGGATATATAGCTTCCTGTGCACAAATCCCAATCCATCCTTCCATTCCACCTTTTCCTTATTTCTTTCCAGCCATTCATCCTCCCTGCATGTTTGCCTTATCTCCTTCTCCCATCCCCCGTCCTTGCTCTCAACCCCCACCAGCCGCTGATCGCGCTCCGTTTGCGCTCGGGTTTGTACTGCCATGCCCCACTGCTGTTCTGAGAATATGCTCCCCTTTGGGCCTCGTCCCCTCCCTCCATCCTCCGGCATTCTTGACAACGCGTCTGCGACCACATTTTGGTTCCCCTTTTGGAAACGCAGCTTAAAATCAAATCTGCTGAAATACTGCCCCCATCTTATTTGCTTCGCCGACAATTGCCTGGGTGAAGTGAGGTATTGTAAGTTTTTATGGTCGGTCCACACTTCAAAGGGGATGCCGCTTCCTTCTAATAAGTGCCTCCATGTCTCTAGGGCCCTCACTACTGACAGAGCCTCTTTTTCCCACACCGGCCAGTTTCGTTCAGTTTCGCTGAACTTTTTTGAGATGAACCCGCATGGTTTCAACCTCCCTTCTGGGTCCCTTTGCATCAGGGCCGCCCCGTACGCCCAATCTGATGCGTCACAATGGATCACAAATGGTTTGGTTAAATCGGGGTGGATTAATACCGGTTCTTCAGTGAATCTGCGCTTCAGTTCTTCAAAAGCCCTTTGGCATTCAATTGACCAATCTAATTTTGCTCCCGGGGACCGTACCTTTACTGTTTCCCCCCTTCCCTTTGTCTTTAGCAGTTCAGTTAAGGGCACCGTTATCTGAGCAAATTCCTTTATGAAACCCCGGTAGAAATTTGCAAACCCGAGGAATGATTGCAACTGTTTGCGCGTTTGGGGAGGGCTCCACCCCCTGACATCCTCCACTTTTGCTGGATCCATTGTTATCCCTCCCTTGGATATTCGGTATCCCAGGAAGTCTATCTGTTCTTTATTGAACTCACATTTTGGTAGCTTTGCAAACAGTTTTGCCTCCCTCAATTTCTGGAGCACCTCTCTCACCAATTTGACATGAGATCGTCTATCACGGGTAAATACAATTACATCATCCACAAAGCAAAACACCCCGCGATACAATAGTGGGTGTAACACCTCATTAATCATTTGCATAAATGCTGATCCAGAGCCCTTTAAACCGAATGGGCAGACGGAGAATTCAAAATGGCCGAACGCGCAGGTGAACGCAGTTTTCCACCTGTCCTCGGGCCTTATGCGCAGTTTATGATAAGCTTCGATTAAGTCAATTTTCGTGAACACCCTTGCCTCCGACAATCTCGATAGTAAGTCCTTAGTCAATGGCATGGGGTAGTTGTTGGTGGTGCTCACTGCGTTCAGCCCCCTATAGTCCACGCACAGTCTCAATGAGCCGTCCTTTTTGTGCCTAAACAGCACTGGGGCTCCCAAGGGTGATTCGGATGGCCTTATAAACCCTCGGGCCAAGTTTTTATCAATATATTTCCTCAGTTCCTCCGTCTCCTTGACTGACATGGGGTACAATCTACTCCTGGGCAACTTGGCGTCCTCATTGAGTTCAATCTTTACTTCGACCCTCCTAGGAGGGGGAAGCTGGTCCGCCTCCTTCTCGTCAAACACATCCTCGAAGTCTCTGTATTCAGGGGGAATCTCCTGCACCCCACCCGCCGTGTTTTCTTCCCCCTTGCAACAATTTCCTCCTTCTTCGCTCTGGAATGTTATGCTGCCTTCCCTCCAATTGATTTGTGGGTTGGCTTCCCTTAACCATGGCATCCCCAGTATTACATTGTAAGTAGCCATAGGGGATACAACGAAGGTTATGCTGCCTTCCCAGCTCCCCACTTTGCATCTCACTTCTCCCACTTCAAACCGTGCCGGGGCCCCAGCCGCCACTGACCCATCTAGCTGCGAAAATGCTATGGGGCTCTGCAAGGGGGTTTTCTCACATTTCAGCTCGTCTGCTAACTCTGGGGCCATAATGTTTCTTGAGCAGCCGCAATCCATGAGAGCTTTGCAGCTGGCCCACTTCCCCTCCCCTTCTAGCCTGATCGGGAATACTAGCATTCCTGGGCTGTGACTCACCAGATCTCCCACCGGGGCCCTAGAAGGGGGGTTCTCCTCCGCTCTCTTCCCTGCAGCCGGTCTGAACTTTGGGAAATGGGACTCTCCCCCTTTCCTTTGTCTGCATTCGGCAGCCCGATGGCCCAGGCGACCGCATACATAACAAGGGCCCCTCTGCTCCTTGGGCCCTCCGGTCGGGGCCCTTCCGACCGTGCTTCTCTCCGTTCTCCGACTCTCCTCCTTCGCCCTCGTCTGCTGCGGCGCTGCTCCTTGATGCCTCTTGACCTGTGCCAAGGTCGTCTCGATGCGGCCGGCCAGCTCGATCCATCCACCTATCTCCTCCGGGTCGTCGCGATGAAGCGCCCAGGTCAGGATTTCCTTCCGCAAGCCCTCCTTGAAGATCTGGACCTTGGTGGTGTTGGACCACTCTGGGACCTTCTCCGCCCTCAACCGGAATTCCTCCACGTACTCAGATACGGAACGATGTCCTTGGGTTATTGTTTGCAGCTTTTCCCTCGCCCGGACCCTCTCGAGCGGGTCCCTGAAGCGCGCCTCCATCGCAGCCAGGAATCGCCTCGTAGATCCCAAACATGGGTCGTGCCTGGCGTGGAGCTGAACGTACCACTCCGCCGCTCCCCCTCTCAGTGCTGCGCCCACTGCTCGCACTCTGCTTGCTTCCGATCCGAAGGTAAGGGCGTTATCTTCTAGATATCCCCTCACCATAGTCAGGAAGTATGCGAGGTTCCCGGCTTCTCCTCCGAACTCGATCCTCAGCTCCTCCCTCCTCGGTTGGTATGGAAGGAGCTGCCTTCCCCGGTTCTCCGCTCGCGGTGGCCCTCCCTGGAGCCCTCTCTGCTCCGGGGGCAATTCCTGACGCCCTGTGCCGCGCCCGGCTCCGGCCGGGGGCACCAGGAACGTCTGCTGGGGCGCCAGTCCCCGGGGTCGCTCCTCCTCCTCATCGCTCTCCGCAGCAGCCCTCCAGCTCGTCTGTGTTTTAGGACGTGCCCCGGGTTCCCGGTCACTCCTCTCCCCTGCGCTCCACATCGATTCCCCTCGGGGTGGTGGTTCCTCTAACAGGGGGGCCAGCCTCTCCATCACCTTTGACATCATCGCGAGGGTAGTCTCCATTGATGCCATCTTTTCCTCCAGGCAATCCAATCTCTGCGGGGAGGGAAACTCTAGCCCACTGCTTTCTCTCGTCGCTGCCCCTGCCCCCTTCACTCGCCTCTGTGTGACTCCGTTGGGCTGGGCATATGCAGTCGATGAAGCCAAGGCATTCACTCTCTCCAGCTCCTCTTCTGCATTTTCGAAAGGGGAGGCTGGTTCTCCCCCCTCCGTTGGATCTTCCTCCCGTTGCATAGGGGTACCTCACCACAGCCGTGGGATGGCACCGAAGAATCCTGGCTTAATGTAAGCTCACAGCAGCCGCTCCCAGAAAAGACACAGGACGCCAATCCGTAATCAATCAGGAAACTTTTACTACTGGATGCATATACACAATGAAAGCCAGGATTGGCGCATAGACGCAAGTCAACCCTTATATACCCTCCCCCAAATTCGAATCCCCTTTTCCCGCCTGACAAAGATCCCGCGCAATATTCCCCGCCAAACCACCAACGGGCCCTCCCAAGGCCACCAGCTGCAATCCCTTATCAGTTCTCCATGTCAGGAATCCGGTTTTTTGCGCCAACATCCAAGGCCAGGAACCCGGGTCCTGACATATTACATTCTCTGACAAGCATGTTGTATGATCTTGTAGGGAAACTGTGATATAATGAGTTGGATGTGTGAAATACTTTGTGTTTAACATTTGGCTGCAGCAGTCACAATGCCTGCATGAAAAGTTTCCCTTAATTGTTTCATGGATGTCTGTCTTCATTGTTATAAAATCTGAATGAAGCATGATGTCCCACAAATTTCTGGATCTCTTGTGGGCTATGATGGGTACTGTTTGACAAGCCAGAATGTCCTGTACTAGATACCAGTGAAGATACCTTTTGGGGATTTTTTAAAAGGAGATTTTATTTCTAGAAAGACATTCCTAAAAATCAGGGGATGACCCAAACGTTATGAAACTTGGTGGGCTAACAGTGGTAAATGTGTCCTCCAAGTGTGGCCATTTTCATCCTGATAGTCCTAAAAATGATGGGAAGGAGAACCTAGAAAGCCCCCCCCCCCCCAATTGCCTCCAATGGGGCAGATCTTGCAGCATTTTTCGGCTGTGGACTAAAAAGGGCTGTTCGGGCAATGGCCATTTTCGGGAGGTATGCAAAAAACGAATCTGTGGGTCTGTTGAAATTTGGGTAATAGAAATGGATCACGGTTCAGCTGAATTGCACAAGCCTAGTAGCTACTACACTGGTGCAATCAGTAATTCCTTTCAAAAAATAATTTCATGGGACATTTAAGAGGCATTCATGAGAGAGCTTTATGGTATGCTCTTAACAAACTTAAGGGTTTTTTCCTCTTAGAAAAGGCAACAGAAAGCAATAGGACAGTAATAAGCTACACAAAAAGTAACACAGTATTAGTTTTCCAGAACTAATGAGTAACAGCAACAAGTTACTTTTATGAAATTAAATGGGGAGCATTTAATTTTGGAATTTTCAAAGCCAAAATATTGGCGTTTCTCTCCTTTAACACATAGAAAAATATCTGCATGATTGCAGCCTATCCATGGCCACTCAATAAGACAATGAGAATAAACTGTCCTTACAGTTGTTGCCATACAAATGCCCCCACAATATATGGATGACGGAAAGGGGCAAATACAGAGGTAATAATTTCTGATGGAACAGCAGTTGTGGGTTCATGCTCTCTTTCCCTTCATGTGGTTACAATTACACAAAAACACATGATTCAAAGGAACTAACTTTTTTGCATCAAGAAGTTCCTGTGCCTACGTAAAGTAAAGGTAAAGGTTTCCCCTTGACATTAAATCTAGTTATGTCCAACTCTGGGGGGTGATGCTCATCTTTATTTCTAAGCTGAAGAGCCAGCGTTGTCCTTATACGCCTCCAAGATCATGTGGTTGGCATTATTGCATGGAGCACTGATATTTCTGGGCTTACAAAAGCAGAATTCCAGAAAGACAACTAAAACAGAAATCTTTTTATGAACTCCTATCAACACAAGATCTAGAATGCATGTGCTAGTTCTCACTTCTCCAAGGATCCTACGCACACCCTCTAGCTGAAAGCTATCTAGGGGTCAAGGCTAAATCCATAGGATCTGTATCAATTGTAGTATCCAAGTCAGAACAGATTTGAGTAGTTTTATTTGAATAGTACTTAACAAATGGTTCACAGTGGGCTATCAAATCCTCTAGATTTTGCTCTTGTGATCCAAGGTGTAAAAGACCACGAATGCCTCAAAACAGCTCAACTAATTGACTATTCTCAGACATGATGCTAACTGCATTGCCAGAGTTAGAGTAGGCATTCAAGCAGGCTCTTGTCTATGATTGGTCAGATTCACTCCAAATTATAAAATATTCAATTTTCATATGAATCTGACTTTTTACAGGTGGCACTGAGAGGTAACTTCTAACAAATCATCCTATATCAACCATCTGTCATAATATCTCATAGGGCAGTTTCGTTTCGTTAATTCGTAATTCGTTAAAAATTCGTTATTTTTTTTGTTAACGAAGCGATAACGAACCATTCTGGAGCAACTTAAAAACGAAATGAATTTTTCAATTCGTTTCGCAAATGCTTCGTATTTCGTTATGTATTCGTTTCGTTATTGGTTTGAGGTCATTTCGTTATTATTTCTGCATGTCTGGGGCAAGTTTTATAATTGTTTTTTGTTTAATTAGTGAAAAAAAATTACAATATCACACCAACAGTCAACAACAGAGGGAGAGGGAAGCTTCAGAAGTTTTTTTAGCGTATTGAGCGATCGCGGCCGCCATTAACGAATCGATTCGTTATTGTTTCATTATTGTTTTGTAATTTTTTTACCATTTATGAAATTTCGTAAATATCGAACTTTTTTTAAGGAAAATTTCGGAATTCTTTTAAATATCGAAACGCAAAAACCCCAAAAAACGAATCGATTTTAGAAACAAATTTTTCCGTTTTTACCCAGGCCTAATATCTCACTCTTGTTCTTGTGTTTTGTGGCATAAGGGAGAAGGAAGCAGTCAGTATATATATTGAAAAAACAATAGGTTGTACTTATTTCATATAGGCTGGCAAAGATAAGCTCTTTGCATTTTTGAGAAACTATGTGCAGCAACAGATGATTGGGCAAGTGAATTGTAAGTTTTACAGAGATATTTGGATACTGGCTACAGAAGGTAACACAGCCCCATTGCGTATGTTCACAAGCAAATGAAGAAAAAATAGGAAGCCAAAATCTCTCTCACACACACACACACGCACACCACACTTCTACTGTCATCACTTGTTTGCTATGTCCAAAGCTGCCCTCAGCAGCCTTATTCTGAAGCTAATCTTCCTTTCATTCTGTGTTTATCATTTTCAGACAGTTAACTATATACACTTGCTCAATAGCTCTGGGACTGTAATAACCCAATGCCTTAGGAATATCATACTTGACTTGCTAGTGCAGCTCCATATCAAAAGAAATGAAATCTGGTACTAGGGTGATTAGGGTGTATTGTAGAAAGCTTATACTGGAGTGTGCACAGTCCTTACTTTTTCGTGGTTCTGTATCACATTGGGAAGAGCTCTTCCTCTTCGGGGGCCTTGGCATTTGGGGGGCAAACTACATTAGTATAGATTTAAAGCTCTTTCAACCCTACACAGATATGACACAATGATTTCCCCCTCCCCAACTACCATAGTCACATCCTATGAAATTCTAGGTTTTGTAATTCAGGGAGGTGCTTGACCTCACTAGCAGAGAATTCTAAATGTCTTTACTGAAACTGGAAACCAGGGTTCCATAGGATGATGTCACAATAGTTAAAAGTGGAATTTTGATGAAATGCCCAGAGTGAGCATTCCTTGCATTATACATTCTCCAAATGTGATCTTTGCTTGCATTACACATCTTAGAAGTTGTACTTACTAGCAACACTGTCACATCTGTGTTTACTTATTCATTGCTTGAGCAGCTGATGCAGAGCATGGAAAGTGTTAGTTTATGTTGTGGTATGAGATGAAAATTGTTTATAGTTTAAACTGTGTGGTTTCAGTAATGCATGATCTCCCCAAGGGGACTTGGGGTGGCTAACATGAGCCCAAGCCCAACCAATTACAACAGAAAAAAAATACGACGAAAGATCATAAAATAATACATCAAATAAGTACAATAAAATAAATTTTAAAATCTAAAATAACATAGAGTATAAACAAAATAAAACATTGAACCAAGTGGGCAGGGCCAAATACAATGGATAAGATTTTAAAACCCTGGTTGAGATGGACAAGTAGGGTAATGTCTCTGATGGGAAGTTTGGAGGGGACAAGCAATGGGATTTAATCCCATTGAAGGGTGAACTAAAGTGCATCGTAAGACATTATGTGCTGAATTGGTCAAAGGTAAGGGACTTGTTCAATCCTCGAAGGGACAAGTTTTTAGGCTCTTCCTAAAGGCTGCCAAAGTGGGTGCTTGCTTAATCTCACTGGGTAGCGAGTTCCAAAGTCTAGGGGCCACCACAGAAAAGGCCCTCTCCCTCGTCCCCACAAGCTGTGCTTGCAACAGTGATGGGAGCGAAAGGAGGGCCTCCCCCGATGAACAAAGGGACCATGCAGATGTATAGGCAGAAATGCAGTCACGAAGGTAGTTGGGTCCCAAACCGTTCAGGGCTTTGTAGGTGATAAATTGCACCTTGAATTGGGACCAGAAAATGAACAGCAGCCAATGGAGCTCCTTAAACAGGGGGGTAGACTGCTCCCTGTAATTCGCTCCAGTTAGAAGTCTGGGAGCCAAACGCTGGACCAATGGAAGTTTCCGGGCCATCTTCAAGGGCAGCCCCATGTAGAGTGCATTAGATAGTCCAATCTAGAAGTAACTAGGGCATGGACCACCATGGACAGGTCAGACTTCACAAGGTATGGTCACAGCTGGCACATGAGTTTTAGTTATGCAAAGGTTCTCCCAGCCACCACCGACACCTGAGCATCAAGTGTCAGCGCTGAATCCAGGAGGACCCCCAAGCTGCGGACCTGAGTCTTCAGGGGGAGTGCGGCCCCGTCAAGAACAGGTTGCCACCCTATACCCCGATCTGATGTGCGACTGACCTGGAGGACCTCTGTCTTGTCAGGATTAATCTTCAACCTGTTCACATTCATCCAGACCATCACAGCGGTCAGACACTGGTCCAGTATCATGATTGTAGTTATGAGACGCCACTGAATGTTTATTACTGTTAAATTGTTTAATTTGTTTCTGTGTTAACTGTTTTTAAGTACCTTGTTGATGCCGCATTGAATTTTTGCCTTGATTGTTTGCCTTGTTTTTGCTTGTTGTAAACCGCTGTGAGTCGCCTTAGGGCTGAGAATGGCAGTATACAAATGAAGTAAATAAATAAATAAATAAATAGAATCGAAGAGTTGGAAGAGACCTCATGGGCCATCCAGTCCAACCCCCTGCCAAGAAGCAGGAATATTGCATTCAAATCACCCCTGACAGATGGCCATCCAGCCTCTGTTTAAAAGCTTCCAAAGAAGGAGCCCCCACCACATTCCACTGCTGAACAGCTCTCACAGTCAGGAAGTTCTTGCTCATGTTCAGATGGAATCTCCTTTCTTGTAATTTGAAGCCATTGTTTTGTGTACTAGTCTCCAGGGAAGCAGAAAACAAGCTTGCTCCCTCCTCCCTATGACTTCCTCTCACATATTTATACATGGCTATCATATCTCCTCTCAGCCTTCTCTTCTTCAGGCTAAACATGCCCAGCTCTTTAAGCCGCTCTTCATAGGGCTTGTTCTTCAGACCCTTGATCATTTTAGTCGCCCTCCTCTGGACACAGCTTGTCAATATCTCTCTTCAATTGTGGTGCCCTGAATTGGACACAATATTCCAGGTGTGATTTAACCAAGGCAAAATAGAGGGGGTGCTTTGTATGCAATATTCCTGCTTCTAAGCAGGGGGTTGGACTGGATGGCCCACGAGGTCTCTTCCAACTCTATGATTCTATTATTCTCATAGCTCTAAATCCTTTGGAAAGTCTTCACCTACATGTGTTTTTTGAGGAACTGGGAAGTCCAAGTTTGACTCCAGTTAAGAACTCAATAATAATGTTAACATTATTTCTTTCCTATCTCCCTGAAGGGATTCAGGGCGGTGAACAACAAAGTCAGCAACATTCAGTGATGTACAAAAGAAAAACATATAAATAAACTAGCCGTCCCCTGCCACACGTTACTGTGGCCCAGTCTGGTGATCTGGAAAATAAAGTAATGGTTTCTAATATATGTAATTCCTTTATGCTTGTGGGTAAACAGTATTCCTTGTTGTTTCTTTGTCAGTGTTGATATGGAGATTGTCTGGTTTGCCTACTCTGAAACATGCAACATATAATTGTCCTTATTTAGGGGTCCCTTTCAAATCTATGATACTATATCTGTGTGAATCATATCTATCTGTCTGTCTATCTATCTATCTATCTATCTATGGCTGGACTGCTCTTTGCCAGGAGGACTTTGATTACGTTTTCTTGCCCTGATGAAGGGAGTTGGATTGGATGGCCTTAAGTATTTTCTGTTGGTCGTGGGGGTTCTTTGTGGGAAGTTTGCCCCGATTCTGTCGTTCGTGGGGTTCAGAATGCTCTTTGATTGTAGGTGAACTGTGAATCCCAGTGACTACAACTCCCGAATGTCAAGGTCTATTTCCCCCAAACTCCATCTGTATTCATATTTGGGCGTATTGAGTGCTTGTGCCAAGTTTGGTCGAGATCCATCATTGTTTGAGTCCACAGTGCTCTCTGGATGTAGGTGAACTACAACTCCCAAACTCAAGGTCAATGCCCACCAAACCCTTCTAGTGTTGTCTGTTGGTCATGGGAGTTCTGGTGCCAAGTTTGGTTCAATTCCCTCGTTGATGGAGTTCAGAATGCTCTTTGATTGTAGGTGAACTATAAATCCCAGCAACTACAATTCTCAAATGACAAAATCATAATTTTTGAGTGATGGTCACTCCTTGTGTTGTGAGACTTTTGTTGCCAAATTTGGTGTGATTTTGTTCATTGGTTCTTTTGTTTTTAAGGAACTCATTATGCACAGAGCATTTTTATATATATAGATAATCATTCCACACAAAACTCTTGCAGATCCATATTTAAACCAAAAATAATACATTTCCATTCCATCTCTAATCCAGTCTTAAGCAGTTATATTTTCCTTAACAAAAAGCATAGATCAATGTGAGACTTGCTCTTTCTCAGAAAAATACGTTGGAAGGAATCTTCACAAACATTTCCTGGGGCTTTTCTTCTTCTGCTCAACCCCTTGGTAGCTGCATATAGCATTTCACATTTATTCAACAAACAGAGTATCACAAGAAGGATTGCTACCGTGGGAGGCAGGAATCTCCCCATGCCTCTTTGCACCTGAGTAAATATTAGCTTTTTATGAACAATAAGCAAGTGTTACTAAACAAAGTCAGCAGACGGTCAATTAATGAATATGTAGCAGCCTTTCCACTCGTGTAAGCTTCAGAGAAAAAGAAATAGAATGGGAAGAGCTGTTAAGTGCCTCAGGCCTCTCTTGCATTGAGCACACAAATCTACTAAAGAACTTGCTCTTGTGAAATTTTAGGCTGTTCTTTAAACAGAAGGCTTCCAAAACCATTTTTACCTTCAAATTATGTGTAGATAATAGTACAGAATTAGAACAACGTGTGTTGAAAATAGAACTCTTTCAGTATTGGTTGAGGACTAACAAGCTGAAACTAAACCCAGACAAAGCAGAGGTACTCCTGGTCAGTCATAAGGCAGAATTGGGTATAGGGCTACAGCCTGTGTTGAACAGAGCTACACTCCCCCATGAAGACTCGGGTTCACAGCTTGGGGCTGGCCCTGGAGCCTCAGGTGTAGGTGGTGGCCAAGAGCGCCTTCACACAGTTAAAACCTGTGCACCAGCTGCACCTGTACCTTGAGATGCTAGATCTGGCCATGGTACTCCACACCTTAGTCACATCCCGTTTGGACTATTACAATGCTCTCTACGTGAGGCTGCCTTTAAAGATAGTTTGGAAGCTCGAATTGGTCCAGAGATCAGCCAGTTTACTAACTGGGGCTCCATACAAAGACAGAACCATTTCATAGAATCAAAGAGTTGGAAGAGACCTCATGGGCCATCCAGTCCAACCCCCTGCCAAGAACCAGGAATATTTATTTATTTATTTATTTATTTATTTATTTATTTATTTATTTAAACTTATATGCTACCACTCCCCTGGGGCTTGGAGCGGCTTACAAGAATAGCTAAAATCTAACACAATTTAAAAACAATTTAAAACAAATTAAAACAACTTAAAAACAACCATATCAATATCTTTCAGAGGAAGAAACTGGCAGAACCACCTGAGTATTCCTTGCCTAAGAAAATCCAATGAAATTGATGGAGTTGCCATATGTTGACAGGCAACTTGAAGGCACATGTGGACACACCCAATTTAAAACAATTTAAAAACAACAGTATGAAACATTAAAAGCCTGCATTCAATATTGCATTCAAAGCACCTCTGACAGATGGCCATCCAGCCCCTGTTTAAAAGCTTCCAAAGAAGAAGCCTCCACCACACTCCGGGGCAGAGAGTTCCACTGCTGAACAGCTCTCACAGTCAGGAAGGTCTTCCTAATGTTCAGATGGAATCTCCTTTCTTGTAGTTTGAAGCCATTGTTCCGTGTCCTAGTCTCCAGGGAAGCAGAAAACAAGCTTGCTCCCTCCTCCCTATGACTTCCCCCCACATATTTATACATGGCTATCATGTCTCCTCTCAGCCTTCTCTTCTTCTGGCTAAACATGCCCAGCTCTTTAAGCCACTCTTCATAGGGCTTGTTCTCTAGACCCTTGATCATTTTAGTTGCTCTCCTCTGGACTGCCGTGTTGCGGTAGCTCTACTGGCTGTTGGTCTGCTTCCAGGTTAAATACAAAGTGTTGGTCATTACCTATCATTCCTAAATGGTTTGGGTCCAGCCTATCTGTCAAACCACATCTCCCTATATATACCACCTCGTGCACTGTGGTCAGTGGAGGAGGCCCTGCTCTCAGTCCCACCCTGTCTCAAGTGCGGCTGGTGGGAACAAGAGGGCGAGCCTTCTCCATGATCACTCCCTACCTCTGAAACTCCCTGTCCAAAGATTTAAAAAATTGTTTCTAACCGCCTCTCCTTTAAAACACTTTTTAAAAATTATTTTTTATTTGACACAAACCATCTAATATACAATCAGAAAATATACATTCCAAAATAATGAAACATGTCTAGATCTATATTAAAATGGCAACTTGTGCAAAGTAAGTATAACATACTTTACCATTCACTAGAATTCAAGACATTTTCAAAGCAAAATCCATGCAAACTATTATTAACTAGAATTATTAGTTATGATGTTTTAGAAAAAAACTGTTTCAATCTGGATAATAGCAGTAGGACCACCATCTTCCCCCCCTCCCCTCCCCCCCCCAATATCCTATGCAAAAATCGTAATGTAATTTTTTAAAGAAACTCCTTACAAGGCAGGGACTATATCTTCACAATCAAAAGAACTTCAAAATATGTCTACACACATCATGATTTCACATTAATAAAGATTAACCCCATAAAAATAAGAACAGGCATTAAAGCATTTTCTTGTGATTTGATCTTTCTGACTTTTATGTACACACGTATGGATAACTTTAAAGAAAACCAAATTTGCATAAATTGAAAGATGTTTAAAATCATAATCAAATGTTTCATTAACATTATTCCATCATATTTAACCTTTTCAGGAGTCACTTGTTTCTAATTTTGTAATTCCAGCTTGTCCAAATATTATTACATATTTCTTCCTTTTAGAAAACTTTTGAAAACGCACTTATGTGTTTTAGTGTTTGGAGAGGAGGAAGACTAGCACATCTTAAATCAATCCCATTTATTCGAATCTTATAGGCTGCTACAGTACATTTTAGATTTTTTGATATGTTTTTGGCATTTTCTTATGCATTTTAGTTGCTTTAACTCTCTGGAAAACTGTGTTTTTAGTGTAACTATGTTTATTTAAATATTAGTATTTGTCATTATTTTATATTATTTCTATTTTTAGTAGTCATAAGTCTATTTATGTTGTTTGTATTTGCTTTGATTTGTTTGTCTTTGTTGACTACAACATTGAATGTATGCCTTTTTTGTATGTAAACCGCTCGGGGAGAGAGGGAGGTCTATAAATAAAGTATTTATTATTTATTTATTATTATTACATGTTTGAGGAGAGGAGAATACAGTATTTTACGGTGATTATGGTATTAAGAGCTGTTTGACAGTAGGTGGGATGTCTCAGAGAGTTGTTGATCCTCTTTCCTTGGAGATGTTGCAGATCTTCAGCCAGGAAAGCTTTTACTGTGTGTTGCTGCAAGGTGCACAAATTTTGGCATCCCTCCATCTATATGATTATATGATTCGAAGATGATCATCATTTTCACCACCATTATCATCCTCCCACCTGTTCCCTAGAACCACTCATGATGGCCTTTTCTTCATTTTTCTAATGCATGTAGAAGTCTCGATAATTAAAATTAAATTGAGTCATAGAACGGGTTACCCTGGGAACTCACCTTCCTCCATTTAAAACCTTTTTTTATTTAGACAGGCTTTTAAAGAAAGAAGTTTGTAAAATCAAGTCAGGGGCTCCTGTGATTTTAGCTATATGGATAATTTTAATTGGTTTTAACTGTTTATTTTAATACTGTTTATGTTTAATTCTATTTTAATATTTGTATATTTTTATTGGTTTTATGGTGAACCACTTTGCGTCTCTCATTTGGAGAGATAAAGCAGGATACAAATAAAAATAATAATAAATTAAGGTACAAAGTTATGTATGACTTTCAGTGGTGTTTGATGGCATGTGGAACCTACTTAGAAGCCCCCTGGTTCTGATATAAATCCCAAATTCTTCTTCCAAGAATAAATAATCAGATGTTTATTCCTGCAAGGAATAAATGTCATGAATTTCCCTCTTATCAGAATTCTACTTCTTCTTAACATGGTGGCCCAATTTAGACTTCAATGGACCTTTGATAAATTCATCTGATCACTTATCAAATATGTTACCCAAATCTATGGATCTAACAGCCCTACACATGCACAAAATGTATTTTTATAGCAATGTAAAATGGTTCTGGCCCAGACTACCTGTCCGAATGTATCTCCTGCCATGAACCATCACGAAGTTTAAGAGGCCCTGCTCTCAATCCCACCACTATTGCAAACACGGTTGATGGGGACGAGAGACAGGGCCTTCTCAGCAGTGGCCCCCCACCTATGGAACACCCTCCCTATCAGATTGGCCATCTCCCTCTTGTCTTTTAGAAGGAAAATCAATGACCTGGTTATGGTAAAAAGCATTTGATTAGTGAGCAGCAAGTGGAAGAAGATCACACAACTTATGGCAATGAATTGACCCAGACTGGTTTTTGGATTTTGATTTTAATGGATGTGTCTTAATTAATTGTTTTAATTGTTGTTTTAATTTTTAATATTTTGATTGTACTGTGGTTGTTTTTATGATGCTAACATTGTATGATGCTTTTGTTAGGCCGCCCTGAGTCCCCTTTCGGGAGGAGAAGGGTGGGGTATAAATATAGGAAATAAATTTAAAAATAAATAAATAAAAGCTGGTTTATTGCCTAACATACATCAGTTTAAAATATTTCTGAACTGCCTTTCCCCTTAGTGAATGCTTGAGCTGGTTTACACTGAAACCATAAAAACAATAAGGTATGAGCACTAAATAATAATAATAATAATAATAATAATAATAATAATAATAATAATAATTTTATTCGTATAACCCGCCTCTATCTCCCTAAAGGGACTCAGGGCAGCTTACATGGCGACCAAGCCCAGAATGAACAGAAATTCAAAGTACAAAATTAAAATATGTAAACAGAAAGAGAGAGACCAAAACAACACAGATAAAATCCATACATTAAAATTGAGGGGTAACATTAATCAGAATTTGGAAATGTTGCTAGACATGCTGTCTAAAGGAATGTAGAAGCTGTAATCTGAAACAAAAGTAACTTATCTAAGGTCTTATACTGATCACTAAAAATAGTGGACCAGTACAGTACAGTACAAGGTCTCCTATAACAAGGAAGTCAGTCTAAACTTCTTGGGGGGTGGGGAGTGGTATCTTGAAGATATTGTGATATAGAGGGCCCTTTCTCAGAACATACCTTTTTTATCTCTCTGTAAGAAGTGAGATATGTAATACGATAATATGTAATAAGATAATGCAGGCCTTGCCTCCCAATAGCTTTTTATTGTGAACTCTACAAAGTATCTGTCGAGTGTTGTCGAAGGCTTTAATGGCCGGAATCACTCAGTTCTTGTGGGTTTTTTCGGGCTATATGGCAATGTTCTAGAGGCATTTCTCCTGACGTTTCGCCTGCATCTATGGCAAGCATCCTCAGAGGTGACCTCACCTCTGAGGATGCTTGCCATAGATGCAGGCGAAACGTCAGGAGAAATGCCTCTAGAACATGGCCATATAGCCCGAAAAAACCCACAAGAACTATCTGTCGAGTCATAGGCATGCCCTATGTTAGAGAGGCACAGAGGTTTGCAAATAAGGAAGGTGCTGTTTAGAAGATGTTCAGCAGAAAACTTTTAACTAGAAAGAATTGCATCATTTGTCCACCAAAGCCCAGAGAATTAGCACTTACTTTAGCAAGTTCATCCACCCCACTTGCTGTTCTCACCAGCCTCACTAGGTCTTCTTGCATCTTATCCACCCACCGCTTTATCCTACAGAAATGAAAGAAAGGAGGGGAAAGGAGAAAAGAGATGTCCCATCAGATCAATGGCAAATAGATTTGATGATCAGAAGCACAAATACTGGCTGACAGGTTATCTTCCATGTGGAAGATTGATGCTGAAGTTCCTTTGATATTGCTGTGCATCTGCTCTAGTCCCACTTTCCCACCTCATTCTCCTGTGCTCTTTTGCTCTCATAAAACTCTTCTGTGTAATTCAGATAAAACTTGGTTAGAAAAATTTGCCTCAAATTACTCAGATCTTAGAAAAGAAATAAAAATAAACAAGGAATCTGAAATACTAAAGTTCGTCCTAATGCTTCCACAGAATTTTGAGAAATATACAATGGACCTTTGGTATTCGCTGGGGCTTACTTCCAGAATCCCTGCATAGATACCTAAATCCATAGATGCTCAAGCCCCATTATATACAATGATATAGTAAAATGATATCCCTTATATAAAATGGTAAAATCAAGGTTTAGTTTTTGGATTATTTTTTTAAGGAGAGGAATATTTTCAAACCATGGATAGTCAAATCTGTGGTTATGTGGACAACCAATTGTAATCCAAGTGATTCATTCCCACAGGGGTACTGTGAAATATGCTTTGTATACATGCATAATGTTTTCTTTATGGGGAAACCCTCTGTGCCGTCACACCCATACACTATAAAGTTAAAACTAAGATGTGCTTCTCTCTTTATCCGGGTGAACTGCGGGTGCCTTACTTAGAAGCTTAGGATTCCCAGCAACTGAGGCCACTCCAGATTTGAACATCAAACAGAATATTTATTTCTCAAAGTCCTTGGCAGACTTGGCACAGCTTGTTGAAGTTATAAACACAGTCAACTTGTGAAATCATGTAGATGTTCTTTCCTTCCTTTTTCCTTCAGCTGCTGAGTTAACTCCCCCCAATGGTCGAAAATAATCCTGGGATTCTTTACCCTAGCCCTGAGCTGCTATTATAAGAAAGAGCAGGTCTTTCCCTATCTAAGCTCAAAGCTAGCTTGGAGATGAAGTAATAGAGCCTTTCCCAATGGCAAAAAAAAATCCTATTCTCTGCCCTAGTGCTGAGCTGCTTTTTTTTTTTTAAAGAAAGAACAGGTCTTCTCCTATCTGAGCTCAGCACCAGTTTCAAACGCAAGAGGGTAAATACTCACAATGGCCTGTCCAAGCTGCCTAGCTTGACCACAAACACATCTGAGGCTTTTTCTAAACTGAAGAAGGCAGGAGAGCTTTTCCAAAATGGAGATCTCATCCCCAGGAAAAAGAGCGGTCTCTGGACCAAAGAGATACTTTTTTTAAGCCAATAACAGCAAATGGCTTTGCAGGCTGACTTTAAGCCCCTGTTAATTGTTAACTTTCAGGGTGCTGCTGAGACTGTAGCAACCCTGGGGGGAATGCAAAAGAATGCTATTTCATGCAACTAAGAGGCAATGCAAACCAAGCTCCTGGAAGATGGAACGCCCTCCTTTGTTGGCTTTTTAATTTTTTTCCAACATTAATTTAGATGTATTCTTGAATTAAAAAAAAAATCTTTTTGTTTTACTAAGGTAAAATTCATGCAACACATTCACATTTCATACTTTTCAGGGTTTTTTTTTTTAAAGTTTCTAATCTATATAAATAAAAATGCTCTGCTTGTTTGTGGGATTAACATAACTCACAAATCACTGGATGATTTGACATCAAATTTGGACACTACACCTCACAAAGACCAATGAGTGACCATCATTCAAAAATCCCCCAAACAAACAGCAGAAAGGACTTCAAATCACCCAAATCCACAGTGGGTACACTGCAGATGCATGGCCTCTCCCCTTCCTACACGAGGGAAAGAGTGGGCCGTTACAAAAAGGTGAGGCAAGCAGGCGTGAAGTTTGGCCAGTAAATGCCTAATGACCCAAGTTGTGACCAACAACCATAAAAATTAAAAGAAACCACCGAAAAGAACTCATTAATCCTAAAAAAAGCAGAGGACGACACAGAGCATGCCCGCAGATGTGGGGGGTGCATGTGCACAAGAGAGCTCCTCCATTGTCTCTCTTGCTCTCTCTCCTCAGCTGTCAGGCTGGCAAAGTTCTCTTCACTCTTGCCGCTTGCTTTCTCCACCCCCATTTTCTTTTCTTCATCCCCGAAAGAAGCAGCAGCCGGCAGGGAAGGGAGGGAGGAAGGAGGGAGGAGGCGGGAGGGAGGGAGGTAGAGGGAGTTTGGCCAAAGGAGGGAGGGAGCCCCCACTCGAGGGGGGAGGAGGCTGCTGCTCCAGCGGTGCGTGAGGGAGTCGGTTCAGGGTGACATGGGCTCAGCGCGGGGTGTAGTGGACCACCTCTACAATCATCCCCATTGAGTCACATGGCAAACTCCCCACGCTGCCACCATGAGTGCTCTCCCTCCCTTTGGCCATAAAGGTGTGTGTGTGTGTCTGATATAGATTATTATTAAGCTGAGGCTGGCCATCTGACCAGAGTGCTTTGGTTGAGCTTCTCCCTTATGGAAGAAGGGGCAGGACTGGATGGCCCTTGGAGGTCTATTCCTACCCTACTATTCTATTATTACTATTATTACCCAGAATCTGAATGACCATCTGTCAGGAGTGCTTTGGTTGTGCTTCTCCCTTATGGCAGAAGGGGCTGGACTGGATAGCCCTTGGAGGTCTCTTCACTCCCTTCCCTTCCCATTGCTTTCTGTTCTGGACTTGGCATCACCAAAAGGGATCCCCAAGAAGATCCTTCCCGCAGGAGGAGGAGGATGACCCTGATGGGTCAAGCCTGCCCCTGAGCATCGACAGAGTGCCACAAGAGAGTGGTGCATGTCCCTTAGGCCTTTTAGGAAGGCAAAGCAAGATACACCCCTGTAGAATTACAGGCAGTCTTCCAGCTACGAAGAAGATTGGTTTTCTAGGTTTGCTCTTCGGTTGCTTTCACATGGAATATATGGCAGTGCAGACTCAGATAACCCAAGGCCCTTCCACACAGCCCTATAAGCCAGAATATCAAGGCACAATAACCCACAATAACTACTTTAAACTGGGTTATCAAAGGGCCCTTCCACACAGCCCTATATCCCAGAATATATCTGAGGGCCAACTTATCCCCCTACCAACCCCAGAGATTACTTCGGTCCGAACACCAAAATTTGCTTGAAGTCCCCAACATCCGGACTTATCATCTGTCCTCTACTAGGCAGAGAGCCTTTTCGATTGTGGCCCCTTATTTATGGAATGCCTTCCCAGTTGAAACCCGATCTATCTGAGACTTACTTGCTTTTCGGAAAGCCTGTAAAAGCTTTCTCTTCCGACAAGCTTTTGATGGGTGAATAACTCGGGACTATGTCTGTTCCTGTTTTTATTGTATTTTAAAGTTAATTGTATTGTTTTAATCTACTACTGTAAACCGCTCTGAGCCAAATTGGGAGTCAATAAATAAATAAATAAATAAAAATATCAATGCAGAAAAACCCACATTATTTGAATGTGGACTCAGGGCCCTTCTACACAGCCCTATATCCCAGAATATCTGCTTTGAACTAGGTTTCCTGAGTCCACACTCAGATATTGTGGGATTTTCTGCCTTGATAAGGAAGGAAAGAAATAGGTTGAGAAGGAGGAAAGGAGAGAAAGAAAGAAAAAAGAGAAGAAAGGAAGAGGGATAGAAGGAAGGAGAGAAAGAAATGAGAAAAAGAGGGAGGGAAAGTTGGCCGCAGCAATGCATGGTGGGTATAACTAGTTTAAAATAAAACAAATAAAATTAAAAACAAAGGCATATGCCTGTTCCAAATACAGTAGATATATTGAATCAACAAAGCTTGCATAACTTTTGACGTATCAAATTACTACTATTTTAAACACATCTACTCTATTGGAGATAAACGAATGGATTTAGGCCAATAAGAAAATTGTCTGTTCTATCAGTTGTCTTAGACAGTTGATGGTTCTTCCAAAAATAGTAGAATAGGCAGCCTAACCTACCTTATCCTCATGCTCTTTAGAGACGCATTTGCATTATGAAATTAGAGCACTATTATTCCACTCTCACTGCCATGGTTCTGCAAAGCGTTCATCAATGGTTCTCAACCTGTGGGTCCCCAAGGGTTTTGACCTACAACTCCCAAAAATCCCAGCTAGTTTACCAGCTGTTAGGATCTCTGGGAGTTGAAGGCCAAAACATTTGGGGACCCAAAGGTTGAGAACCACTGGTCTAATGGTATTTCATAGGATACAGCCAGTTAAAGGGACAATATAGTGCTACAATAGGGTTACAGCCTGTGTTGGATGGGGTCACACTCCCCCTGAAGACACAGGTTCGCAGCTTGGGTGTGATCTTGGATTCATCGTTGAGCCTGGAACCCCAGGTCTCAGCGGTGACCAGGGGAGCATTTGCATAGTTAAAACTTGTGCGCCAGCTGCGCCCGTACCTTGGGAAGTCTGACTTGGCCACGATAGTCCATACTGTGGTTACATCCCGTATAGACTACTGCAACGCTCTTTAGGTGGGGTTGCCTATGAAGACTGTCCGGAAGCTTCAAATGGTCCAACGCTCGGCAGCCAGGTTACTAACAGGAGCGGCACTCAGGGAGCATACAACTCCTCTGTTGAGCCAGGTCCACAGGCTGCCTGTTTGCTACCGGGCACAATTCAAAGTGCTGGCCTTAGCCTATAAAGCCCTAAACCGTTCTGGCCCAACTTACCTGTCCGAACGTATCTCCTCCTATGAACCAGCTAGGATGTTAAGATCGTCTGGGGAGGCCCTGCTCTCGGTCCCGCCTGTATCACAAGTATGGTTGGTGGGGACGAGAGAGAGGGCCTTCTCAGTGGTGGCCCCTTGGCTGTGGAACGCCCTTCCCACAGAAATTAGAATGGCCCCCTCCCTGTTAGCATTTTGGAGGAAAGTGAAGACCTGGTTGTTTGAGCAGGCATTTGAATAGGCAGTGTAACTAATATAGAAATATGGAACAATTGGGTGATGAGACTGGATCTTGATTTTAACTATGAGACAAGATGAGATGTTATGATGTTCATTGATTGTTATAATGTTATTCTTTTAAATTGTTCTTAACTGTTTTTATCATGTTTAAGTATTGTATTTGCTATTGTTAACCGCTCTGAGTTGCCCTGAGGGCTGAGAAGAGCGGTATACAAATATAGTAAATAAATAAATAAATAAATAAATAAATAATCTCCCTTCCCTCCATTGTTTTAGAGCATATTCAGTTCTAGCTGTGAAAACAAGCTCTAAAGGCTGTGGTAGCGGGGGCCTTACCATATTCATTTCAGTCAATCTACACATGGACATTCAACCTTTGGATAGTTCCTTCCCACAATATATACAGGCCCTCCTCATTAAGAGCATGTATTTTAGTTATGTAATCTGTATAAATGTTTATTTTCCACTTAGATTATCAAAAAATGGAGACCCTAATAATGTCTGGCTTAGACTATCTGAAACTCTCACATGTTTGGAATGCCAATACTCCTCCACAAAGCTCCTCTTGTGTGGAGACTTTAATGCTAGAATTGGGACGGGTGTTAAACAAGTGGAAGGCACTAACTTCGGACAAGATTGTCAGGTTACATCTGCTGACAGGGTCTCTCGAGACACAATCAGAAACAAGGCCGGTCTGAGTTTCTTAGAGGTACTCTCCTTGCATCGATTGCACTGCCTCAATGGAACCCAGCATTCCAAACATACACTTAGAAACAAGGATAGTACTGTCACTGCAAGTCTAGCTCAGATGAGGGCTTCGTATAAAGCACTCTTAAAGCAGGAAAAAGACACACATGCTAGAGTTCAGAGGAACCAATTAGAATTAGCTGTGTCGGGGGAAATGAGAAGCGGTTTTGGGATATTATGGTCAGGCCAGTAGTCCTTGGACATATTTCAACACAACAATGGTTTGATCATTTTAGTAAGCTCTACTTCTTCAGAAAATCATCCTACCAGTGTTCCCAATACCACCTGTTTGCCTTACTGGCCCCCTGTGTCAACCTCTGGGGTGAAGAAATTGATTGCAAACCTTTCTCTGAGTAAGGCCCCAGGGGAAAATATGATGCCCTCAGAAATATTTTTTAAAAATTCAAAGTGGTGGGCTCCAGTATTAGGCAAAGTGTTTCTCGCAAATCAATAACACAGGCATAATCCCAGAGGGGTGGAAACACAGCATAGTTGTCCCCATTTATAAGAAGGGTGATAAACAAGATCCCAACAACTATCGCCCTATTAGCCTCGTAGATATTGACTCTAAGTTATATAGTAAAACAAATTAGAGGGCTGGGAATTCAATAATCAAATCATTCACCCTGAACAGGCTGGCTTCAGAAAAGGACAGAGTACAATTGACCAGTGTCTGACCTTGTATTTCTTAGCCCAACAAGCAACTGCTGGACCTACCAAACACCGATTTGTTGCCTTTGTCGACTTAGCAGCAGCTTTTGATTCCATCGACAGAAACCTGTTGTGGCATAAGCTGGCCAACACCAACATGGAAAATCACCTAATCAAGGCACTTTATTCTGACACCATAGCTAGAATAAGAGTTGGTACTTCTGGCTCATTAACTGACCCCATTCATACTAATAAAGGAGTAAAACAAGGGATACTACTGCTAGCAATACTCTTTAATCTATACCTGAATGATATAATACCTGCACTCTCAGGGCCAGAATTTTTCCCACCTGCAGTAGGATCCAAGACAATCTCCATTCTATTATATGCGGATGATATGGTTCTAATCTCAGTTACCCAAATTGGCCTGAGAAGACTGCTTTCTAAGCTTGGTGCATATTGTTCTAAAGAAAAGATGAATATCAACTATAATAAAACAAAGGTAATCTTGTTTAGAAGAAGACATTCTCAACACAGATGGTCCATCAGGGGTCACTAAATAGAACAATGTCAGGAATTTAAGTACCTTGGAATCCATTACATGGAAAAACTATCCTGGTAACCCCATATAGAACACACTAAAGCAGTAGCTTTGAAATCTGTTGGAGCAATACTCAGATTCTACAACACTGCAGGGGGGCATCTACTTGTCCCAGCCCTTAAAAGATTTCAGAGTAAAGTTATAGCCCAGATTTTGTATGGTTCTGCCATCTGGGGATGGGATGAGTCTCAGACAGTGAAACCGGAGGCTCCCCAGAATACATTTCTTAAGAAACTACTGGGACTCCCACCAGGCACCCTGGCAGCAGAGGTTGGTCTCCCCTCCATTCTATCACGTGTTCATTTCCTCAGTGTTCTCCCCAAGGGATGTTTTGAACAGCTAGCAAAATGCAAAGTCTGGAATACAAGATACCAGAAGCTGCTTGAATTTCACCCCACTCTGTCTGAAAAGCCCTCTATCCTGAACTCAAGGGAGAAGCTCCATGAATATATTTTAATCACTGTGTCCACCACGACAGGCAGGCTATTAATAATTCCAAATTCTCCCGCTGGTTTAGACTATACAAACTTGACTATGATAGGGGTATCTACTTAACTAGGCTCATATTTCCAAAACTTAGGCAAGCCTTCACAGCCCTTCATTTTCAAAGTATGCCCTCAGCAGTGATTGATGGAAGATACATGGGCACCCCTCTGGCTCTTCGTTTATGGATTTACTGCACTATTTGTTTTTCTGTCTTCTGTACTCTTAGCCAAGAACCAAAATCTTGGGGTCTATTCTTCATCTCCTCCAAACCAACACTGTGTCAGAAAAGATTTTCTATCTCTTGGCTGACACTAACCCTGTGGTTACTCACAAGGTGTCTCTTTTTGCCTTGGCAGCACGGAAAATCCGGGCAAAACTAATATCTGATATTGCAGTCAACTGTGCTGGGAATGCTTTTAACTAATAGTGGCTGTTTATGTAGTTTTAATAATGCTATTTCTATTTGGTTTTACCTGGTTTTTAACTATGCAGGTGCGAGTCCATACAGTATGTAGTATTTTAAAGGTGCATCTTGCCATCAATACATGTAACATTTTAATGATTTATATGATTTTATTGTGTATTTTATATTGTATTTGGTAATCTGGTGTTCATGTATTTATCTATTTGCCTTGTATGTGAAAGACCCATGGTCTAAGCATCGAATAAACTGAACTATATCTAGCCTTAGGTATGTAAAGGTGGAGAGCCCATAGTTATAATATCAAAAAGAACACAAATAAAATTTGGATGCATTTAGAGGAAACTAAGTAAAATACACAGCACTTGAACTCACCAGGATAAAAAGCATTCTCCTTGTCAAAAAAAGCAAATGTCTAATCAAAGATATACCAAGCTTTACTGCATTTTAGCTTCTTAAATGTCTCAAGAAAGAGGGGTTAGGGAAAACAAGAGCCCGCTGGGCACCAAAATGCTTGTCTGGTGTTTCTTTGAATGCTAGCCTGTGGTGTGTATCTGCTTGACAGCTGCTCATGGTCAGAGTTTATTAAACAACAAGAAAAATGTCACACCAAGTGTGAAGTCTGGGGCCTTAAGAAGACAGCAACAGATTTCTTGCTGTTGTTTAGGACATCAGCTCAACAAAGGTTCAAGTAGAGGGGTTTCTTTCCAAATGTTCAAGTGGAACAATAAACTGCAGTAAAAAAAATGTCAAAAGAAAGAAAAGCAGAGGATAATGAGCGTGGAGAGAGTAAAAAAAAAAAGCAGGAGTTAAAACTCATTGTTGCTGTGTGCATTCAAGTCATTCCCAACCCATGGCAACCTGAATGTGAACTATCACAGGATTATCTTGGAAAGATTTATTCAGAAGAGGTTTGCCATTGCCTTCCTCTGAGGCTGGAAGTGTGTGACCTGCCCAAGATCATCCAGTGGGTTTCCATGTCCAACAATCAAACATTCCACAAAAATTATCTTGAAAATGATAAAGTATGCTATACTTTATTTTCTACAAGTTACCATCTGCATACAGATCTAGATATGTTTCATTATTTCTGAATGTATATTTTCTCATTATATATGAGATTGTGTCAAATAATTAACAAAAAATAAAGGAAATAAAGAAAAAAGAAAAAATAAAAAGCTGCATCCTCTAGCCTTCTTCTGATCTTTACAGTTCTGAGTGGTATACAATTTATTTGAACAAATTGTATGCTGGTCCCACATTTGTGGGTTTGACTTTTGTGAATTTGATTATTTACAGAATTGATTAAAATATTTTCCCTAGGATCTCTAGGTATTTCAGTGTGACTGTGTTGGAAGTTCACCGTAGAGTCATGCTGGGAATCCTACCACTTCATCACATAGATCTTGACATCAGCCGGGAAGTAGCAACCAATAGTGAAAGGACCAAGGCAGTGACATCTCCAGCTCATCCCCTGTTTGGATATCAGCCAGCACATCAACGACTTAAATCAAGAAATAGTTTTCTAAGATCTACAGAGACACTCGCTGGAACACCTCAGCAAGCGAGAGTCCAAAAGTGGCAGGCTCAAACCCAGAACCTCAATCAATGAGAGACACAGAAAACTGGCACACAGAAAACTGGGTACAAAGTGGAATCCACAACATGCGAGTGTGGAGAAGAGCAAACCACTGATCAACTGCTGCAATGCAACCTGAGGCCTTTTTTTTTTTTTTTTGTCGTGTCAGGAGCGACTTGGGAAACTGCAAGTCACTTCTGGTGTGAGAGAATTGGCCGTCTCCAAGGATGTTGCCCAAGGGATGCCCGGATGATTTGATGTTTTTATCATCCTTGTGGGAGGCTTCTCTGGAGCTGATAGAGGGAGCTCATCCGCCTCTTCCCGGATTCGAACCTGCAACCTGTTCAAACCTGCAAGGGCTTTAACCCACTGTGCCACCGGGGGCTCCAACCTGAGCCCTGCCACATGCACAATGGAGAACCTTCTTGCAGCAACACGATAGGCACTCCAAGTGGCCAGCTACTGGTCAAAGGACATTTAATCAACTACCAAACCTTGCAAACTTTGTGTTTTGTTTGTCTGTTTCTTTGTTTGTCTGGTCTGCCCTTGACACGATAAATAAATAAATCACATAGATTAAATTCCACTGATTATTAAAATTATGGAAGCCCCTGTTCCTACCACATTCGTTTGGCCTAAGTGTAGGAGAGAGCAGTCTTTGCATAGCTTTAAATGTGGAGGCCAACAGTCTTTTACAACATTTCAGGAGGAGGTGGGGAAAAGGATTTTTTGAAACCAACTGGAAGTTTGGCCTTTCCTGTAATGCAATGGCATTTGTTGCTCCCAAGTTTAAAATGTGGGAGGAGAAGTTGTGGGAGGAGCTAAAACACCCACCCGGTTAGGAAGAGTT
The DNA here is from genome assembly GCF_037176765.1 of Anolis sagrei. Lineage (NCBI taxonomy): Eukaryota > Metazoa > Chordata > Lepidosauria > Squamata > Anolidae > Anolis > Anolis sagrei. The sequence goes on from NC_090025.1 coordinate 89,212,967, forward strand.
CCATTGCCCCCACTACCTTTTCCTCATCGAGCAAGAGAGGAGTGGTGTTGTAAGGAGTGTGTGGGTGTATGTGTGGAGGGGGGTTGTTCTAGGGCATTGTCCACCCTCCTCCTTCTCCTATTTTCTGTATATGGGGCCCCCACTTATCAGAGGCAAATGGGATTAATGCAATTAGTGACCTTGGTGAGCATTGGAATAGCCTTGCAGCTTCAAAGCCTGACTGCAATTATGCAATGATGCAAGTATCCAGATCTTTGGGACTCAGAAGCTGGATTATATGGCAGCTTTTGCAGATGGGGCCCCCACTTATCAGAGCCAAGTGGGAATAATGCAATTGGCAACCTTGATTAGCATTGCATAGCCTTGAAACTTCAAAGCCTGGCTGCAATTATGCAATGATGCAAGTATCCAGATCCTTGGGATTCATTAGCTGGAGTATATGGCAGTGTAGATGGGACCATACATTGTAGATGGGGCCCTCACTTATCAGAGGCAAGTGAGAATAATGCATTTGGCAACCTTGATTAGCATTGAATAGCCGTGCAGCTTCAAAGCCTGGCTGCAATTATGCAAGTACAGTGTTCCCTCATTTATTCTGGGTGTTCCATTCCAGGAACACCAGCGATAAGTGAAAATTCACGATGTAGGGATGCCTGGCTCCCCCTCCTCTTTCCTGTCCTCTTCCTCCTTCCTAAATCTCAGGCAGAGAGAAAGGGAAAGAGCGCACTTACCCAGCTGAGGCCTGCTGTTGCTGCTGACAAGCTTTCCCTCCCTCCACCTCCCAGCCTGCCTGCGCAATAAGGAGAACCAGCTGGTCCCCAAAGAAGTGAATGGGCCCGAGGCCGGAGGCCCAAAGGCTCTGGAGGCGGAGAGGACAGAATCGAGTGGGCTAGGGCCCACTCACCTCTTTGGGGACTAGTTGAGCCAGGGAGTTTTGGCAACAGTTACATATTTACACTGTTAGCTGTGCACAGCCTGCAGAGAGAGACAGTTCTTACTTTATGAGCTGCTAGAATCAGTTGCATTGACTCACACAATGTCCTTTGAATCTCTCTCAAAGTACATTGACTGAGTCAATGCAAGTGTTCTCATGACTGTATATATGTTGCTCTGCACTCCTTGCTCTTTACTGATCATCTGTGTGGCATATTTTCTTTCTCTGGCAAGACAGTGTGTGGCCTGGTAAAACATGAACTATGTGTGATTTCCATCCCACCACAATACCGAGCCATTATTTTAATACATTTCTTCCCATTTTTCTCATTACATTCATAGTTGCATATCCCTAATACAAAATAATTTGTTTCATACAAAGACATAAATGTGGAGAGCTACACACATCATAAGAAAAGTTCGCATTTAAGCAATTCAAAACATGACTAAGATAAAGCATTTATATAAGAGTATTTCATATAAAAGTTACAGGACTTAATTAAGTTGGAATTCCTTGATTGCCATTGTTTCCTGAAGGTGCTTTATTAAAGTTTCTTAAAAGTCGTTATAACATTATTGCTCACACAAAGGAAATTAATCAAACACTCAGATTAGGCTATTGCTGTCATGCTCCAAAATCTAGTTATTAAGTCACATGCTTTTGCATACATATAAAATCAGCTTAAGAAAAGTCTTTAACACTTGCGCACATACAAAACAGCATAAAATTCAAATTTTCTCCTAGTCATAGAACCATAGTTGAAAGGAACTATAAGGGCCATCTATCTCAGTCCCCTGACATGAAAGAACACATTACTGAAAGCATTCCTAAAAGATGCCCTACCAGCCTCTGTTTAAACACTTCCAAAGAGAGCCCATCGTGCTCTGAGGTAGTGTATTCCCATGCTCAATAGCTCTTATGCTAAAGAAACACTTCTTAATATTTAAGTGGAATCTCTTTTAAAATCTCTTTTAAAAGTTGAAACATGTGCACCAGCTGCGACCATAACTCAAAAAGTCTGACTTGGCCACAGTGATCCACACCTTAGTTATATCTAGAATGGATTACTGCAATGCACTCTACGTGGGACTGCTTTTGAAGACGGCCTGGAATCTGCATCTAGTGCAAAGTTTAGCAGTCAGATTACTAACTCGGGTATCTATAGGGAGCATACCATGCCCCTATTAAAGCTGCTCCACTAGCTGCCAACAAGTTTCCAGTTCCAATTCAAAGTCCTACACGGTTCAGGTCCTATCTTCATGACCACATCTCTCCCTATGAACTGGCATGGGCTCTTAGGCTGGGTAGGGCCTCATCTTGGTCCCACCTTCATCTCAAGTGCAGTTAGTGGGGAAAAGGGACAGGACCTTCTCGGTGGTAGCCCCATGGCTTTGGAATGCCCTCCCCAAAGAAATTAGGCTAGCCCCCACATACCAATGTTGTTGAAAAAACTTGAAAACTAGGCTTTTAAGCAGGCCTTCAAACAGGGTTAACATGATTTTCTGCTGCTGTAGAGGCCAGGATACAAGGGGAGCAACAGCTTCAAAAGGGGGGGGAGGCAGGGAGGGGACTTGGGGAGGCCCACCAACCATTCAGTCCCCAAGTTAGAAAGTTTGCCCATGCCGGATATGGATCAATAAACCTTTGACTGTCTGCATTAAGATTTTTATACCCATCTAAAATATAAAAGAAAGATAATAGAAACATAGATGCAAGATCAATATGTTACTCTACGTGGGAATGTCCTCAATCATAGCAAAATTTCCCATAGGATATATGTATTGAATGAAGGATCAAGGGAGGATGAATGGGAAGAAGGCAAACGCTCTCAGACTTCTCTGAGATTACAATTGTATGGAAGATCAACCGTGATGAGAACCAAAGATAACATGCATATTATATATATATATACACCAGAGTTGATGAGTTCAGTATCCAGTCCATTAAGATACAAAACGATATACAACTACTTAAGTTGTATATCAACATCCTAATGTGTGATAGATTAGTCACCCAGCACTACTCTCAAAGTACTCTGATCAAAATGCAAAAGCAGAATACATCTCCTTTAATAAAATAAATGCACTAATTTCCATGGCACTTTATGCATGGAAGAATATTATCAGCTGTGTTTAACCTCTGAGGTTCACATCCTGACTAATTTATATCAAAATGAATTTTCCCCAAAACTAATAAGCATTAGATTTAGCCTTAGAAAAAGAATCATAATGAGATTAAAATATGGCAGATCAGATACTGGTAAAGAAGAGATTAAAGGTTTAAAGTAAAGAGGATTAATACAAATGAGGATAAAAATTAGAGGTGTGAAGAATGTTTAAATGTCTACTACCAGGGCTATTCTGATTGGCCTCAGCAAAAAATCTGTTTAGGTTGTACAATCTGTGCCTGTAGTAGTGGGAATCATGTACTTGGAGTGCAACTCCCAATAGTCCTAGAGAACATATTCAATGGGATCTGCAATTAATGAACATCTAAAGGACTGCAAGGTTCCCTTCCCTGCTTTATACTGTTGTTGTTGTTGTTGTTGTTGTTGTTGTTGTTGTTGTTATTATTATTATCTTTATTTGTACCCCACTAGCATCTCCCGAAGGACTCGATGCAGCTTACAAAGGCCAAGGCCTCAAAACACAACATAACAATACAAAACCTAAAGCAAATTGAAAACAATTAAAGCAATATTAAAACAACAAGCAATACACAATACACCAAGACACAATAAAACTGGGCCGGGCCAGAGTAATGGGTACAGAATTAAAAATGCTGATGTGACAGATAATATGTAAGGATTATAGTGTAAGTGCAGTGTGCGGTGTGCAGTAGTCTTAATTCTAATGAAGTGCTTCTGGGACTTGTTATTGGAGTTTTCCTATTCAGGAAAGGCACATCGGAACAGTCAGGTCTTCAAGTTCTTTCTAAAGACTGCCAATGTAGCGCCTGTCTAAGATCTTTGGGGAGGGTGTTCCAGAGTCGGGGGGCCACCACAGAAAAGATCTTGTCTCGCGTCCCCACCAACCTACATAGTGTTTGAATGTAGATATATTCTACATTATATGCAAGCATGAGAACAAAGATCTTGATCTTATGAATGCCCATGTGTTACAGATGCCAGTTTTTATGAATGCCCCATATAACAACATTCAAATTAAACTGAGTCCAGATTATTCTTGAGCACTGAAAAATACTTCCATAAATTACATTGTTTTAGATACAAGACCAGCAGTGGTCTTGTATCTAAGGTACAGCATCATGTACTCATTACTCTTGCCCATGCTAATCCTGCACCACAGCCTTATTATTGCTTCAGCAGTAACATTAGCCACAACCTCCAAGACTCGTTTTAGTCCCCCTTTTAAAGCCTATTTTGTTCAGCCAATATCTCCTTCATATTACACAATAATAAAACTTGGCATCATGTGGAATCCTACTTTGACAAGGCACTACAACTCTGCTGGAGAGTTTGAAGTACACACACACACAAAGACAAGATGCAACCATCATTGGCTCAAAGCAGCATGAGAAATCAACTGAACAAGACAGGTTTTGTTGATTTGGTTGTCAGATAAAAGTTAAAGTTGTACATAGTGCCTGAAGATCCCTGTGAACACAGAATAGTTCTAAATTCTATTTTTTTAAACTAAAAAGCAAATTGGTTCACAGTTCAAATGTGTCAAATAATAGTATTTTAAAAGTTGGTAAAGAAAGGATTGCCTAAAGAGGCGTGGAGAATTATGAGAAATCCATCTATGGATATGCTTGTTAATTTGGTAGACTACCTTGTAGAAGTGGCATGCCAAATCCTATCTGGTGTCTGAGCTCATGGATATGGTGGAGTACAAGTAGAATAGTTCATTTTTACAAAAACAGATATTTCACTTGCAATATATATATATATCAGACAACCACACTTTATAAAATGTAAAATAAACACAAAGCATATCTACTTCTTTACTCATACCCCTACATCAGTGAGTTTCTCCAATGAGTCAGTAGCGATTATCGACTTTATAGCAATAATTCATTTATGAATTTGCCTCTGTTTGTTTAACTAAAGGGCAAACTAATGACTTGAACATCAATGTAAATCTCAACTCAGTGACAGTTACACCATCATAAAATTCATTCTTTCTAAATAATCAAATCTGTGTTGGAAAAATTAGGAATCTCCACATTTAGATTTATCTTCTTTTCACTGAGATAAGCACAACTCAGATGACATTTAAAACCACTCAATTTTATACCACTATTGTGTATGCAATAATGTCTTAATATGGTTTTTGCAATTAGTTTTAAGACTGAACTCTAACTTGTATACACACTGCTCTTGACATTTATTTATTTATTTACTTCGCTTATATACCGCAATTCTCAGCCTAATGGCGACTCATTGCGGTGTAATGGCGACTCATTGCGGTGGCGACTCATTACATTGTTAATAAGTAAACCTAATGTGTCTTTTCCCCTTCTATAATTGAAGAAGTCCTAACTGCACATTATCTAACTGCATCGTTTCCCTAATTGTATAGTTGAAGGACCACCTAAATACCCAAAAGGTGTCAGATCCCATTTGATTTTGAAGCTAAGCAGGGTTAGAACTTAGATAAGAGGCTGGCAATAAAAACATTGTCTAGCTAAGGTTTTAAGGAAGGAACTGACAAAAGCACCTCTGAATATTCCTTCTTAAGAGAACCCTATGAAATCTATGGAGTTACCAAAAGTCAACAGGCAACTTAAAGGCACATACACATGATTAAAGAAGTCCGGTTCATACACAGCAAGGCATTCTAGATTTACAGAACACTGGACAGCTCCAAGTAAGAAATGCTTTGCCCTGATAAAATTCGGAAGTTGACTGACCTAATATAAGTCCTGTTTCTCCAGATTATGTCTCTCAGGCTCCCCTAAAATGACTGAAAAGTGTGACTTCTTAAAATAGAAAATCTCCCGATCTGGAGGTATATCCTAAATTGTATGCCTCCTCTGCTGTTGGGAAAGTGTTGTAAAGTGAGAACTACTTTACTCATTTGCTGAAAAAGGTTTGAAGACAGAGCATACATGAGTGTCTTGGCTCAAGGTTCAGAGGAGGACTGACTGATACTTCTAGTAAGTAAATTTCTGTGCTGGGTTGCAAAGAAATCCCTAAATGGAAGTTCTATTGGTTAATATGAGAGGCATTCAATGAGACAGCTGTTGTGGCTTTTTAAAAAAAAATGTCAAAACCTTAAAAGAACCCCTAAAATCAGTAGATGAATTAATATTTCTGAATGTTGGTAAGAATGATTCCCTGTTATCTTGTGTCATTGTATAGAAAATTCAAGGAGATATCTCTTTCAGTTTTTTTAAAAAAAGTTGTTTATAAAAACTTTGAAAGTTCCCCCAAAGTCTGTGGATATGTGAAATTTGATGGGCTAACTATGATAAATGTGTTCTACCATTATATCAAGTTTAACCCCAATAGCTGTAACAATGAGGGAGAAAGAAGCCCCTGAAGTTTCCCTACTTGTGAAGTTTCCTTACTTCGTTACTCTCGTTATAGTAATGAATTTTTCACTTATGATACTTTAGAAACACTTTAGAAATGAAACACCACCACCCTCTAATTTTGTAATGAATTTTGAAACTTACTTAATCAATCGCATAGCCCTAATAGTTTTATATATCCCTTACTTAGACTTCCAGTATGATGGAATGATTTGAGCACTGGATTATGATTCTGGAGACCAATTCCCTACTTGGCCATAGAAACCCAATGTGTGACCCTAGGCAAGTCAACACTTTCAGCCTCCCCCAAAACAGTAATAGGTTCACTATTCCGTTACTGGATGGCTGCGTGCCAGCAGGTTGAGGGTGAATCCAGCAAAGACGAAGATCCTATGGCTGGGTGGACCGGGCAGTGGGGACATCCATCTGCCCACCCTGGATGGCGAGGCGTTACGCCCGTCATCATTGGTAAAGAGTCTGGGAGTCCTTTTGGACCCTCTGCTAACAATGGAGGCCCAGGTCTCCGCCGTGAGCAGAACTGCCTTCTTTCACCTGCGGCAGGCTAGACGGCTGGCCCCCTACCTGTCCAGGGACGACCTAGCTACAGTGATCCAGGCCACGGTCATCTCAAGACTGGACTACTGTAACGCCCTCTACATTGGCCTCCCTCTGTCGGTGATTCGGAAGCTCAAGTTGGTACAAAACGCAGCTGCTTGGCTTCTTGCGGGAATTCCGATGAGATGCCACATAACACCAATCTTACTACAGCTGCATTGGTTACCAATTGAGCACCGGACCACTTTCAAAGTGATGGTACTCACCTTTAAGGCCTTGCATGGTCTGGGGCCAATGTATCTGAGGGATCGTCTCACCCCCTACCAACCCCAGAGATCCCTCCGTTCTGAGGACCAAGATCTATTGGAGGTCCCCAATGTCAAGACCTTGCGTCTAGCGGCAACCAGACGCAGAGCCTTCACAGCAGTGGCGCCATCAGTCTGGAATGCTCTGCCACCTGAGGTTCGTGCCCTGCGGGACTTACCAGCTTTCCGCAGGGCATGTAAGACATACCTGTTCCGACAGGCTTTTAATGTTTGATACTGTTGTTTTTAAATTGTTTTAAATTGCTTTTAAACTTTGTTAGATTTTAGCTATTCTTGTAAGCCGCTCCGAGCCCCAGGGGAGTGGCGGCATATAAGTTTAAATAATAAATAAATAAATAATAAATCAATCAAAAACAAATTGAAAATACATAACAAGAATGTAATAATAGGACAGTGCAAGTACTTCTGCTCCTTCCCATATCTATAGTCAACAAGCAACTAGGATGTATACAGAAAGAGTTTCTAGTTAAAGATTTCTTTGATATTGCAGAAGAAAATGTAATACAGTATTTGAAAAATGGACTTCTGCTGTAACATACAGAATTTTGTTGTCAAAGTTAGCTCCAGTATATTTTATATCATTTTTTCTATACTAATGAAAAGAAGTGCAAACAGTAGCTATTATCATTATGTGCTGTGCATCCCTGAACCTTGTTCATGGGAGTGTGCCATAAGAAACAGAATTCAATAGGTTTCATTTCTTCTGTTATCATTGTCTCAAGAGTTCATAAATAAAAGATGTGCAGACCAAAAGGTGGCACACTACTGTGAAATACAAGGCCACGTAGTCATGGATACATAAAAACCTTTTGACTAAAGTGGTTGCTTTAGTTGATACTACAGACTACTCCTTTATCCAAACTGTTCTACAGAGTAGAAACATACCCTATAACTCAAGTCTATAAATTTTAGTCAAAAAATCAACGCAAAAACCTGCAGAGAGTTATTAATGGATCAATGCGAAATCTGTACCTTAACTTATCCAATATTTACATAGTGTCAACTTATACATGAATATATACGGTATTTTACATTATATGTTTCATCTCTGTATCATAGTAATAATACTACATAACATTTTGGATGCTTAAAACATTTCATATCTATCACCAGTATAAGAACTTTTTAAGGTATCATAATTATTATCCTAATATTGAATGTAGGAGGGACAGGAAAGGTCTGCAGCTGAGAAAGGAGGAAAGCAGTTTTCTGTTGGCTACCTTCAGAGACCAAATAAGTATTTGCCAGGGAGAATGGGGAACGCAGGTAGAAGGGAGATGGAATGGAATATTTTAAGAAAGGGCATGGCTTTCTAATTGGAACACCCATGAAAAAAAATTTGTTGCATTTCCAGCTTTGCTGTCTTTATGTAGCAAAATGTTATAAGTCCTATGAAAGTTATCCTTTACCTTAAAAACCTTCAAATATAACTTTCTTGCCATATCTCATTTGTAAGCATTTTTAATAATGTCTTGATGTACTGCCATTGTTGTTATTTTGCTTATTGTTTGATTTGCTTAGTATTGCGGTGTTATGTTATTTTGCTTATTGTTTGATTTGCTTTGTTGTTGTGATGTTATATTCTCTATTGTATTGTGTTTTGAGGCTTTGGCCTGTGTAAGCCGCATCGAGTCCTCCGGGAGATGCTAGCGGGGTACAAATAAAGTTAATAATAATAATAATAATAATAATAATAATAAGCACATTCAAATGTGAGGAAGCCTTTTCGAAGCACAAAACTGCTTTTAAACAAAATACACAGGGAGCATATTATCTTCTTTTAAAGGAAAGTGGCACACATAAACATATGATGCTGCTTTTTTACCTCTACTGCTGTCATGGTGGGTTTAGTGGTGACAGTTCGACAAACCACTTTAACCCCTGAATGCTGTCCACTTATTTACACACTCCATATGCTCCAATAGTTCAGGGATCAAGAGACTTACATATATGTGGCAATGGCTATTCTCATACTATGCTTACCTCTCTAAGTACCACCACATTCTCCATCACCTTATTACAGAAGGTTCTTCTCCATGCTTATTCCAATTACATTTGCAAGTGTTGTCTAAACCGCTGCATAGGATTCTCAGTCTCTCACTGTCTGGCTACTGGTTTCTTTCCTACTTTGGTGGCAAGGTTGGGTTTGCCCAGCTCTGAGGATCACCCGGGAAGGAATCCCACTGGAGCATTGCAGCACACCCAAATACCTGGGAGTCACTTTGGACCTTGCTCTGACCTACAAGAACCCTGAACATCAAGATAAAAGTGGGCGCTAGAAACAATATCATACGAAAGCTGACTGGGACAACCTGGGGATCACAACCAGACACAGTGAGGACATCTGCCCTTGCGCTATGCTACTCTGCTGCTGAGTATGCATACCCGGTGTGGAACACATCTCACCACACTAAAACAGTGGATGTGGCTCTTAATGAGACATGCTGCATTATCACGGGGTGCCTGCGCCCTACACCACTGGAGAAAATACACTGCCTAGCCGGTATCAAACCACCTGACATCCGCCGGGAAGTAGCAGCCAATAGTGAAAGGACCAAGGCAGAGACATCTCCAGCCCATCCCTTGTTTGGGTATCAGCCAGCACGTCGACAACTTAAATTAAGAAATAGTTTTCTAAGATCTACAGAGACACTCACTGGAACACCACAGCAAGCGAGAGTCCAAAAGTGGCAGGCTCCAACCCAGAGCGTCAATCAATGAGAGACTTCCCCCTGGGCACTCAGAAAACTGGGCAACTTGGAAGGCACTGAACAGACTGCGCTCTGGCACCACGAGATGCAGAGCCAATCTTAAGAAATGAGGCTACAAAGTGGAATCCACGACATGTGACTGTGGAGAACCTTGAGTAGCCAATCCCCATGTTGCCTCTTCTACCTTCTGGACCATAAAATTGTCTGCAAGGCAACGAGGAATTTGTTGGACTTTGTACACTTGGCCAAGTTTGTTTTCCAGCAAATATCAGGATAATTGAAATTGCCCATAACTACTATATTTCTTCTTTGTGCATGTTTGGCCAACTGTTGGCAGAAGGCTTCATCAAATTCTTCATCCTGGCTTGGAGGTCTGTAGTAGACGTTTACACCAAGATCTTTTTGAGTCCGAGTTCCCTTTATTCTTATCCAGATGCTTTCAAGCTGGTCTCCCAGATTGCAGTTGTCACGTTCAATTTTCCCCTAACCCCTGCAGTATTTTCTGTTGATTATGAGAGTTCTGTATGCCAAGTTTGGTTCAGTTCCATTGTTGGTGGAGCTGAGGATGCTCTTTGATTGAAGGGGAACTATAAATCCATGCAACTGCAACTCCCAAATGTCAATGTCCATTGTCCCCAAACTCCATCAGCATTCAAATTTGGGCATATGGAGTATTTGTGCCAAGTTTGGTCCCAATCCATAGTCGTTTGGGTTCACAGTGGTCTTCGGATGTAGGTGAACTACATCTCCCGTAAATCACCATCAGTTCTTCCCAACCCACTACAGTATTTTCTGTTGTTCATGAGGTTCCATATGCCAAATTTGGTCCAGGTCTGTAATTTGTGGGGGTCTTGGCGGCCTATGGAAGTCAGAGCTGAATCGGTTGAAGGGACTGCAAATCCCATCATCCGTTGTCCATACTCTCCAAACATATTGTTTTGGTCTTCTTAACAACCTACGAAGTCCAACTTGCGAGTGTGATAGTAATATCATATCATCAGCATACAGCAGAGTATTACAGTATGTGTTTAGGACTTTAGGCATATGAGTTACAGGGTCTTTCATTACTCCAGGTAGGTCACTGATATAAAGATTAAATAATATTGGTGCTAAAATACACCCTTGACTTACCCCTTTGTATGATATTGTTTTGTTGATATCACTATCCACAGGGAGGAGGGAGCAAGCTTGTTTTCTGCTTCCTTGGAGACTAGGACGTGGAACAATGGCTTCAAACTACAAGAGAGGAGATTCCATCTGAACATAAGGAAGAACTGTGAGAGCCGTTCAGCAGTGGAACTCTCTGCCCCGGAGTGTGGTGGAGGCTCCTTCTTTGGAAGCTTTTAAGCAGAGGCTGGATGGCCATTAGTCAGGGGTGATTTGTATGCAATATTCCTGCTTCTTGGCAGGGGGTTGGACTGGATGGCCCATGAGGTCTCTTCCAACTCTTCCAACTCTTTGATTCTATGATTCTATGATTCTATGATAAGTTTGTAACAATGAAAATACATCCTGCATATCAGATATATACATTATAATTCCTAACAGTAGCAGTTATCAAGTAGTAACGAAAATATGGTTGGAGGTGACCACAACATGAGGAACTATATTTAGGCGTCACAGCCTTAGAAAGGTTGAGAATAACTAGTATACAGCAATCACAGACTGCAACATTTATTATCTACATAGGCAGTTAAGAGTCTTAAGGAAGCTTTATATGCCACACAAACCCCAAATCTTTCCAAAAAAGCAAAATCAATATAAAACAGAGACAGTCATTAGAAAGTATTCTCAACCCATGATAAGTGGAGACATGACATATATAACAGAGGCACTACTTAAAATGCAAAATGTATTTTTCTTACTGGAGGACATAAGGCTTCCCCTGAACCCAGGAATCACTGCCTTTTTCCCAGAGGCACCAAGCTGCCATACAAATCTATAGAACAAACCCAAGGTGTCTGATCCTTTCCTCTGTGGTAGAATCTACTGCTCCAGAGGGCAGCCTTACAGATATCCCAAAGAACAAGGGTTCCAGACAAGCTGCACAAGCTCATATGTCATAGCCGCTGCTGAAAACTTGAGCTGTCATTTAACTTCTTCCTGAGCACGTGAGAACAGGCTCAAGGTCAGGGAGAGTCATCTTATCCTAAAGCCAAACACAAGAAGACATTGGAGATAAATCAGTGTTCAAATGCCTTTTACCCATCCATCCCTGCCTTCTCTTTCCTTCTACCCTCACCCTCCAAAACATAAAAGCTCCCACTCCCCCTTCCTTTTCTGGGGCTCTGAGGTCAGGGGGGTCACAGCGCCTGCCAACAGAGTCAATGGCTGTAACAAAAAATGACAGCCTATTAAGGCAGGCTTGTCTGACATTTATGGGAAAGCAAAGCTGCCCCCCTCCTCCCCATCCCCGACTTGTCCTCTAATTAAGCATCTATACAATGAAATATAATTGAACAGATGTCGCAGTCATTACAAGGGATTGCCCATTCTTCCAATCATGGTATAGGAGCTTAGGAACTGGAGCTGGGCCCGTAATGGGTGAACTTAATTGCCCGAACGGTTCCCATGGGAGATGTTACAAGCAAATCAAGACATCACACAGGCAGCATCAGTGAGATTGTGGCTCTCTGCTTGGCACACGCCTTTTGTCACTCACCCATCCATCTTGGCTTACCAGGGTTAATGGTGGCTGGAACTGAAATTCGATAGTTTAAATAAATAACGGGAGTGCTTTCCAATGAAGCGGAGACTAGTGGAGGCTGCATGTGTGACATTTTGATTAAAGGGCCCATGCAGCCCGGCATGTTTGGAGGCTACTCCTTAAAAGACAATTTATTGGAGTCCAAATAGAGCTGAGGAGTAGGTCTCCCTTAGCAATTTACAGGGAAGCATTTGTTTGTTCCTCAGCAGCCTGGTTTACAATCCCCCTGGAGAATTAAATCTCTATCTACCCTAGGAGGCCATTAGCACAAGCAACATGGCAGTGGAAGGCTGTATTTACACATGACAGTTTACGGCTTCAGATTACAAAAGGTCACCATCAAAACTCTGACAGATGGCCATTAGAAGTGTGCATTTCTTTCATTAGTTTTCGTTAAGTTGGATCAAATTTGTTAAATTCATATTTATGAGGTAATATCAAATATGAGGGTGTGGCCCTCACCAAAAATTTAAGAATCGAAACTTATCCCATACTTTTTTCATGTAAGCTTTGTAAATTTCACAAGGCTTCTAAAGTCAGTTTCACATTAAATGCAAGAAAGAAAAGCAAAGCAAAGCCCAAACAGCTGCCTTAGCGTCTTGCCTTTCCCCTGTAAATTAATGAAGTCTCACCATTAGGAGTGGGGGGGGGGGGGGATGGATCAGTGTTTCTTGGGAACTCTGGAAAATGTAGTTTGGGAAGGCCCTGCCTTTTGAATTCCTACATTTCCCAGAATGCCGTGTACTGCTCAGCATTCAAGAGATTTGCCTCTTCATAGCAGTTAGAGTTCCAATAAATTATTATTTTTGTTCCTGGGTTATAAGTGTATTTTCCTAATTGGTTCTATCATAAAAACATGGCAAAAGTTTATTAAACTGCAAAAACTTTGTCTTTGCATGAAGGATATCATGTTATGGCACATTTGTTGTAGTATACTATCCAGTCCATCAATTTATCATCATCAACAACCCATTTAACAAAGTTTTTGGCACAAAAAAGAAGTTTCTGGAGTAGAACTACTACTTTCAAGGTAAGGACTACACAACTAAACTGAAAATAGCACTTTCAAATAGGAACATGTTTTCTTTATAATTATTATTAGTAGTAGTAGTAGTAGTAGTAGTATTCAGAGATGGAATGCCATCTGTCGAGGGTGCTTTGATGGTTTCTACGCTATGGTTTTTGTTCTTGGTTTATAAATGTCATTTCCTAATTGGTTCTATAAAAAAACATGGTGAAAGTGTTTTGTATTAAACTACAAAAACTTTGTCTTTGCATGAGGGACATTGTGCTATAGCACATTTTGCTATCCAGTCCACCAATTTAACATAATCACCCACCCATTTAACGAAGTGTTTGGTGCACAAACAAAGTTCCCATTGTAGAACCACTACTTTCAAGGTAAGGGATACACAAGAAAACAGGAAATAATACTTTCAAAACAGGAACATTTTTCTTTATTATTAAAAACCATTGTTTATAAAAATATGAAAATTCCCAAAAAACCATGGATAAGTGAAACATTATGAAATTTCATGGGCTAAGAGTGCTATATGTGTTTTATCATTGTAGCGGGTTTCACCCCAATAGCTATAAAGATGAGGAAGAAAGGAGACCCTGAAGTTTCCCCAATTATAGTAATTATGTGCAATTATTATAATGAAATAGTAACAAAATTTCATTATTGTCATTTTAGTAAAAAAAATTCACTAACTATACTTTAGAAATGAAATGCCAGCACCTCCCACCCCCCACCCATTTTGTAATGACCTTTGAACCATTTTGATGGATTGCACATTTCTAATGGCTACCCAACCTCTAAACTAGGGGTCAGGAACCTTCGGCCCTCCAGGTGTGGTGGACTTCAACTCCCACAATTCCTTGAGGCTCTGCATTCGCCCCAAAGGCTTACCTGGAGGGCCGAAGGTTCCCCATGCCTGCTCTAAACTAATTAATATGCTTCCCCTGTTGAGTTGGAAGGGACCTCTAAGGGACATCCATTTAGGGATTTCTTCCCAGCCCTGCCCTGATATATACTTACTAGAAGTATCAGTCAGTTCCCCTCTTTGCAGATTTAACAATTTATTGGAACTCTGGCTGGCTGCTGCTACAGAGGAACAAATCTCTCCCCTATCCTGATTGGGGCTTCCTGATGCAAGCAGAATTCTGGGAAATGTAGATTAGGGCAGGGCCTTCTGAATTCTCTAGCATAGGGCTTCCCAAACTACATTAACTAGAATTCTGTGCTTTCTTTCCCAGCAAACTCTGCTTTCTTTTTCCCCTCTCCTAATGACAAGAGGCCACTGATCTAAAGACAGCCTTTTTGGCTTTGCTTTGCTTCCTTGTGCTGAAAATGGAAACAAAAAAGTATTGAGTTAAGTTGTGATTCTAAAGTTTTTAGTGGGGGCCACACCCACATGTCAGTACAAATAACAGTACAAATAAGTACAAATTTAATGAATTCGATCTGAATTATGAGATTGCACACCCCATATATTCCCACACACATGCACATGTCTTATATGGCCCTAGTAGTGGCTGGTGATTTCCATGTGAGTGGGACAGTAAATCTATTTCAGATTTTAGACACAACTTTAAGGAGCTTTCCAAGACACTGAGGGATGGGTTTCAGCACCTTGGGTAGTTCTTTGGACTACAAAGCTAAAACTGTGTGGTGTCATTATAGGGCTCAAGTTATTCCCATATTTGTCCACACAATAACCCTGTCAGCCTGACAGTAATCTGCCCAAGATCAGCCATTGAGATTCATGGCTTGATTAAGACTAGAATCAGCATCTTCCAACACTTTGCATATGAAACCATACAAGATTTGCTGGTAATCAAAATATTCTTCCTAGAGTATACAAAAAAGGCTTCTCTTTCCCCTATAAAAAGTCTATTTACAGCATAAGTTGCTAAAGTTTTTTAAAAAGCCATTCCTGCAACAGACGTTGTTCCTCAGTTTATCCATTTCAGCAGTTGCTGATGACTTGATTAATCACTCCCTAATTGCTAGAGCAGATGTTACTTTCTCATAAGTGGCCCAGATAATTTCTGGCATCAAACCAAGAGGTTTTGCAAGAGTAAAACCATGAATACCCTGCCCTTTCTTTTCTTTTCATTTTTCCTTCTCATGGACTGGGCATATGTCCTGTTTACCACCTGCCCAGTGTGAGTAGCTCACTTGGTAAACCTGCCAACACTGTCCCATGAAATAATTGCACAGCGCATTTTTCAGGCACAGCCATCTTTGCAAGATTTTAAATAAATGACTCTCCTCCATGCCAAGCAAGAAAACTATGCAATGGATAGCTCTTCACATTTCTCTATACTCTTGCTCACCACCTGCATTTTACCCATTTCGTACATTCTTCCTTAGTGGCATGGGTTGTGATTTGAGCCTTGGACTACAACAAGGCTCAAATCACAGGCTACGGTCATCTCAAGATAGGCCTACCTTTATCAGTGATTCGGAAACTTAAACTCGTGCAAAATGCTGCTACCCAGCTTCTCGCAGGGGTCTCAACGAAGTGTCACATCACTCCAATCCTGCAGCAACTGCACTGGTTGCCGATTGAATATCAGATTACCTTCAAAGTGCTGATTCTTACCTTCAAGGCCTTATATGGCATGGGACCGGAATACCTGAAGGATCGCCTCATCCCTTACAAACCCCAGAGATCACTCCGTTTAGACGACCAGAATTTAATTGAAGTTCCCAATTTTAGGACCTTTCACCTGATGTCTACTAGGCGTAGAGCATTTACGGTGGTGGCTCCTTCTTGTGGAATGCCTTGCCAGCTGGGACACAAGCTCTCCGAGATTTACTATCTTTTCATAGAGCTTGTAAAACTTATTTATTTAGTTTTACAAGGTTCATTCATTTGAACCTTGCTGATCGAATTTTTCCTTGATTTTAATGTTATATATTACATGTGTATATTGTGAACCCCTCCGAGCCTTCGGGGAGTGGAGGTATACAAAATTGATTAATTAAGAAAAACAATAAAAAAACAACATTGAAGACCAGAGTTCAAATCCCCGCTAAGCCATGAAACTTACCAAGTAATCTTGGGCTAGCCACCCTGTCTCAGATGAAGACAGTCTGAACAAATGTTGCCAAAAAAAAAAAAAACCCCTCTGATAGGTTCCCCTTAGGGTCATCTTTGGCTTGAAGAATGACTTGAAGAAACACTACAACAATAGCTACAGATATAAAGACAATCTGATAAAGTATCCTTAAAGTCTACAAATGCCACAACTTCTGTCCTGCAATTTATTTCAAAAGTGGTACAGGATCCGTTTGCAGATATCTATAGAAATATAGGTATACAAAGACATATAGATATGCACCTCATTAATGCAGCACAACAACAACAATTTCATCTTGGTGGGTAAATTAAATTGGTTGCCAGGATTATTGTATTTCAAGGTTTCAGGCCTCAGCGGTGTTACATTCTCAACAAACCGTTAGCATTTGGACTATGGATGATGGGACTTGCAGTACCTTAACTCACTTTCTGAGACCACTGCGATCCTCATCTAATGACTGATCTAGACTGAACTTGGCACAGAGAGCCACCATGATCCACTCTACATCCTGTTGTGGTTTGAAGGAGGATTCACCATGGATGATGGGACCTGCAGTACCTTCACACACTTCATGAGATCACTGTGACCCTCACCAATAACAGAGCAAGATCGAACTTGGCACTCAGAGCCACCACAACCCACTCTACATCTAGGGGCTGTTTGGAGGAGGATGGACCATGCACGATGGGATTCGCAGTACTTTCACTAACTGATAACTGATAAAGAACACCTTTGCCACACAATGCCTTTCTCAAATAACCCGGGCAGTGCCGGGTCCCCAAGCTAGGATCTATATAAACAAAAATATAATGTTAGTTTATGGGACTAACACAACTCAAAAGCCACTGAGCACATTGACACAACGTTTGGACACTATACACCTATCAGGCCAATGAGTGACCATCACTCATACAAACACTGAAAAACACAGCAGAAGGGACTTAAAAAGCAAAAAATAAAAATAAAAAATGCATTACAACGTGTGTGTATGTGTGTGTGTATATATATATATATGAGGTTGTGCATGCGTTGTAATGTATTTTTATTTTTTGGCATATATATAACCCTCATGTGTAATATATACACATATATATATACACAGACTGGGCAACAGCAACGCATGGCAGGGGACGGCTAATTGGTATATATTACACTCTCCACGACAGGTTTTTTAAAAAATCAATGAAATTTTACAATCAGTATTTCTTTTGGGAGCCCCCGTTGGGGCAGTGGGGGAGGACGGACAACGTATGATGGGATTTGTAGCACTTTCAAATCCTTCGGTTCCCACAGACCACCGTGGCTCCCAACAAAGACCAATAAAGACCAAACTTGGCACACAGAACCCCCATGACCCACCCTACATCCTACTGCAGATTGGAGGAGGATGGGCCATGGATGATGGGACTTGAAGTACCTCCACTCACTTCCCCAGACCGCTGATACCCTCATCCGATGACTGATCAAGACCAAATTTGGCACATAGCGCCCCAATGATCCTATTTACATCCTGGTATGGTTTGGGGGAGGATGGACAATGGCTGATGGGATTTGTAGTACTTTCAAACCCTTCAAAGCCACCCTGAGTCCCCCCTAGGGGGTTGAGAAGGGTGGGGTAGAAGCACCCCAAATAATAATAATAATTCAGTTCCCACAGACCACTGTGGCCCCCAAACAAAGACCGATAAAGACCAAACTTGGCACAAAGAACACCCGTGACCCACTCTACATCCTACTGCAGATTGGAGGAGGATGGACCACGGATGGGACTTGAAGTACCTCCACTCACTTCCCGAGACCGCTGAGACCCTCCAATGACTGATCAAGACCAACCTTGGCACACAGAGCCTCATGATCCACTCTACATCCTGGTGAGGTTTGGAGACTCACATCCTGGTGAGGCTTGGGGGAGGATGGATTAAAGAGTCACCAGCAAGACACTATTATTTCATACTATGAAACATGGCATATCCTATGCACAGTAACTTCATCTGGGCTTTTCTGTTGTCTCTTGTACTACCCTCCTGTTTCCACATGGAAATGTAGCCATGATGGGCAGGTTGTCTTCCAGCCATTAACTGGTCTCCATATTCAGAAACCCTCTAATAAGCAACTAAGTCCTAAAGAATCTCAGGGTGTACTTTTCCATATAAATGCAATTTTAAAACCACTGGGGTTTTTTGGGGGGGGGGGCAGATACAGTGTGCTTGTGCCAAGTGGCTGTTCTCTAAAAGGCAACTCATGAAACTTTGCCATCTATAGAAAAACAAACAGCACTTTAGATGAGATTCCACAGGAAGGCAAACACATTAATAATTCAAAACCCATTTTAACTTTTTCTCCTTCTCAGAAGTACGGCAAGATCACTATGCACAAGTGCCTACACACACACACACCTGCTGTTGAGCAAATATGCTGCCTGTTTCAAATTGTTCTCTAACACTCAGGGAACACTATTTAAGTGCTATTGATTGATCATTGTACATGGGACATCTGTTAAAGCTGCACCAAATTACAGTTATCCATTATACAAATTTTTGTCAACAAGATTCTGGAAAGATAACTTCCTACAAGCTCCAAATTCTGTCCCTAATACAAATTGATTCTGTTGATGGAGCCTGGATTTCAAGACTATACCTATCCCACTGCCAAGGTCTTACATTCTAGTTATTGATGCTTCGAAAGACACTATATTTTCTTCTCTCCTCAGATTAGGGAAGTTCTATTAGATCGATGTGGCAAATATGAAGCTTGTTGAGACTCAGGTGCTCAGCTATGAAATACTCCCAGTGGTAGTATCTGAAGGTTATCAGAGCCAAATACTGCTACAAATGCTGATTTGTACAGTCGTCAGCATCCATGTCACATCATCTTTGATGGCAAACAGTGCCTTGGTCTCTGTTTCAATCTCTGTTTCCATGAGACCAATACCCAGAGTTTTTAGCTACCCAGCTATCTGACAAAATATGCCTTTTCTAGAATGCTTCTGCTAGAAACTACCACAGAGTTGCACTGGAAGACCTCTTTAGGAATTTTATTGATTCTACTTCTTTATGGTAACTTCTGATGGAAGCCATTCATTTCAGTGCGATTCCATATTGATTACTTTAGGAATGTATCACCCACTGATATAAAGGTTGTACTACAGAGGACATTGTCTTTTAAACATGTGCATTTTAAATAACTAGAGAGGATAAAAAAGAAAACACTTGGCAAAAACTATGGCTGCATCAGAAGGCAACTGAAGATACATGGATGCACCCAGACTTATTATTTAGAGCAATCTTATTACTCTGAACCTACCTAATACCATTTGATTTTGGAAGCGGAATCAGACCTGCTTAATACCATACTTAGGTGAGAGAACACCTGGGAATACCAGAAATCTTCAGATAGTGCAGGGAAAGAATCCTATCAGAACTGAGTATTCACTGCCACCTGCAACCGTGAATGCTGAACTAGTTGGAGTACTCATCTGATTCAGTCTAGGACAGCTAGCTATGAAAACCTAATAAAATCATTGGGAGTCTAAGGATGTCCTTTGTATACTTAGCATATTAAATGTACCTAAGTAAGTCTAATGATTTGTATAGTGTAATGATTTTCCAGAGACAAGGAATTGCCCTCTTTACACTTTGACCCTTGGACTCTCCAGCATCTATTTATTGTTGTTGTGTGCCTTCAGGTTGTTTGCAACCTCTGGTTGTCTTAAGATGAACCTATTGGAGTTTTTTTTTCCTTGGCAAGAACTGTCCAGAAAAGGCTTGCCATCGCTGTCCTCTGAGGCTGAGAGAGTGTGATACACTTAAAGTCATCCAGTTTCCAGGGGAGAGAGAGGATTTAAACCCTGGTCTCCATTGTTATAACCCAATGCTCAAAGCATTACACCCTGCTCACTCTCAAGGAAGCAGTTTTCCTGTCAGGGAATTGAACCCCAATTCAGCCATGACAAGTGGTGATACATATCACTATAGTGGATGAGGGATTAGAGGACACCCAACCCCAAATTGGGAAACAAGTCATCCAGGAATACTTGGCCACTCTAAATGAGTTCAAGTCCCCAGGGCCAGATCAACTACACCCAAGAGTATTGAAGGAACTAGCAGAAGTCATTTCGAAACTTTGAGAGTTCTTGGAGAACGGGAGAAGTTCCAGCAGACTGGAGGAGGGCCAATGTGGTCCCAATCTTCAAGAAGGGAAAAAAGGATGACCCAAACAATTACCATCAGGTCAGCCTCACGTCGATACCAGGCAAGATTCTTGAAAAGATTATTAAGGAAGTGGTCTGTAAACACTTAGAAACAAATGCGATCATCGCTAATAGTCATCATGGATTTATCAAAAACAAGTCATGCCAGACTAATCTGATCTCTTTTTTCGATAGAGTTACAAGCTGGGTATATGCGGGGAATGCCGTGGATGTAGTGTACCTGGATTTCAGTAAGGCCTTTGACAAGGTCCCTCATGACCTTCTGGCAAACAAACCAGTCCAATGTGGGCTAGGCAAAACTACGGTGAGGTGGATCTGTAATTGGTTAAATGGACGAACCCAGAGGGTGCTCACCAATGCTTCCTCCTCATCTTGAAAAGAAGTGATGAGCGGCGTGCAGCAGGGTTCCATCCTGGGCCCAGTCCTGTTCAACATCTTTATTAATGACTTAGATGAAGGGTTAGAAGGCAGGATCATCAAGTTTGCAGATGACACCAAATTGGGAGGGATAGCCAATACTCCAGAGGACAGGAGCAGAATTCACAACGGTCTTGACACATTAGAGAGATGGGCCAATATTAACAAAATGAAGTTCAACAGTGACAAATGCAAGATACCGCACTTAGGCAGAAAAAATGAAATGCAAAGATACAGAATGGGGGACAATGCCTGGCTCGAGAGCAGTACGTGTGAAAAAGATCTTGGAGTCCTTGTGGACAGCAAATTGAACATAAGCCAATAATGTGATGTGGCGGCAAAAAAGCCAATGGGATTTTGGCCTGCATCAATAGGAGCATAGTGTCTAGATCTAGGGAAGTCATGCTACCCCTCTATTCCGCCTTGGTTAGACCACACTTGGAATATTCTGTCCAATTCTGGGCACCACAATTCAAGAGAGATATTGACAAGCTGGAATGTGTCCAGAGGAGGGTGACTAAAATGTTCAAGGGTCTGGAGAACAAGCCCTATGAGGAGCGGCTTGAGAAGTTGGGCATGTTTAGCCTGAAGAAGAGAAGGCTGAGAGGAGATATGATAGCCATGTATAAATATGTGAGAGGAAGCTACAGGGAGGAGGGAGCAAGCTTGTTTTCTGCTTCCCTGGAGACTAGGACGCGAAACAATGGCTTCAAACTACAAGAAAGGAGATTCCATCTCAACATGAGGAAGAACTTCCTGACTGTGAGAACCGTTCAGCAGTGGAACTCTCTGCCCTGGAGTGTGGTGGAGGCTCCTTCCTTGGAAGCTTTTAAACAGAGGCTGGATGGCCATCTGTCAGAGGTGATTTGAATGCAATATTCCTGCTTCTTGGCTGGGGATTGGACTGGATGGCCCACGAGGTCTCTTCTAACTCTTTGATTCTATGATTCTATGATGATGATGATGATGATGACGATTCTTCTATGGGGATTTTGCAACCCTTCATGCTATTCATTCTCCATATCTACTTATGCATAGGTTCATTAGATACCAGATTCATTTCAAAATCCAGTTCTCTCAGCAAGAAGAAGCTCTTTATATGTGTTCTACTCTCTTCGTAACAGTATAAAATATCTTATAAGCCTCTCTTGAGCAATCAGCCTCAGTTAAATATTTGCAAAGCTTTTTGAGATACTTCGATTAACAGAGACACTCTATGTACACAGTTTTATTAAGAACTTATTTTGATCCATCTTTACATTCTTTCTCAATCAGAACTCACAACACATGCTCATTATCTCTCAAACTTAAAAGTCCTTTGGGCGGAATATATTATAATGTAACTAATATTTTTAAAACATGTTTTGTGCTAATTATAGGGCAGTTGTCTTAATGAACAATTAACATTTCTCTCTCTTATTTTGTTGTTCTTACATTTATTTCTTCCAAAACTAGGGGCGTGTCTACACCGCTGCTTCTACAACTGTGGATCCTGACCCCTTTAGTTCAATGTTTAGGTCATGAAAAATTTGGCAACTGTAAAAGCTTTCTGAACCTTTACACAAATCTGTTAGCAACAACATGCAGTGTTTATAGTGGACTCTACAGAAAATGCTGCAGTTGTATTCCACAAAACAGAAAATCAGCTCATTTAACAAACCATGCAAATTCTGGTAAATGTTTAGTTTTTAAACCTATTGTCTACACGGAAAAAATTGTTTCTAAACTCGATTCGTTTCCAGGGAGCGCTAGCGTTTCCAAATTCTAAATACTTCCGAAATTTTGAGATTTCAAAGTTGCGTTATTTACAAAATTTTGTAAAATTACAAATCGATTTGTTAATGGCGGACGCGATTGCGTAATATGCTAAAAAAACCTCCAAATGGGACAGGGGGAACTTCTGAAGCTTCCCTCTCCCCCTGTTGTTGACTGTTGGTGTGATAAAACAAACAACAACTATAAAACTTGCACCAGACATGAGAAAATAATTACGAAAAAATTACAAAAAAATTACGAAATAATTTCGAAATAATAACAAAATAATTACGAAATAAATTGAAAAAATTGTTTCGAATCTAATTTACTCCTCACACTATTCCTGCATGGCTCAATATCGGATCGTAAGCTAATTTAAATACGAATTAATAACGAATTACGAAATTAACGAACGAAACCGCCCAGCCCTACTATATAGCCAGGGTCACATAAAAATTATCAGGTGAAAAGAGATCACGAATGGGAAAAAAGGTAAGATGCCCAGGTCTACACTACCAAAACAACCCAGTTGTTATTCAGATTATTCACACCTTCCTACAATCTACCATACTCACATTATATTGCTTTTCATGCCACAAATTCAAATCAGCATTTTTAATAAGTTTACTTGGGTAAATGGGTGGAGAATCATCCACCACTTTCCACTGCCCACTTAGTTCAACTCATATCTACTGCTGATGCTGCAGCCCCTGCCACCACCCCCTCATCACCAACAGGAGTTAAAGGGGGAGTGATTCTCCAATCTCTTACCCTTGAGAGTAAACTATTTCCCACTCTGACCAGGGATTGTGGTTTTCACAAAAAATTAAAGGGTTCTGTTATATTACAAAGTATTTACCCCAGCAAGTAGCACTGGACATATATAAAATGATAATGCTGGCCACCCCACCAACCTGTCACACTCTGCTCCCTCAAAGGTAGCCCAATCTAGATTATACATACATAGAAAAACAGAGCAACAGATCAGATTTTCCTTGAAACTGTGGAGCGAGAAGTAAATTTTGGTATATTGCAATAAAGCCTAAAAGAAGCTCAAATCATTTATTGTGGGTTATGCGAATAAGCTCTCTTGATTATTTCAGAGTCCAGACAGACTCAACCTGAGTCAGACCCATGTAGGGTTTTACAGTCAAACCAGCGCTCTGAACTGTGTACCCCGAAAGAACCTGGCAGCCTGTTGTTGTCACTGTTGCTGGACTTGTGTAATTTACAGCAAAAGCGGGGGTGGGGTGGGGGGTGGGGATAAGTTAACTGACAATATATCATTTATCTTTTTTTTACTATGTGGCATTTATATTACAAGCATACATATAGTGATCATGGAGGATGGGAGCTTATGGTTGTACAACACATTCTCATTGGACCAATCAGATAAAATAACTCTGAATAGCCTACAAATCAACATCTTCTTTATATATATATATATATATATATATATATATAAGATTTTATTTACATACAATAACAGCTTACAGTATAAACAAAACAACAAAAGAGTAAACATTTTACAAACATATAGCCCCACCACCAAGGCCTGAACAAGTATCATTTTCTTCACCATGTATTTATAAATCAACCCTTACTCAAATGTCATATCCAAAATTCCTGACCCACCAAATTCTGTTGTTTTCCATTTTCGCTCTCTAAGGCATATTTAATAAAGACCAACCAGTATGCCTCAAAATCCGATCTGTTAATTTCCCCCCTGAATACCCTCATTTCCATTGTTAATTTATCATTTAAAGCTACATTCCATACTTCCCTGTACCATGCTACCAGTGTTAGATTAGTTATTATTTTCTAGTTCTTTGCTATTATAATTCTTCCCACCTATTTGATCACTCCCCATTAGGTTACATTGAAATCACAAACGGTCTCAAAAAGACTCAAGTTACTGCAAGAAGAAAGGAATTCTTTCTTCCTTGTCTCTAAATTCAGCTACGTGGTGTCCATTAATAATGCTAACCTAGCATCCGGCATAATATTTAATCCTATAATGTTGTTTATTTCGATAAATATATCCTTCCAAAAATTCTTCACTTGGGGGCATTCCCACCATAGATGAAAATATGTCCCTTTGTGTTTGCCACATCTCCAGCAGAGGTTACTTTGCTTGTTATCCGTCTGATGTTGTTTGACTGGCGTGGTATACCATCTCCATATAACTTTGTATACATTTTCTTTTAATCTTATTGATAGGTTCTTGGCCACTCTCCACTTCAGGACTCCTTTCCAATCAAAATCTGTCAGAGGCCCTAGGTCTCCTTCCCAAATCAACATCTTCTTAAACTGTCTTCAATTTCCATTCTGAGGAGCTCCCCTGAACTGTGTTTCTAACAAAAATATCCAACATATGCATTTAACATTTTCTTTTCAGATGTAAATATTCAGTTTATAAGAAGACGACTTTTACAATAGACAGCACACTACTTCATTCACAATGGCTTTTGTAGGAATGCAAAAGCGTTTCACTTGAAGAAGCAAGTGGGTGAGCCTAACATCATTGGCTTCTTGTAGTAAGAAGCAAGTGACCTATTAAATTTGTAAATGACCTTTTATTTGTCAGCAATCTAAACAAGTAGTAAGGGATCCACCCCTTTCACAATGACCTTTTTGTGCTACTCCTGCTATTATATCATCCAGAATGATTCTGACTCAAAGAGGTGAAAGAATTACAAGCTCTGTGTCAAAACAAAACAAAAAAGGATGACAGCTGAATCAGAAAAGAAGAATAGTTCCAAATTCTAATTTCTGGATTCAGCAAGAGCTTTCATGGGGAGAGGACTGGCAGAGCCTTGGACAATCTTTTGCTCCAATTCCTAGAAACACTCTTTTTTAAGTTCATAAAATAATTAACAGAACAATTAGTAGCCTTCACGTGATTTCGAAAACACTGCATCTACCTTATTGGTTTTCTGCCTTTGCCCAAAATCCAGAGACATCAAAAAGAAGCAGTTTGTAGTTATTTCTTTATTTATTTATGATATTTCTATCCTGCCTTTCTCAAACCAGGTGACTCAAAGCGACTTACAACCTGGGAGCAATTCGATGCCTAACAATTAACAGAATTAAAAATAAATTCAATAAAACATATAAAACCAATGCCTTCATTGTTAGTCTCATTGTCTATAAATCGTCGTCTGAGCCTTTCCAATGTTCACTTTTGTCTAATACCATGTTTGACTGTTGCATTAGATTCTGAAGGCTTCTTCAAATACTCACGTTTTCACTTTTTTTCCAGATGGTCAAGTGGGAAGGGGCTGATCTAATATCTGTGAGGAGCCATGACTGAGAAGGCCCTGTCTCTTGTCCCTGCCAGTTACGCCTGCAAAGAAGGCGGGACCAGGAGCATGGACTGCCCAGATGATCTTAAACTCTTAGATGGTTCATAGGGAGAGATAAGTTCAGACAGGTAAGCTGGGCTGGAACTGTTTAGAGCTTTATAGGCTAAGCTTTGAACTGTGCCTGATAGCAAACTGGCAGCCAATGGAGTTGGCATGACAGAGGGGTTGTATGAACACTGCTCCAGTGAGCAACCTGGCTGCCGCCCGTTGGACCGTTTGAAGCTTCCTAACAGTAGAGCATGTTGCAGTAGTTTAGATGGGATGTAACCAGAGTGTGGTTCAATTCCATCGTTGGTGGAGTTCAAAATGCTCTTTGGTTGCAAGTTAACTAGAAATTCCAGCAACTACAATCCCCAAATGACAAAACCAATCCCCCCCCAAACCCACCAGTATTCAAATTTGGGCATATTGTGTATTTGTGTCCAATTTGGTCCAGTGAATGAAAATTCACTGCTGGACACCCTGCATATCACATATTTACATTACTATTCATAACAGTAGCAAAATTATAGTTATGAAGTAGCAACGAAAATAATTTTATGGTTGAGGGTCACCACAACTATGAAGTAACAATGAAAATAATTTTATGGTTGAGGGTCACCACAATATGAGGGGTCGCGCCATTAGAAAGATTGAGAAACACAACCCTAGAGAAAGGATGGGAAGGAGTCACCTAAAACAAAGCCACAAGAAAATCATTCCTACCAATCCTTTGTAGGAATTTGCATTGTTTGTAGCCCAACTACAATTCTATAATAGTTTGAAGCACTAATAAAGGATGTTTAAAATGGCATGTAGCATTAAGCTTTGACCAGATGATAGGAAATTGCTTGTATTGCTTTGTCATTAATTCTCACAACTGTAGTCTCTGTTTATACTTGCAACAAGTTCCCATTATTGCTAATACAACCCAGAACTATATGTCGGAAATAATCAAGTTCTATAACATTCTTCAACATTTCTACAAACTCACCTCTGAATGTTAAATTACAAAATGTGTCTCCTGACCAGCCTTGCTTTATGAAAAGATTTAATCTCTGGGCTGAAAATTTCCTATCATCTGGTCAAAGCACATGGGGAATATATTGGATGAAGGGGAAAACTGCATTCTGACATTTTCATTAAGCACAGGGGGTACTGTAAGATAAATATTGCTCATTTTATTTGTTTATTTCAATAATCACACTATTCTTTGCATTTTCTTTATCTCTATTTTCTAGATGAAATTTGGCATTCAGTTCTGAAATCTCATACATCTGAATCTGTTTCCATTGGGAAAGGCAAGTACATTGCTAACAAGGGGGGAAAGCATTGCTCCTTCTTCACCAATCCCAGCGATAAACACGGTTGGATCCATTTGCTTCACTACTACTCCAACTTGTCTTTCCTAATTGGAAAGTCCCATTATTTAATACTTTGAAATGAAGGTATGGCTGCAACATATTATTTTGATATCAAAAGGTTGAAGAGCATATGATACTTTAACAAAGGTTTTACCCTCCATTTAGACAGGAGACCGCTCTAGGTATGTCACTCTGAGTTTCTTTACAGAAAAAGTCTAAAGAAATACACAGAAGTGTAAAACAAAGTGAAGCTGGGGGACTCCTGCTCGGACCCCTGGCCATTGACCTGTGGGGTCCCGCAAGGTTCTATTCTGTCCCCCATGCTATTTAACATCTACATGAAACTGCTGGGAGAGGTCATCCAGAGTTTTGGAGTGCGGTGCCATCTCTACGCAGATGACACCCAAATCCACTACTCTTTTCCATCTGACTCCAAGGAAGCCCCAAGGATACTGGACAAGTGCCTGGCTGCTGTGACGACCTGGATGAGGAAGAACAAGCTGAGGATCAATCCTGACAAGACAGAGGTCCTCTAGGTCAGTCGTTCGGTTGATTGGGGTACTGGGTGGCAACCTGTGCTGGATGTGGTTGCACTCCCCCTGAAATCACAGGTCCGCAGTTTGGGGGTCCTCCTGGACTCAGCGCTGACACTTGATGTGCAGGTGTCGGCGGTGGCCAGGAGGGCCTTCGCACAATTAAAACTTGTGCGCCAACTGCGACCTTATCTCGTGAAGTCTAACTTGACCATGGTGGTCCATGCCTTAGTTACCTCTAGACTGGATTACTGTAATGCTCTCTCCATGGGGCTTCCCTTGAAGATGGCCTAGAAATTACAATTTGTCCAACCTTCAGCAGCCAGACTAATAACTGGTGCATCTTACAGGGAGTGGTCAACCCCCTGTTCAAGGAGCTCCACTGGCTGCCGTTTATTTTCCGGTCCCAATTCAAGGTGCAGGTTATCACCTATAAAGCCCTAAACGGTTTGGGACCTGCCTACCTTCGTGGCCGTATCTCCCTCCATGAACCAACTCGGGCCCTCCGTTCTTCTGGTGAGGCCCTTCTTTCACCCCTGCCAGTCTCACAGACTCGCCTGATGAGTACAAGGGAGAGAGCTTTCTCCTCTGTGGCTCCCCGACTCTGGAACTCACTACCTGGAGAGATTAGGAAAGCCCCTACCCTAGAAACCTTTAAAAAGAACCTTAAAACCTGGCTCTTCCACTGCGCATTTGATGAATAGATTTACATCTTCACACTAGTGTTCAGCCTCAATGTTTTTTGTCATTGGAGTACATCCCCCCTTGTGGGAAAGCTTGGTTCTACAACCTCCACTATAATGAGATCTCTTCCGCAAAAAATCTGTTTCTGTTTTATCTCGCCTGAGTTTTTAATCTGCTTTTAATCAGCCTTTCTTTTATCCATTACGTGTAGCTTGCCCATTGTCATTGTGATTGTGCTTATTGTAATTTTATATTGCTATGTTTTCATTTGTTTTATGTAATTATGATAGGGGAGGCACTTTACTGATCTTATTTTGGAAACATGTTTCAGTAAACATACACATTCAGAATATGTTACCTTTCCATCTCACAAAGACCAGATTCCACCCCCTCCCAAAAACTATTAGATCCAGTAATGATTCCTCCATTGGTTTAAATAGAAACTTCTTTTTATGTTAATAAGGGAGTGTGTTTTCTTTTGCGTGGAGGTAAAGAGGTAATACTTGGGACCACAGTTGAAAGAAAGGATTAAAACACATTGTTTGTATATAACATTCCTAATTCCAGTGTCTTTCACACACACACCTGTAGTTGGGATATTAATGCATTTAACATAATGATATGTAAATTTTACTTTTTCAGTAAATAAGAGTAAGTATGACCTGCCCTCAAATCAATCTGCACCCTCTACTACTTCAGGTCCTCAAATATGAAATGCAAGGATGCAGTTCTAGTTGATAATTCATGCATGGACCCAGTAGCCATCATCCTCCACCAATAAGCCATTTCCCTTACCCAGTCACTTTCTATATAGTCACTAGCCATCCCCTGCCACACGTTGCTGTGGCCCAGTCTGGTGATCTGGAAAATAAAGTAATGGTTTCTAATATATGTAATTTCTTTATGCTTGTGGGTAAACAGTATTCCTTGTTGTTTCTATGTCAGTGTCGATGGGGAGATTATCTGGTTTGCCTACTCTGGAACATGCAACATATAATTGTCCTTCTTTAGGTCCCTTTCAAATCGATGATACTATCTGTGTGTGTGTGTGAATCATATATATCTATCTATATCTATGGCTGGATGGCTCTTTGTCAGGAAGGCTTTGATTACGTTTTCTTGCCTTGGTGAAGGGAGTTGGACTGGATGACCTTAAGTATGGTTGTTCTGTGTGGGAAGTTTGCCCCAATTCAGTCATTGGTGGTGTTCCGAATGCTCTTTGATTGTAGGTGAACTATAAATCCCAGAAACTACAACTCCCAGATGTCAGGGTCTATTTTCCCCCAAACTCCACCAGTATTCACATTTGGGCAAATTGAGGATTTATGCCAAGTTTGGTCCAGATCCATCATTGTTTGAGTCCATAGTGCTCTCTGGATGTAGGTGAACTACAACTTCCAAACTCAAGGTCAATGCCCACCAAACCCTTCTAGTATTTTCTGTTGGTCATGGGAGTTCTGTGTCCCAAGATTGGTTCAATTCCATCATTGGTGGAGTCAGAATGTTCTTTGTTTGTAGGTGTACTATAAATCCCAGCACTACAACTCCCAAATGAAAAAAATCATTTTTGAGTGAATGACATACATTGGGTTGTTAGGTGTCTTGTGTCCAAATTTGGTGTAAATTCGTACAATGGTTTTTTTGAGTTCTGTTAATCCCACAAACGAACATTAAATTTTTATTTATATAGATTTGGCAAAGGTACCAAATGACTATATAGCAAGAGAAGCAGTAAACTTAGGTGTAGATGAAACCTTTTCGTCATTCTACTTCCCCTAACTTGTAAGATGAAGCCATAGATCAGTGATAAAGAATTTGCTTTGTATACAATAGATCCTTGTTTCAAGTCCCACAATTCTTTCAGGCTGGAATAGAATGCCTGAAGAGCCACTACAAGTTTCCCATGCTCCAATGAAATTTCAAGTTATTTCAAGTTATTGGTGTAATTTTCGTCTCATACAGGAACAGCCACAGGGTAGCAGTTTGAGCACTGAACTACGACTCTGGAGGCCAGGTTTCAAAATTGAGCTTGGCCATGGCAACCCACCGTGTGACCTTACACACTCTCAGCCTCAGCCCTTTGCCAAGGAAACTTTGAGACAGGTTTGCCATAGGGCCATCTCACCATAATGTTATCTGTGAAGCAGCATTATTGCCTGGGAAAGCCCTGCTATACCAAATACGTTGAAGGAACATATCTATCAATTAATTGGAAGTGACTGGAACACACTCAACCACAGCAAACACTAACCAAATCCAAGTGAACTCCTACACATAATTTATGACTCACTGTCCTAGTCTAAACAAATATAGATCAAAAATAAGTGACTGTTGTTCACAATTGGCTATGCTGAAAATCCTTCAACCATAGGTTAGTCCCTTAGATTTTTAAAAAATAATAATAATTAAATCACCAAAACCCCAAATATAAGCAGCAATAAGAAAGGAATATTGGAAGTGGGAAAGAAAAGGGGGAAGAAACTGCAGTGCAGACTGCAAATGATAAAATCCAAGCTTTGTGTTAGATAAAGCTAAATCAGAATTGTCTGAATCCAACGTACTGTCATTCTGGATTACAGACCATGCTGTGATATAGTAGCTTAGTGGAAAGGAAGGCAAAATCTCTTAGTACACATTAAATGGGCTAGATCAGTGTTTCTCAAACTTCCTAATGCCGCAGCTCCTTAATACAGTTCCTCATGTTGTGGTGACCCCCAACCATAAAATTATTTTTCTTGATACTACATAACTGTAATTTTGCTACTGTTATTAATCATAATGTAAATATCTATTATGCAGGCTGTATTTTCATTCACTGGACTAAATTTGGCACAAATACTCGATATGCCCACATTTGAATACCGGTGAGGTTACTGGGGGGGGGGGGGTGATTTTGTCATTTGGGGGTTGTAGTTGCTGGGATTTATAGTTAACTTACAATCAAAGAGCATTCTGAACTCCACTAACAATGAAATTGAACTAAACCTGGCACACAGAACTCTCATGACCAACAGAAAATACTGGAAGGGTTTGGTGGGCATTGACCTTGAGTTTGGGAGTTGTAGTTCACCTACATCAAGAGAACACTGTGAACCCAAACAATGATGGATCTGGACTACCAGGCCCGTAGCCAGGATTTTGTTTCGGGGGGGGGGGGGGTGAGTTTGGTTCGGGGGGGGGGCTGAGTCTGAGTGAAAGAGGGTCTACCCTAGCAAACCTTTTGTTTCGTTATCCCAATACCCCCATGCATATGGGATATATTGAGCATGGTGATCAGATCATGATATGAATAAACATAACAGTTTAAATAATGTACCAGGAAGGCCTTCTCGCGGACCACCATGAAAATTTCAGGGGGGGGGGGTGGCTAAAGCCCCCCAACCCCCCCCCCCCCCGGCTACATACCTGTGGACCACATTTGGCACAAATACCTGATACACCGAAATTTGAATATTGGTGGGGTTGGGCAGGGATTGATTTTTTCATTTGGGCGTTGTAATTGCTGGGATTTATAGTTCACCTACAATCAAAGAGCACTCTGAACCAATCCACAATGGATCTGCACCGAACTTGGCACACTCCCTACATTGCCAATATTGAATACTGGTGGGGTGGGGGCTGTTCTTTAATTCTGGGAGTTGTAACTCACCAACACTCAGAGAGACCTCTGTACCAATCTGGTGATGGAACTAGTAAACTTGCCACACATACCCAACATGCCAAACTTTGAATATTGGTGAGGTTTTGAGGGGACTGACCTCAGAGGTTGGGAGTTATAGTTGACCCACATTGACAGAGCAATATATCTGGACCAAACTTGGCACAAATACCCAATATGAGGAACTGTGAATACTGGTGGGGTTTGAGGGGGGACTGACCCAACATTGTGGGAATTGTAGTTCTCCCTGCAACCAGAGAACCGTGTGACCTCCACCAATGATGGATCTAAACCAAACTTGGCATACAGACCCAACATGGCCAACTGTAAATACAGGTGGGGTTTGGGGGTGATTGACGTTGGCATATGGAAGTTGTAGCTCATCCGCATCCAAAGAGCACTGAACCCAGTTGATGATGGATCTGGACCAAACTTGCACACAGGCCGAACATGGCCAACTGAGAATAACAGTTGAATTTGGATTGAGCCACTATTTTGGATTGAGTCACAATTTTGGGAGCTGTAATTCATCCACATCCTTATACATTTTCTAATGGGGGCATTAATAAAAAACAAATGGAAAGACTAACTTTTTTCCCCTAATAAATAGCATTACAAATTACCTAAGCTGCTTCTGCTGTTCCTCCTTCTCCTGATGCTGCTGGACCACTCTCAGTCCCATGTCACGTAGGTGCCTTTCCCCCTGCCTTGAAGGAACTCACTGGTCTCTCTCACCTGTGCTTGCACAACACGCTGCCATGCATCAAGCATGCCTGCTCTTCCTCCAAGCTTGAAGTCTCAGAAACAGCCTTCCCCTTGGCTGAGAGCCCAATCACAGCAGGAGGAGGGCTTTCGGTGGAAGGATTCACTGTCTGCCGAAGGGATTCCAAAGACCATCAGAAATATATGTTTTCTGATGGTCTTTATCAACCCCTCTGAACCCCGACCCCCTGGCTGAGGAACAGTGGACTAGATTTTCAGAAGTGTCAACCTCACATTGACTTGTTTGAACCATAAGAATATGCTAATGCAGGCTTTAACACAATAGCATAAAATTTATATAAAGGGGGAAAAAATAACTAATGTCACCAGAATAGGTTCAATTTATTTGTGCTTTAATTTGAAACTAATAGATTATCTCCCTCCCTCCTGTCCTTCGTAAAGATGGTAAAAACCTGGCTGTGGGACCAAGCATTTGGGACAGTGCAACGCAGCAATAAGAGAGGAGACATGATAGCCATGTATAAATATGTGAGAGGAAGTCATAGGGAGGAGGGAGCAAGCTTGTTTTCTGCTGCCCTGGAGACTAGGACGCGGAACAGCGACTTCAAACTACTGAACATTAGGAAGAACTGGCCCGGAGTGTGATAGAAGCTCCTTTGGAAGCTTTTAAACAGAGGCTGGATGGCCATCTGTCAGGGGTGATTTGAATGCAATTTTCCTGCTTCTTGGCAGGGGGTTGGACTGGATGGCCCATGAGGTCTCCTCCAACTCTATGATTCTATCTGTGAGATGCCTTGTGTCTCACTTCAGGAGAATGGCAGCAAAATAAATATGTAAATAAGAAAAAAATCAACAAATGTTGATGAAAGGCAATGTCACCTGAACTTCCTTATTTTACACAAACATTAAACATATAGCGACATTAAACATGGCGACAGGTGTGAAAAAAAACCTTTATTTCACACCTGTCGCCATGGATGCCAGCAAAACCCTACTACAGGTCATGGGAAAGGTTGGTTGACAAGGTAAAACTGATTTGCCCATAAGCTACACATTGTGCGATCCTGTGTTCACGGCTTTCAAACAGTTGTAACATGTCAGCACCTCTTATGAAGATGAGCTAAATTAATCTGCTTTCTATGGTTTTCCTTGGATTAATGTGTCATATTCGGTCCTGGAAGAAAGACAAGAATTATAAAGAAGGGATGGAACTCCATTATACTCCCCAAAGGGGCTATTATTTTCCTTCTATGCAAAACAATTTACCCTACTTTTTAAAATAAAAGTGACATCAATTTCACGCATGCTTCCATCTCATAAAAAAAGAAGACAGAGAAAGCTTACTTTGAATTTTTTCCAAGAAACCTTATGAGATTTTTTAGTAGCTAATACACATGTGCAATCCATTTAAAATGGTTCTAAAGTCCTTACAATACTAGGGCTGGGCGGTTTCGTTCGTTAATTTCGTAATTCGTTATTAATTCGTTATTTTTTTATAACAAAGCGATATTGAACCATTCAGGAGCAACTAAAAATCAAAACGAATTTTTCAATTCGTTTCGTAATTGTTTCGAAATCGTTTCGAAATCATTTCGAAATTGTTTTGTTATTATTTCCGCATGTCTGGTGCAAGTTTTATAGTTGTTGTTTGTTTTATCAGTAAAAAAAATATAATTATCACACCAACAGTCAACAACAGAGGAAGAGGGAAGCTTCAGAAGTTCCCCCTGTCCCATTTGGAGGTTTTTTTAGCGTACTGCGTGGTCGCGTCCGCCATTAACGAATCGATTCGTAATTGTTTCGTTATTGTTTCGTAATTTCCGAAATTTCGTAAATTTCGAACTTTTTTAAAGAAAAATTTCGGAATTCTTTTAAAAATCGAAATGCAAAAACCCTCTAAAAACAAATCGAGTTTAGAAACAAATTTTTCTGTGGTTGCCCAGCCCTATACAATACACTTTATTTATAACCCTCTACCATCTCCCCAAAGGGGACTTGGTGCGGCTAACATGAGGCCAAGCCCAAAATAATACAACATAATAAACACACAGTAAAAATACATGATAACAAAATATAAAATAACAAAATCAACAATATAAAACAGCATATTAAAACCAGACATGGAGGACGGGCCAAATGTGTGAGGTAAAATGTTAAAAAAGTTAAAACCCTGGGTGAGATAGTGATAAAAGTCCATTTGTAGGAAAGGAGCCCAACAAGGAGGAACCATGGGATTTAGCCATTTTGGGGGGAGGGGAGATGCTTTATTCTGAGGGCAGCTGTAGACTAAGACCAGGCCTGTAGCCATGGGGGGGGGGGTTAGGGGTTCAAACCCCCCCCCCCTCGAAATTTTTCAGTTTAAAAAAAACCCTGGTTTACTCATGAATTTTAACTGGTTACCCAAATCCCCATTCTAAGTCTATGAGATTGCACCTACAGAAAAACCATCAAATGCACTGGAAGCATATCTTATCTTGTCTGTGATGAACAGTTTTTTCCGAATGTGAAGAAACTTTTTCAGATTTCTACAACATTGCCAGTGTCAACAGCTACGAATGAAAGGTCATTTTCAACCCTTAAACATTTGAAAACATGCACAAGAAGCACAATGAGGCAAGAAAGACTGACTGGACTTGCACTCGTGAGTGTCCATCGAAGTTTATCAATAGAGCCTGATTTCTGTCGAAATGTATTGACACAGTTTTCAAGTGTTTCTAACAAACACTGTGGTATTCTTTTATAACTATAAATTATCAATTAGCAACCGTTTTCAGTTATTTTAAGACTTGAAACTTTAACTAAAATAGAAATTTGATTTAATGAAGTCTATATAAAATATACTTGAAACCATATAAAGTACGTATTTTATGTTATGGCACGATGAAACATGCCTGTTACCCTTTGTAGTCTTTTACTTAGGTCATTGCTATCTTAAATACTGGTTATAAGTTTTAATCCTTGTTTTATCAGTTTTATCTGCTGTTAATTCCACCCACATTGTGTGTTTTAATCAGTTTTGGCTATTTTTGGCCTTACTAACCTTGCATACCTTGTATCTTATACCTTTTATGGAGCAATAAGGGTCTTTGGACTGTATTAAAAATGTTGTTGTTGTGTTATCGAACTACTCTTCATGATTTGCTAAAAAAAATTTCAACCCTCCCCAAAATATTTTTCTGGCTACAGCCCTGACTAAGACAACCAGATGGGTTGAATGGTCATTGCCCAAAAGCACAATGGAAAACTAGGAGGCACTGGCGCTTCATTTCTAAAGTGATTCTAAAGTTTTGGTGGTGAAATTTTCAGAACTCCAACGAGACTAATGAAATTTCATTATTATTTCATTATTTCATTATTATATCTAATATCGCTGGGAAGGGCGTTCCACAGCCGAGGGGCCACCACTGAGAAGACCCTGTCTCTCGTTCCCACCAAATGCATCTGTGAAGAAGGCAGAACCGAGAACAGGGCCTCCTCAGATGATCTTAAAGTCCTAGATAGTTCATAAGGTGAGATATGTTTGTTTTCAAAGAAAGCATCCCCCTCTTGTTGTTGTGCTGTTGCTGCTGCTGTTGTATCCACCAACACCTTTCAGACGGCACTTCTGGGCTGTCGGTACTGCTGCTTCTGCCGGTACAGCTGCTGGTCAGGGATTCAGGGACTATGTCAGGGACTACGTCTCCCACCTTGAGACTGTATTTATCCCCCACCAGGATAACAAGCTGTGCCTTCCATTTAGAAATGTCTTTGAGGCAGACAGTGTCCTTTATGTCTGTATTGCATATAAGTGACAGCATACGGATCCTGCTACTTAACATGTGTTTTCGGAGGACAAAGGTTAACTTCCTCACCACCTCCTGGACCTGGAGTGTCAGCGGCTCAGCTAGGGAGTCAAGTGTCCACCTGTCCCCGAGCCTCTCCAACTGTTTCTTGAGCCCTAAGACAAAAGGGACCCCCTGAGAGCTCTCGTGGCAGAAAGGGTCTTGGTGACATCTTTAAAGGGCTTGAGAACATTGACCAGCTGAGAGATAGTGTCCAACTCCTTCTTGTTTAGGACCAGCTTGGTCACCACAATCACTGTAAGGGAGATGTGTGGACCAGCTTCTGCTGCTCCACCATGCATTGGAGCATCTTAAAGGTTGTGTTCCAGCAGGTGGAAATGTCTTGCAGCAGTGTGTGTTGTGGGAGCCCCTCCATGGTCTGCCTCTTTCGCAGCTGTTGGGCAGCCTTGCTGCTTTGTTGAAGTAGCCTGCAATCTTGTGACAGCCATTGATCAGCTGATTTGTGTAGTTGGGGTTCTGTTCTTCAGATCCCTTAAATCCATCTTTGATGGTGTTGTGAAGGAAGTGCGCCATGTTGCCAGTGTTCATAAAGGCTGCTTTTTCCACTGCTCTTATATTTTTCCCAGCTTTGTTCACCATGAACTTCAGGTGTTCTTGCCTGTCCTGCATCCACTCCTTCATCATGTTTTTCAGGTATTGGCAGATCATATCTGCCTTGTGGTCCTTGTCTAACACTTCTATTTGATGCCCTGTCTCCTGGCTTCCCTCCTTCTCCCACCAATGTGCTGTGAAGGAGAGGTAGGAATGACCTTCCTCTAAGCTGGACCAAATGTACAAGATAAAATGGATGTAGCCTCCCTGGGCGCCCTGCAACAACCTCGCCATGTGTTCCTTGTAGCCCTCATACAGAGCTGTTACCACCCTTCAGGAGAACGTGATGCAAAAGGGGATCAGGTATCGGGGCGCCACAAGTGCAAAAGTCTTCCTGCTCCACCAACCAGAAGAGCTGGTGGTCAAAAGCCAGCATCTCTCCCACACACTGGGTGATCGGCTTGGCAGTGATCATCTTTCCCCCCAGTCTGATCTTGCCCATGGGCAGGCATTTTCAGAAACAGGTAAAGTGGTAGTACTTTGGCTCTGCTGCTGCTGCTAATGGTTTCTCCTCCTGCCAAGCTAATTGTTAGGTGATGCCTCTTCATGTACATCCTCAACCCCGTGGTAGCCAGATGCCTCAAGTCTTTTCCCCTGCTGATCTTTCCACCACAATGCCTGCAAAATAACTGTGTGGCAGACTCAGAATTGACTTTGAAATGATCCCACAGGTATGATTTCAGCCTTCCCATCACAACAGCAGCTGCGTCTGTTTGCCTGGACATTGTCATAAGCCGGGGAGAGCAGAGGGTAGATGATGGTGCAGCCTCCCCTGCCGGCTCCTGGTCCTGCTCACTCTGCCTTACAAAGACGTTTCAATGGTGTGTGGTTGGACAATCTCAAATAGGATGGATTATTTTTAATATCCCAAATCTGTGATTTACAAAGATGTTTCAATTGTGTGTATGGTTGGACAATCTCAAATAGGATGGGTTATGTGCCGTTACGCCCAGACGCTTTAAAATAAAACTTTGACGTGCTGCTATCTATGTCTGGGTGAAACTGCTGGGGTCTTTCTTTAGGCAGATTGAGCTTTCTTGAATAACTGAATCCACTTCAAGAAACATTAAACAGGGTATTTATTCACGAAGTCCTGGTAGACTTGGCTCAGCTTATCAATATTACAAAACAATCAATAAGTAATAAACTCCATCTATATTAATAAATTCTATCTATATTCAATTGTTCCCTATCTATGACTCAATTAAACTCAATTAAACTCAATTACTCAATTAATCTATCTATATCTATCTATATCTATCTATCTATATCTATCTATATCTATCTATCTATCTATCTATCTATCTATAATCTATAGGTCTCAATTAAACTAAATTAAACTCAATTAAACTAAATAAACTAAATTGTTTTTACAATGGTATTTGCAGAGGTACCTGTCTGCCAACAGCACATCATGGATTCTTCCTAAAACTGAAGGGGCAGGGAGACCTCCAAAATGGCTGCTTCTACCCTGGAAGCAGGGGCAGGCCCAAAGAGCTACTCTTTGGCCAATCATTGCAGAGGGCCTGCAAACTGGCTTTCCTGCTTCTGGCTGCTAACTTTTTAGGCCTTGCAGAAGCTGCAGCAGCCTGGGAGAAACACAAGGAGAGGCTGTTTCCAGCAACTTAAAGGTAATGCAGAACCCATACTCCTGGGAGACGGAACAGGTTATTTTTAATATCCCAAATCTGTGCCTTACAAAGACGCTTCAATGGTGTGTGGTTGGACAATCTCAAATAGGATTATTTTTAATATCCCAAATCTTTGTACCTTCAAAATGTTTCAGTGTTGTAGGATTACCTCAAATAGAATGGATTATTTTAATATCCAATATCTTTGGGGCTTGGCTTGGGGATGGGAAACTGATTTAGATTCAGAAAATGAATTCCAAATTAGAATAAATTGCAAACTGATAGGACAGCAGAAGTCTCAAACCCCAGCAGCAGCCATTGCCAGCAGCCCCATCAGCCATGCGACCCGTGTTAGCCCACTGTGAGAGC
Organism: Anolis sagrei; assembly: GCF_037176765.1. Lineage (NCBI taxonomy): Eukaryota > Metazoa > Chordata > Lepidosauria > Squamata > Anolidae > Anolis > Anolis sagrei. The sequence goes on from NC_090025.1 coordinate 89,252,912, forward strand.
AACACAGATAAATCAATCAGCCTAAACTCTCTTTTGTTTCTTCCTAACTTTTAAAGTGACTGACTGAGTGCTTTCTTTCTCATTTCCTTCTTCAACATCTTAAATTAAATTATTTCTCTCTCTCGCTTTGTCTGCCTGCCTGCCTGCCGCTAGACTCTCCCTCCACCTGATCCCTTCCCTTCCAGAGCACGAGTACGAATGGAACTTGCTTCTGTGCACTCAGCAATTTAAAGACAAACATGGCAGCCGCTCTGTCTCCACCTCCACCTCCTTCTTCCGTCAGCCCTGATTGGCTGAGAGGCATGCCAACACGTTTGGCTACACCAAGCAGGGCTTGGTTGGTCTGTGATTTTTTACTGAGTCACAGACTTTTACGATAAAAACAAAACTTAAGAATCAAAGCCAGGAAAACCATCAATTTCTTAATGCTCATTTATTTATTGGTGCAATATTTACTCAAAAAAAGTATGCATGCACATCAGAATACATGCTGTAAGTCTGAAACACCTGAAGAAGATCTGACTTATGATTACGTACAATACAAATGCACATGCCTAGTAGCTTAAGGAATAACTCTGAATGATATTTAGCAAGGTACATTTCAAAAGCCATTTACCAGTATACAAATCAGTCATTCTCATATTATCCTGGAAGTTTACAACTATCACTCATGTTACAAATGGGAAATTTAAAGCAATAAAGTTAATCACTGTTTTCCTCCAACTCACAAAAGAACCCAGTTTCAAAATTCATTGTGTTCTATATCTCTCTATGCAATATCTTAAAATATTTGATTAAACATCTAATTACAATAAGCATTAAGATTGTGTGCATGTGTTTCACGCAATTCTGTGCAATATGTAGGTTTGTATAAACCTCTTTTCCACATCAACTTTCACAAATGAAATGGCTCACCAACTTCATGAATGACTAAGACATAAACTGAAAATACACATCAGACCTGAGCATGTTCTTGGATCAACAAAACAATTTTTCATTTACCAAGCATTGGTACCTTGATATGACCTGTTCCATGTTTCTTCAATGTGAGTGCCAAAGAGAGAGACTTCATTACGAGGGATTTCTATAACTATTAGGAGCTTGCAGGAAACAGCAAAAAAGCTGACAAACTGATGCACATCCAGTACAGTAGTAGAACATAATATGATTAAGACTGAGGCTACAAACCAGGCATAATTCCCATACACTCACTTGCATACCATACAACTAGCAAAATACACACTAGTCCTCTTTAGGATAATGTTTGTAAGAAACACATTATAAGTAACAACCAACATAGTGCACTTGTATGTTGGTTTTTGGAAGCTGAGCATTGTTGAACCTGGTTAATACTTGGATGGGAGACCACTAGAGTATTCCAGGGATTTTCAGATAAAATTAGACATGAATTGTTTCAATTCAGAATTGACAATACTGGGCTACATGAACCAACAGTGTGCCTCCTTATAAAGCAGCTTCCAACCACTCAATTTAATCGCTTCTGCCCTGACACAAGATTGTCTGTCCCTAACCAAAGAACTATTTTAGGTCTATAGTTAGTTTTCTAATGCTAATTTAAACACATACCATCCCTCTTCAGACCAGAAGAAAATTTGTTGGAAGTAGGATTGGAAAGAAGATTCGCCATTATTCATTTCCTAACATTCAGAAAACCCAGTCAGGAAGATTACCATAGTGACAAGAATTTTGTGTAGGTTTCGCCCAGTATTTGCATGTCTCAATATTCTTTGGGGAATTATTATGTGCAAAAACACACATTGCTTCCAGATAGTCATTTATTTATTTATTGATGCAATATTTACTCAAAAAATCAGCAATTTTGTACAAATCTCCCCTCCCCCCAGTAGCACTTTTGTTGTTCTTGTCCAAAATGGTGTGGGCAATTTTACAAATATCAGCAATCTTGAACAATATAAGCATTTCATGTTGAGAGAGAGATAGACAAGAGAGAGATTGATTCTCATACTAAAATAAATAAATAAATGCAGATGGATTTCTGCAAAGAGTAATTCCCCAAGACACTTTGATTTTTGCAAATACCAACCAGTAAGTGCACAGAAATATTTGTTTTCTCTACATGAGGAGAAAAGAGTGGAAATTATTTGTCCTCACATATTTATTAACCTCCGTTATTTTTCAAATATTTACATCCCTAGTTGCTGGAAGCAATGTATTACCAGGAACTAGGGGCATAAATCCTCCCTTGTCTCATTCTCTCATGCAAGAAGAAGTCTGCAAAGTTTTTACCTTCACAAGACAGGCCAGATATTTTTTGTCTGCGCCAAGAGAGATTTACCATTTGCAAGAAATGGTTTTTGCGGAACTGCATATTATGTGAAAGTTGTGTAGTACTACAATGTGCACTGCCTTCTTTTGCAGAAGCATCAGGTGAGCTGTTTGTATCCTTCTGAGTAATCTTTTTGTATAAAAAGAAAAGTGCATGTCCTAAACTTACTGCAGCAGTGCTTTTGACTTATCACACCACTTCAACACACTAAAGAAGCACTTTCTAATTCCTAAAAATAGAAGTTCCTCATTAATTAAAAAGCACAACCTGACAATCAGTTCTACATTGCTTTGTGGAGATTTAACAACAATGTTGTGCAACTGTGAGCATTTCTATTCATGGCTAGGGAGGTTCTAATGCATGCCTCAACCTTGTGTGGTGATCTCTTGAATGCCTTGTTTGAGCACATTATTCACACAGTTCCACAACCCACTTCAAGGATGATTACTTTCTTCCTCTCTTTTTATCTCTAGAGATGTTCCCATTATGCATAGAGCATGTATAAAGTGTCACAGCTCATATAAACTTGTGCCAGGTCACGCATAATCATTTGTGGAGGTTTACAGCGAGAGGAAATCTAGTGCTTTCACTTGCCTAGAATGTATGCTTCAAATCTAACCTTTATGATTAACGACAGTGTCTTTGAAAAACCGCTCCCTGCTGTGTTGATTTCTGAAAAGGTTTAAGAAATAGATCTGACTGAAAACACCACCTGAGAGCTGCGTATGAATCCCTATGACACTGCAAACACTTTTTGTCATTCTGGAAGTATGTATCAGATGGATGCAAGATCCAGCAACCTGCATAGTGATATTCAATATATTATTTCTAGCCAAGATCAAAATCAAAGGTTTGAAACATTACTTTTCTGGCTGGAGGATCCTGAGAATTGTGATCCAAAAGTGTAAAGTTCCCCACTTCTGTTCCAAATGATACTTCAAATATCCCATAGAGTTTAGATTGACAAGTTGTAGCCCTTCAAATATTGTAATATTGCACCTCCAACTAAATCTAGTTATACAAAACAACATTAGTGTATGTCCAGCAGTGCTTGTAAGAACACAAGTTGCTCAACCCTGCCATAACATGTCTTGGAAAGAGGTGCAAGATTTATCACCTTCAACATTTTTCTCTGTGTCAACACACCCCCATCTCCACTGCAATTCCATCTGTGCAAGTCCCCCCACCCTCACAACTCAATGCCCCAAAAGGTTGTGGACCACCATGAATGGAAGGGGAGAACAGGATGGAAAAATTAGTACTCCGAACCCTCACATTGCTTTTGGAGTCCTCTCCTCCACCACCGTTCACCCCCAATTTTAGCCAGAAAAACAAGAACATTTCCAAGTTCACATGACACAGGCTTTGGGAAGCTCTTGCAGTTCTGTTCAGAAAGCAAGTAATCTGGTGTCCTTCTTAGAGTATACCTACATTGTAGAATTGCAGTTTGACACCACTTTAACTGTTATGGTCAATACTATGGAATCATGGAAGTTGCCATTTGGTGAAGCACCAAAAGTCTTTGGCAGAGAAAGCTAAAGAAAAACTCCATAGCATTAGCTATAGCAGTTAAATTGGTGTCAAATTGCATTAATTCTACACTGGAGACTACCTCTGAAAAAAACTGAGTTGATTCATACCCCAAGTAACAGCATGTGCACAGAAATCATCTAATCATCTAATACTTCAGAGGAATACTTTAAACTGTAATGATCACATCAACAATTTTTAAATGGAATCGACACCAGGAAACATGAGAAATCAAGTGACATGCATGTGCAAGAAAACCAGGTATATGTACCATTACTTGTTTAGAAAATTGCTACTTGGATTCAACAAATCTAGGTAACTTTTAACACAAATTAATGGTGAGTACTCTGAAAGAAACTCTATTATTAAATGGTTACAAATCACTTTGTATCCCTTGAAGCGTTCCTCTTTAATCCCAAACACTCTGCAAGCAGTCTCCTATTTCTGGCTTGTTTAGAAGTAGATATATATGATATATATAAATAAAGATAAGGAAATTAAGCCCCTTCTAAAGAGAATTTTCAAGGGAAATCTGTTGTTAAGACATGCTAATGAAAACAATTCATTGATATAATGGTGTGGTATACATGTATAACAGTAAAGACAATGCCAATAAGGACAATGTTTTAAAAGCAAATTCTCGTGTCACCTTGAAGACTGTCCACTGCAGTCTATCAAATGTGATGTCATAAAATATCTGTTGAACTTTTAAAATGTCACAAAATGTATTGTATATATGCCAAGAGACTGAAATGTCTGTTCTTCTGAAAATGAATATGCATGCATCTTGTGTTTTCTGCATCACTGTTTAAGAGCAAACTATCATTAAAAATGTCCTAAAGATCATGACATTCCAAGAAATTAAAACTGAATGTCTCCAGCCGCCAATCATTAATGGAAGTAAAGACTCCAGCAGCTGGCTGCTTGCTAAAATACAATAGAAGGATATCCTAATAAAAAAGAGTCTTCATTCAGTCTAGCCCATACAAAGTGGGAGATGCATCCTGCTAGCATTCAGAGAAAATTCTTACTCTACAGTATGACAGTTTGGTAAAATGGCCTCATACCTCTTTAGTGCAAGCAGTCCGCTATTTTTGGCTTGTTTAGAAGTAGAATGGATTTGGGTGGAAATAGTCAGAATATGGGTTTAAATGTGGTGAAAATATTGTTATAGTTTAAACTATGTGATGTAGCAATGTAATATAAGAGTTAAATGTATAGAACTGTGATAGATTCCTGGGGGCGTAACTTTGGAGAGTTGCAGTGACATAGTTACATTCCACAAGATCTGATAACCATGTGCTCTTTGCTTCCAACCATGTACGGCTAGGTAGATAAATGTGTTTTTGCTACTTCTGTAAACAGTTTGTAGTTTTTAGCATTTGCAATAAAGTAAGCCACTTCAGGCTTTGGAGTTGATTTACAGTAGCTTGGTGTATTTATTTCCTTGGGCTTCTGAGCAGACGCTGGAAAGCCAAGAAGTATTGAGATAAGAGAGAAAGGTAATTTATCTCAATAAATCAACAGAAATGAGGAAGAAACATGTGGCATTCTTATACATCGACAGCACAGGTAGACACAAAAAGAAGTGGGGAGGAGCAGGAAATGTCAATTTTTATTGATTTTTAAAAATACAATTTAAGGTTCCCCAATTAAAAATAAAAACTACAAACACAAACACTAAAACAAAACATCCAAAATGCACAAAAGAGACATGCACAAGAAGTGGGAAAAGGGAGAAATCACTAAAGATAAATTCAAACAAATAGCCAACACCTGTAGGAAAAAGGTCTTCAAGGCCAAAGCACAAAATGAGCTCAGGCTTACCAGGGACATTTAAAACCATAAAAAGGGCTTATTTTCTTATGTCAGTAGAAAAAGGAAAAACAAGGAGGTGATAGGGCCTCTTCGAGAAGAAGATGGGGCAATGCTGATAGGGGGTAGGGAAAAGGCAGAACTACTTAATGCCTTCTTTGCCTCAGTCTTCTCACATAAAGAAAGTCATCTTCAACCTCAGCAAGATGGAGTGGCTGAGGGATTAGAGGACATCCAACCCCAAATTGGGAAACCAGTCGTCCAGGAACACCTGGCTGCTCTAAATGAGTTCAAGTCCCCAGGGCCAGATCAACTACACCCAAGGAACTAGCGGAAGTCATTTCCAAACCATTGGCAATCATCTTTGAGAATTCTTGGAGAACGGGAGAAGTTCCAGCAGACTGGAGGAGGGCCAATGTGGTCCCAATCTTCAAGAAGGGAAAAAAGGATGACCCAAACAATTACCGTCCGTAGGTAATTGTTCCTGATGACCACAGCAGCGCGGATATGCTACGCAAAATTATGGGGGGGGGGGGAGAGATACCTGAAGAAGATGAGTGGATGACAAAGATATTAGACATTAGAAATATGGATAGACTCACTTTTCTTATGGTTAAGAATAAGGGGATGAAAATGAAGGAAACAGATTGGAGACAAGTTACTGAGTTCTTTAAGCAAAGAAACAAGAAGATTTTGAACTGAAAGTAAAGAAATGGGTATATAGGAACAAAAGAAAATCGAAGAAGGGAGGAAGAAAGAACCGAAGTGAAGGAACCTAATGTAACAAAAGAAGGAAAAGGGAATGGCCTCAGAATCTTCAATTCAACACTTAAATATAATAATACCTATATAATATCTTTGAACTGGGTTATATGGCAGTGTGGACTCAGGTAACCCAGAGCCCTTCCACACATCCATATAACCCTTTGGCTTCGATGAGACTGAAATGGACCTATATTAGGTTGACACTTTGCCACTTCAGTTGTGTATTGATAGTATAGAAACCAGCTCTTCCTCTTTTCTTTCCTATTTCTCCACAATGGGCCACAGCAACGCGTGGCCAGGTACAGCTAGTTCTATAATAAAATTCAAATTTGAATATTTCATTGCCATCTCTCTAATCTGTTTCTGTCACCATTTTTGGAGGGGGGCACTGTGTATCTGCGTGATACCACAATGGTTTGTGTCTCCCTCCTGTCACAGGCCTTCCTGTGATGTTTCTTCAAGTGTGATGTTTCTTCAAGGCAGGCACATTCAAACACATGACTCCCCACATTTTTAAGCAGCATGCCCTTTTGATGTTTTCATATTTAAAGAAGGATTGTGAGGCCATTGCAGTCCATGCCATTAGGACATGAAACACTTTGTGCTATGTTTGTGGGTTGGAAAAAACAATGGTAATCAGATGATTTTGGGTGGTGAGGATATTCAAAGTTTGGTAACGAACATTCTTATATAGTGTTGGGATGGATGGAAGAAATTTACATTCACCTCAGGCCTCAGATTACTTAGGTTGCAACAACTACAGTATGGCAGCACAACAGGGCATTTTCAGAATGGCAGGCTATGCTCCGACATAGTTTTGCGAAGTATTTATAGTGAAGTATGAAGAAAATGAACTCCAAAATCTGACAAGAATCATTGTCAAACAGATATTTTAAATAGTATTTCTGAAGTGGTGTTCATTTCACTCTTCCATGTGATGCACCCACCAAATGAAATTGCAGAGCTATAACAGCTAAACTTAGGAGAGGCTGCACATAGCATTGCATCATACAAATACTTGGGATCTTTTTAGTACTTTGCCTTATGCAACCCCTTGTTCACTGTGAATTTAGAATCTGCTGTATATAGAGAAGATGGAAAAGGGATCTCCTTGACCTTCATGAACTATTTGCAAAGTGCCGATTTTTTTTACAATGCTAAAACAAAGCTAAACAAAAATCAAGAGCAAGGAAAGGGAAACATATTTGCACACTGCTATGGTAATCAGTGGTTTTTTTTATTTTTTAGGGCAGATGACCTGTCATAAAACTTAGCAGGAAGCACTCCAAATATAGCAAAGCTGGCTTACCACAGCATAGCAGTCATATGAAAGGCTTTCAAGTTGCCTGTAGACTTACAGTGACTCCATGGATTTCATAGTATTTTCTACATGCTGAGACATTTTGCCAGTTCTTTCTCTGAAACATAGCTTACAATACCTGAGATTTGTTGGTGGTCTCCCATCTAAATACTAAGCAGAATACTAAGCAGAACTGGACCTTCCAAGATTAGGTGCCTTTAGAGTATTTTTGCCCTCAGTTAAAAAAGAAGGTCCTAAAAGTCTGTTATGGCCAGTGTTTAATTAGACTTAACTCTGCCCTGATGTTTGGAATATTGTACATCGTTTGTGTCATGGTGCAGTGAACTTCTTCTCTACAGCATGTTTTGATGGAGAACTTTTTAATCAATGAGAACAAATTGAGATTCATTTGAAAGGAGCCATTCCAAACAATGTAACAGGATCAGCTGCCTCAGTCTCCTGTAACAAGTTTGAGGGGAATTTTGTAAAATAAATTGCCACGGTAAATCATTTTTAGAGTACAGGTTGATTATCCTTTATCCAAAATGCTTGGGATCAGAAATATTTTGAATTTCATTTGGATTTTGGAATTCCTCTATTTGTATATACACATATAATGAGATCTCCTGGAGATGGGATCCTAGCTAGTTATGAACCATGTTTTTGATTAATAATGCAGTACAAGAAGCAGATATGGAATAGGTGCAATCGACATTTGGAATGGCACAGTCTATGAGTTGTATAATGTTATTTTAATGCTTTTAGTAGATGTTTTAGTTCTTATATTTCATATTTTACATGTCCTTTTATCTTATCTTATGGTGAATCGTCCTATTGATTTCTTCTAGTTATATATTGTTGATTGAGTTTTGGTTTATGTATGTAAGGCATTGAATTTTGCTGTTATTTCTGTGTAAACCACTTTGAATCTCCCAGTAATAATAATAATAATAATAATAATAATAATAATAGTATTTTAAACATGAAACTCACTTATATTTCTTAAACACCTTTTATACATAGCCTTACAGGAATGTTATATACAGTGTTTTATATATGAAATAAAGTGTGTTTACAGTAAACCATCAGAAAGAAAGGGTGCCATTATATCAGCTACCCATGAAGGCTTAGAGATTTTTGGAGTATTTTGGAATTCCAGCTAAGGGGCGCTCAACCTGTATTGAATTGATTTCTTTGGGAGGAAAAACCCAGTGTGTTAGTAATGACCACTGTTAAACAACTGAGTAAAGAGCTTGTCTTTAAAAGCAACAATGGGTGCTTATGTGTGATTTTTATTTTTAAAGGACTATTCCATTTTCTGCAAAAATAATATGTAGACTTTAAGTTAGGAAAATCTGCAGGGACCAAATGCTGCCATCGCTCTTCACAACCAACTAGGTTTTCTAACCACTTCATCACATTCATTTCTATTCGCCTTTGCTCCCCTTGCTTCAGGCCAAGGGTATTTAAACCAGCGCCTGAATTCAAGTGGCAGTTAGGTTCCCGCAGAAGTTGAGGAAGCAAGAAGTCACTTTTGCTCCCTTGCTTCAGGTAAGCCTTGTCTTAGATTGCACTAGAAAGCTGAGTGTGTGCTTCTCTCTTGTAGGTAAAGGCTAGCTACTTTGCTGAGGGAAACAGAAAGCTATGTTCCTTAATGACACAGCTGGACTTGATCCCTTCCAGTCTGGCTTCGGTAGGGGGCACAGGACGGAGACTGTGCTAGTTGCCATCACAGATCAGCTTCGCTGCCAGATGGATCAAGGCGGATCAGCGCTGCTTGTGTTATTGGACCTCACAGCAGCATTTGATATAGTCGATCACGATCTATTGACCCACCGCCTAGCCATGACTGGGGTTAGGGGGATACCCCTTAAATGCGTGTCCTCCTTCCTCCAGAATCGCGGACAGCGTGTGGTGAGGGGAAGGATGGTTTCTGAGAGATCTCCGCTAACTTGCGGGGTCCCGCAGGGAGCTATTCTCTCTCCTCTATTATTTAACATCTATGTGCGACCGCTTGCCTGACTGGTGCGGAGCTTTGGGCTTGAGTGCCACCAGTACGCTGATGACACTCAGCTCATTCTGAGGATGGAGGGCCGGCCGGACTCTGTACCTGAAAATTTCCATCAGTGCCTTGAGGCCGTTACTGGATGGTTGCGTGCCAGCAGGTTGAGGGTGAACCCAGCGAAGACGGAGATCCTTTGGCTGGGCCATCCGGGTGGGAGATCCAGCTGCCTACCCTGGATGGAGAGACACTACATCTGTCACCTTCTGTAAAAAGTCTTGGTGTCTTATTGGACCCTCTGCTCACAATGGAGGCCCAGGGCTCTGCTGTGAGCAGATCTGCGTTTTTCCATCTACATCAGGCTAGGCGACTGGCTCCCTACCTATCTTGGAACGACCTGGCTACGGTGATCCAGGTGATGGTCATCTCGAGGCTTGACTACTGTAATGCCCTCTACATTGGCCTTCCTTTGTCAGTGATCCAGAAACTGAAGCTGGTGCAAAATGCGGCAGCTCGTCTTCTTGCCGGGGTGCCAGCGAGGTGTCGTATCACCCCAATTTTACAACAGCTGCACTGGCTACCGATTGAGTACCGGATTACTTTCAAGGTGCTGGTACTAACCTTTAAGGCCTTATATGGTCTGAGGCCAGCGTACCTGAGGGCCTGCTTATCCCCCTACCAACCCCAGAGATTACTTCGGTCCGAAGACCAAAATTTGCTTGAAGTCCCCAACATCCGGATTTATCATCTGTCCTCTACTAGGCAGAGAGCCTACTCGATTGTAGCCCCTTATTTATGGAATGCCTTGCTAATTGAAACCTGATCTATCCAAAAGCTACTTGCTTTTCAGAAAGCCTGTAAAACCTTTCTCTTCCGACAAGCTTTTGATGGGTGAATAACTTGGGACTATGTCTGTTCTTGTTTTTATTGTATTTTAAAGTTAATTGTATTGTTTTAATCTACTGCTGTAAACCGCTCCGAGCCAAATTGGGAGTAGCGGTTTACAAGTCAAATAAAATAAATAATTAAAATAAAATAAATGTCACTGTTTATTTTGAATGCTAGGCTAGGTACTTCAGCCAGCACTTAAGATAGCTATTGTTCCCTGTTCTTTGAAGCCAGCAGTTGTGTTTGTTTCCTGTTCTTTGAAGTCCAAGGGTATTTAAGCCAGCAGCTGAACTCAAGTGACAGTTAGGTTCCCGTAGAAGTTGAGGAAGCAAGATGTGGACAAGGCATGCCTTCAGTAACAAGCATCTTTACAATATATACAAGAAAAAAAACCAATACAAAACAAACACACTTTAGACCTACACAATCCACTTCAATAGGGACACTTTTCAGGGAACCGACAGACTACCTTTCACAAAAGGAGCTCTGTCAATCTTCCAAGGAAAGAGGTCTTGGTAGTAGATGACTCCCTCCTTAGAGGAACTGAAGCCATCATTTCCAGACTGGATGAGATTGCTCAAGAAATATGCTGCCTCCTGGGCGCAAAAATACACCATGTCACTCAGAGTCTCACCCGGCATCTCAAGCCCCATCACCCTCCCCCTTTCATGTTGATTCATGTAGGAACTGATTTTACTGCTAGGCATACTTTTCAAAAGAGCACAAATGATTTTCGAGCTCTCAGAACAAAACTAAAACAGTGTAATGTACAAGTGATCTTTTCATCTAGCAGAACCAACAGGGACACACTTTCCCTGTCTGGCTCCTGACGTAGATCATCCACTAAGGTGACCAAGGCTGTTTCTGTTCCATGTCCCGGCCTGAAGCCAGACTGTGCTGGATCTAGATAATTGGTGTCCACCAAGAATCCCCGGAGTTGTGAAGCCACCACACATTCCATGACTTTGCCCAAATAGGGGAGATTGGACACTGGCCGATAGTTGATTAATTGAGTGGGGTCCAGTGATGGTTTTTTCAACAGTGGTTTTATAACAGCCTGTTTTAGGCTGGCTGGAATCCTGCTGTCCTGTAAGGACAGAGTGGTTTAAGATGGCATTAACCGCCATCTTAAACCACTCTGCCAACCCCCTCTGGCTTCTTTTATCAGCCAGGATGGATAGGGGTCTAGGATACATGTGGTTGGCCTCTCTTCTCCTCAAGCGGAACCAATTGAAATGAATTTATCAAAACCGGACAAGCAGGTGCTCGTGTTAAATACTCAGAGACTGCCGTTAATGTGGCGCCAAAGTCGGAATGGATCAGAGCGTTGTTGTTTTTTTAAACAGAGACTGGAAGATCATTTGTTGGGGGTGCTTTGAATGTGATTTTCCTGCTTCTTGGAAGAGGGTTGGACTGAATGGCCCATGAGGTCTCTTACAACTCTATGATTCTATGATTCTAAGTAGTACTGTCGCACCCCCTTTGTCCACTGGTTTCCACGTGTACTCAGGCATATTGGCTAATCTTAGTTTGAGTAGGGGAGAAGTCAATTGTGTGTCCCCCTTGGGTGAGATAAAGCGAGATAAAAATAAAGTCAATAAATAAAATAATTTTAATGTCATGTCTTTTTTATATATTTTTTTACTTTATTTGTTTTATTTTAAAGGAAAGCACTATAGAGGGGAGGGGAGGCTATTGGATGTATGTGGAGATGGTTTTAGTATTATTTCATAGAATCATAGAATCATAGAATTAAAGAGTTGGAGAGACCTCCTGGGCCATTCAGTCCAACCCCCTGCCAAGAAGCAGGAATATTGCATTCAAATCACCCCTGACAGATGGCTATCCAGCCTGTTTAAAAGCTTCCAAAGAAGGAGCCTCCACCACACTCCGGGGCAGAGAGTGCCACTGCTGAATGGCTATCATAGTCAGGAAGTTCTTCCTCATGTTCAGATGGAATCTCCTTTCTTGTAATTTGAAGCCATTGTTACTTGTCCTAATCTCCATGGAAGCAGTAAACAAGCCTGCTCGCTCCTCCCTGTGGCTTCCTCTCATATCTCCTCTCATCATTCTCTTCTTCAGGATAAACATGCCCAACTCCTTAAGCCGCTCCTCATATCACATGATGTGTATGTATGCAAATCCAAAACACTTCTTGTCCCAAACATTTCAGATATGGGATACTCAACCTCTACCAGTCTCTGACACACTGGGGAGAGGGATTTGCTAGTTCTCCATTTCAGAGACTTCAAGAATCAGTGTCCTAAAGAAAGTCAAAGCAATACCACCTCAACCCCATAGAATATGCAGAAAAATAACCATCCAACATTGCACCTCACCAGATTTCGGCAAAAACTAGAATACACCACCTATAAGAAACTGGTTCAGATACTATAAATCAGCAAGAAAATCTGTCACTCTGGTTGGCCATTGTCAGAATAATTGGAGCTTTATTCGTTTTATGATGATGATAGCAGTGATAACAGCAAAACATAGTGGGATTGTTTGAATTACATTGCTGACAGCTGCCCAAGCCCCAAGATCTTCATCAGGGTCTCGTTTTTCCCCTAGGTAAGAAGGATTCATAAAACAAGGAGAACACATTACACTCCAATTCGTTCTGCCGTTCAGAAATATCTAGCCAGTTAGTAATGTTACTCAACAACTGCTGTGTTCAGCATCCTGTCTGAGTTTGCGTTTTAAATTTCATTCACATTTGCACCCCCCCCCCCCCCGCAAAAAAGCCCAAGCAAGACTCTAGACACAGGTGCACACGCCTGCAACCAGTGCTGGTTGGCCTTGAGCATTCCAGGGAAAAGATGTTCAGCACTTCCTCCACACCCACTGTGGACCTCCTTTCGAACTCCAGTTGCTCTGCCTCCCCTCCTCCACCAGGACCCCAGCTCTTTGTTCATGCCAGTTCCACAGATCTTTTGAGAAGCATGCAAACCAGTCATCCTTCTGGTTAGAAAAGTTGCCCTGTCTACACCCAACAGATGCATGCCCATGTTGGCCACACACCCCCAAACCACAGAGTGCTTCAGAAAGAATCCAGATCCCTCTTCTGGAAACTTGGGGGCAGGCGCTCAGGAATCTCTACATTCCTGCAGCCCAAAATATGCATGGCACAGTTTCAAAGCAAACAGCCTGGCCAGGGTGGGTGAGGGGAGGAATAAATACATGAAAGAAACTCAACCCCAAAGAGGCAATTGCAGCTGACCCCTCTCTGATTTCTTAACTGAAAGAGCCATGGAAGTCTCTCCAATAACATAGTTCCATCTATGTGCACAAAAGTCCATACATACAGTGATTAGTACATATGCTTTCCACCCAGCTGGTGATGAAGTAGCCAGCTGTAACCAGAAATATAACCCTCCTATTGTTCATGTGGAAGCTCCTTCTTTGGAGGCTTTTAAACAGAGACTGGATAGCCATCTGTCGGGGGTACTTTGAAGACCATTTTCCTGCTTCTTGGCAGGGAGTTGGACTGGATGGCCCATGAGGTCTCTTCCAACTCAATGATTCTATGATTCTATCCCACATATCTTCTTAAGTAACAAGTTGGGATTCAGCAACAATATGATGGATTCTTGAGGAGAACACATACTCCATCATTCCTTCCCAAAGAACATTATCACTAGGTGACAAGCATAAAAAAGATGAAAGGCTGACATCTGAATCAGAACCTCAAGTGAACAGGGTTCAAATCCCTACTTGGCCATGGAAGTTTACTGGGTGATTCCGGACAAGTCATACTCTTCGACACAGCTGCATAAATACACATTGAGTTGGATTATATGGCCATGTGGAAGGGTCCTCGGTCACCAAGGAGGGTCACAGCACCTCCACCCCAACAAATCTTATTAACAAATCCCTGTGAGGGATACTATAATTCATATTTATTGTTATATGTAACAACAATCAATCTTAAAAATATGGTTAGAAAAAAACTGCAAAGTCAAATGTTTAAAACATAGACAAAAAGAGAGCGAATTGGAGGATAAAGGGAGGCAACTGACCCATTCACGCACCTTATGTAAATGTATTTACAGGTAATTATCAGAGGTCAGGTCAGTTATCTAATAATCTGCAACCAGTTGACACCTCTCAGTTTCGCTTCCTTTTAGCTGCCATGACCTGTTTGAAGGAATATCAGCATGAGGAAATACATTTTTAAATAAGAATCAGTACTGGTAAATCATTGGAACACTGCCAGATTTTTAAAGCATTGTTCAATAGCTTTCACATGGCGGTTGTGATGTCTAAAGGAGCCTGGATGTGCTTCAGTCCTAAAAGACTTTTCTTTTTGCTTCTGTTGTCCTTTGGTAATTTAGCAGTCGTGGCAACCCTCACATAGTCTCAGGGATAGAAAATCTGTTCCACCACATTTGACCCAACGTTTGGTGGCATAGGATAACCAAACACTGTGTTTCCCAGATTTTCCCAAAGAGCATAAAAATCCACATGATTTCAGTCTTCCTAAAGAAGCACCATAATAATAGGCATCATGAAAATATATCACAAGGCCCAAAATATCAAGATGCCAGGGACCTCTAAAATCCAGTAGTTTGCTGATTTTGCATTGGACACAGGCTATCAAATTATGGATATGCACACTAGTATGTCTTTCTTTTTGTTTTTTAAAATAATCTTTATTGAAATTATTGAACTTTATAATAAAAAATTCAATAAAAAACAGACAAAGAAGAAAGAGAAATAGAAAACAAAGAATAAGAGAAGGAAAGAAAGAAAGAAAGAAAGAAAGAAAGAAAAGAAGAAAATAATGAATATATGTGTGTGTGTGAGAGAGAGAGAGAGAGAGAAAAGAAACTAGAAAGTAAAAAGAAAATAAAAAGAAAATAATATTTAAGTGTTGAATTGAAGATTCTGAGGCCATTCCCTTTTCCTTCTTTTGTTACATTAGGTTCCTTCACTTCGGTTCTTTCTTCCTCCCTTCGATTTTTTTTTTGTTCCTATATACCCATTTCTTTACTTTCAGTTCAAAATCTTCTTGTTTCTTTGCTTAAAGAACTCAATAACTTGTCTCCAATCTGTTTCCTTCATTTTCATCCCCTTATTCTTAACCATAAGAAAAGTGAGTTTATCCATATTTCTAATGTCTAATATCTTTGTCATCCACTCATCTTCTTCAGGTATCTCTTTTTCCCCCCATAATTTTGCGTAGCATATCCGCGCTGCTGTGGTCATCAGGAATAGTAGTTTGTCTGTATTCTTGTCTTTTGTTGTTTTGTTTTTTGTTTTTTTCCCCCTTGGAAGATGCCTGTGCGTGATTTTTTTTTAATATGTGGAGGTCAGTGCACACTGATCAACACATAGCCTTCACAGAGTGACGTTCCTCAGTGGTATAGTTTACCAAGATGACAGTGGCTTCTCAATCTGTTGCATCCTTCTTCCGCTTTCACAGCCGTTGTAACATGTACCACGTTATCCTCCGCCTGCTCCGCTGTTGAAGTCAACTATGGACCAGAAAACCATGGCATACAGCCTCTACGCTCATCAAATGGAACCAAACTTCTGCAGGACAAAAAATCAATTGCACCACATTGGAAAAAACCACTACCAAAGCCTCCTGAATCACAGCTCCAATGTGGCGGACGAGGTCCTCTCGCAAATCCCACAACAACAAACCAGGGATGAGCTTGCAGCACTGCCTAGTTTGGAAGAAGTCAGCAATGCCATCAGCCAACAAAAAAATAACAAAGCCAGCGGACCTGATGGGATCCCTGCTGAAATCTTTAAAGAGGGAGGAGCTGAGCTGACACAACAACTCCACCACCTCTCAGAAGACACCCTCCCAGAATCCCAGAATGGCTTCCGCACCTCCAGAGGAACAGTGGACATGATTTTCACTGCACGACAGCAGGGAACAAAATCTACCACTATACATGGCATTCATTGCAAAGGCATTCGACACAGTGAATCACAGCATTCTCTCCAGAAAATCAGGTGCCCTAACAAATTTGTGAACATCCTGTGAGCCCTCCATGATGACATGATGGCAACAGTCTTGGACAACAGTGGCTCCCAAAATGACCCATTTAAGGTGGAATCCAGTGTCAAACAGGGATGTGTTATTGGCCCAACTTTACTCTCCATCTTCATCGCTATGATACTTCATCTTGTTGATGGGAAGCTTCCCACCGGAGTGGAAATCATCTATCGAACAGATGGCAAGCTATTTAACCTCAGCAGACTGAAAGTCAAAACAACATCTGTTACAACTCCAGTATGCCAATGACAACATCGTCTGTGTGCATTCAGAAGAAGACCTACAAGACACTCTAAACACCTTTACAGAAGAATACGAGAAGCTTGGCCTGTCATTGAACATCGAGAAAACCAAAGTGCTCTTCCAGCAGTCACCAGCCAATCCGTCTCCAATGCCAGAGATACAGCTTAATGGTGTAATATTGGAAAATGATGACCATTTCCACTACCTTGGCAGCCACCTCTCCACCAAAGTCAACATTGACACCGAAATGCAACACCGCCTGAGCTCTGTGAGTGCAGCATTATTCCAAATGAAGCAGAGAGTGTTTGAGGACCAGAACATCCGTAGAGATACCAAGGTTCTAGTTTATAAAACTATTGTCCTCTCAACCCTGCTGTATGCCTGCGAAACAGGGACTGTCTACAGACATCACATGCTACTCCTAGAATGATTCCATCAGCGCTGCCTCCGAAAAATCCTGCAAATCTCTTGGGAAGACAAGCAGACAAATGTCAGCATGCTGGAAGAAGCAAAGACCATCAGCATTGAAGTGATGTTCCTCTGCCATCAACTCCGCTGGACAGGCCACGTTGTCCAGATGCCTGACCACCGTCTCCCAAAGCAGTTGCTGTACTCTGAACTCTGAATGCAGATTTTTAGATATTAAGATAATCCCTAAATACTTCAGTTTTTATACAATGTGTATGTTCCACTTTTCTTTTATACTATCTTGTTCTTTTTTAATGATATTCTTTGTTATTGCTTTTGTTTTTTCCATATTTATTTTAAATCCTGATACTTTGCCAATTATTTTTATTATATTTTTCAATTCTTCTAATTTTGTTTTGGGGGTCTTCAATTATACAAATTGTATCATCAGCAAAAGCCCTGAATTTGTAATCTTGTCCCTGAATCCGAGCTCCTTTGATTTTTTTCTTCCCTTATCTTGTTTAATAGTATTTCTAAAGTCAATATAAATATCTAGAGTGATAAAGGGCATCCCTGCCTCATCCCTTTTTGTATTTCCAATATTTCCGTTTCTTGTCCGTTTATCACAATTTTTTGCTTCCTGTTTTTTTTTCATATATAGCCTCTATTATATTTTGGAAGTAAAACCCCATATCCATTTCTTTCATTAAAAATTTGAAGAAGGTCCAATTGAATGCTTTTTCCGCATCCAGGGTCAGTAACATTACTTTTTTTCTGATTTTTGATCTCATCGTATCCAATTAAGTCTACAATTGTCCTAACCTTGTCTTTTTGATGTTTGTTGAGTAAAGATCCTTTTTGTTCTTCCTTGATACATTTATTGAGTATTTTTTGAGGCTTTCTGCAATAATGTTGCGGAATATGTTATAATCAATGCTTAATAATGAAATTGGCCTGTAATTTTTTGCTTCTTCTGGGTCAGAGCTTTCTTTATGAATAACACCGATATTAGCTTGTTTCCATGAATTTGGAATTTTCTGGTTTTGTCTTACTTTGTTCATAGTATTTTTCAGATATGGTAGGAGTTCTTGCTGAAAAGTTTTGTAATATACTGCCGATAGGCCATCCGATCCCAGTGCCTTGTTTGGTTTCAAATTCTTGATTGCTATTCTAATTTCTTGTTCTGAATTTTTTTATTTAATTCTTCTCTTTGGTCATCAGTTATTCTTTGTAATTTTTGTTCACCCAAATATTGTGAAATCTTTTCTTCATTTATCTTCTTTTTGATATAGCCCTTTGTAAAATTCATAAAATTGTTTCTTTATCTTCTCTTCTTGTGTATTTTATATCCATCCCTTAATTTAGTTACATATGCTGCTTCTTTTCTTTGATTTGTTTGCCAACCATCTGCCCAGTTTGTTTGCATTTATGAAATGATCTTGTTCCATATATTTCAGTTGCTTTTCTCTTTCTTCCATTTCCCAATATTCTCTTTGTTTATGTAGTAGTTCTAACTTCTTTTTTATCTCCTTGTTTTTTAGGGTTCGCCTTTAATTTGGTTTTTTCTTTGCCAATTTCTTCAAGTATTTCTCCCATTTTCTGGAACCTGGTACTGTTTTTTATCACCTTATGAAGTTGCCCCTCATCACTACTTTACTCGCTTCCCATAAAGTAAAGAGTTTTATTTCTGGGTTGTCCTTTATTTTAAAGTATTCTTTTAATGTTCTTCTTTTTTCCTATATCTTTTTCAAAATACTTTCATCTAGTCTCCATCTCTTTGTCTTTTTTGTATATTCTATTCTTACTTCCATCGGCAGTGACCTGAATCTAATCTTGGTAATATCTGTATCTTCTTTATAGTTATTAGCAGCAATTTTGTCCCCCATATCATGTCAATTCTTGACCAATTTTCGTGTCTGGCTGAGTAATATGTGTAATCTCTTCTTTTCTCATTTCTTGACCTCCATATATCTTGTATATTTAGTTCTTTCAGCATGTATGGCCTCTGCACCTTCTTCTATGTTTCTCCTGAATCCTTCTATATCCATCTCTTCCTTCTTTGGAGATTCAGTATGTTGTCTCTTTTTCTTTTTTCTCCTTTATCTTCCCCTTCTTTTTCTGCTTTTATTTTCTTTAGGAATTCTCTTGCTCCTTTCTTCATTTGTAATCCAGTATCTTTGCTCTTTGTTTGTTGTCATCTATCCTTCTCCACTTTCCCATATGAATTTTATATTCTGTTTCTTCAATTCTTCTGTTAGAAAGGCGTATTTTCTTCTTCTATTCAATACTGTGTTTGGATATTCTGTCAAGATTAACACCCTTTTCCTTTGTAGTACACTGATTTATATTTTTTTACTATTCATCTTTAGTATTTGAACAATTTAGTAAATGAATGCTTTCATCCCGTGCTGTTTTGTTCTTCCTGGCAAAATTGGTATTAATTCTGTAAATTCTGTCTGTCTGGTCCTAAACCTCTTGTTGTTCAATTTAGTAATTTGGCTAGGATCTCTGTTACTTTTTCCCTTATATTTTCGCCCATCTCTTCATTTATGTTTCTCAATCTCAATTGGAATTCCATTTCTTTCGCTTCCATTGCTTCTTGTTTCACTTCCAGTCTTGTTCCTTTCAATCAAGGTTCTTCGTTTTAATCTGAATATTTTCTTTTACCTTCTTTATTTCTTTTTTCTTATTTTTCAAATCCTTCAATTCATATTACATTAAAGTTAACTCTGATTTCACTGCACCTAGTTCTTTTAATTCTTTCCTCGGGTGTGACATTTCTTTTTGCGAAATCCTTTGAAAGACATCCTTTTTTTCTTGCATTTTCGGTAGTTCCTTCATATCTTTCATCATATCCCTCAGATTCTGTTCTTCTGTTAGTGACATTCTCCTTTGTGTCTTCCCATAAACAAACTGGGAGCCCATAATGCTGTTTCTGTAAGAGAGTTTTGTCTCCCCAGTCAGCAGAAGCATTTTAGACCCAATGAAGTTTCCAAACAGTTTCCAAAGACAACCTCTGTAGAATGCATTTATGCCACCAAGAACCCCAGTTGGGTTACAGTAATGCACTCTCAAGACACCTCTGTCTTGTCTGAATTAAACTTGAGTTTGTTTCCTCTCATGTAGTCCATTATTGACAGGCATTGGTTTAGAACCAGAACAGCTTACTTTGAGTTAGATAGAAAAAAGAAGTAGAACTGGTTGTCATTTGCATACTGGTGGCAGGAGGGGGACACAAAGTCTGGATAACCTCTCCCATGTGTTACATGTAAATATTAGTTGCATGTGGCATACAACTGAGCCTAAGGGACCCTGGAGGTCAACAGCCAGAAAGACTGGATATAAAATCTGACAACACCACTTCCTGTGTCCCTCTCTCCAAGAAGGATTGGAAGCATTCTAAAACAGTGTCTCCAAATCCCACCCCAAGGAGATATCCCAGAAGGTTATCATGTTCAATGGTTCTGAAAGCTGTTGAGAGGTCCAGCAAAACTAACAGAGATACATCCATTCCTTGTGTAGGTTACCTACACAGATGACCTAAGCTGTCTCCATCCCATTCCCAAGCCTGAAGCCAGACAAGTATTTTCTATGCAGTCGATTTCATCTAGGAATCCCTGAAGCTTATAGGCAAATACATGCTCCATACCTTGCCCTGAAAGGGGTACTGAAGTTCAGAGTACTTCACTAGTACTTCACAGTTCAGAGGAGGTTTATTTTTGGCGAAGGCCTCATCACAGCCTCTTTCAGGCAGGGCAGCACTCTCTCTTGCTACCGATGAGTCATTCGCCATTCTCTTAACTCATCCAAGCATCACAGTCAGAAGGCAGATATATGCCAAGCTTTTAGAATACTCCCTTTCTTTACAGACTGTCTGGAGAAGCCTTCTGCTTCTTTATGGGATAGGTTATACAATGCAAAATGTGACCTCTGGTTGCCCAAGAAAACAGCCATAATGGTAGTAGCTGTTGAATGGAAAGCAGGTGGTAGCTTAGTAGGTTAAGTGAAATGCTAAATCTCTCTGCTGATCCCTGAAGCCAACTGCCAGCAGTCTTCTATATTTAGGACCCCGCCTCCTCCTTACACCTGCCAGGCAGAAATAGAGAACAACATAGCAAATGGTTTCATACTTCAATTCTGGTAACAAACAGCTAAAATATGAAATTGAAAG
The DNA here is from genome assembly GCF_037176765.1 of Anolis sagrei. Lineage (NCBI taxonomy): Eukaryota > Metazoa > Chordata > Lepidosauria > Squamata > Anolidae > Anolis > Anolis sagrei. Next base: position 89,274,352 of record NC_090025.1, read on the forward strand.
AAGCAGAAAGGAATAAAAAACAATACCTCACTGTTGAATCTTATAATTTCCATTAGCTGCCAAATCATTGGAGCCTGAGGCAATGTCCAAGTATTGATTCATTAAGCATTATACTTGCAGGTTCCTGTCCCTTCAACAGCACTTAAAAAGTCCTTGATCTGAAAGTTTTTAAACTTAAATCAAGTTTGTATGGATCTATAGGATCCATACATCTCTGAAGTTGATAAAAACAGTGCAAATATGTATGCTACACTTTTCAGGGCATTGCTGCTTCTAATGCCCAATAACAACCTGTGACTGCACAGATTTTTAGTCAGGCGGTACCAATGCCATTGTGTTGCAGGTAAACGTGCCCCCATTCTGTGCACAGTGCCCACCTTAGAAAAAAATTACTTTTTAAAAGTAAGTCACCCCCAGTATTCATTACAGTGTTTCAGAAATGACCTGTTGTCGTTGCTTCTTATTTTATTTATTTATTTATAAGTATATTATTCTTATGCTGCTTAGAAAATAATTCCACCTATTGCTCATTTTATTACTTAGTACATTTATGTTACCTTTTAAAGAAATAGAACTGGTAAGAAAATGTCTTACAAAATGAAGAAAAATCTTGTTAAAATGGATCCAAAATGCTTTTTAAAGGCCCTTTGAAATGCCGTATTTTTAAGTACTAAAAACTATTACTTAATCAGGTAATTTTATTCCTAGTTGTTACATTGCTTTTCAACTGCAACATTTTTATATGTTTGTGACTAAAAAGGTATGGTTGCTTAGCTTACTATGTTACCTGTGATACGTTGTTTCCAAACTTTCACTTAATAAATCATTGTCACCCTTCTTTAATCGTTTCTTGTAAAATCTACAGATTCCACAACTTGCAAATACAGAATGCTTCAATATCCAATTTTTTGAAAACCAAATACCATCAAGAATTCGCAGTCCAAAATTACCAATTCCAGTGAAATCTAATGTCACATACTGGAGGTATAGTATTATTAAGAATTACCAATGCAACATCACAGGGCCCATTAGACTATGGACAGAATAACAGGACAAGTAGATTCCTGAGCCTAAGCATTGATGTTTTAGATCCTCGCAATAAGGGGATTAAAGAAAAGGAAGAAAGACATGGATATAACAAACAAACAAACAAAACAGACCAGCAGTTGCCATTACAAAGAATTAACATCTGATTACAGCTCCAAGCATCCTCCACCATAGTATGGCAACTAGAAGGATCTTGGCTATTGTGGTACAAAAAGGCAACTGTTCCAAGGCCTGAAATTTGCTTTGATGATGATTGGCCAAGAACTTCAGATATCTTGAAAATCCTCAACCACCCACCATCAAAATTTATCTGAACATTTGGACAACTTCAGGGAAGAATCCTGTCCTATCCCTGTAAGTTCCAAGACTAATGTCAACAGCTCAAACACCAGCATCTTCTAACACTCTCATTAGAAAGTGATGACAAACTCAACATGCCAAGATGTTTATTTCTTCTCTAACTTCATGAAAACAGCTCAACAATGTAAGTTACAAGGATGGTGTCTAACTGAGATTGCAATACCAAGGAGGAATTATCAAAAATGGTAAGGTCCTTTTTGAAAAAGGAGCAACATCTTCCAGAAGCTACTCAGAGCTCTCTCTGGCCCCTTCCACACAGCTGAATAACATCCCACATTATCTGCTTTGAACTGGCAGGGTGGACTCTGATAACCCAGTTTAAAGAAAATATTGTTCCCTTGATATTCTGTGTGGAAGGGTCCTCTGTTTCTCACTCATACATCACACACAGAGAGAGAGAGAGAGAGAGAGAGAGAATGTCTGCTGCAATTATTGATTTGAGATATATAGACATAGCTAATAGCTATTGGGGGGGGGTCATTAAACAAGAGAAATATATCAGTTCTGGAGAAATTTCACATTTTAGCCCAATTTGCATATAAAAAAATTATGTCAAAATGAGAATTACCTTTAACCACCAATGTGATTTCTCAGTTATTTCTCTCAATGACAATGCTTGGAATTCTAGACAATATAATCACATATGCTATGTAAAAAGATTTGAAGAACTGTATTTAATGTGGGTACTGTTTCTATTTCAGCATTGCAGTGGCTAAATATACTTTCATGAATTGCATTGATTAAAATTCTCACCCAGATAATCTTTCTTATGGAATGAAACCAGAACAAATTACACCTGTATTCAAACGTAATTTGTACAAAATGCAAAAGTAAATAATTTATGTAACTATCTTTTGACAAACTGCAGTCATAAAATACCCATGTAAGAAAACATACTTCATATTATTAGATAACTACAAACAAACCCCCAGAAAGACTAAAGCAGTATGATATTATGGATACATATTTCTTGTGATATACTTGAGACTTCACAGGAACTACTGCTGGTAATAGTAGTACTACCACTACATTCATGGAATTTTTGTGTACTAAGTGCTTAACATTTTTGCAACAATCCTGTAAGGTGAGCAGCTATTATTCCTATTCAAATAGTAAACTCAAGTTAGAAGAAAATGAACTATTATCACTTCAAGACTTACAAGTGAGAATAGTTTACTGTCTTCCAGCCTGAGGGAGCAAGCTTGTTTTCTGCTTCCTTGGAGACTAGGACGTGGAACAATGGCTTCAAACTACAAGAGAGGAGATTCCATCTGAACATGAGGAAGAACTTCCTGACTGTGAGAGCCGTTCAGCAGTGGAACTCTCTGCCCCGGAGTGTGGTGAAGGCTCCTTTAAACAGAGGCTGGATGGCCATCTGTCAGAGGTGATTTGAATGCAATATTCCTGTTTCTTGGCAGGGGGTTGGACTGGATGGCCCATGAGGTCTCTTCCAACTCTTTGATTCTATGATTCTATGATTCTGAGTATCAAGGTGGGGAAAACTGCAATTTGTCAGCCCACACTCCATTTCCCTTTATGCTTTCCGCATCAAGCACTGAAACCTTCCAATCTACTCTGGTACCTAAGACTGCTTGTTGATTTTACATCCATGGTCTGTGTTCCTCAGCAGAGTAATCTCAAAGCAGAAGATGCTTTAGGCCAAGGATTGTAAGAGGAGTTCCCTCTTGTCTACAAGGATTTCTTCTTCCTTCAGCCTGGTTTATATCTTTTAGGCGCCCATAGCTGATAGGGCTATATACATAGCTGATGGAACTAAATAACAAAAAGCTGTTAAAATAATAGCATACATATTGGGATAACTGCCATTGGTATCCGATGTACCAGGCTAAGACTGCACATGTCAGCTATAAAACAAACAAACTTAGTTAAGCATGTCTAAATATTAAACATATTAAATGAGACAGACCGAAAACAAATTCTCCATTCCCAATCAGCATACAACTGCCTTTTTTGTTACACTACAAATACGCTCCACTGTATTTTTAGAAATGTCAAGTCTTGAAGCATCCACAAATTCCCTTAAGGAATGATTCAACAGTCTATCCCTAGTATGTCTCACTGCTATGATAAAGTTTTTTCCCTCTCCTTCATGTTACCGAGCCTAAATGCTCTTATCTGGACTGACGGACTACAGTCCCTAAATGGAAAAAGGAAACTCAGCATTCAAGGAGTTGCTAATCTCTTGTAGTTCTAATAGGATTTAGTACACAATCTTTTCTTTCCTTATCATGCATGCCACGCAGCACTCAGATGCTGAAATATCATTGGATAGGGGACACGAGTGCTTGACTTAGACCTTGCTCTGCTAATCTGCCCAGTATTCTTGAAGAGGTCAGGTATGACTGCCTGCCTTTCCCGTTACAATACAGACTGTGTTTCTATCTGTGTGCCTTCAAGCTGCTTGTCAACTTCTAGCTGCCCTATGAATTTCATATGATTTCTAAGATAAGGAATATTTAGAAGTGGTTTTGCCAGTTTCTTCCTCTGAAATACAGGCTACAATATCTGGGATAAGTTGGCAGTCTTTCATTCAAGTACTAAACTAGTGTGACCCTTCTTAGCTGCCAAGAACTAGGGTATTTAGGACTACTAGAGACAGTAGTTGCACCCAAATGTTTTTATATTGTCAACACACACACACACACAGAAATGTACAAAACTCTGAAAATAGTGGAATATTCCTTTATAGTTGTTATTGTGAGCCTTCATTCCTGATCTATCACAGAATTTTCTTTGCAAGAATAGTTCCAAAGAGGTTTGCCATTGCTTTACTCTGATGTCGAGAAAATCTAACTTGCCCAAATACTGACTTCTGGTCCAAGTATCGATAGAAGTACAATATGCTAGGAACCAATGGTTTCTAAGCCTCCCAATATATATCACAACAGCAAATTCTACTGCAAGAATGCCTTCTCACTACTTCTTGCAGGCAGTAGAACTTTCTCCCAAGGACAGCTAGGTTGGTGCCTGCTATGCTCTCTTTCTGTTGGCAGGCAGAAATCTTTCTATTTAACCTTTGGCTGTTAACAGTCTGTTGCAGAAGTTTTTTTAACTGGAGATGTGCTGTTGTTTTTGTTGATAATAATGATGATGATGATTCAAATTATTTTTTTCATATGCTTATTTGCTGAATTACTTTTTAAAAAATTGCATTAGCCATTTTAATGTCATTTAACTGTATTGTGAGCTGCCTTGGGTCTTGTGTATGTGTGTGTCTTGTATTCTTTGAAAACATTTCCAACATAGTGACTCTGGAGTGGATTTTTCTTGGGAAGTGATGGCATGAAAAAAAGGGGTGGCTGGAGAGAGCATGAGATGGATAAAGAAACTAAAAAACAATCACATTAAAGTGAGACATACTCCCAATTTTTAGGGCATAAGGGTACCCTGAATTTTTTCTCCACCTGCAAGTTCACTCACTTGGTCCTTCACTTCTCTCTCCAATGCCTCCTATCTATCAATCCCCGTTGCCCTGTTCAAGCTATAACATTGCAAGTGACTAACCTACCCACTTCTGAACTAAGATAATCTACTGATTAGAGTGTTCAACAAGGGCTCTGAAAACACAGGTTCAAAAGCTCACTCAATAGTGAATGTCCTTAGACCAGTTTCTATTTCTTGGCTGAGTTCAACACCTAGCATAGTTGTAAATGGAAAGGAGAGCAATATGCACAGCACTGAGTTCTTTAGAGAAAAAGACAAGTTACTCATGTAGCAAATTAATAATAAGCATTGCTTTAAAAATAACGTATGTGTTATAACTGTTGTGTGACTAAGGGCAGTTCCAGACAGCCCTTTATCCCAGGATGATTCGCATTTTTAAAACACGGATTTCCTGGGGGCCTGTCTACACTACTCCCACCTCTGGGAGACTAGCCTGGCAGAACATCTGGGATCCCTCCCCCCTCCCCCAAAGCCCCCAACCCACTTTGAAAAGTAAAGAAAATTTACCCAGCCTCCATTACAGTCTTGGTGCAGCTCTCCTGGCATGTAGAAATGATGTGTCAGGAGAGCAGGGGGGAAGCAATCCCCACCCCCTCTCCTGGAGCATTATTACTATGCACTGGGAGAACTGCACCAAAACTGAAATGGAGGCTGGGTTATTCCCACAGTTTTCTGGACTAATTTAGTCCAGAAAACTGTGGGAATTGTGTCTGGACTGTAGTTCAAACACCAGAAATAGTGGGGTTTTCCCGCACCTTCCAAGAAGGCACAGAATAAATCCACTATCTAATTAATTCGCTAAAAATCAGGGGTTTTCTGGTTTGTAGCAAATTAATTCGGGATTGTCCAGGACATCATCTGGACAGCCCCTTCTTTATTGTGGGAGTTACCGCAATAAAGGGGCTTTCTGGATGCACCCTAGGAGACTTGAGCATGAAAGTAGCAAAATTTGCCTTCGTCATGTACAGTTTTGAGCCTAAGCATGTCTAAGCTTCCACCTGCATGCATGGTTAACTAATTCCAGAACTGAAGAAAAGAAACGTAACCCAAGAGATAATGACTTATTAAAGGTCAAGTAATGTGCATGTAGCCAAGATAGGATGCAAGCTCACAACGTTTTTAACTCCATGTTTCAATTGTCAAACTGTATTCACTCCTGCAAAGTTGTTCATATAATTGGCTCATGCAAAGTTGTTCATCCTGAAGTCTCCATGCATATTTCAAAACATCACTATGAACATCAACACACAAAAAAACCCAGTTCTCTGAGGAAATCTTGTTTGTGCATCGGATTTTGTACTACAGTAGTGAAAACTATCTCCCAATTTTAAAGTATTAGCTGCCTTCCAACAAGCAATTATACCAAAGTCAAACTCATTCAGTGGTGGATTGAGAATATGGAAGCCTTAAACTGACATACACTCAAGAGAGCCACTGGCTAAGATCCAATCATATATTTCCATATCTATCACCAGCTAATAAATAAATACATAAACAAATAATACTCTCTTCCCCTGGACTGTGTGATTTTAATTGTTGTTAAGTTTTAATTGGATGGTTTTAATGTTTTGTTTATCCATTGATGTATGTATACATGCAGCATTGAATTGTTGCCTTTATAAGGCTGTCTTGAGTCCCCTTCAGGATTGAGAAAGGTAGAATACAAGTATGGTAAATAAATAATAAATAAATATTGCAGTAATCTGTAAAATCAAAACTGCAGCCTCAGAGCAGGGTTTTAGGATGCATTTTGATATGGAGCAAGATGATTGGTTTTGGTAGAAGCCATATGATTGCGAGGCACACCATTGGATCTCAGTCTCTATGTTCACTTCTGTTGCTGAGACTTATTTCCCGGATATAAAAAGAAGCTAACACAATACGCTTACCTGGACCATTAAATCTTTTACATGGCTATCAGCACCAAAACCCAAAGATATAGGACAAGAGAAACTAGTCTATGCATATCAAAACAACATCATCAAATTGCACATTAAGCAAAGTTCATCAAAATACTCCTGCCTGATGCATCCCTTAATATCAGCATTATGCAACTTCTTGATAATCCCTTCTAGTGCAACAGATTGCAAAAAATAACTTACTCAAATCCTGTTCCAGTATCTTCTAGAGCAGGCATGGGCAAAACCAGGCCTGCAGAACAGGCACAGCCCTTCGGGATCTCAGTTACGACCCCTGTCTGCTTTGGCTCTTCTCTCAGCATGCAAAAATGGCGGCCAGCATCGCCAGACTGAGAGTAGGGCCAAGGCAGAAACATGTGGCTAGCAAGAGCTCTCCTGAGCTCTCACCAGCCACGTGTCTTCTCCTTCTCCCCTCCTGGCAATGCAATGGGCCACCGTCTCCCCAGGTAGAGAAGAGTGCAGAAGGAAAGAGAGGTCACTGCCAGAGAAACCTCTGGTATTGGCCTGTTTCCTCCACCTCCTCTTCTCTGGTTGGGAAAGCGGTGGGCCACCATCTCCCCAGGTGGAGAAAAGTGCAGAGGGGTAAGCAACGGCTTGTCCCCTCTCCCTCCCCCCTCTTATCTGCCTCAGAAAGTGGCATGTTTCTCTCCTTCTTTTGAGCCCAAGGAAATCGGGCCTCTGTCTTCCTGTGGCCCACAGAACAGCTGGGGAGAGAAACACGCCACTGCCAAGCATGCTTGACAGCAACTTGTTTCTCTCCCTTCTTTGAGGCCCAGGAATGCAGGCCACTGCCTTCCTGGGGCCCAGAGAATAGCCAGGGAGAGAAACACACTGCCGTTTGACAGCAGCATCTCCCCCCCCCCCCTTTTCTGGATCCGGGGAAGGCAAGCCACTGCTTTTCTGGGGCCCAGAAGAGTCGGGGAGAGAAACATGCCATTGCCACAGCTGCGTGTTTGTCTCCATGGAGACAGACCCACCAGCCCTAGTCCCACTTTTCCGGACCACGACCCCACCTCTTCTGGCCCCACCAACACTCCCTCCTGGTCCAGCCCTTGCAGCCAACCCACAAGGTGGCCCCATGGCAAAAAGGTTTCCCTATGACTCCTTCTAGAGCCTTCTACCAATTTGACCTCTTATTCGAGAAGCATTCATTATATTGAACATGTGTGTGTGTGTCCTCCATCCAAAAATGTGTGTCTGTGTATACAGACACACATATACAAGTGCATGCACAGAACAAGATCATGCACCTGTAAACAAACCATAAGTAGGTTGGATTGCTGATTTAGATCCATGACATGTTCTTAAGCTTTTGTAATTGCTTCCATCCAAAAGGTACTGTATTCTCAACCAAACAAACATTAGTTTATTAACTAGCTTGTTTTAGGTGATCCAAGTATCAAATCAAGAGTTAGTGCGTGTCTGTATTAATTACCAAATGGTAAAGGGGAAGGCTGACAATTTCCACTTTGCTTAGGGAAAATCCACCTTGCAAGAAGTATTTTTTGTCTAGATAGGCACCAGATTCTATCAGATCTTGGAAGCTTAGCAGGGTCAGGCCCAGTTAACATTTGGATGTGAGACTACAGACAAATGGCAGGTGCCATGGTCTATATTTCAGAGAAAGGAACTGACAAAACCACCTCTGAATATTTCTTTCCTAAGAAAGCCCTCTAAAATACATGGGACTTAAAAGCACACACAAACTATGGATTTTATTACATTGGGATATAATCTGTTTCTGAGACTCTTTGAACACAATTCCAAAATGGGTCCTAACACATGACATTTGCCCTATTCCATCAGTATTCCACTGGGATTTGTCTGCAAAATGTAACGAGAATGGTAATTCAAGACTTACAGGCTATGAGATAAGGCCTTCTCAGTGGTGGCCCCTTGACTGTGGAACTCCCTCCCCAGCAATGTTGGATCAGCCCCCTCCCTACTGACCTTCCGCAAGAGTGTGAAAACATGGCTTTGTGACCAAACCTTTAAAGAACTTGTGCAATAGATAGACTTGGAACAATGTGCAATGACCATTGGAACAGCCCAGATTATGCTCGTGGATTATGTTTTTAACTCTTAATGTATTGTTTTTAAATGTTTTAATTGTTTTAATGTACTTTTAAATTCTATTTTAATATTTATTTAAGTGCACATTATGTTTTAGGGCATCAAATTGTTGCCTGTATGTAAAGCTGCCTTGAGTCCCCTCCAGAGTGAGAAAGGCGGGATAGAAATGTCATAAATAAATAAATAATAGTTTAAAAGTGACGTAGGGAGGTATTTGGACAGATTGGGATGAGCCTGCCTTCCATGATGTGATGAGTCAATGCACAGTATTTTCAAAAGTCAGCTGAAGCCAACTCTGCACAAGTAGTGAGATGCACACAATACCTTGCAAGAAACATGTATTTTACTGGGAATCGAATTTACTAATAGTGACATTTGTTTCATTAAAATATAATACAGAATTGCAAAACAGTGGAGTGAGATTTAAAAAAACATCTTTAAATGTAGGCTTTCTGAGCACTAAGTGGCCAGCTAACACAGATGTTAACAAAGGAAATTACTAACTAGCTTATCTACTCCTAGAGCATCTGGCATTGTTATTTTAAAAAGGTAAATGCTAGATTCTGATTTGAATTCCGATTCTGTCAATTGTGTACAAGGAACAAGAGAAGTGAGAATCCTTGGTGATTTCAGACACAGCTATAGTCTTATGAAAATTACATGTTACATTGCACCTGGAAGACTGATCTAAAGTCTACTAATACCAGATGAAATATATATTTAGTAATTTCCAGAAGAGATACCTGTATCATCATCTTTTATTGCTGCTAGGTATATGCACAGATAATACTCTAATCCTAATTAAGCACTCCAGTATCATGCTAGCAACAATGGCATTACAAGTTAGTTAAATTATAAATTGTACAGTTGATAGCACAAAGGGAATCTGGGATCGCATACAGAGTGAGGAAAAAATCAAACCGTATTTAAGTGGCAAAATCCGCACTTGCATGTTATGCATATATTTTAATGCAAAAATACACCAATCCACATCTATCCCTTTTATAGTATTTTCTTACAATGACTTCAGTTCTATTTGCTTTGATATTCCATAATGGTTGTATATTCCATCCAAATCTGAGAAGTGCTTATCATTATACTTTTTAGAGTTATTTCAGACTGAACAGAGATGATAAGCACAGAACTAAACTAAACAGATACAGATGATAGATTAGATAGATAGATAGATAGATAGATAGATAGATAGATAGATAGAGGAAAAGATATATATAGAGAGAGAGAGAGAGCACAAAATAGTTTTTTCTCTGCAGGAAAACTGTCCTTCCATAATAACGTTCCATCATGAGAAGAATATTTGTGGAGAAAACTACAACTCTTTGCATTCATGGATACAACAATCCACATCTTAAAATATTTTTTGAAAAATAAAAAAACAACCCTTTATTTTGACATTTTAAATAAGGGACACCATTTTACTCAATAATAAGGGCCTAATGTACTGTTATTACACACTTAAGGTATTGCAACTAGTGACTGGTGAGAATTTTATCTCAGTTCAGCTTTGATCAGAATTTGCTTAATATCATTATATTCAGAACGTAAAGAACTTACGTGCATTTTAATGATTTCTGTCAAATGTGAGAGAAATTAAAACAAAGATTCAAGAATTGCATACTTAATACTTGAAATGTTCCGAGTTTGAATCGCTTTGTATGCCATTGCCATTGCTGACCCTGATCTGTGGAATACCTCCAAGATATTATAGCATTGAATGTTTGCCATCCTTTGTTGGAAACTGCCCTGAATCCCCTCATGGAGATAGGACGGGTTATAAATAAAGTTACTATTATATTTCTGAAATATGGAAACCATAAGTTAACCCTATCACAGCATCTTCTTGACAATTTTTGTTGAAAGGAGGTTTGTTACTGATCTATACTGAGGCTGAGAGAGAGTAATTTACCCAAGGTCACCCAACTGATTTCCATAATGATTCAAACCCCAGTCTCCCAGGGTCCAAGAATGCAACTACACCATAGAATATATGCTGTTTGACACTACTTTATCTGCCATGGCTCAATGCTATGGAGTCATGGAAGTTTCAGTTTTATTTCACATATTTATTATTCAGATAATTGATCTGTACATCTAGAAAATAACTTTTTAAGAGGATTTTTTTTTAAAAAAATACCTTATATTGAGGTCACAAGGAAAACTATCCATTCTACAACCAAAGTTTCATGGATTTTAAGATAGCAACATGTATTTCTACGAGCTCTTTCAGGACTCAGTGGTGAACTGAACATTAGATTTGCTATGTTTGAAAATGGCTACATGCCCATGCTGGATTTGTATTCTCTTCCTCCAAAGTACTAACATTGAGTTTCAGTGGGATTTGTGGTTCAAACACTCTCCTTGTTGCAATGCATCTTATGCTGGAAATAAACATGTAATTTACAAAACCTCACACCAACTAGCCACCTTATTTCTCCTATATTCTTTCCTGCTAAACATAGGCATTCAAATAATGTCAGAGAGAGCATCATTTAAAGAGAAGACAAATGAGTACAGCTGATATCATGCATGGTTTCATTTGTGATACATTGCTATTCCCCTGAGTGTAATAAATGCAACAAATTTCATTTTATACAATCTTCTTATCCTCCAGAGAGATGTCTCTATTGGCATAGAACTACGATTTCAACTTGCCTAATAAAAAATGAAAACTAAACAAATCAGTTATTTTGTTTGGAGTTTAATCGTTCATATGAATGGCATAGGCTTTCAGTCTTCTATAAAGGATAATGTTAACACTTCATGGTGGCAAATTTCTTCCACCTTATACAGTAATATGATGATGCACAAGGATGCATTAAATCAGCAATTTCCAAACTATGGTCTTCTAGGTGTTTTGGGCCAATTCCCAGGAACTCTGGCTGGCTTAGCCAACAGTCAGGAGTTCTGGGAACTGAAATCTAAAACATCTGGAGGGCTAATACTTCTGTATTAGACCAATTTCTCTGGAAATGCATGCATCTAAGAATACTGAAAAGAATTTTTGTCCTTGACTTTCAGCTTTGGGCCACCAGCTCAGCATGTGTTGTTTATGGGTTTTCAACATTAGAAATCACATTAGAATGGCGGTTCTCAATCTTTGGGTCAAGACCCCTGGAAGGGTCATTTGGCAATTCTGGAGGGCTCGTGGAACTGCCTCCTTAGGCCCCACCTCCTCCTGCATGCCCCATGTGCCATCCACAGGGCACCAAAAAAGCCCAGAGAGATCGAAGCCTTCAGAGAAGCTGCTGGGAGAGAGTACAGTCACAGCTGCCATGAAAGACACTTGCCAACAGCATCCCTCTCCCAGTGTTGGCAAGCGTGCGAGAGACAAGGCCCTGGGAGCACGCACCCAGGGGCCATGCTCCCTCCACCAGCCTCTGGGCATGTGCTCTCAGCCCCAGCTCTTTTCCCCCGCACGCTTGCCATCCCTCTCCCAGCGCTGGCAAGCAAGTTTACAGTAATGCACTCTGAAGATGGCTCGGAAACTGCAATTGGTGCAAAGGTCGGCGGTCAGTTTGCTAACTGGAGCAAGTTACAGAGAACGGTCAACTCCCCTGTTGAAACAGCTCCACTGGCTGCCAATAAGATTCTGGTACCAATTCAAGGTACAGGTTATCACCTATAAATCCCTAAATAGCTTGGGACCTGCCTATCTTTGTGACTGCAACTTTCCCTACAAGCCCACACAATCTCTAAGATCTTCTGGGGAAACTCTTCTTTTACTCCCACCCCTGGGGACAAAAGGGCCTTCTCAGTTGTGGCACCCCAGCTCTGGAACTCCCTCCCCTAGGAGATTTAGGCTAGCATCCTGCCTATCCATGTTTCGTAAAGAATTAAAGACATGGATGTTCAGTTGTGCATTTGATTAGACAATTCCCTGGACAACTAGCCTTAACTATAACCTAAGTCTTGTCCTTGCACCTTACCACTTTTCTATCCAGAGTCTTAATTATTTAGTTGTAATTGCTCTTATCCTTTTGCTGCTTTATCACCTATGCACTTCACTCATTAGACCTACCTTTAACTTGTTTTGCACCAGACTGTCCTCCTACAATGAGACTTCAATTATACTATTGGTGGTTGTTCCTGATGCTTGTTTTATTATTGTTATAATATTGCTTATGTTGTTTTTATATTGATTATTGCATTTTGTACATGTTATGTTTTAACTGTAAATTGGTCTTGGCCCCATGTAAGCTGTCCCGAGTCCCTTCGGGGAGATGGAGGTGGGGTATAAAAATAAAGCTGTTATTATTATTATTATTATTATGATTATTATCATCATCATCATTATTAGCATGTGGGGAAGAGGACCTGAGAGCACGCACTCCCTGCACTGGCTCCTGGGTGCGCGCTCCCTGCACCAGCCCTCTTCCCCCGTGCACTTACCAATGCTGGAGTGCATCCCTCTCCTGGCATTGGCAAGCGTGTGGGGAAGAAGCCCTGGGAGCACACACCCAGGGTCTGTGCTCCACCAACCTCTGGGCGCGCACTCCCTGCATCTGTTGTTCTTACTCCCCCAAACATATTGTTTTTGTGATTAATCACCAAGCTTTAATTATGTTCAATTTGTAATAATGAAAATACATCCTGCATATCAGATATTTACATTACAATTCATAACAGTAGTAGTTATGAAGTAGCAATGAAAATATGGTTGCAGGTCACCACAACATGAGGAACTGTATTTAGGAGTCATGGCATCCCCATGAGTCCCTGACTATAGATCTATATGCACTGAGACGTTTTCTTGCAGCTGTTCTGATAAAGCCATCAGAATACTTTACAAAATGTATTTTTGATCACTAGGAATAGTGGTCCTATTCTAAAGGTTTCTTAAATGTGATTTTTTTTTTTTGCTTCCCTGATAAAGGGACATGTTCTGTATTTACCCACACTGCAAGTTAAGATAGTTGTATTGGAAATTGTGATCAGGGAAGCAAAAACATAGTGGTGTGTTAGGAAGAGAAATTAAGAGTGTTCATACATCATGAGTCAATGTGCATGTCTACTCAGATATAAACTGGATGTATGTATTTATTTGCTTCATTTATATCCTGCCTTTCTCACCGATGTAGGGGGAGACTCAAGGCAGCTTACAACTCTGGCAAAATCCAATGCCACTTAAAACATACCAGTAGTCATAAAACCTATTCCATATACTAAAAAACAATAAAACACATAAAATAATAACAGACTAAAACATATAAAGGGCATGATTCCACTCATCCATAATCCTTTCATACTCATTTACTCGGATTGAGTATGCATGTAGACTCTGTGGGAGTCAAGATGTTGTTAAATTGCAAATGCCAGCAGCCCTAAATATCACAGACAATGATGAGGGGTGATAGGAATTACAGTTCAACATTTGGAGGATCACACGGAGCCTGCTCATGGTAAAGAATATTGTCGTCTAGTCCAGAAATGATATTTATACATAAAAAACCCTAATTAAAAATAAGCATACAGCTGGTATTTATACATTAAAAACTATTACTTATTATTGTAAACATGTAGCTCCCCATTCATTTAAAAATTTTCAATTCAACATAATGCAGCAAAGAAACTTATCAAAGTTATGGGAAACTTCTAGGGGAGCAAAAGAGTGAATGAAGCATGGATAAAAATCATGCATGTCAGCTACAGCAGTTTTCTTAATCCTAGTTTTGCTGCCTTCTTAAACTGGTGGGTTGCATTCAGCTTCATGACTGAACTTGAGTGAACTAGTGCATGCTTCCAATGTTGCCTTTCTCAAGGTATTGTGCTGTAAATTTCTGCTGACTCCTCGGTAAGTTTAAGTGCAATTAGGCTTACTTCTGCAATCTGCCTACAACCACTGAATAGATTGCTAGGATTTACACTCCAAATTCCCCAGGCTTCCAATCATCCTTTCGAAAGAAGCAGGTATGACAGCACCATTTCACTTGTGCTATAAAAAGCTTGTGCTGTGTGTATGAAGCAGATGAATCAGACTTCCCACACACATACACTCGTGCTCAGGAAAGATCACAGCTAGACCATATTCTCTGGTAACGAATAAAAGGTGACTCTGAAGTAGTGTTTGGTGAGTACAGTCAGAAACAAACAAAGCTTTCATCCTTTCTGTAAAAGAGAACCCTGGACAGCTGTGTTCTTCCCTTGAGAAAATTTTTAATCAAATGAGAAATGATAGTATTTTAAAACACCAGCAAATAGAGTCTTCTCCTCTCAAATTTTGAAGCCCTGGCTTCATGGTATTACCGTCTAACAAGAGGGATTTACATTTAAAGCTGACTCCATCCTGTCTTCAATTCTCTTCTTACCACAGATGAGATAAGGTACACTTATGGAAAAGCTATATTGCTTGCTTTCTTTTGTAAGCCAAACAGTATCCAAGTGGCAGGGACAAATGATACTCAGCAGCTGGCCAATTTTTCCATTTGGGGTTGGAAGCAGGGACTGAACCTCTCCAGTCAGGCTGACCAGAAGGTAAGGAGAGAAATCTCACTGGGAGACAAAACAAGTTCATCCCTGAAGTCTCACCAGCCTCTTTAGATCCATATGTATTCATTTACCCCTAAAAATCATTTATCAGCTATTTTTCACGCACTAACCTTCGTTAAGAAAATGGTCCCAATCAATATATGGAGAATTTGTAAATTATTACAACTGATATTCATCAAAAAGATGTTTACTGCACAAAATGTACTGGTGAAAGGAGTGTTATCAGAAAGGTTATATTGCTTATAAATATTGTTCCATACACATTTCATGTGCAGCTTCAAAACCAGGCAGAAGGATTACTGCAATTAACTGCCAAAGCTCACTGATTGTTGATACCATATAATGTCAATCTTTTTTATAAACTCATTAGAATCCTTACAAATAAATAGTGAAAATTGTTCATGAAGCAGGAAATAATTCAGCTCCTAGATGTTCCTTCTATTCCTGGAACAAGGAAATAGTCTAATCCAAAGATGGTTGTTGTTAATCAACAGGAAAGAGGGTGGTAAAATAAAATATTCCAGAACAGAAACTCACTTGAACACCTCATTATTACAGCTGTCAGAGTGTGAAGATGGCCTAACTAAAGAGATATTACATAGAGAGCCAGTATGGTATAGTGATTTGAGCATCGGACTAGGCTGTAGAAGCTAGATTTTTTTCCTTGCTTAGCCATAGAAAACCTCTGGAAACTTTGGGTGAGTCACACACTCTCAGGGCAGATCTACATTGCCCTATATCTCAGGATCTGATCCCAGATTATCTGTTTTGAACTGGATTATATGAGTCTACACTGCCAGATAATCTGGTATAAGAAGATAATCTGGGATCATAGCCTGGGTTATTGGGCAGTATAGCTTCAGCCACAGTCCCAGAAAACCCCATGAAAGGGTTGCCATATGTCAGAAACAACTTGTAGGCAATAATCTTGCCCAAAACCTGGTAGGGGTGTATTCTTTACATTGTGCCAATGCATGAACATCCAGTGTCATTTTATATTAAAAACCACAACTGGGACAGAAACAGAAAAATGTAATAATCATATTACCATCCCTAACTGCAATGATATTGAATAAAGCGCTGACAGGACAAAATCTGCTGGAAGCTGACTACTCTGACTAAAACTCTCAAGAACAGAGGCAGATTACTTTAGAGCCCTCATTGGACAAGGAAGAGATGGAGGCAATTCATCAGGCACTCCCTCCTGATAAGACATCATGGAATGAGAAAGAAGAACAACAATTACCACCTCTGGTGAGGAAAATTGGACATCCCCATAATAACTGTGTTTTTATGGGTTGTATTGATAATATATAAGATTTTGATTTATTTTTTTTTGTCGTGTCAGGAGCGACCTGAGAAACTGCAAGCTGCTTCTGGTGTGAGAGAATTGGCCGTCTGCAAGGACATTGCCCAGGGGACGCCCAGATGATTTGATGTTTTATCATCCTTGTAGGAGACTTCTCTCATGTCCCCACATGAGGAGCTGGAGCTGATAGAGGGAGCTCATCCACCTCTCCCCAGATTTGAACCTGTGACCTGTCAGTCTTCAGTCCTGCCGGCCCAGGGGTTTAACCCACTGCGCCACCGGGGGCTCCATAAGATTTGATTCATAAGATTTTGATTCAAATTGTCTGTATCCTTAGTCTGCCTGTGGGAAAATATATGAACAGTCTTGTGGAATGTAGTTGGATGGAAGGAAGAGGTGGATAGTGAATTAGTAGGCTTCCTTTCCTAATTTGATGTAATAACCATTCAGGACAGCTGGTTAACTGGGGAGGAGGGCCCAGTAAAATTCTCAGGCTTTCAAAGCTGGGATGTTCTGGCCCAAAAACTTTTTAAAAGGGCAAGCTTCGGGTAGACTTTGCGTTCTTATTAAGCAAGAACTGCAATGGTCAGGTGAGAAAGTATACATTGAGAATCAATTTTCTCATCTATTAGTTGTGAAATTCAGATAAAAGGATTTTGAAGTAATACTAGTAAATGTATAAATTCCCCCAAACACATCCCCCAACAGAATACTAATCACTGGATTTGTTTAGAAGTAGGAATGGATAAATTAACAACATTGTATCCCCAATCTATAATAATATTATTTTGTGATTTTAATGCCAAATTAGGACCATCCCTCTATGATTTTGCTCAGAAGAACAGATTTCCAAATGAATTATTTGAGAATCGCCCAGAATGGCACTCAAAAGACAGCAGAAGTAAGAGTGCTTGCTTGTATTTAGTCTCGCTAATCCTTAAATGTAATCTTCAAGTCTTGGGAGATAAGGATGATAACTATACATCCACACACACATTACTCAGAAAATCGAAGTAGTGCATTAGATCTCATTTGTGTATTAAGAAACAAAGTGGACCTTTTCTCAGAGATTACTGTATTTTCAAGAGGGGAAAGTGATCATCAACCAGTGAGTGTGAAACTATGGGGCGGTTCAGACTTAAGACCAAGTGACAGGGTCAATAAATAGTTCACAAATAATTATGAGGCATCTCAAAACAAAAGATTAATATGGGTTATGGTTGACACTACAGAAATAACAGATATTCTTAAAACAGAGAACGCAAAAAATTGGGCTGCTACAATTGTTGCCTAGTTGCCACTAGTTTCCAATACAAATCTGTGCTACATGTTGAAGAAACATGTAACAACTAAACCTTCTATGAAGAATTATCAGACAGGCAGATCATCCTGGTTTGACACTGAATGTTGTCTGCTAAGAAAGAAACTGAAGTCAGACATGAGACTTGCCCATAAGTGCCCCTCTGCCCTGATACAAGCCAAGATGTTGACCCTTAGACAAAAATATAAAAAAGTATAAAACTTAAAAAATTATGCCACCGCAACTTAGTCTGGACTTTAATTAGAAGCAAAGAGCCATAATTCAACTATATTTTGGCATTCTGTAGAAGGAATACTAAAGGATTCTCTCTTGATATGCCAATTGCAGCCAAGTATGGGAGAATCACTATTAAGGTTTATTTGCTTTAACAGAACCTGTAGAGAAATAGCACATAACCAGAGATTCATTATGCATGAAAGCACCTCTCTTTGACCACCAGTTTTAGAAAAAGAGATAAAGTGTATCATTAAAGGCTTAAAGAGTGACAAAGCACCTGGGACAGATTTCTTACCAGCTGAATTATTTTAAAAAGATCCTGATTGGTGGGCTCCTCTTTTGGCGGGCTTATTTACACATATAAACAATACCTGCCAGATTCCTGCTGGATGGAAGTTGGCAACAGTGGTTCCCATATAGAACAAAGGGAATAAAAAGGATCCCAGTAATCACCGGCCCATTACTTTAATAGATATTGTTGTCAAAATTTATGCTAGGTTCCTATTGAACAGAGTTTAAAGCTGGGTAAATGAAAAACATATTCTTGCGGAAGGACAAGCAGGTTTTAGACAAAACAGATCTACCATCGATAACAGTTTTATTTTGAATCATTTTATTGCTATATATTCCTGTAAGGGAAGACACTTGTATGGTGCCTTTATTGACTTATCTGCAGCATTTGATACTGTGAACAGTGAAATATTATGGAATAAGTTGTTCGACCTCAAAATAGAACCGAGACTGTTGCTACTGATAAAAACTTTATACACAAACACCTGTTTGAGAGTACGGTTTTGAGTAAATGGAGTTATGACAAGCAGGATCAATACATATAAAGGGGTAAGCCAAGGGTGCATTTTAGCACCAATATTATTTATTCTTTATATCAGTGGCCTGCCTGGGGTAATGAAGGCCCCTGTAGCTCATATGTCTAAATTCCTAAATATATACTGTAACACTTTGTTATATGCTGATGATATGATATTACTATCACAATCGTAAGTTGGACTTCGTAGGATGTTAAGAAGACTCAGCTCCTATTGCCAGGATAACTCTCTAATCATCAACAAATCAAAGTAAAAAATAATGGTGTTTCGAAAATGACAGCAGAGACACAGATGGCTATTAGATGGTGAGGTAATAGTACAAGTGAACACCTTCCCTTATCTTGGAGTACCTTTCTCCGAGACTGGTTCTTGGACTTCTCATCATCAAAGGAGCACTCTCAAAGCAAAGGTGCACCCGAAGCTAACACTTAAACTAAAAACACATAGCCACCCAGGTATCCTAATCCCAATAATTAAAGTATATAAAGCTAAGGTTATACCTATGCTTTTATATGCAGCAGATGTATGGGGTTTAAGTTCCACCTTAGTAATAGAACAAGCACAATCTCAGCACTTGAGAAGCATATTGGGAGTAAATAAAAGGACCTCAGCTGACGCAGTTAGACCAGAACTGGAAATTTATACAATCCATGCAGTCTAAACTTCAAGCGTATATTTACTGGTGTAAAATCAATGTAATGGAGCCCAATAGACTCTTGAAATTATACCTATTAAACAAAATCCCAACTACGGACCTCTTGGATTACGTGACTGACAAATTATATAAAAAGTTGCAGTCTTCCTGTCTCCTGAACCTTAAGAAACCAAGTAAGAAAGAGTGCTATACAAATATTTTTGGACACAGAAGCACAAAAAGATATAGTCACCCTTAGTAAGGTTGCCACCCTAAAATGGCTGAGTCAATATAAACGTACCTTTCAAATTGCCAACTATCTAAAAATGAAAATGCCAAAACATTTTAGGGAGGTATTCACTCGGGCTAATTTTGATCAGCTTGGTACAATGGTCAGATATGAGAGATTTAACAGATTCCTCATAATGAACCCATTTGTATCTGCAGGGCACCTGAAACTGAAGCTATAGCACACATATTTGATTAGAAACTGTATCAGAAGGTGAGAGACTTCTACCTTGGTCCATATATCAAATAGACAACATATTGGGAATCTCACATCAGAACATCATTTTATGTGTGGCCAAGACCCAAAAATAACATATAAAACAGATCTGTATTTAAGCAAAACAATACATTTGAGAATCACATATGTTGGGCTCATCAGGATAAATTGATAAGGAAATACGTTTTATCATATTTATTTACTGTATTGTTATAAGTGTCTTATTTTAATTTACTACATAGAGTGCAATCAAAGCTTATCGAGCCTTCTTGTTTAGTGGCATAAAGGGTAATCAATAAAATTATTGTATTGCATTGATATCATATGGAAGAAATGAAAGCAATAAATCAAATACATACATAAATTTATTTTTGACAATTCTTCAGAGATGTTGATAGGACATAACAGGAGAGATTTCACTAAAATGAGTACGTTCTTGTGATTATACATTTTGGGAAAGATAACTCAAGCAGTTTTCCAGCACACAGACAAGTGTCTATAAAACCAAATGCTTCCACAAAATTACATAGTAGTTCTCTCTATGTGAAAGAGATTTGTCACTTTCTGACTATAACCTATGGTATTGCTTGGTGATCATCCAACTACTAACTAGGCCTGATCATACTTTTGCCTTCAGAATATCTGGCTACTATTCAAATCTCAAAGGGTTTAGTGACACTTTTAAAACTAATTTGCTTTATTGAGTCCCAAGTCCTTCTGTCATATGGGCCACTTCATCAGATGCACAATTAAAATTTCAGACTTAATTCAGGGGGCTCTTTCAGTTCATCAGTAACTTTTAGTTAATGCCTCATGCAGACCACTAAATTGGAGAAATAGATTGGGTTCTCCTGATGTCATGAACAGAAAAAAATAATCAGTTTAGTTTCAGCCACAGCTCTGGTCTGCCTTATAAAATTCTCAGGAGGAACAAGAGTTTTTATCCTTGCACAGCCAAACACACAATCTGTGCCTATATCTATTGATGCCAGATCTGTGTAAAATGGCACACGCCTAACTTATATGCTGCTTGAACTAATGTAAATGCACTTTATATGAGGATTCTCTTCTGAAAAACATTTTAAAAATTCAGCAGATACAGACTGCTGCAAATTGTTAAGCATTGTTGCTTGGAGTGAGCATATTTCATTGACTACTGTGCTGCCTCCACAGTATGGAAAAGATTATGTGAAGAAAGAGGAGACAACTCATCTAATTGTTTCATTGTATAATATACTTTCCGTCCAAGACAATCAGTTATACAACCAGTCAATCATTTTTTAAGAGTGACAGTTGATATTATTCCTGGAATTAACATAAACTATCAATTTCATGATTTTGCAGCCTCTCCAGGAAAGACCCTTAGCACAACATGACGCAACATCAAGCCAATGAAGAAATTGAGCAAAGATAGACGAGAACATGGTGAATATTAGTTCCTAAGGGCAGAATCCACATGTAACACAATTACAGGATTCCTGGAAGATTCCCATAGGACATGGTAGGGGACTGTATGGCCCTCCTGATGTTGTAGACTGCAACTTCCATTAGCTAGCATAAGATCACGGGAACTGCAAGTCAACAACATCTGGAGAATCACAGGTGCCATAGCTAAAGAATGTATTAGCTCCGGCCCTGTTTACCTCTCCGAACGTATTCTCCCCTACGAACCATCAAGATTACTAGATCATCTGGAGAGGCCCTGCTCTCGGTCCCACCAGCCTCGCAAGCGCAGCTGGTGGGGACGAGGGACAGGGCCTTCTCGGTGGTGGCCCCACGACTCTGGAACTCTCTCCCTCTGGAGGCCAGAACCGCCCCATCCATCCTAACATTTAGGAAACGGATGAAGACGTGGCTATGGAGTCAGGCCTTCGAGGAATGAGACAATACCATAGAACTCTGGATGGAAGTGGATATAGATCCATCTTATTAGGACAACTGACCACTGTAGTTTTATATTTAGTGTTTTTAAAGTTGTTTTGTAATTTGTGATATATGATATTTTAATGAATGTATATGTTTTTATGGCTTGAGAAGCTCGGTATACAAAACTGTGAAATAAATAATAATAAATAATATTAATCTATTCGGAATGCACACAAGAAACATATCAGACTGTTAGGAAATGGTAGCTTTGTTCATATCTTTACTATCTCTATCCAGTCATTCTCTGCCCAATGCATATTATTCATGCTCCAGTAGAGTTTTATCCACTGCACATGAGTGCTATCCCATGTTTGTTGAAATAATCCTTGTGCCTTTCTCCAAATCCTTGTGCTGTGGATTTAAGGTATGAGGCATTTTGTAACTCTGACAGATCTCCATGATATAATGAGAAAAGAAAAACCAGGCGGATAGAAGGCATAATTCTCTACAAAGAAGTCCTTGCGATCAGTCAATGGAAGGCAACACTTTTAACTGAAATGTCAGGTTCCCTCCCCCTAGCCAGCATGGTCAATAGCAGTTACCAGGAAAAAAGTAGCATTCCCAAACTCTATTTTCTATTTAGGAATGGGAGGTATTTTTTTTATTCTTATTTGATCATAAAAAGAGGACTTTCAAACTCATTACATGGAGGCCAAGAAGCTTCTCTCCTTGCTTCTCAGTGCTGCCAGCATGAAGTCCGCCAGATGACGCAGGGCTCTGTTAGGCTCTGTGCCGGCAACACAGAGACATGGAGCCCCGAGGAGTCGGGTGTACACCCAACTTGTCATAGAAGAATCATAGAATCATAGAGTTGGAAGAGACCTCATAGGCCATCTAGTGCAACCTCCTGCAAAGAAGCACGAATATTGCATTCAAAGCACCTGCGACAGATGGCCATCCTTTCTTGTAGTTTGAAGCCATTGTTCCGCGTCCTAGTCTCCAAGGAAGCAGAAAGCAAGCTTCCTCCCTCCTCCCTAAGATTTCAACCCCCCCCCCCCAATGTGTCAGGTTAAAAAAAACCCAAGTTTATTCATGAATTTTAACTGGTTAACCAATTAATTGGGAAATCGGGGTTTTTTGGAGGGGGGCTGAATCCTTAACACCTCTCTCTCTGGCTATGGGCCTGCTTTCTACCATGCTATATCAGAGTTTTCAGGCTAGTCATAGGAGAGGGACACAATTTCTCTCCCCACTTCAGGTAGCAAAAGAGCTCAACCTATACTGCCAAATATTGTACATTTTCTTCATAAGGATATCCCAATAATTGTCCTTACCCTTATATACAGTTATATATCTAGTTATTTCTAGCACAGTAACTATAAGCTTATTTTCAAATACAACTGCACCTTGTATACAAGCAATGCACTATTTTATTATTGGCCCCATTCCTGACAATCTTCAGCATGGAATTTACCTTGCTCACAACTGTATTGCCACTTTCATCATTCCTTAGTGACTGCCAGCTCAGGCCCTATCAATCTGAATGTAAAATTAGTTTATATAAAATAGATAGATATGTAGATAGATATGTAGATAGATAGGTAGATATTCAGTTTTATTTTGTTTTAACTTTGTGGTCTCAGTGGGCATCACCTTATACTTGCTTACACTACATGCATTTGTTGTTTAAATGAAACAAATTTGGAACTATTTATTATGGTGGTTGTGGGATTCCCTCCCATGCCAGGTAGGTTTCTTTACACCAGCAGATAAAGAGCATGTTGAATTCTCTGACTGCTAATTGGTCATCGAAGAGGGTCTTTTAATGGACGTGTGCTTTTTTTATATAAACAATATTTCTGTTTTAACTTTTAAAAATTGGTCTACATTGATATTTTGTGTGTTTGTTTGTTTTAAAACTTCATATTCCATTGTTTTAACTTATATTTAAAATTATTTTGCCAGCTGCATTTTGATGAAAGGGTGGGATAATAAATAAATTCATAAATTCATTGGTTATGTTTTTACCATAACCAAAAATGTTGGTTTCACCAACAAATCAGATCCCTTTATGGCTCACTTCTAACTTTAAATCTTTAACAAACAAGCTAAAAATCTCATCCAATGCAGACAGTTGGAGGGTCCCATTTCTATAATCCTTTTCTCATGAATATGTGAGTTGGCTTATGACAATCCCAAATACTCTATTTATTCTGCCCTTAGGAATAGAATAGCTGTGGGCTTGGTTTAGAAAACCAGCTTGAAGAAAAGGATCAATTGCTTCTTCCACAGTTCTGCTTCAGTAATTAACCTCAGCCATTTGTCCACATTCCACCTGCATTTCCCTAAAAATCTGTAACAATCCGTTGTAGTGTTATGCTGTCCAACAGAAATTATTATGCTACCTGGTTACACTCTGTCCATGGCCATTTTGAGTGTGAGGCCAAAAAAAGATGCACCGATTTCAGTTTACAGCAGAGTTAAGTGCAATTCAATACCTACTTCTCAAAACCATTCCCTACCAGTGTTCCATTGCATGCAGACACTTCGTCCTCTATTGAGTCGCATGCAGCAACAGACCTTTTTTCCTAGTAAAGCACTGCATATCCATATCATGTCAGCCCTTGAAAGTAAGAATTCTCTCACTCCTCCCCACGCCTGTCTTTACAGCATCTGCTACATTTCTGCTACACACAGTTAAAGCTGCAACAGGTTTGTTGAAAATACCAAATATATAGCCTGTGAGTCTGTAACTGGTCTTTGTTTTCCAAAGGCCCCTATTTAGGGTGTTTCCTATGATGTCTATTACAGCTACTATTAACATCACCCTATTAACATTTTTTCCCTACATCACTACAGAGTGCCACTGGTTTAGATTTACAGGCAACATCTCATAAATATAAAGCCCAATCTTTAAAAATCCTATAGTTTTCTGTCATCATTTGCAAAGAGGGCAGAGAGATACTTCTGTTCTGTGTTTCCCAGTGAACTGGTAACACTCTTCATTTCTTTGTTCATGCTCAGGATCCCATTATCCTGTCCCCAATCTCTTATCCTACTATTTTCCACTCCCAGCACATCAGATATCTCAACTCCTCCCATAACAATCATAATTCTATACCACCACCCTAAAAAATGGGGAATATTCATTTGTTTTAAAAGGTCAAAGCGAGATTTTACATCAAACTTCATCATTTGTTTACCTTTTATAGTGGAGTCATATTTATGGGAAATATTTTAAAAAATCACCTAAAGCTAACCAAAAGGATTGGGAAGAGGAATATACCAATCTATATACAATGAAGAATATAATGAAATGTCTATGCATACAAACAACAGAAATATAAAGAATACAGGAAAGCTGCAAGTTAGTCTGATCAAGTAACAACACAACCCCATGCATTAGTAATTCAAGGTAAGAGTTCTGATTATAAGCAACAAGTAAGTTGCATTCTCTGAAAGAGGAAAAGGGTTCACATCTGCAGTTTGATATTTTCTGGCTGCAGAATCCTTAAGTGGAATAATCTGGAAGGATGTACGTGGAAGCAGCAGTAATATAAACATCAAGTGCTAGGAGGTTATCTTAGCAGGTTCCATTCTTTTTAATGAAAGTTGGAGCTGAGTAATTCCCAACTAGTGGAGTATCAAAACTTGCTTCAAGAATAAATCACTTTCTGTCTGTCTGCCTCTTATTGGTAAGGAAGCATTTGAGTACAACATTGTAACAGGCACAAGTCTTTGTGGTCTTATATATTTTTGCAATATTAATCCACTAGCAGGAAAAGTCACACAAAGCCAAGAGCATAAAGGAAGGTGCAGATATTCCAGTACTCACCTCTCCTTTGTCATTTCCCTAAAAATAAGCACAGTGCTCAGTTGAGACATCTAAACATTTCCACATATCATACATACAAAAGCAACAAAACTGCTGACAGAACAGATGGCTGGGGGGGGGGGGGGAAGAAAAATATTGATCAACACAGGATATGCAGCAAATTGTACCTTCCTAAGTTGTCACGTTTGCTATAAATTTTCATGTTTCCTATGATGTCTATTACAGCTACATGTGGCATTTAACATAGGCGATGAGGAAAACCCATGAGGTGACACTATATAGCCAGCTGAAAATACATATTTTGCCTTTTCAGCTTTCCTTCATTTTACTTAATGGCATTTGCCCATTGTTACCTGTTACTGTAAAAGATGTCCACCAAACAAAACAAATGAGCAAGTTATTCAAAGGCACAAATGTGCAACCATTTAACCATTCATGGAAAAGACATTGACATATTTTGATTCCTATGGTATATTGCTATCCGCTACACTGTAGCAATATGTACCAGATGTATTCCTGAGAGACAAATAACAGTTCAACCCCAACCATTCTGAACAAGTACTAAGCCAGACTGAACTCAAGGATATTTACTTTTGAGTAAAGTGCATATTATTGTGGTATAAAGAGCCCAGAGGTATCTGTGTATTTATACTAACAACCTGCATTTTTGTTTGGTATTGATTGTTCTAAACAGCTAACACCATCTTTCCGTTAACTTTTCAGTTATAAATCTTCTACATGGGAAATTCTACATGTATTTCATTCTGACATATCTGAGTAACCCTAATATAGCAAATGAAGTACAAAATTCTTCTGGATAATAAAATGCTTCCAAGACAATACATCTTTTAAAACAATGTATTAATACATCTTTTTAAAAGATGTATTGAAGTAAACAAAGATCTGCCAATCTCCAAAATGAATCTTTTGACTATATTTTGAAAATTCAAAGCAACAGGAAATGCCTTGGGCTCATTTTCCATTATCTTACTGAAATGCAAGGCAAAATGCATATTTTTATTGTTTAACAAGGAGAAACACAATTAAAAATATAGTCATCTGTGAAACTGGAATAACTTGGTCCTCAATATCTTTTTTTAAGCATTCAAAAATGTTATTGTTTGAACAAAGCTTTCAAGTTTACATTTAACAGAAAAGGGTCTTCGTTCTTTCTGTTTTTGAGCAAAGCATCCCCTTGCCAATTTTTTTTAAAAAAAATAAATGCTTGTTCTGTATCACATTTAAGGATATTTAAAACAATGATTTATCAGTAGTTCATGTGCAACACCTCAAAGTGTATTTTACACACCATTTAGCAATAAACATGTTCACACTAACCGGAGTTGTCCATACAGAAACAAAAGAGTGCTATGCCATGTGTGACAAAAATGCCAATTGAGTCACGGTAGCCAAAAGACTGCTATTGAAATGGTCAAATTCCAGCAATTTTAATCCAACAGGTCTAAAACATGCCGTATTTATTTATTTATGTAGGCATAAAAATGTGTTAAAAATATTCATTTATTCTCATTTGGCAAGGAACTTAGAACAAAAATATGGACAATTCTATTTCTAGATATTTACACTTCCCCACCCTCAAACCAGTATTTCTACTGGTTATCAGCTATTTTGAAAGGTTGAATAAGGGGAATTTGTTTTCGTGAAAGAATTATTGAAGAAGCCATCTCTCCTCTCTCTTTCTCTTTCACTCTGTGTGAAATTGAATTACAGGAAATATTCTTTGGAGCGATTTACACCACAGCTGTGAATCAGGTTTCTCTTGGATAAACTTATTTCTTTTTTCATTTTTTTCTCATTCATACATAAATTCAATTTGTACTAAATGTGGTTATATTTGTTTCCATCCTGTACAATGGGGGTTAATTTTTTCTCATTCATACATAAATTTAATTTGTACTAAATGTGGTTATATTTGTTTCCATCCTGTACAATGGGATGGATTTATAAATCATTCTAGCACCCTAAAAATCAGGGTAGCATTTATAAATCAATCTAGCACCCTGAACAACAAAATGTGCTTTTTAAATATATATATTTAATTCTCCTTTTCCTTTTAAAAAATGCAGCTAATTCTTACAGCACTATCTTATAAAGATTATAACGAGTCACAAATAGGAATTGCAGCAGTGTGTTGCATTCTGAGAAACAACTGATATTGAACACATAAGACACATTCTCAGCTCTGTGTCTTGTAGCATCAAATCCTCACTGCACCTTCTGTTCTCATTCCTGGTCTCTTTAATTACAAAGACAAGTGCCAAACGATAATGCTTTTTGTTCGATTTTCATATTTCTTTGCACTAGATGCCCAATGAAAGGGTTTTGCAGCAACAGGAAATGACAAGACACTCTCCTTTAAGAGAAAATGAACAATTTCATTAAATAAAATATAGAGGTTTAAATTATTATAGTTTGGGAGGGACAAGTGTTGCTATTTACCCCAGAATGACAAAGGCTGAAGGAAACGAGCATGTGATGACAGCGCAACATGCCAACTCAAGCCAGGCTCGGTTTAGCCCTTCTAAAAAGGCAAGCTATTCCAAGCCCAGTTTCTGCTTAACTTTCTCCTGTTAGTCATGAGGGCAAGAGGAGCTGAAAGCATGGAAACGGGAGCACAGAAAATTGGTGGCTAATTGGGTTAGCTAACAAGCTGATCGGCTCAACTAGATGGCTATCGTGAGGATTTTTCTTCCTTTCTATACCAAGTGAACTCAGACAGTCTCTTTTGTACCAAGCTGGTGTGAGAGAGAATGTGTTTTCTTTATTCTTACACAAAAATATCTTAAAAGAGAATGATTCACACTAAGATACTGAATTAGAACGATTGCTTCGATTTCATCTATACAAATAAAAATGTAATGTTCGTTTGTGGGACTAACATAACTCAAAAAGCACTGGACAAATTGACACCAAATTTGGACACAATACACCTATCAGGCCAATGAATGACCATCACTCATAAAAACTGAAAAATACAGCAGAAGAGACTTAAAAAGCCAAAAAAGAACAAATACATTACAACACATGTGCAAAACCACATATATGAATGACCATCACTCATAAAAACTGAAAAATACAGCAGAAGAGACTTAAAAAGCCAAAAAACAACAAATACATTACAACACATGCGCAAAACCACATATATACACAAACACACATATATATACACACACAAAACGCACAGAAAAGAGGAATGGAGGAAGGAAGGAGAAAATGGGAGAGAAAGAGGGAAAGGAGGAGGGAAGGTGAGAAGGAAAGAAAGGTAGAGATGAATGAAGGAGAGAAGGAACAAAAGAGAGAAAGAGAGAGGGAGGGAAGGAAGGGAAGAGACAAGGAAGGAGGAAGCGAGGAAAGAAACAGGCAGAGAAGGAAGAAAGAAGAAGGGAAAGAAAAAGAGGAAAGGAAGGAATGAGGGAGGGAAGGAAGGAAGGAAGGAAGGAAGGAAGGAAGGAAGGAAGGAAGGAAGGAAAGGGGAGAAAGCGGGAGGGAAGGTTGGCCACAGCAACGTGGTGAGTACAACTAGTCACCAAATAAGAACATTCCTCCTTTTGACTGTCCCTAGTGAAGAGTCAAACAATGAGCTCCTATTGTTGTTATTGTTATTGTTATTATTATTTCTCCCTTCATTTTGGAAGGGGCAAGTTTCATGCTAATAGCGTCCTGCTGCTTCCAGAGGCTCTGTCGCATTCAGGCCAAATAGCCAGAGAAAGCAAACACTGCGGGAGCTACATTTCCCCGACGCTGCCTTCAATATCGCCTCGCTTTGCAACGGGATGCTACCTTGAAGATGCTCAGCTGCCTTATATAGCTTTTTAGCACAGTCAAACACACACACACAGCTCAGCTCTGATTCTTGCACATGCGTGGATGCTTGGTAAAAGGAAGAAGCGGGGGGGAACCACATTAAACAAACCCCGGAACTGTCAAAACATTCATGTTTTGCATCCAGGTTGCAATGAGCAGAGGAGGTGGATTGGGAACTAATTTAGACTGTGGTTTGTTTGGTTTGGGGTATTGAGGAAAGGAGAGGCAGGCTCTGAAACGAATGTATAAGCAAAGCTCGATGGGGCTAAAATAGCCGTTGAAGTCACCGGGGGGTGGGAGTGCAACTAGAAACTTTCCCCTGATCGCTGCTGACCCGGCTGGGGAAGGGCTATTTCGAGCTCCTGCCTGGCAGGCATCTCTCTCCTCCAATTTCCCAAATGGACGCTGATTCGGAGGCCCTTTGTATAAGGCCCAACAACGCCCAATACTACTTTATTCCCACCCCGCTTCGGGACGCTTTCTTGGGCTTCCATTCCCCCGCGATTTCCCCTCGCTCGCCTGGCCTTTTCGGGTTCCCAGCGTGCCCCTTTTCCCCCGAACCCGAGGGGGGACTTACGTAGTGGCCGACGGGAAAGGCCCTTCCGCCGAGACGGGGCTGACGACCCAGATCTGTCCGAGGGTCAGGCCGAAGGCGACGAAGAGCCCCCAGCCGACGCCAGGAGCCATCTTCCCGATCTCCCACAAGTGCCAAAGGGAGGGCAAGGAGGGCAGGCAGGCAGGAGAAGACTGGCGAGGCCGGTGAGGAGGGGGAAAGTTTAAAGAAGGGAGAGATGGAGAAACAAGAGGTCGAGCACAGCCTCCTCCCGCCGCTGCTTTCGCTGTCTCTCTCTCTCTCTCTCTCTTCCCACGGCGAGCCACAGGCAGCTTTATGGAAGGAGGGGAGGAGACGGGGAGGGAAAGGGATGGGTGGAGAAGGGAGGAAGGAGAGCAAAAGAGCGAGGGGAGACCCACCTACGCCGGCTGTCGGGCGACTTTTGTAACCGATCTTAGGAGTGTGTATATGTGTGTGAGAGAGAGAGAGAGGGAGGGTGCGCGGCCGGGTTGATTCCCGGGAGGGAGGGAGGGGCCGCCCATCCCCAAAGACGAGGCAATGGGAGGGCACTCCCGGGGTTGCCGCCGGCTCGCCACGCCTCCCGCCCGAGGAGAGAGGCACGCGCCAGGCTTCCCCGAGGAGCCGAGCCCTGGCTGGAAAGGAAGGCGGTGGTGGCCCAAGCCTGGCTCCTCGTCCCCGGCGGGCGGCGGGAAGGCTGGGCCGCCCACTCGCGCCTTCGCCCACCCTCCTCCTGCTTCCGGCTTCCCCCGCAGGGCGGGCTGCCTTGCTGCCTATTTGGGAGTCCCCGAGTTTACAAATATCCGACTTACAAACGACTCCTAAGATTCTCAGTTCTTGTGGGTTTTTTCGGGCTATATGGCCATGTTCTAGAGGCATTTCTCCTGACGTTTCGCCTGCATCTATGGCAAGCATCCTCTTGAGAACAAGCCACGAGAGTAAAGATGAAGATCCACCCAGAGGAAAAGTGTTCCTGCCATCAGGCCTGTAGCGAGGGGGTGGTTTTAGGGGTTCAATCCCCCCCCCGAAATGTTTCAGATTTTTTAAAAAAACCTGGTTTACTCATGAATTTTAACTGGTTAACCAAATCCCCCTACTAAGTCTATGAGATGCAAAAAATTAAGAGTCCCTCCAGAACTGTAAGCACTATCTCAAGCAAATATTGACAATTTATTCACACTCTCATTACTTGCAGCAATAGCCGATGTAGTGAAGCAACCAAGTTGGGGGTGTGTGTGTTGAATGCTCTCATTAAGGAGGCCAGACTTGGTGGAGGTGGTTGACAGGAGTTGAGCTGCAGGCTATTGAATGCTGCTCTGCCCCTGCTGTGCTCTTTGCTTCAGCGTGAGCTAGGAGGCAGGTTTCAACCCCCCCCCCCCCAAATTTTCAACCCTCCCCGAAATTTTCACCCCCCCCCCCCCCTGAAATTGTCAACCCTCCCGGAAATTTTTTTCTGGCTATGGCCCTGCCTGCCATACATCAAGGGAACCACTGACCGCATAGGGAAGCTGATGAGGAAACACAACATACAAACAATCTACAAACCCACCAAGAAAATCCAACAAATGCTACATTCAGCAAAGGACAAGAGGGATCCTCTCACCTCTGCAGGAGTCTACCGTATACCATGCAGCTGTGGACAAGTCTACATAGGGACCACCAAACGCAGCATTGCCCAAACAAGAATCAAGGAACATGAAAGGCACTGCAGACTACTTCAACCAGAGAAGTCAGCCATAGCAGAGCACCTGATGAACCAGCCTGGACACAGCATATTATTTGAGAACACAGAAATGCTGGACCACTCCAACAACCACCATGTCAGACTACACAGAGAAGCCATTGAAATCCACAAGCATGTGGACAATTTCAACAGAAAGGAAGAGACCATGAAAATGAACAAAATCTGGCTACCAGTATAAAAAAACTCTAAAATTACAACAGCAAAACAACAGAGAGGAAACAACCAGGCACATCTTAATACCTCTCAGCAAGAGAATTTCCCAGGCTCAGACAGGCCTTCAAATGCTAATGAAGGTGGTCAGTTGAAATATTCACACCTAGCTCCAGCAGAGAAAAGCTCTTTGCCCCACCCCAGCCATTCCACAGATATATAAACCCATTTTCCTAATTCCAACAGACCTCACTACCTCTGAGGATGCTTGCCATAGATGCAGGCAAAACGTCAGGAGAAATGCCTCTAGAATATGGATCTATAGCCCGAAAAAAACCCACAAGAACCTATTAACTATATAGTTATACCAATTAATCAGTGTCCACTTTGTTTTGTCTTTCCAACCCCTCACTAAAACAATTTGTGCACATGCTATTAATTTGTCAACCAATTTTTCCTTTTGTATATTCTTCACTCCTGTTATCTGTGCATGTAGTACATTTCTATTAATTACTAGCAGTCCCCTGCCACGCATTGCTGTGGCCCAGTCTGGTGATCTGGAAAATAAAGTAATGAGAAAGTGTTGCTTTCTAATATATGTAATTTCTTTCTGCTTGTGGGTAAACAGTATTTCTTGCTGTTTATTTGTCAGTGTTGATGTGGAGATAGTCTGGTTTGCCTACTCTGGAACACTAAACATATTGTCCTTCTTTAGGGGTCCCTTTCAAATCTTTGATACTGCATCTGTCATATACATATATGTGTGTGAATGGCTGGATGGCCCTTTGTCAGGAGAGCTTTATGTTTTCTTGCCCTGGTGAAAGGAGTTGGACTGGCAGCATTTCTCAACCTGGGAAGTCAAGACCCCTGGGGTGTCAGAAAGGTCTCCAAAGACCACCAGAAAACACAGTATTTTCTGTTGGTCATGAGGGTTCAGTATGGGAAGTTTGCCCCAATTCTGTCGTTGGTGAGGTTCTGAATGCTCCTTGATTGTAGGGGAACTATAAATCCCAGTAACGACAACTCCCAAATGTCAAGGTCTATTTCCCCCAAACTCCATCTGTGTTTATATTTGGGCATATTGAGTATTTGTGCCAAGTTTGGTCCAGATCCTCCATTGTTTGAGTCCACAGTGTTCTCTAGATGTAGGTGAACTACAACTCCCAAACTCAAGGTCAATGCCCACCAAACCCTTATAGTGTTTTCTGTTGGTCATGGGAGTACTGTGTGCCAAGTTTGGTTCAATTCCATCGTTAGTGGAGTCCAGAATGCTCTTTGATTGTATAAATCCCAGCAACTACAACTCCCAAATGACAAAAATCATAATTTTTGAGTGATGGTCACTCCTTGTGTTGTGAGACGTTTTGTTACCAAATTTGGTGTGCTTTCATTCATTGGTTCTTTTGTTTTTAAGGCACTCATTATGCACAGAGCATTTATATATATATAGATTACTTTTTGTAAATTTAACATTCTATTGATTTCCCCTTCAATCCTTTTCCAGTTTTCTTGCACTTGATCACATTCCCATATTATGTTAATAATAATCATAATCATATGATTAAACACCCCTCTTTGTTCACAGCCATGCCAACACCTATCCTTTATCCCTGGTAAAAAGTGTGAAAGTTGTGCAGGAGTTCTATATCATTTTTTGTAACATTTTCCTTCTTGCTTCCCTTAATACATTATACTTTTCTTTTGCTATATTACTTATTTCCCTTTGGATGTCTTCCCTCTCAATTTCCATGTCCATTCTCTATGTTTGGAAAATTTCCTCTATTATTTCTTCTTTTACTGTTATGATTTGGTCATACAGATCTCCTGCCACTTTCTTCTCCCCTCTCAAACATTTCCTAATCACCTTCTCAAATGGACTACCCTGTTCTCTAATTTTCCCCTCCGTCTAAAAATTTCCTGTCTTATAGCCCAGCTTTGAATCTAATTCCCTGACCCTATCCAATTCTGAATTTCTTTTTGTTTGACTCCTAAGATAAAAACGGGCTGAGGCAACAGGGAATGGGAGAATATCCCTATTCACCTCTAAAAGACTTATCATTGGGGGGGGGGGGGGGAGGTATCACCACTGAAGCTTTCTCACCAATCCTTGTTTCCACAACAAGCCTAATTTGTCAAAATCCCATTTTCACAGGACAGGACCGTAGCCAGGGGGAGGGGGGTGGTCTTGAGGGGCTTCAGATCCCCCCCCCACTGAAATTCTCAGGGTGGTCCGCGAGAAGACCTTACTGGTACATATGAGGATGCTTGCCATAGATGCAGGCGAAACGTCAGGAGAAAATGCCTCTAGAACATGGCCATATAGCCCGAAAAAACCTACAGCAACCCAGTGATTCCAGCCATGAAAGCCTTTGACAATACATTGTTATGTTTATTCATAACACTAGCTGTCCCCTGCCATGCGTTGCTGTGGCCCACATGGGGGTTTGTGTGGGAGGTTTGGCCCAATTCCATCATTGGTGGGGTTCAGAATTTTCTGTTGGTCATGGGAGAACTGTGTACCAAGTTTGGTTCAATTCCATCGTTGGTGGGGTTCAGAATATTCTTTGATTGTAGGTGAACTATAAATCCCAGCAACTACAACTCCCAAATGTCAATACTTTATTTTTCCCAAACCCCACCAGTGTTCACATTTGGGCATATTGAGTATTCGTGTAGAGTTTGGTCCAGATCCATCATTGTTTGAGTCCACAGTGATCTCTGGATGTAGGTGAACCACCAAACCCTTCCAGTATTTTCTATTGGTCATGGGAGAACATGGGAGAATCCCAGCAACTACAATTCCCAAATGACAAAATCCAATTTTTTTTTAGTGAAGGACATACACTGGGTTGTTAGGTGTCTTGTGTCCAAATTTGGTGTCAATTCGTCCAGTGGTTTTTGAGTTCTGTTAATCCCACAAACAAACATTACATTTTTATTTATATAGATAGATGATCTGATCACCATGCTCAATATTTCCGATATACATGGGGGTGTTGGGATAATGATACAAAAGGTTTGCTAGGGTAGATCCTGAGCCCCCCCCCCCAAACAAACTCACCCCCCCCCCCAATTAAAATTCTGGCTAGGGGCCTGTCACAGGGACAGAAAGTGAGGTGAAATCCTTTGAACACAAATAGCAAAACAAACTCCACTGGGGTGTTCACCTTTTCCTATGTTATCCAAAGCTAAAAGGTATATTTTTGGTTGGAGTTACACTTAAAATATATATGTGTTCCAACTTACATACAGATGCAGTGAAGAGCAAACCTTCAGAACTCAGCTTGTGTAAAGCAGGACAACTCCCCAAAAAGGCTGAGGGTCACCTCAGACTGTGTGTGGGAAGTCTTCCCGCACTTCCCGCACTTCACCCAGGTGAAGAAAGCCTTTTTCCTACCTGAATTCCCTCAAGTTTTCAAACTTGGGTCCTTTGTGTGCTTTTGGATCTCCACTCCCAGGCTTCCCCACCATTTTGGTGACCTGGCTGGGGCTTCTGGGAGTTGGAGTCTATCAAAGTGGGGGACCGAAGTATGGTTTTCTGAGGCAGGGCTTAAAATTGTCACCACTCCGGACCCATTTCTACCTGAGAAATGTTTGTGTGACCCCAGGCATAGAGAAAAAGTATAGAAGTCAAACTTGCTTTTTTGTTTTGTTTTGTGTGTGTGTTAGGAGCGACTTGAGAAACTGCAAGTTGCTTCTGGTGTGAGAGAATTGGCCGTCTGCAAAGACGTTCGGCCCAGGGGACACCCGGGATGTTTCATAGAATCATAGAATCATAGAGTTGGAAGAGACCTCATGGGCCATCCAGTCCAACCCCCTGCCAAGAAGCAGAAACATTACATTCAAAGCACCCGCGACAGATGGCCATCCAGCCTCTGTTTAAACACTTCCAATAAAGGAGCTTCCACCACACCCTGGGCAGAGAGTTCCACTGCTGAATGGCTCAGTCAGGAAGTTCTTCCTCATGTTCAGATGGAATCTCCTAGAATCGTAGAATCAAAGAGTTGGAAGAGACCTCATGGGCCATCCAATCCAACCCCCTGCCAAGAAGGAGGAATATTGCATTCAAATCACCCCTGACAAATGGCCATCCAGCCTCTGCTTAAAAGCTTCCAAAGAAGGAGCCTCCACCACACTCCGGGGCAGAGAGTTCCACTGCTGAATGGCTCTCACAGTCAGGAAGTTCTTCCTAATATTCAGATGGAATCTCCTCTCTTGTAGTTTGAAGCCATTG
Source organism: Anolis sagrei (assembly GCF_037176765.1). Lineage (NCBI taxonomy): Eukaryota > Metazoa > Chordata > Lepidosauria > Squamata > Anolidae > Anolis > Anolis sagrei. Next base: position 89,310,757 of record NC_090025.1, read on the forward strand.
TTCCGCATCATAGTCTCCAGGGCAGCAGAAAATAAGCTTGCTCCCTCTTCCCTGTGGCTACCTCTCACATATTTATACATGGCTATCATATCTCCTCTCAGCCTTCTCCTCTTCAGGCTAAACATGCCCAGCTCTTTAAGCCACTCCTCATAGGGCTTGTTCTCCATACCCTTGATCATTTTAGTCGCCCTCCTCTAGACACATTCCAGCTTGTCAATATCTCTCTTGAATTGTGGTGCCCAGAATTAGACACAATATTCCAGGTGTGGTCTAACCAAAGCAGAATAGAGGGTAGCATGACTTCCCTAGATCTAGACACTATGCTCCTATTGATGCAGGCCAAAATCCCATTGGCTTTTTTGCCGCCACATGACATTGTTGGCTCATGTTTAACTTGTTGTCCATGAGGACTCCAAGATCTTTTTCACACGTACTGCTCTCAAGCCAGGTGTCCCCCATTCTGTATCTTTACTATCCTTGTGGGGAGCTTCTTTCATGTCCCCGCATGAGGAGCTGGAGCTGCCTTGGATTCGAACCTCCGACCTGTCAGTCCTGCTGCCACAGGGCTCCATGTTTGCTGATAACAAATCAGCATTTATTAAGGCTGGCTGGACAGGCTTCTTTGAGGGAGTCCAGCTGAAGCATTTTCTGCAGATTTTGTTTTCAGAACTGCAGATTTTTGGTGACTCCAAGGAGTTCCATTTGGGGTCGCGACCCACATTTGAAGCAGCGTTTCTAAGGCACCCGAAGCCAAGCTCAACTGAGAGGCGGCCAACGAATAACAGGTGCTGCTGGCTCTGTTCCAGAAGCAGGTACTGGCAAAAAAATCCCCCGACCTTTAATAAACCCTACGACAATCATGGGCACTGTCCACACAAAGGAGGGCTTTCCCTTCTGGTGCTGGAAAGGAAGCCAAAGCCAACCAGCCGAAGAGGAGGCGACACTGGCCGCTCCTTCCTCAGACACACGTTGCCTGTCCCTAATAAGCCCCGAAGGGAATTGAGGGCGGGGGGGGGGGGGAGAGGAAGAGGAGAAAGAGCTCAGCTTCGCCTTCTGGAGGCTCCCTCGGGACTCCCGCCTTTTCTTCTCCTCACAAGAGACAGGTTTAGCCTTAGCAGAGCGAAGGAGGGGCCAGTCTCACTCCAAGTCCCGACAGCCTCTAAACAAGGTTGAGGCAGGGATTTGTTTAGGCAAGGGTTTTTAAACCATGGGGAATATCTCAGGGAGTTCCCTGAGCTTGATTTGGGGGGAGGGGGTAAACTTATTGCTTATTTTCTCTGACCTGTAATTGAAATGTAGCATTTCATTCGCTTATAAATGTATATAACAACGACAGCAGCAGTTTTTTGTGGTTTCCGGGCCATGTAGCCATGTTTTAGTAGGATTTTTCCTGAGGTTTCACTTGCATCTATGACTAACTTTTGTTGTTATTAATTATTATTATTATTATTATTATTATTATTATTATTATTATTATTTAGTACCTTAAAAACAAAAGAACCAATGAACAAAATCACACCAAATTTGGCAGCAAAACATCTCACTACACAAGGAGTGACCATTAGGGCTGGGCGGTTTCGTTCGTTAATTTCGTAATTATTAATTCATTATATTTTTTGATAACGAAGCGATATTGAACTATTCAGGAGCAACTAAAAAACGAAACGAATTTTTTCAATTCGTTTCGTAATTGTTTCTTAATTGTTTCGAAATCGATTCGTAATTGATTCGAAAACCTTTCGTTATTATTTCCGCATGTCTGGTGCAAGTTTTATAGTCGTTGTTTGTTTTCTCAGTGAAAAAAAAATTATCACACCAACAGTCAACAACAGAGGGAGAGGGAAGCTTCCTGTCCCATTTGGAGGTTTTTTTAGCGTATTGCGCGATCGCGCCTGCCATTAATGAATCGATTCGTAATTGTTTCGAAATTGATTCGTAATTGATTCGTAATTTACGAAATTTCGTAAATAATGAAATTTTTTTAAGGAAAATTTCGGAATTATTTTAAAAATCGAAACGCAAAAACCCCCTAAAAACGAATCAAGTTTAGAAACAAATTTTTCCGTGGTTGCCCAGCCCTAGTGACCATCACTCAAAAAATTATGATTTTGTCATTTGGGAGTTGTAGTTGCTGGGATTTATAGTTCACCTAAAGAGCATTCTGAACTCCACCAATGATGGAATTGAACCAAACTTGGCACAGAGAACTCCCATGACCAACAGAAAACACAAGAAGGGTTTGGTGGGCATTGACCGTGAGTTTGGAGTTGTAGTTCACCTAAATCCACAAAGCACTGTGGACTCAAACAATGATGGATCAGGACCAAACTTGGCACAAATACTCAATATGCCCAAATGTAAACACTGGTGGAGTTTGGGGAAAATAGACCTTGATATTTGGGAGTTGTCGTTACTGGGATTTATAGTTCCCCTACAATCAAGGAGCATTCTGAACCTCACCAACGACAGAATTGGGGCAAACTTCCCACACAGAACCCTCATGACGAAACAGAAAATACTGTGTTTTCTGGTGGTCTTTGGCGGGCATTGACCCTTCTGACACCCCCTCACGACCTCCCCAGGGGTCCCGATTCCCAGGTTGAGAAATGCTGCCAGTCCAACTCCCCTCACAAGGGCAAGAAAACATAAAACCCTCCTGACAAAAGGCCATCCAGCCATTCACCCTCATATATGTATATGACAGATGCGGTATCAAAGATTTGAAAGGGACCCCTAAAGAAGGACAATTATATGTTGCATGTTCCAGAGTAGGCAAACCAGACTATCTCCACATCAACACTGACAAAGAAACAGCAAGAAATACTGTTTATTCACAAGCATAAAGACATTACATATATTAGAAACCCAACACTTTCTCATTACTTTATTTTCCAGATCACCAGACTGGGTCACAGCAACGCGTGGCAGGGGACCGCTAGTCTATATATATATAAATGCTCTGTGTATAATGAGTACCTTAAAAACAAAAGAACCAATGGATGAAATCACACCAAATTTGGCAACAAAACGTCTCACAACACAAGGAGTGACCATCACTCAAAAATTATGATTTTGTCATTTGGGAGTTGTAGTTGCTGGATTTATAGTTCACCTACAATCAAAGAGCATTCTAAACTCCATCAACAATGGAATTGAACCAGACTTGGCACACAGAACTCCCACGACCAACAGAAAGTATTGGAAGGGTTTGGTGGGCTTTGACCTTGAGTTTGGGAGTTGTAGTTCACCTACATCCAGAGAGCGCTGTGAACTCACACAATGATGGATCTGGACCAAACTTGGCACAGGTACTCAATACGCCCAAATATGAACACAGATGGAGTTTGAGGAAAATAGACCTTGACATTTGGGAGTTGCAGGGGATCGTTTTTTTCAAAATTTTCTGAGTCTCTTCTTGAATATTTCTCCAAAACTTAGTTGATACTGGGCAAGACTACCACATGTGAAAGTAGCTTCCTACCTGTTTTTTTTACATTTCCAACATGTATTTTGATAGTTTTTGTACATCAGGCTTAGCTTGTAGGGTGTCATGTACCATCTATGGAAGTTTTTAAGCCAACTCTTCTTAAGCATAACCAAGTATGTGTATTTGAATTTTTTTCCTTCATATAAGCTGCCATTCTTGGATTTTTATCTGTCTACCTATATTTTTTGCCCATAAGATCATACAGTTTTTAATTTCTTCTGTTTCGTTTTCCCATTCCAGCAGCTGATTATATATTTTTGTTATACTTTTCTTGTCTAGTTTTAATATTTTGTCCCTTATTTGTCTATAAATCCAATCCTTTGGTCCTGTTTGAATGTTTCGCTTATCTGGTAATATTGTAGCCAAGTTAAGTTCCCAAAATTCTTAGCCAAATTTGCTTGAGATTTTAAAGCCCAGGTATTGTTAGTATTGTTTTTTTCAAGTAGGTCTTTATATGTTGGCCACTGGTGCCAGCCCAGGAGTCTTCTCTGTTTTGCCTCGATCGGCAATATCCATAATGGTGTTTTAGTGTAAAAATAATTTTTAAACTTATCCCAGACTTTAATTAATGCAGATCTAATGAAATGATTCCCAAACTTCTTTTCCGTACCTGTTTTTCTGTACCACATGTATGAGTGCCATCCCACTCTCAGGTTAAATCCTTCTAATACCAGTGTTTTTTTCATTTTTTAATAGTGACCATTCCTTAATCCAGACTAATGCACATGCCTCAAAATAGGTTTTGAGATTTGGAAGGCTAAACCCCCTCTTTCCTTTTTATCTATCATGATCTTATTCTTAATTCTTGGCTTTTTGCCGTTCCAAATAAATTTCCCTATATCTCTGTTCCATCCTGTCTGGGTAGGATGTTCATTTTAATTAGGGCTATTCTCCCAAGCAGAGAAAGCTTTAGGAATTTCCAGTTTGTTAGATCTTTCTTTACCTTTGTCCATGTTATCTCGTAGTTATTTTTAAATAATTGAGCATTGTTTGCCATCAGCCAGATTTCCAGGTATTTAATTTTGGGCTGAGAAGGGCGGTCTACAAATGTAGTACAGATTTTTAAGCCAGTCATTTTGTTAAATTCTTCTTGCTTAAGTTTGGTCATGTTTTTAGTTAGAATCATTGTTTTGTTTTTATTCAATTTAAAGCCTGCCACCTCGCCAAACTCTTCTATTTTATTTAACCATTTTCGTATATTCTTAATGGGGTCCTGTATTATAGAAATGATGTCATCGGCAAACGCTCTTATCTTATATTCCTGTTTCGCTACTTTCAGCCCAATGACATCTTTATCCTCCCTTTTTGATCTTAGTAGTGTTTCTAATGCTAAAATAAATAGCAGTGAGGAGAGTGGACATCCCTGTCTGGTACCTTTGGTGATAGGTATTTTTTCTGTTCATTGATCATTAATTTGTATTCTGGCCGACTGGTCTGAGTATATCGCATTTATGGCATTTTTGAAGGAAAACCCAATATCTATTTCATCTAATAGTAATTTAAAGAAACTCCAACTCAAATTATCAAACGTTTTCTCAGCATCTAGAGAAAGCCAGGCCGCCTCCTTTTGAATATTAATATCATAGTATTCCATGAGGTCACGAAGAGTTGGAGACGACTGAACGAATGAACAACAACAACAATATTCTATGGAATTTACAATTGTTCTTATATTTTCCTTTACTCCTCTATTCGGTAGGAAGCCTGCTTGCTACTCCCCAATCCAATCATTCAAGAACTTTTTTAGCCTTTTTGCTAAGATGTTAGCATAGATTTTATAATCGGAGTTTAGTAAGGAAATTGGTCTGTAGTTTTGTGTTTCTGATGGGTCGGATTTTTCTTTGTTTATTAATACTATTTCAGCTTCTTTCCAGGAATCAGGTATTGTATTAGTTTGTAATGCTAAGTTCATTATTTTTTTGAGGAAAGGTGTTAATTCCTCTTTCATGGTTTTATAGAATACTGCTGTGTACCCATCTGGTCCGGGCGCTTTACTTGAATCTCGGTTCATGATTGAGTCTAATATTTCCTGTGTTGTTATTTCTCTATTAAGACCTTCCCTTTGTTCTTCCGTTATTTTTTCCAATTTTAGTCTGGCTATAAAGTGAGTTATTTTTTCTTCATGTATTTCCTCCTTAGTATATATTCTTTCATAGTAGTTTTGAAATTCTTCCTGGATATCCCTGTCTGAGGTAAGTAATTTTTCTCCCTTTTTAATTTTTGTTATACATTGAGTTTGTTTCTTTTTCCTTATATTTCTAGTCAGCCATTTACTAGGCTTGTTGGCGTTTTCAAAATCTTGTTGTCTGATCAATTTATATTTTTTGGCGAGTGTTTCCAATTCCAAATGGTGTTTTTTCTTTTTTAATAAGCTCAACTTTTATAATATTATTTGTTTATTCGGGTCTTTCTTAAAGGCTTGTTTGTTTCCTTCTATCTGATTTTCAATCTCCTTTAATTCCTTATTTCTCCTTTTATTCTTCATGGCATTTAGAATTAGATTTCCCCTCATAACTGCCTTAAGGGTGTCCCAAACTGTTTGTGGTGATACATTTGTTGTGTAATTTATATTTTAAAAAATCTCAATTAATCTCTTGCTCTTTTTGATGTCATCCTCAGTCTTTAGTAGGTTCTTGTTAAGCCGTCGTTTTCTACTTTCTGGCTTTTTATAAAGTGACATTACTATCGGGCAATGATCTGAGGTATCTCTAGCCAGAATTTTAATACTATGGATCTTTGTGATTAATGAATTGGAAAGCCAGATCATATCAATTCTAGACCACGTTTTGTGGCGAGAGGAATAGTCTCTTTCTTTTGGGTAGCATTGTCTCCATGCATACTGAAGATCAAATTCATCTTTAAAGTTTAAGAATGTTTTGGGAAGGAGGGAGTTATGTACTTTAGTTTTTCTGCTTGTTGTGCTTTTATCTAGGTTTTTATCTAGAATTCCATTGAAGTCCCCCACAATTATTAGGTTATCGTATTCAATTTTCTGGATATTTTCTTTCAAGTATTCTATGAATTTAGTTTTTGGCCCATTAGGGGCATAAATGTTACAAATCAATGTTTTCTTTCTCCTTATATTTATCATTATTGCTACTACTCTTCCTTCTTGATCTTTAAACATGAGTTCTGCTGGAATCTCCCTCTTGACATATATCACTACCCCTTTTTTGTGTGTTAAATGATGAGTAATATTCTTTACCAGTTGTTTTCTGGACTAAATTTGCTACGTGTTTATGAAATATATGAGTTTCCTGCAAAGCCACTATTTGAAAATTACCTTTATTTATTTGTTGAAATATTCTTTTCCTTTTATTTGGAGAGTTAAGTCTGTTTACATTTAAAGAATATATTTTCAGTTGTTGTTCACTCTTCATCAGGGTTGTTTTCTTTTTCTATCTCCTTTTCCTCTAGCTCTCCTTCATCTATTTCTTCCGTTAGGGCTGTTGCCTGGTCTAATTTAAGTTCCTCATCATCGGGGGAGAGAAAAAAGGTTGTTTGGTATCGATGGGCGTGGCTTCATGTAAGCCACATCAAATCCCCCTGGGGAAGATGGAGCGGGGTATAAATAAAGTTTTTATTATTATTATTATTATTATTATTATTATTATTTACCAGCTGTGGCTGGATCAAACACACCTCAGCCCCTGTGTCTCTTAGCCCTAGCAATGTTTTGTCATTCACTTTCACAACCTCCAGATAATCTTTATTGATTTGTTTTCCTACACTCCATACTCTCATTACTCTGACTGGTTCATCCTGTGGAGTGTGGCTCTCGCTTTGTAGTTTTACTTGATTTACCACATTCACTGACTTTGGTGGGGTTACTGGCCTCATGTTGCTGGTTAACTTTGGGTAGGATGTTCTTATGTGTCCCTCCTGATGGCAATTATAGCACAGAATCTTTTTTGTGGCGTTTACAGCAATGGCGTCCCCTCTGACAGGATTTTGACTTCCCTTGTCAAACCTTCCCTTCGGGACCCACTCTCTCGGCCTCTTGGAAACCATTGAGGAATGACCACAGTCCCCCTTGAGTTCGTCCAACAATGTGGCCACTTCTGCCACCCTTTTGATTCTTTTGTCTTTGACAAACCAATGCGTTTGGACTGGAATCAGTTTGTAAGACTGCTTCAAGCAGATTAAGTGCTTTAATTCCTCAAATGTGGTTGTGTTGCTCCCTTCTAGCCATCGGTCTAATGCTTTATCTAGCCTGCATCCCATTTGTGAATAGGTTCACCAGCCTTTCTCCTCACTTCTCTGAAAGTCTTTCTACTCTGCTCTGCTGTCAAACCAAACCTGTTTGGCCCTTTCTTTGAACACCTCATAATCAGTGCTCTTGGAATCCCTCAAATCTGCATAAATCTCACTCAATTCACCACAGATGAGTGGCCTTAAATGTGCCATCATTCTGGATTCTGGCACCTTAACATTTTGGCAGGTTCTCTCAAAACCTGCCAGAAAAGATTGAACACAATCTCCTCTTTGAAAATGTGGTGAGTGTTTTAAATGACAAGCCATTGGTTCAGTTAGATTAACATTAGGTCTGGGTGTTCCCTCCGATTCTCTCAACCAATGTTCCATCATTCTCTCCTCATGTCTCATTCGTTCTCTCTCAGCTTCAGCTATTCTGTCTCTTTCCCTTTGTTCAGCTTCAGCTATTCTATCTTTTTCTCTTTGTTCCCTCTGAATCTCAAGTTCAATTCATTCTTTTTTGGCTATTAGTTCCATTTGCCTCAGTTGTACCTGAATCTGCAGTTTTTGAATCTCCAAGGAGGTAGTTACTTGTTAGTTACTTCCTGTACCTCAATTTCAACCTCTGTTCCAACCTCTTCCCTTTCCCCCTCTTCAGCCGCAGACCTTTGGGTGGTGCCATGTTATCTTGGTTGCTTTCAAAATGGTTTCCCTGGTAGCTTTCTGAGGTAAATTCTTTTTGTGGTATTTGTCAAAAATTTACCTCAGGATTTCTCTTAATATGACTGGATTTAGGCTCAGGATTTCTTTTAAAGTGACTGGATTTAGGCTCCAGTCTCTCCAGAGGCATGGGTTCTAATCCCACCACTGCCACCAAATTATAATAGTTAGGGATTTACTTGTGAACAAATTCCAAACACTTGCCAATCACTTGTAAAGGATTGTGGCTTAGGTAATTTAAAATCCAAAGCAGAATAAGCTGGTATGGTCTTTTGGCTGAAAAATCTTTTAAAAGAACACTAGCTACCACCACAAATTAAAATAAATGTTAAGCCCTTGTCTTGTCTTGAAGTATCTTTAGGCTAGAATGTGCTGGATTCGCACTCAGGCTTTGTACTCTGAGGTAACACTAAAGAGATTCCTTTTTAAAATACACGCTGCTGCCATTAAACTTTGATTTCTTCTATAAACTGCTTTAGATCTTCACACACAGAGGCACACTGAGGCAGTGGTTGTGAACAAAGAAAAATGTTTTTTATTTGAGAGAACTTGAACAATACAGGCTTTAAGCTTAGTGGTTTCAATGTTGAATAAAGTGTATGGTTTCTTTAAACAGTTCAAAACTTAGTTGCAAATAACACTCCTCTCTCCCTCCAGAAACTGCTGACAGGATTCCTCTCTGCCTAGTAATCCTAAACTCCACACAGACAGTCCTTTCCTTTTGGATCAGTCTCTCCACTCCACCAGCTATCCTTCCCAATAGCCATAGAATCTTCTCACTAACTAACTCTGCTGACTAACTGACTAACTTCTGGCTTCACTAGCTCTTCTCTTCTTCACACACACTCCCTGACTCCTCTCTTCTTCACATCCAACCCAATCTCCTTCTTCTTTGACGCACAGATGCTAACTGAGCGGTCAAGTTTTAAAACACACCCTTAAAGACATTTTTTTCTTTTCTCAAGTTAAGCTCCACCCACTATCTCCCAGCCAATTACAAACTCCCCTCATTTTCCTCCAAGCAGCTCCTAAGCACCGCCCACTCCAGGAAATGAGATTCTAAGATGGATGCTGCAATGACTCTTACCTAATAGGCCAGAGTAGAAGCCTGGGAAGACAGTAGGGCAAACCTCAATTTTGAAAGTGTCTGCCAGTAAAGCAGCCATCTTGAGGGTGGATAGATAGAAGATGGGAGGAGTTGGAGGTCTCCTGGGATTGGCTAGAGCTGAGGAGGAGGAGCCAAGTCTTGGGAGGGAAAAGATTTCCGCTTCTGAGAAAGAGAAGAGAGTTGGGAACTGGAGGGCGAAGAAGTGGTTTTTGAGACTGGGTATTTCTGAGAGAGAGAGTGTGTATGTCAGGGAGGGCTGATTAGTTGACAAGAAAGGTCAGGCAGCATCCTGATTATTTGTGTGCATAACACAAGGGATTTGCTCTCTAGTTTGAGTAAGTTAGCTGTGAGGACTCTGGGGAGAGATGGCTAATTACTCAGAAGACAGCCTGGGTTAGGTTAGTTAAGAACTCACTGCTATTTCGCTGAAGTAGAGTGAGGGTTTGTTTTTGTTTTTTTGTAACCAGTAGCTATATCTGTGAGATTAGCTCTGTTTGTAACCAAGCCAAGAAACTTTTTAAAGCAACAATTAAGATATTGTGCTATAGTAACAAGTCAAGTGTTTGTGCCTCTCTAAAGAAGAAATCAGTTGTCTGCTTGTTTTTTTTATAAATAAATCTTTTCTCTGTTTGACTTTTAAGAAGCCTCTATCGTTCCTCAATCTATCAGTAATCCTTTGTGATAATTCTAGCCTCTTTAACATCCTAATACCACAGAAAGGTCACTTATCCAAACAGTCATTTTGGGAGCTAAGGGAAGACCTGTGTTGGCAGAGAAGGGGAAAAGTTTACCTGAGAAACTCATTTTAAAAAATCCTAAGACATCTTGGGTTGGTGGCAGCTTTTAAAACATAAGAAGACTAACAGACTAGCAGTGTTCATTCTACCATTACACACATCTAACATCAACTCGTTACCATACTATTGTCCAGTGGTGTGATATCACATATAATCCTTTACAGTGGTGTTCAGCTGTGGGATATATTATAGTATATCATTTGATCCTTTATATTGGTGTCCAGCGGTGCGATATACATTGATATTTGATGTTAGATATTTTGGGGAAATCCTTCCTCCGTTACAGATGCCCCCAGGCACCCTTCTAAAATGGCTGCTGAACTTCCTGGGCCTACTTTTCTGAGTTTTTCCTAGCATAACAAGTAGGGAATTCATCACACTTCACTTGCCCTTCTTTGTCTTTGCCCTTCTTCCGCTCTTCTTCCACTCCTCTTTCAATTCCCACCCCACAATCCTGTGCGGCTTCCTCTTCCTTCCTCACTTGCTCCCCTCAATCACTTGGTCTTATTTCTTAAAGGTGCTGGATGCTGCACTGGCGGGACGATGGTGAACTCTCTTCTTTAATTTTTTTCTTGGGGCCGTATTACGGGGTTATAGGCTTTCCTTTTAGAGCTTCTTTTTTCTTTTTAACTTTTTCCTTATGTATATCTTTCTCTCTCCCCTACCTCTCTTCTCTTGTCCACTTTCCCCATGGAGGTGCTTACCTCGGTTCTGGTGTTCCTCTCAGTTCTATCTTCTTCTTTGTCTCTCCCTTTGGAAATAGGAGACGGCTTCTCTACTCCCTGCTTCCTTTCTTTTTATTATTATTTTCTGCTTCTTAAGTTTTCTAATCTCTTGTTTACATGAAGGCAGTCGCATTTTGTGGCTCATCTGAGCTGTATGCCCCTCCCTGCGTGCCATCTCTGTGAGGTTGCCAGGCAGATCCGGCGACCTCCCTTGAGGGGAGTTCACTCTCACCTGCCCCCGCAGAGCCTCTGGGAGCTTTGCTACCAAACCAACCTCTTTACTGTCAGTTTGTGGTGTCCATTAGAACTCCATCCTTTCTGGGGAAAGGGCTCGGGTCTTTTAGCACTCCTGGAGCTTCAAAAACTCACTGTTGCCGCCTTTACGCCTTCACCTGGTTTGACAGATTCTAGTTCATACTTCTAACACCTTGATTTGCCCCATTCACAGAGGGAGTTGACCTGCTAGAGAAAGAAATAAAGCAACTGGTTTCCTCTGTCATTCCTGGGTTTTGTCTGCTGCCATGCCACCCTTCTGACAGGAATTCATGGCAAAAGAACTCTTTCCTTGCAATTGAATTGAGCAGTCATCGGGTGATAGGATTAAGGTCTATGCACATCAGAAAAGGGTACATAAATCCCAGCTATTTGCTTTTATAGCAGCATGGAAAGAGGCACCCTTTTGTCTTTGGATGCAGCATGACTATGAGAAGAGAGTAAACTGTTCAAAACAGGCACACTGCTTTCCTCCCTTGGCTTTCCTCCCTTTGACGTATATAAACCTTTCTAGCAGGCTTTTGAACCATTTCCCTCTAGATTAGACTTAATATTTCCCTACAATGGAATGTAATTTTCCCCTCCTTTGGCTCCATTGCCTTCCTCATTGCAGAAAACCATTATCTTTTAATCAAGTAGGCAAACCAGCTATTCTTCACCTAAGAAGAAATGAAATCAGAGCTTGGAGCATTACTTTTTTTTTACTATAACCCTCAGAAGCCCCCAGCCAGTATGGCCCTTGGATAGATGTGAAAAGTGTTCAAAATGTGTTCTTTGAGACAATTCTGCCTTCCTTTGCAATGGAGCTTTGTCTGTCAAATGGGGACCCAGGGCCTGTGGCCAAAGAATAAAAAACACATCACCACATATCAATAAAGTAGTACAAGCCAAGCAAGAATAAAAGTGACTTCATGATGCCAGCTCTATGTGTTCACATTTCATCTCTGCCTCTGAGCCATAAAATTTCCATAGTTAAGTGCTTAAAAGCACCACTTATTGAAAAAAAAGTAGCTTTGTGTCCAAGTGTTATGTACACGAGAGGCCAAGATCAATTCCTCACATCTCTAGTTAAGGGCTCAGGAGTACCAAGACAGTGAAATGTTTCAAACCCTGCAGAGCCACTGAATGGACCATGTTTACACAATTGAGTTCTATGCGTCATCACACAGTAGTGTAACAGATACTATCTGATAACCACTCTTACATCCTTTTAAATGTCTATTGTTGTGTAATTGCAACTGGACTGGAAAAAGGATGAAAGAACATAAAATATTGTACATTCTAACTATGTAGAAAATCTGCTTCAACTGGACAACAACTTGCATATTCTTTGGGAGTATGCATAAAGAAATTTTGCACATGATGCCCACTATAGGCAATATGACAGACATCTCAATAGGGAAATTGAGCTCCTGGTCTGGTTTAAGATTGTTGGTTGCACTTTTGGCTCAGTTGGAAATTGAAGCACACATTTGAATGATCTTTGGCAACTTTTAGAACTTCATATCTTTGAATTACAAATGTTCACTTTGACACACAAAATTTCAAGCAAGTCTGGAATTCTCTTGGTGACCAACATTGACATAAAGGCTATTAAAGGAAGTATAGTAAGCCCTTGGTATCCACTGGGGTTTGGTTGCCAAAATTTGTGGATCCTCAAGTCCCATTACATACAATAGTGTACTAATTGCATCTCTTATATAAAGGTTTGCTTTGTGGATATATGAAAATAATGTTTCCAAGTCATTGATGTTTGAATCCATGGATAAACAAATCTGTGGATGCAGAGGGCCAACTATAGTTGCTCTTTCTAGGAGGTTGCACAGGAGTGGAATCTGAGAGGCTTTTCATACTACATCAGGTTGTACAGGCAGCATAAAAGATGAAAACAAAGCATTTTCCGGCATTATACAATCAATTGTGTAATCCAGTATAGTGTAAAACTCAAACATAGCTACTGGTTAACATTTCCACAGCATAGCCACTGAACAGGATCTCTGCTCTGGTGGTTTTAAATAATTATGAGTTGACTTATCATAGTCTATGTTTGACATGTTCATTTCACTGCAGATTTTATCTTTAAAAAGCACCCTATTGTCTAAAAGAAACATGAACAACTACAATGAATAATTGTAGTTATATTTGAAAAGTGTGCTCTCAACTTATATGCAGAACACATCATGTGATGTGTGGGCCTTGATGAATGTAAGGCTAGGGTTAAAATTGCTGGAAGAAACATTAACAACATTAGATATGCAGATGATTCCACTTTGATGGCTGAAAGCGAGGATGAGCTGAGGAACCTTCTAACCACGGTGAAAGAAGAAAGTGCAAAAGCTGGGTTACAGTCAAACATAAGAAAACCCAAGATTCTGGTAACCAGACTGGTTGATAACTGGCAAATAGAATCATAGAATCATAGAATCAAAGAGTTGGAAGAGACCTCATGGGCCATCCAGTCCACCCCCCTGCCAAGAAGCAGGAATATTGCATTCAAATCACCCCTGACAAATGGCCATCCAGCCTCTGCTTAAAAGCTTCCAAAGAAGGAGCCTCCACCACACTCCGGGGCAGAGAGTTCCACTGCTGAACGGCTCTCACAGTCAGGAAGTTCTTCCTAATGTTCAGATGGAATCTCCTCTCTTGTAGTTTGAAGCCATTGTTCCGCATCCTAGTCTCCAAGGAAGCAGAAAACAAGCTTGCTCCCTCCTCCCTGTGGCTTCCTCTCACATATTTATACATGGCTATCATATCTCCTCTCAGCCTTCTCTTCTTCAGGCTAAACATGCCCAGCTCCCCAAGCCGCTCCTCATAGGGCTTGTTCTCCAGACCCTTGATCATTTTAGTCGCCCTCCTCTGGACACATTCCAGCTTGTCAATATCTCTCTTGAATTGTGATGGCCAGAATTGGACACAATATTCCAGGTGTGGTCTAACCAAAGCAGAATAGAGGGGTAGCATTACTTCCTTAGATCTAGACACTATGCTCCTATTGATGCAGGCCAAAATCCCATTGGCTTTTTTTGCCGCCACATCACATTGTTGGCTCATGCTTAACTTGTTGTCCACGAGGACTCAAAGATCTTTTTCACACGTACTGCTCTCGAGCCAGGCGTCACCCATTCTGTATCTTTGCATTTCATTTTTTCTGCCAAAGTGGAGTATCTTGCATTTGTCACTGTTGAACTTCATTTTGTTAGTTTTGGCCCATCTCTCTAATCTGTCAAGATCGTTTTGAATCCTGCTCCTGTCCTCTGGACTATTGGCTATCCCTCCCAATTTGGTGTCATCTGCAAACTTGATGATCATGCCTTCTAGCCCTTCATCTAAGTCATTAATAAAGATGTTGAACAGGACCGGGCCTAGGACGGAACCCTGCGGCACTCCACTTGTCACTTCTTTCCAAGATGAAGAGGAAGCATTAGTGAGCACTCTCTGTGTTCGTCCACTTAACCAATTACAGATCCACCTCACTGTAGTTTTGCCTAGCCCACACTGGACTAGTTTCCTTGCCAGAAGGTCATGTGGGACCTTGTCGAAGGCCTTACTGATATCCAGGTACGCTACATCCACGGCGTTCCCCGCATCTACCCAGCTTGTAGCTCTATCGAAGAAAGAGATCAGATTAGTCTGGCATGACTTGTTTTTGATAAATCCAAGTTGACTATTAGCGATGACTGCATTTGTTTCTAAGTGTTTGCAGACCGCTTCCTTAACAATCTTTTCCAGAATCTTGCCCGGTATCGACGTGAGGCTGACCGGACGGTAGTTGTTTGGGTCATCCTTTTTTCCCTTCTTGAAGATTGGGACCACATTGGCCCTCCTCCAATCTGCTGGAACTTCTCCTGTTCTCCAAGAACTCTCAAAGATGGTTGCCAATGGTTCCGAAATGACTTCCGCTAGTTCCTTCAATACTCTGGGGTGTAGTTGATCTGGCCCTGGGGACTTGAACTCATTAAGAGCGGCCAGGTATTCCTGGACGACTTCTTTCCCAATTTGGGGTTGGATGTCCTCCAATCCCTCATCCACTCCATCTTGCTGAGGTTGGAGACTCTTTTTGTGAGAAGACCGAGGCAAAGAAGGCATTAAGTAGTTCTGCCTTTTCCCTATCAGCATTGCCCCATCTTCTCCTCGAAGAGGTCCTATCGCCTCCTTGTTTTTCCTTTTTCTACTGACATAAGAATAGAAGCCCTTTTTATTGTTTTTAATGTCCCTGGCAAGTCTGAGCTCGTTTTTTGCTTTAGCCTTGCGGACCTTTTCCCTACAGGTGTTGGCTATTTGTTTGAATTCTTCTTTGGTGATTTCTCCCTTTTTCCACTTCTTTTGTGTCTTAGCACAGTTAGAAGTTCTTTGGACATCCATTCTGGCTTCTTTGCACTTGTCCTATTTTTTCTCTTTGTTGGCACGGTTTGCAATTGCGCCTTGAGTATTTCACTCTTGAGAAATTCCTATCCATCCGTAACTCCCTTGTCTTTTAGTATCTGTGTCCACGGAATGCTGCTCAGCATTTCCTTCATTTTTTGGAAATCAGCTCTCCTAAAGTCCAAAATGCGGGTTTGACTTGTCTTAGTTTCGGTCACTTGCCCCTAAGGATCCTACTACTTCGACCGCATCGATCAGGTCCTCCGCATTTGTTAGGATGAGATCAAGAGTAGCCAATCCCCTTGTTGCCTCTTCTACCTTCTGGACCATGAAATTGTCTGCAAGGCAAGCGAGGAATTTGTTGGACCTTGTACTCTTGGCTGAGTTTGTTTTCCAGCAAATATCGGGATAGTTGAAATCGCCCATGACTACTACATCTCTTCTCTGTGCCTGTTTGGTCAACTGTTGGCAGAAGACTTCATCAAGTTCTTCCTCCTGGCTTGGGGGTCTGTAGTAGATGCCTACAACGACATCTTTTTGAGTCCCAGTTCCCTTGATTCTTATCCAGATGATTTCAAGCTGGTTTCCCAGATTGCTGTCTTGAATCTCTTCTGCAGCATAAGAGTTTTTGACATATAAGGCTACTCCGCCTCCTCTTCCCTTTGTTCGGTTTCTGTGAAAGAGGTTATACCCCTCGATATCTACATTCCAGCAATAGAGGGAGAAAACATGTATTTCTAGGTGCAAAGTTCACTGCAGATGCAGACTGCAGCCAGGAAATTAGAAGACATTTTCTTCTTGGGAGGAAAACAATGACCAATCTCGATAAAATAGTGAAGAGTAGAGACATCACACTGGTAACGAAGATCCGCATAGTTAAAGCAATGGTATTCCCCATAATAACCTATGGATGTGAGAGCTGGACCATAAGGAAGACTGAGCAAAGGAAGATAGATGCGTTTGAACTGTGGTGTTGGAGGAAAATTCTGAGAGTGCCTTGGACCGCAAGAAGATCCAACCAGTCCACACTCCAGGAAATAAAGCCCGACTGCTCATTGGAGGAAAGGATATTAGAGACAAAGATGAAGTACTGGGTTGTTGTAGTTTTTTTCGGGCTATATGGCCATGTTCTAGAGGCATTCTCTCCTGACGTTTCGCCTGCATCTATGGCAAGCATCCTCAGAGGTAGTGAGGACCTCACTACCTCTGAGGATGCTTGCCATAGATGCAGGCAAAACGTCAGGAGAGAATGCCTCTAGAACATGGCCATATAGCCCAAAGAAATCTACAACAACCCAGTGATTCTGGCCATGAAAACCTTCAACAATACAAAGATGAAGTACTTTGGCGACATCATGAGAAGACAGGAAAGCTTAGAGAAGACAATGATACTGGGGAAAATAGAAGAAAAAAGGAAGAGGGGCTGACCAATGGCAGGATGGATGGTATCCTTGAAGTGACTGGCTTGACTCTGAAGGAGCTGGTTGTGGTGACGGCCGACAGGAAGCTCTGACGTGGGCTGGTCCATGAGGTCACAATGAGTTGGAAGCAACTGAATGAATAAAAAACAATGTGCTCTTCAAAAAAAGTTCCAAGTTTAATTGAGATATGATTTTGTAGTTACAGCACAACTCCTGTACTTGTGGGGGATAGATTCCTGGACTTAGTGTGGATGTGGAAAACCACAGACAATAGCTTGTCTTATTGAAACATAGGACAGCTGATCAAGAGTAGTACAGGACACCTAGAAAATATCTAGAAATGATATGGGGGTTTTTTGGATGTGGATAAATAAAACTGCACATAAGGAGATGCACTACATTTTTTTCAGATAATTGCAAGGAACTTTACTATTTGTATGTAAGTACTTGTATTTCTAGGTGCAAAGATTACTGCAGATGCTGACTCAACAACGAATCAATAATGTACCACTTGATTTATAGGTAATCAGCCCATTCACACCATTCGGTTTGAGTGTCTTATCCTTGGCATAAGATAGCATCAGGGGGTTATTGTACAGTACAAAATGTCACATTATCACATAACTATAATTTTACTTCTTTTAAAACAGCTAGCCAGTAGGATTATATTACAGAATCTACAATACAAAAAAGGGCAGATTTGCAGTCATCTTCTCTCCCTCCCCTTGAGTTAACTTGTAGCATGTTTGCTGATTGTATGAAAGCATTCATTTTTCTCAGCACTAATTATCTGCCACAGGTGAGCTCATACTTGAAGGCATTCCTGCAGAAACACCTGCCGTTAGAATCTGCCTGACACCTCTCATTATAGACACCTCTCAATGCATACAGCTCTGGTCCCTTTAAAGGCAATTTTAAGGGTCATCCTTTAGAACAGTGGTTCTCAACCTGTGGATCCCCAGATGTTTTGACCTTCAACTCCCAGAAATCCTAACAGCTGGTAAACTGGCTGGGATTTCTGGGAGTTGCAGGCCAAAACACTGGAGGACCCACAGGTTGAGAACCACTGCTTTAGAATATGTATCTCTGGTATATCCTCAATTACATTTTTTTACAGACCCCCACAAACTGATCTCAGTGGACTATAACTCCCTATATGCTTGATTATGCTGCTTGGGACTGATGGGAGTTTATTAGAAGAGCCTTCCTGACAAGCGCCTGCTTCAGGAAGGCTCTGCTAATAAAAGCATCCAAGTCATACATCTTCTATATGCACTCCCTTATTTACAAACAAAGTTAATATATCAATTTTCTCCTATTGATATCTGAATATATTTTCATTTTAACTTGTCAGAGATAAACAGGCCCCACTTTTACAAACATGTATTAAATTTGCATTCTCTTTTCTTTTATTGCAGGTACAGCAAGTAATGTGAAGTAAACGATTTGGAACATTCTAAACAAAAAGGCACTGTGTTCCTTTTCTTTAGTCTAAAGAAATAACACTCTCTTTTCCTTGCAGATGCAATAAACTGCTTAAATAATAGTGTGGAATTCGCTTTTTAAAATATGAGAAAATTAAATTGGCATGGTTTCTTTCACTTCGGGTACATGGTAATTGTGTTATGCACATATATCCTTTAAAGTATTTTGCTGTAACCTGACATTGAGATATCTCAGGGCCCATCCAGACAGTACCTTTATTGCGGTATCTACTGCAATAAAGGAGGGCTGTCCAGACAACGTTCTGGACAGTACCAAATTAATTTGCTACAAACCAGACAAACCCTGGTTTGTAGTGAATTATTAGATAATGGGTTTATTCCGTGCCTTCTTGAAAGGCGCAGGATAAATCCACTATTTCTGGTTCTGGACTGCAGAATACTGCAGTGCAGACAGTATTCCCATAGTTCACCAGGGTGGGTGTAGACAGCCCCAGGAAAATCCGCTTTTTAAAAAATTCAGATTCTCCTGGGATAAAGGCTTGTCTGGATCCACCCTTTGTTTTTGCCTTAAAAGGTATGAAAGCACAGTGCAATGCTTTCTTTTGCTTTCCAATAGAAACGGTGCTATGCTTTTATCTTTCATTTAACTAATGAGAACGTTTCATGGAAAATGAAAGCAACAAAAGTATGACAGATGGAAAGGTGAGAAGGGGATGTAGCTACAGATTTCTAGCAATTGCATAGATTGTCTTTTAAATAGATTGAAATAGCACCAGTGAACCTCCTCAATAAAGCTTCTTTAACCTCACCCAAAAAATCTGGGATAGAGCCCAAAACCTGAAATGAATTAATTAAAAATTAATTTGTTGCCCATAATTCATTGTAATTTTGACAACTAATTTAAAAGTAATTATTTTATTCATGTTTAACATCAACAATCTCTAAAAAAAATTACATTAGTATAAGTCATTATTTCAGGGAATAATTTTGGAAGGTGGATGCTGGATATTTTTAGTAATTTTAATTAACATTTTAAAATGTGAAAGAAAAATGTCACTAACTGTTAATGAAATTAATTAATTCCTATTATACACCAAGTAACATCAACAAATTAACATTATGAATTAACAGTAATGCCATAGCTGTGATTCTATTGTAATCACACTCTGAGCCACACTCAATAAATGTCACATTTATTTTTCAAACAATTTTTGGAAAAGATTAAACAGTATAGAAAAAGACTGCTAATACCTGTGCATTTCATCCTAAACAGGTTTACATGTTGGTAAATTTGCTTTTGATGTACTTCAGAGGATGAATGTGTAGGACTGCAATCTGTGAATCATGATGAAAGAAAATATCTCCAATTACCAAAGTAGAAGATTAATTACACTGAAAAAGTTCAGAGAATAAATAAGCAATAGGACAATGAGCAATTATATAGGAATAAAGAAAAATCATCACAGGAATATACACAAGTCACATTTATTTTAAATGGTAGCTATTCATCCTTTCATTTCAACATATATATCCCATATAGGTTGCAACACAAAATAAAAGATAACATAAATGAAACTCAAACATGATATTGAGTAACAGTTTAAAGGAATTGAATGCAATGTCACATTAAGAATAACACTGAAATAAAACAGTGTGAAAGCAGTAAAATACATGAGGGGAAAGTACCACACATGCACCACAAAAAATCTTTTCCATATGACTGAAAGCATACTTGAATAAAAATATTTTTGTCTCCTGAGAGCAGAAAAAGGGGAGAGTGGGTGCATCTATACTATAGAATGAATGCAGTCTGACATTACTTTAACTGCCATGGTTCACTGCTAAGGAATTACTGGTGTTGTATTTTTACAAGATCTTTAGTTTTCTTTACCAAAGTGTGCTGATGTCTCACTAAACTACAAATTCTAGAATTCCATAGCCTTGAACTATGTAGTTAAATTGGTGCCATTAATTATGTATTGTAGATACACCCCTAGTCTCCTGTGGGATGCAGTTCTATAATCTTGGACCACCAAGAGAAAAGGCTCTCTTCAATGACCTCATCAAACATGTCTGTGAAGCAAATAAGACCAAGAGAAAGTCTTCTTATAATTTCAGAGCCTGAGCAAGATCATATAGGATTATAACTTTTCAAATAGCCTTGACCCAAACACTATAGAGCATTATCTTTGATGTACAATAACCCTTCAGACTTGAACACCTATTTTACACTGATATCTGTGTTTGAAGACAATGTGTGACATGAGAATTGTAGGTGGAACAGTGCTTTGAAGTTACTTCATTTGACTAAAATTCCCAGAACATGCCACTTGCACTGGGCTTGTGGTATAACAGATTCTGAGAATTTGGAGTATAACAATAAATAAAAATAAATAAATCCCAAGCCCGTTTCGGATATTTTTAGACAAAATTTATGGAGCATTTCCTGGTTACACTTGAATGTGCATTTCAGTGTGGGGAAACAGCATTAGAAGATGCTCAAAACAAAATATTGCATTACTGCTAGCCTCGTGTGGAAAACCACTTCCTTAGGCTCTGCTTCCACCACTGCTTTCAGTTCAGCCAAATATGAACTTGCCATTGTTCATGCATAGGTTCAACATCTTATACCTTGTCTTTGGTTTCCCAGAAGGTCACACTCTTTTATGATGCAACTCAGGCTCTTCTTTTAAATAACATTGCTAGATCTTCTTATGCTCGTGGCTTCATCATGATTTACTGGAGGGAAAAATCAAATTTTGATTCCATTAAAAAAATGTCAGAATCCCCTCATTATCATGTGTAAAAATGAGACAAAAAGAAAGAGAGGAAGCAAGAGTCAGAAGTGAAAGGATGGAACTTTTTTTGTCATGTCAGGAGCGACATGAGAAACTGCAAGTTACTTCTGGTGTGAGAGAATTGGCCGTCTGCAAGGATGTTGCCCAGGGGACGCCCGGATGATATGATGTTTTATCATCCTTGTGGGAGGCTTTTCTCATGTCCCCGCATGAGGAGCTGGAGCTGATAGAGGGAGCTCATTTGCCTCTCCTGGATTCGAACCTGATACCTGTCGGTCTTCAGTCCTGCCGGCACAAGGGTTTAACCCACTGCACCACCGGGGGCTCCTTGGGATGGAACTGCTTAATAGGCAGAAAATGTTAAAAATGAAGATTAAGAGGAAAATCTGAGAACAAAAGACCGAGAAGAAATAGAGACAAAAGAAAAAAGCAAAGAATGGAGAAAATAAGATGGGACAAAAATTGGGAAGCAGGATTTATGAAGGAACTAAAATCAACGAAAATGATTGGAAGGAAGAAAGATGAGGAATCCAAGTGACCCTAACCTCCGTTCTGGAGGTTCCACGGTTGGACCACTGTGCGCTAGGAATCCGTATAGAGCATACCACCTCATCCAGTCTGGGCGCTGAACCTATTTGGGTCCGCCCGAAGAGACTTATGGAGCCGGCCAGGTTCCTGAATGCTCTGAAGGCTATGGAACCTGTCAGCAACTCACTGGAGGTGCAAGTGGATATATGGAACATCAAATTGTCCAAGGCACTCGATGAGATCGCCCCTAGACGTCCTCTCCGACCCCGCAAAAATTGGTCTCCTTGGTTTACCGAGGAGCTCCGCAAGATGAAACAGGAGAAGAGACGGCTAAAGGTCGTGTGGCAGGAACTCCGTGACGAGGAATCGAGATCAGCTTCCCCTACCGTCCCAAACAATAATGATCTGGCACCTTCTGCTGAAGTTTTTCAGAGCTGTTTTGCAGACAAGATCTCGATTCTCCGCCGGGATCTCCCTGCCACGATTGATACAGTAAGTGAACTTGAGACTCCGTGGCCACTCGTTGGGCCCATCCTCGACCAGTTTACCCCGATGGATGCAGAAGTCGTCGATAGGATCATGACTGCAGCTAGGCCACCTGCTCCCTCAATCCGTGTCCCTCCTGGCTAGTAAAATCTTGCCTGGAGGGATTACGTGAACCTCTGTTGAATATAATAAATAGCTCCCTTGAGCAAGGAATTTTTCCAGAGGGTTTAAAAGAGGCTATGGTTTCACCGCTGCTGAAGAAACCAGACTTAGATCGTTCAGTTCCCTCTAGCTACTGCCCAGTCTCGAACCTTCCATTTCTGGGCAAGGTGCAGCAGTTCCTAAATGACACGGCCGGACTTATTCCCTTCCAGTCCAGCTTCCGTAGTGGGCACGGGATGGAGACTGTGCTAGTTGCCATCACAGATCAGCTTTGTTGCCAGTTGGCCCATCCAGTCCAACCCCCTGCCTAGAAGCAGGAATATTGCATTCAAAGCACCCCTGACAGATGGCCATCCAGCATCTTTTTAAAAGCTTCCAAAGAAGGAGCCTCCACCACACTCCAGGGCAGAGAGTTCCACTGCTGAACGGCTCTCAAGTTCTTCCTAATGTTCAGATGGAATCTCCTTTTTTGTATTAAAAAAGCATTAAAAACATTGTCAAAGCATCTCCATATCCAATCATTGTTCAGTTCTCTTCCAACTCTATGATTCTATGTGTATGTTTTTTATATTTTTTTATTGTTGTTAGTGCTTTAATGGTATTTATGATTGCTTTAATTGTTGTAACTGTTGTGGCATCGAATTGTTGCCTATTATTAACCGCTCCGAGTCCCCCTTGGGCTAAGAGGGGCGGTATATAAGCGTAGTAAATAAATAAATAACAGGAGCATCTATAAGTCTGGTTTGGATAGACTCATTCCAACTTGTTCAGCCTGAGGATGTCGACAAGATCATCAGAGCAGCCAGAGTGACCACATGTGCCCTTCTTGGCTTATCAAACTTGCCAGTGGGGGATTAGCCAAGTGGTTTATGAGGATTATTGGATCAGGGACAATTACCAGCAAGCTTAAAACAGACAATTGTAAGACCAGTCCTGAAAAAAGTGTCCCTTGATTCCTCAGTTTTTAACAACTACTAGCCAATTTCTAATGTCTCATTTTTGGCCAAGGTTCTAAAGTTAGTGGTGGCTTTTCTGTTCCAGGGATTCTTGGATGAAACTGATTATCTAGACCCATTGCAATATGGTTTCAGGCCTGGATATGGTATGGAGATGGCTTTTGGTTGTCTTGGTGGATGACCTCTGCAGAGAACTAGACAGGAGGAGTGTGTCCTTGTTGGTTCTCTCAGTGGCTTTTGATACCATCGACCATGGTATCCTTCTGGGTTGGCTCTCCGGAATGGGTCTTGGTGGCACTGCTTTGCAGTGACTTTGCTCCCGCCTGGAGGATCAAACCCAGTTATTGAAGCTGAGGGACACCTGCTTGGACCCCTGGCCATTGTCCTATGGGGGTCCTGTAAGGTCCCATTCTATCCCCCATGTTCAACATCTACAGGAAGCCACGGGATGAGGTCATCCAGAGTTTTGGGGTCCAGTGCCATCTCAACTCTATTACTCCTTTCCACCTAACTTCAAGGAAGCCCCCCGGATCATGGACCAGTGCCTGGCCACAGTGATGGCCTGGATGAGGACTAACAAGCTGAAGCTTAATCCAGAAAAGACAGAGGTCCTCCTGGTCAGTCATGGGGTCGATTGGGATATGCTTCTTGGCAAGGGGTTGAACTGGATGGCCCACGAGGTCTCTTCCAACTCAAGGATTTTATGATTCTATGGGGTAGCAACCAGTGCTCAATGGGGTTACACTCCCCCTGAAGACACTGATCCATGGTCTGGGGTTCCTCCTAGACACTTGATGTTCAGGTGTCACTGGTGGCCAGGAGGGCCTTTGCACAGTTAAAACTTGTGCGCCAACCGTGACCGTACCTTGAGAAGCCTGACTTGGCTATAGTGGTCTACGCCTTGGTTACATCTATATTGGATTATGCAGTGCCCTCTACATGGGGCTGCCTTTGAAGACGGCTCAGAAACTGCAACTTGTGCAAAGTTCGGCAACCAGGTTGTTAACTGGAGCAAGTTACAGGGGCGAACGATGTCTCTACTGAAGCAGCTCCACTGGCTGCCAATACATTTCTGGGCCCAATTCTTTTTTTTTTCATTAATTAGGTTTTTTTATTAACCACAAACAAAATGCTATATACATAAAAAGAGGTGGAACAATATAGTGAAAGAAAAGTAGGAAATAAAGATGTATAAGTCTTAACAAAAACTACTTCATTCTTTTCTTTAAGCCAGATTCTTTACAGCAATTCAACTTGTTCTCCTCTCTTTTTCCTTAATACCTAATAATTTTATTGCATTTATATTCATTTCATTACAAAAACAATATCTATAATTCATATAATTACTTCTTTTCCTTTCCCCAGTTGTGCTACCCCTTGTGCTCCCCATCTCCAGAGTTCTTTTTTTCTTTATACTCCCACCAGAACCTCATTTCTTCTGGTGGGGGTTGATTCCCATCTTCTTTCCTTAATGTTTCCTCAATAAATATTTTCCATATATTTTCAAAATCATTATTCTTCCTTAGGCCTTTTTTAACCTTTAAATTACATGTTAATTTGTCATTTATTGCTAATTTCCAAATTTCCTTGTACCATTCTTCTATCTTAATTTCCACCTCTCCTTTCCAATATTTTGCTATTAGTAGCCTTGCAGCCGTTAACAATATTGTTATCAGATTCTTTTCATTTTCCTTCCATTCATCTGTATTGTAAATAGATAACAGTATAGTCGCTGGATTTCTATTAATTTTTTTCTTCATAATACTTTCTATTTCTACTATAACTTTTCCCCAGAAACTCTGTACATATTTGCATTGCCACCACATGTGGATATACGTACCCCTTTCTTGGCAACCCCTCCAACATTTTTCTGAGCAACTCTTATCCATATTATGTATCTTTGTCGGGGTCAGGTACATCTTATAGTAGTTTTCTTCAATGAAATTTTAAAATTTCATTGGTTCTCTTTCCCCTGAGCTCTTTCCTTTCCAATTTTTGAACCATTGGTCCAGTTGGACCAATGGAGCCATGATATATTTAATTCACCTAGGATTTCCTTAATGGTGCTCTTCTCCTTTATTTGTTCCATCCAACTTCCAATTTTGTCTAATTTCTTCTTTTTCAACTCATTATCCATCACATTTTTCAGGTTTTTAGGAAATTCCCCCTCCATTATAACTGGCATTATTTTGGAATTCCCTTTGATTAGGTTTTTCTTATATTTGTTCCATATTGTTAGTATATTTTCCAATGGTACATTTCCCATTTGATTAATTTCCTTTTTTGAGTATTCCTTAAAAATATTTTTTTTCTAATCTCATTTCTATATCTTTATTATTTATTTCCATCCAGTCTGTGTCAGCTTTATTTAGCATCCCTTCCACCACATATCTCAATTGGTTCGCCTCATAATAACTTTTGATTTTGGGTAGTCCTAGTCCTTCTTTCTGTAGTTTGTACCAGTAGCATTTATTTATTCTATTCTTTTTCCCGTTGTTAAAAAAATTATTTGTTAATTGCTGCCATTTATTCAATTCAGTTTCTGAAATTTTGAAGGGTCTGGGCCCAATTCAAAGTGCACATCAATACCTATAAACCACTAAATGGTTTGGGTCCTGCCTATCTTTATGACCACATTTTCCCCATGAACCAACGCAGATCTTAAGATCTTCTGGGGAGGCTCTTCTCTAACTCTGGCAAAAGTCACAAGCACAGTTGGTGTGGCTGAAGGAGAGGGCTTTCTTGGTAGGTGCCCCCCCCCCCCGCTCTGGAACTCTCTTCCTAGGGAGATTAGGCTAGCACAAAATGTATCTGTCTTCCATAGGGACCTTAAAACATGGATATTCTAATGTGTATTTGCAAATGATTAGGATGTTGCCTACGATTATCCAAACCCAATAAACTGTCAGATTGAACCCCCCAGCTCTGGCCATACAATCTATTTTGCACAAGCTCAAGGCCAGCCCCCACCATCTCTAATTTTGATTTCCCGCTGTTGCCCTGGTTTTTGGGTATTGAGATTGATTCATATTATTCTGTTTTCTAAATATTTTATTGTTTTAATTGTTTAATCAGCTTATTATATGTTGACCTGCATTTTTATTTTTTTAAAAAAAAATTGTTTAACTTTGTTATTATGGGACTTGGTCCCTATTGTAAGCCACCCTGAGTCCCTTTGGGGAGTAATTATTATTATTCTCCATGCTCCTCCCAGACTCTTTTGCCAGGCACATGACAAGGAAGGAGGAAGGAGGACTGCTGACCATGAGGTAGGTCATCCTGTCACTGCTGTAGTTGCCAGCAATGAAGAGAGATCCATTGGCAATTGTGTCCCTGTGTAGCTATGCTGAACTGGGTGTGGTATAGTTGGGCAATAGGGATGCCCTTCCAATGCTAAAATGGTCAGGATGTCATTGACAGAGTGTTATTTTTTTTTAATAATTTTATTATATTTTCTATAGTACAACAAAAGAGTGAGAACAATAAAGGTGAAAGAAAAGAAGAGAGAAAAGAGACATGTGAAAACATATAAAGAAAATACTACAGATCAAAAAAGATAAAAAAGAACAAAAAAATAAAAAATAAAAATAAAAATAAACAAAAATTGACTTCCATTCCATCTTCTTGGATATTGTCTTTCTCTCATAAAAAATTTATACTTCAAAAAATTGTTCCTCGTGTTTTTTTATTTTTGCTGATTTTCTAGATAGTCATCGAGAGGATCCCAATTTGTCCTATTTAAAATATTTCCCAAGTTTTTCTTCAACAAAAAAGTCAGTTCATCCATATCCTTTATTTCTGTAATTTTCCCTATCCACTTTTCCATTCCCTTGCAAAAACAATCCTAGCGGCTGCCGTAATATGTCAGAGTGGTTATAGTTATTTTATATGTATGTGTGTTTTCAATGTGTTAGTATTAGTATTATAATGTATTACAATGTATTAGTTTGCATTTCAAAGATGGATTCAGCTGAGTGTTAGAATTGTTATTAAGAGGCAGAGAGAGAAAGAACCTTGAGACAGAGATAACAAAAATTCCTTTGCCCAGGGAAGAAAAAGGGAGTTACCCAGCTTGAAGAACAGGATGTTTATGTTTTCTTGCCTGTATGTCTTGTGCTGTGTTCGTCGCCATCTTGTAGTTCCACCATGTAGTCTCTATGTGTATAGACGCTTTAAGTAAAGCTAACTTAGAAGAATGCTGCCTGCGTTTGTTTATTTTTGAAACTACACGCTTGCTGCGCCAGACTGGAGTGTCTGAACCCTGACATTGGTTATGGGCCCAGATGACCAGATTTATGGATGATAAGAGTACCAAGGAGCAGACCTGTAAGCATGCTGCCGGAGCCCTGAATTGCAACCCAGTTGACAGAAGAGGCTGACGGAGCATGGGAACTGAAACAGCCTGACGGAGCAAAAGGAGAGAATTTTGCCGTGGCTATTCAGTGTGAGTTGATGACAAAGATTGCAGCCCTGCGGTGAGTAACGCGGCTGAGTTTTGGAAGAAGATACGCAGCGGGGCGCGCTGGGCCAATTGAGTGATTAAGAAGGTGATTGATGTTGGAATCTGCCAAGCCAAGCCATAAAACTGCCAGAAGCTGTTTTTCTTACAGCTGGGATTAAATCCGGGATTCCGGAGGTTACAAAATGGTTTTTTCAAAGATCCGACTAACTTATGAGAATGACGGGCGGAGTGATGGATGTGATGAATCGTCGGTGAGATGTGCAGACCGTCATCGGTGTTATTTTTGCAACAGACGAGGACATTATAAAAGAGATTGCAAAGAGAGGAAGTTTCAACTCAGTGGAACGGCCTGTGAGAGATATGGAGCCGAGACCAGTTACTGTGAAGATGAACAGAGAAACAGCAGCAGAAAGATAAATTCCTGTGTGGTGTCAGCTGCAGCCAGAGAAGCGGAACTTTCCAAAGAATTTGCCCAGGCTGGCCGGAGGTGTTTCAACTGCAATAAAATTGGACATTATGCTCGGAATTGTGTGAAGAGAAGGTACCAGTCCAGAGGGGGCCGTGTCCCTGGAGTTAGAGTGAAGAAAAGCTGCGGAAACAGAGGGGGCTATTATGGGAGAAATAGCTCAAATCAAGCCGAAGAAGCGAGGATCATGGTTGCCGCTGTAGGAGAACTGGATGGCATCAAAAAAGACAGATGGGTTTTGGATTCGGGTGCGACACATCATATTTCGAATTCTCTACGTAACTTTAATTACACCCAATATACCCAGGGGAGTATGGTAACAATGGCTGATGGGTCTTATCTCATGTTTGAAAAGTTTGGTACTTGTTATATCCCTTGTCTTAATGTTTGTTGGGAGAAAGTATTGTATGTACCAGAAATGAGAACTAATCTGTTAAGTGTAGCAACTTTGACTGAACATAATTATCAAGTAAAGTTCAAGGGAATTTATTGTTATATTTTTGACCCCAAGGGTGTCTTGATTGCCAAGGGTGTGAAGAAAGATAAAATGTACTTAATGTTTGAGAAATTGAATCAGACAGAGAACAATGAGAATGTACAAGTGCAATGTGTTAAAAATGAGATTCAACATG
Source organism: Anolis sagrei (assembly GCF_037176765.1). NCBI lineage: Eukaryota > Metazoa > Chordata > Lepidosauria > Squamata > Anolidae > Anolis > Anolis sagrei. Next base: position 89,339,779 of record NC_090025.1, read on the forward strand.
ACAGGTGCATACATTTACTTCATAGAATTATGGGGCATGCTGATATGGAAGTCTTGAAGAAAACTTTAAATTTGTGTCCAGAATATGAGTTTGAAAAATGTTATTTTGATTTAAAATGTGCAATCTGCAGTGAGGTAAAAAGGCAACCAATTAAGTGTTACAAGAAATCCAAGATTAGAGCTGAGAGACTTTTCCAAATAGGACACATTAGTATTGCAGGACCTTACCAACAAAGTGGTGGAAATTCTAGATTTACTATGTTGATAGTGGAGAGATTATCTAAATTTTCTTTTGTATATTTCTTGAAAGATTTGTCAGAAGCCACTGAGAAGCTCGGAAATTGGTTAAAAATGGTTGAGAATGTTTTCGATGTACAACTGGAGACGCTGTATATTGATAAAGGAGCTGAAGTGTGTAAAGATGAGTTAAAACAGTTTGTGAAGTCAGAAGGAATTGAAGTCATTGAAATGAGTCAGTTTAAGAATGAGGAAGGAATTGCAGAAAAAAGAATGGAGTATATAAATGAAATGAAAACATGTATTTTCAAAGACTCGAAGATTGAGAATGTTTACTGGCCAGAAGCAATTCACACAGCTAATTATATAATGAATCGTTTGTGGGATCAGGTGTTGGATGATATTCCTTTTCGTAAGTTGTATGGCTATGCACCAAGTTTCAAACACATGAGAATCTTTGGACACTGTGCAAATGTGTTATTATCTGTGAATGAGAGAAACAAACGCAACCGTTATCGTGAGATGTTTTTCATAGGCTATTATAAGAATTATCTAAAATTTTTGAGTTCACCACAAACAGTCAAGTTAGCTAGAGTGGCATATTTTCAAAGATTGAGAGACTGGGAAGACATACACATTAACAAAGAGAATTTACATGGTTTACCCACAAAGAGAGAGGAGAAGAGAGTTGCACCAGATGTAGAGGTTGAGCAGAAGCAGAAACAAGAGGTCGAGATTGAGCCAGATACACGTAGAAAGGAAAGGAGTGTTGCCACAGGCACAGAAGGGAAAAAGAGACATGAGTCAGGAACACACACACAGACAAAGAGTGAAAAAATAGCTAAGCAATATACAGAAGTGATGCAGAAGGTGCAGGAGTTGGCAGAAAGAGGTACACATTCAAAGGAAAGAGAAGCCACATACAAGTCAGAAGCAGAATCACCAAAAAGTAGAGGAGAAATGACTAAAACACCTGAAAGAAAGAGCTTGCAAGTTAAACAGGAACCTGAAGAGCCAATAGTTACAAAGCAAGTTAGTGTCATGAATGAGAGAGATGCAGTGAAATACATGCAGTACCATAATTCAGCCACTGGGGGCGTAGATACAGTTGCAGTAGGGAAAGATTATAGCTGGGATGATAGTGATTTCTAGAACCAGCAAGTACCGGAATGTTTTGAAATGAAATGAGTTTGTTATGAATTGGTTTAGATTGTCAAAAATGTAATAATGCAAGATGTTTGAAACTGTGTTCAACTAAAAAAAAGTGTAGTTGCCTTTGCAAAAATGCAATGTGTTTTGTGTTCTTTGTAGTTTCACTATGTGTATTGCTAAGTTTTTTTATGATGCATTTATTTCCCCTGTATTGTTGCATTCATGTATTGAAACTAAGAAGTCATATCATGTGGTGTAAAGTTATAGAGTGTAAAAGGTTACAATTATTATGAAATGATTATTAAAGGTAATGGTTATTAAAGCATTGAGGTAACGAAGAATAGTAGTCATATTGAAGATATGATGTATTAAGTAGCTATGATGTACTTTAAGAAGAAATGTAAGAATGATATGCAATAAGAAGTAATAAAGAAGAGTAATTGTGTGTATTGAAGAGATTATAGAATCACAAAGAGACATTATGAAATGAAGAGCAGTAATGATATAGAGTTGATATGTAAAAGAAATGCAGAATTGTATGGAGACATGATTGTATGTACTAAGACATTATAAGTTTGCAGAAATGTGTTATGTAATGAAAAGAAGTTACTGTGTGTAGAAAAGTTATAATGAAGCAAACAGAGTAATATGGAAGAAGAATTATATGTGTTTAAGATGTAATAGAAATGTTATCAGATTGCTAAGAGAAGTTAAGAGAAGCAAATGTATGATGAAGTTATTATAGAAGTTAAAATAGTAGACAAATGTGTAAGAATGAAGAGTAAGGTTAAAGAGTAAAGAATAAGTGAATATTGAAGTTTAGAGTCAAGAGTCAAGAAGTTACTATTATGCAAACCACATGGATGTATGTAATAGATGAATTGTAACACATTGAAAAAGAGGGGGAATTGTCAGAGTGGTTATAGTTATTTTATATGTATGTGTGTTTTCAATGTGTTTGTATTAGTATTATAATGTATTACAATGTATTAGTTTGCATTTCAAAGATGGATTCAGCTGAGTGTTAGAATTGTTATTAAGAGGCAGAGAGAGAAAGAACCTTGAGACAGAGATAACAAAAATTCCTTTGCCCAGGGAAGAAAAAGGGAGTTACCCAGCTTGAAGAACAGGATGTTTATGTTTTCTTGCCTGTATGTCTTGTGCTGTGTTCGTCGCCATCTTGTAGTTCCACCATGTAGTCTCTATGTGTATAGACGCTTTAAGTAAAGCTAACTTAGAAGAATGCTGCCTGCGTTTGTTTATTTTTGAAACTACACGCTTGCTGCGCCAGACTGGAGTGTCTGAACCCTGACATAATATATGTAAAAAGTTGATCTTCTTGTCCATTTAATTGTAAGTCCAAGTCTGTAAATTCTAATAGATAATATTCTGTTTTTTTCATAAAACTTTTTAAAAGAATCTTTTGCGTTTCTTCATGTATCTTTGTCCAGTATTTAATTGCTACCTTACATGTCCACCACATGTGGTAAAAGGATCCAAGTTGATCCTTACATTTCCAGCACTTGTCCAAGACCGATTTATACATTTTAGCCAATTGTTTAGGTGTGGTATACCATCTGTGGAACATTTTTATCCAGTTTTCTTTTAAATCTGTTGCATAAGTATATTTTAATTTTTTGTTCCACATTTGTTCCCATTCTTTCATTTGGATTGGTCTTCTTAAATTTTGGGCCCATTTTATCATACAATCTTTAACCTGTTCTTTTTCGGTCAGCCAATTAAGTAATATATTATAGATATTGGAAATTGGTTTCTTTTCTATTTTTAATATCTTATCCCAAATCACATCTTCCCAGTTGAAGCCTAATTTTTTATTTTGGTTATAATAATCTTTAATTTGCATATAGTGTAACCATGTAATATTTGTAAAGTTCTGTTTTAATTCCTCATACGTTTTAATATTATTTGTACTCTTATTTAACAAGTCTCTATAGGTTGGCCACTTCCGCCAGCCCAAAAGTCTTTGCTGATGCGCTTCCATCGGGGAGACCCATAAAGGTGTTTTGCAGGAGAGATGTCTTTTATATTTTTGCCAGACTCTCAATAGAGATACTCTGACAAAATGATTACCAAAATTCTTTTCTTTCGATTCCCTCTCATACCACAAGTAGGCATGCCAGCCTACTCTTAAATCGTTCCCTTCTAAATTTAAAAAATCTTCTTTATTCAGTAGTATCCAATCTTTAATCCACATCAGTGCACATGTGTCGTGATAAGCCTTAAAGTCCGGGAGACCTAAACCACCTCTAGATTTCTTATCAACCAGGTTGTCATATTTTATCCTTGGTCTTCCTCCGGCCCATATGAATTTCAGTATCTCTTTCTTCCATTTTAAAAAAAGCGATTGACTTCTAATTACTGGGAGGTTTTGAAAAAGGAACTTCAGTTTTGGTAGAATATTCATCTTAACTAAAGATATCTGGCCCAATAATGATAGCCTCAAATATACCCACTTTTGTAAGTCCCTTTGAATTTTTTTCCACATCTCTTCATAATTATTTTTTAACAATTGACCATTTTTAGTCATTGTCAGGGTGTTATTGTCAGGTCACAATGGGGACTGGGACCGGCAGTTCAGATGCTGGTTCTGTCCTGCATTATTCATCAGTATAGAACTCCCCTCAAACCACAGGGAATACTCAGAGATGGTTTCTGCCCTCTGAAATACGTCCTGCAGCACTTGGTATTCCTATTACCAACTATTAATTTGATCTGATCCTGCTTAACTTCCAAGATGAGATAGGATCTGGTGCCCTTAGGCTTTGCAGATTAGGAAGAAAACAATGTAAGTATAAATACATGGAGTTGGCATATTAGATTCATTCTATGGATTGCTGAGATGTATGTGTGCCACAATGACTTCACAAGACTTCACAAATTATTCTGGGTAATATTCAGCAATGACTTTGCCATCATGGAGATACAGGTTTAATGTCCAGGGCATTATAACACTTTATCTGCCATGATAAACAGATAAAACGGTTAAAAATAGTCATCACTGCTAATGTTTATTTATTATGTATTTATTTATTTATTTATTTGTTGTGTCAGGACAACCAGTCAAATTATATTACATTTCTAACAGAACAAAGCAAACAAACAGACAAAATACAACATTTGTGAGTTTGGTAGTTGATTAAATGTCCTTTGACCAGTATCTGGCCACTTGGAGTGCTTCTGGTGTTGCTGCAAGAAGGTCCTCCATTGTGCATGTGGCAGGGCTCAGGTTGCATTGCAGCAGGTGGTCAGTGGTTTGCTCCTCTCCACACTCACATATCGAGGATTCCACTTTGTAGCCCCATTTCTGAAGGTTGGCTCTGTATCTCGTGGTGCCAGAGCGCAGTCTGTTCAGCGCCTTCCAAGTCGCTCAGGCCTCTGTGTGCCCAGGGGGGAGTCTCTCATTTGGTATCAGCCATTGGTTGAGGTTCTGGGTTTGAGCCTCCACTTTTGGACTCTCACTTGCTGAGGTGTTCCGGCAAGTGTCTCTGTAGATCTTAGAAAACTATTTCTAGATTTAAGTCGTTGACGTGCTGGCTGATACCCAAACAGGGGATGAGCTGGAGATGTCTCTGCCTTGGTCCTTTCACTATTTGCTGCTACTTCCCGGCGGATGTCAGGTGGTGCAATACTGGCTAAGCAGTGTAATTACTCCAGTGGTGTAGGGCGCAGACACCCTATGATAATGCGGCATGGCTCATTAAGAGCCACATCCACTGTTTTAGTGTGGTGAGATGTATTCCACACTGGGCATGCATACTCAGCAGCAGAGTAGCACAGCGCAAGGGCAGATGTCTTCACTGTATCTGGTTGTGATCCCCAGGTTGTGCCAGTTAGCTTTCGTATGATATTGTTTCTGGCACCCACTTTTTGCTTGATGTTCAGGCAGTGCTTCTTGTAGGTAAGAGCACGATCCAGAGTGATTCCCAGGTATTTGGGTGCGGTGCAGTGCTCCAGTGGGATTCCTTCCCAGGTGATCTTCAGAGCTCGGGATGCTTCTCTGTTCTTGAGATGAAAGGCACATGTCTGTGTTTTAGATGGATTGGGGATCAGCTGGTTTTCCCTGTAATAGGCAGTAAAAGCACCTAGAGCTTCGGAAAGCTTCTGTTCTACCATCTCAAAGCTCCCTGCTTGAGCAGTAATAGCACAATCATCAGCATAGATGAAACTCTCTGTCCCTTCTGGCAGTGGCTGGTCATTTGTGTAGATGCTGAACATGGATGGAGCAAGCACGCTCCCCTGAGGCAGGCCGTTCTTCTGTTTCCGCCATCTGCTTCTCTGGCCCTGGAACTCAACCAAAAAGCTCCTGTTTTGTTGCAGGTTTCCTATGAGGCGGGTGAGATGGTAGTCCTTTGTGATATTATACATTTAGGCGGTGGTACACAGTATCATAGGCTGCTGACAGGTCTATGAAGACAGCTCCTGTGATCTGCTGCCTTTCAAAGCCATCTTCTATGTGCTGAGTCAGGTTCAACACTTGCGATGTGCAGCTTTTGCCTTTTCTGAAGCCAGCTTGCTGTGGGATCAGACATGGGTCTATTTTTTCCATAATTCCATGCAAAATAAGTATCTCCAGAACTTTGTAGAGGTGGCACAACAGGGAGATTGGTCTGTAGCTTTTTGGGTCATTGTGGTCTTTGCCTGGCTTCAAGATGGCGATGACTCTTGCTTTCCTCCAGATTTTGGGGATCTGACAGGATGCAGTGCAGTTGTTCATCAGCTCCAGCAGCCAGCGCCTTGCTTTTGGACCAAAGTTCTTGATTTGTTCCATCCATAGATCATCCAGACCAGCTGCTTTGCCATTTTTACATTTATTGAGAGCCATGTCCAATTCTACTTTCTACTTTGGTGGCAAAGTTGGGTTACTGCTAATGTTAAGAACCAATTATAAAACATAATAGCATTATCTTGGCAGTCAGCTGGAAACACAGAAGGAATGGAGGCAGCCTCCATCCTTGGGAAAGAGTTTTACAGATAAGGAGCTGCTACAGAGAAATCCTAGTTGTTCATAATGACCGGACTTGTCTCAAAGATGGTGGGACATGCAACAAAACCCCCACTGAGGAATTTCAGCAGGCACATTGGGAAGAGACGGATTTTCAGATACTCTTGCCCCAAGGCAATATCTCAAGAACTGTTGCATCCTATCCATCATTCAATCCATCCATTTCTGTGTGTCAGTTATCTCCTATTCAGACAGGCACTGAATTTCAGAATTGGAGTTACCTGTGCCAATCCAAAAGATAAAGAAATAAACAACATTTATCAAGTCAGTGCCATCAACAAAACAACAAAAAGCTCAGAGAAGAGAGTACTGTGAGGATGGGAGAAAAAACTGTTGTTAAGTCAGACATCTCACACTTTGTAAGGAATCCAAGATTCATTTTTATAGCTGCAACTGCCAACTCTTATAACATTTTGGAACAAATAAATTCAAACAGAACTGCAAGGCTAGGGAGCAAAAGGGAAAGTTTGCTCATTAAATCGGCACATATTTCTTTCTCTTTGGTATTAGGACATGAGGTACAGTGGAGATGATTTAATTTTCTAGGGTCCACAGGCCAAGAGAGGATTAGCCCAAGGTGCATTCCATTTTCCTATGAGGGGTAAAGGAAAGTAAAATATAGATCATGCTTGAGGATATTTATAGAAACCTATTTCCTCTTAACTACTTTCCAGATTATTTGAGGTTTCCTGGAGCCAATCAGAAATTGTATTGGAGCAATCTCAAAAAGCATCCTGTGTTCTAGGCCTCCTGACCTCGACTCAGAGTAAAGGACCTTCTGTAGAACAGAGACAATGTGTGCTTGTGCAATTAAACTAGAAGTGCATAAAATGGAAGACAAGTGAAATTTGTTTTCCCTTATTTGACATTGTCGAACATATCAAGAATTTGATATGCCAGGGTTTGCCTATACTGATCCTAAATTTCAAAGTTGACTAGAGGCCATTCTTGGATGTCCAAATAATTATACAGGATAAACTGTTTGGGACTTGCTTAGCCTCATGTTAAGCAAAATAGGGAAACGTGTCAGCCTTTTACCACACAATTTTCTGGAAAGCCTGGTTTATTAAACTCTACCCAGCCATGCAATCAACTTTATTTTTGAAGGTGCATTTGTGAGGATTTTTGAAGGTGTGTTTGTGCAGATACTTACATATTTATATTAGTACACCACCATCTATCAACCTTTAAGTATCAACTGCTTTACTTCTTAGGATGGCCCATGCCCTATTGAGACATCTATCTATCTATCTATCTATCTATCTATCTATCTATCTACCTATCTACCTATAGCTGTCCCCTGCCATGCATTGCTGTGGCTCAGTCTGGTGATCTGGAAAATAAAGTAATGAGAAAGTGTTGGTTTCTAATACATGTAATTTCTTTATGATGGTGTGTAAACAGTATTTCTTGTTGTTTCTTTGTCAGTGTTGATGTAGAGATTGTCTGATTTGCCTAATCTGAAATATACAACATATAATTGTCCTTCTTTAGGGGTCCCTTTCAAATCTATGATACTATATCTGTCATATACATGTGTGTGTGTGTGTGTGTGTGTGAATCATATCTATCTATCTATCTATCTATCTATCTATCTATCTATCTATCTATATCTATGGTTGGATGGCTCTTTGTCAGGATCACCTGACTGCTGTGGCCCAGTCTTGTGATCTGGAAAATAAATGTTTTCTTGTCCTGGTGAAGGGAGTTGGACTGGATGGCCTTAAGGCAGCATTTCTAAACCTGGGAATCAGGACCCCTGGGGAGGTCGTGAGGGGGTGTCAGAAGGGTCACCAAAAACCACCAGAAAACACTGTCTTTTCTGTTGGTCATGGGGATTCTGTGTGGGAAGTTTGGCTCAATTCTATCGTTGGTGGGTTTCAGAATGCTCTTTGATTGTAGGTGAACTATAAATCCCAGTAACTGCAACTTCCAAATGTCAAGGTCTATTTCCCCCAAACTCCATCTGTTTTCATATTTGGGCATATGGCGTATTCGTGCCAAGTTTGGTCTAGACCCTTCATTATTTGAGTCCACAGTGCTCTCTGGATGTAGGTGAACTACAATTCCAAAACTCAAGGTCAATGCCCACCAAACCCTTCTAGGGTTTTCTGTTGGTCATGGGAGTCCTGTGTGCCAAGTTTGGTTCAATTCAATCGTTGGTGGAGTTCAGAATGCTCTTTGATTGTAGGTCAACTATAAATCCCAGTAACTATAACTCCCAAATAACAACATAGATATTTTTTTTAGTGATGGTCACTCTTTAGGTTAGTAGGTGCCTTGTGGACAAATTTCATGACAATTCGTCCAGCCGATTTAGAGTTATGATGTCACTCAAAAGGAACAGAGGATGCACGCACACACACAAGCTTTCTCCTGCCATGCATTGCTGTGGCCCAGTCTGGTGATCTGGAAAATAAAGTAACGAGAAAGTGCTGGTTTCTAATATGTGTTATTTCTTTATGTTTGTGGGTAAACTGTATTTCTTGTTGTTTCTTTGTTAGTGTTGATGTAGAGATTGTGTGGTTTGCCTACTCTGGAACAGGCAACATATAATTGTCCTTCTTTAGGGGTTCTTCTTTATGATACTATATCTGTCATATAGGTGTGTGTGTGTGTGTGTGTGAATCATATACGAGTATATCATATATCTATCTATATCTATGTCTGGTTGGCTCTTTGTCAGGAGGGCTATGATTATGTTTTCTTGCCCTGGAGAAGGGAGTTGGACTGGATGGCCTTAAGGCAGTATTTCTCAACCTGGGGATTGGGACCCCTGGGGGGGGGGTCACAAGGGTCACCAAAGACCACCAGAAAACAGTATTTTCTGTTGCTCTTGGGGGTTCTGTGTGGGAAGTTTGGCCCAATCCTATCATTGATGGGGTTCAGAATGCTCTTTGACTGTAGGTGACCTATAAATCCTAGCAAATACAACTCCCAAATGACAAAATCAACCCCCACCCCACCAGTATTCAAATTTGGGCGTATCGGGTGTTTGTGCCAAATTTGGTCCAATGAATGAAAATTCATCCTGTATATTTTCATTATTATTCATAACAGTTGTGAAATAACAGTTATGAAGTAGTGATGAAAATAATGTTATGGTTGGGGGTTACCCCAAGAAGAGGAAGTGTATGTAGGGGTCGTGACATTAGGAACATTATGTGTGTGTATAGATGTGTGTATGCATGTGTGCCTGTGTAGATATATACATATGTGTGTTGCGCATGTGTATATGTGTATATGTATATATGTGTGTTATGTATGTGCATGTGTGTATATATGTACGACTTGTAATGTGTGTAGTTTTGGGAGATATGATGTTCCTATAAACCGACAGTATATATTTATTTTTATAGAATGTCTATAGGTATCTGTGGCTGTGTATATATATGTGTGTGGTTATAAGTCTACATAGGGACCACCAAATGCAGTGCCCAAACATGAATCAAGGATGAAAGACACTGCAGACTACTTGAACCAGAGAAGTCAGCCATAGCAGAGCACCTGATGAACCAACCTGGACACAGCATATTGTCAGGACCCAGTTTCCAGGCCCTCAGTATTGGCGCTGAAACCTAGGGTCCTGACGTAAGACTTTGATAAGAATTCTGCAGCTGTCGACCTTGGAAGACAATGGTTTATAGTATGGCGGGAACATTGCGCGGGGTTTTCCACTTGGCGGGAATTGTGCTTTCAAATGAGGGGGAGAGTATATAAAGAGAGACCAGCAGCTGCTGGTCAATCTCGGCTTTTTATATGTCTATGTATCCAGTAGTAAAGATTCTTTTCGATACCAGAACGCAGTCCTGTGTTTTCATTGGGAACAACTGCTGTGAGCTGACATTTAAGCCGAGATTGCCACACTATCTCGCAATTGCGGTGAGGTGCTACTATGAATGAAGATGAAGTTTTGCAAGAGGAGGAGAATCTCATCCTCGGAGCGGAAGGAGGTGAGCAGAGATCCCCTTTTGAGGAAACAGAAGCGGAGCTCGAAAGAGTGACAGCCTTGGCATCGTCTACTGCTTACGCCCGGCCCAATGGGGTAACCCAGAGATGAGTGAAAGGACCGGTAGATGTTGTGAAGGGAATCAGCGACTTGGATTTCCCCTCCTCCCAGAGAATGGAGTATCTGGAAGGGAAAGTGATGGACATGGAAACCACTCTCACCGTTAAGAGTGATGGAATGCTTGGCTCCTCTGGTGGAGGACGTACAGCCCCAGACAGAGTTGCTGTGGAGTGCAAGCGAAAGGAGCGATCAGGAAACCGGAGCTCATCCAAAAACCCAGACGAGCTGGAGGCGAGGAGTGGAGAGCGACGAGGAGGGGGAGAGGATGTGGGGAGCCGCACTCACCCACCAAACTACACCCCTGGTGTCCCTGGCAGGAGCCGGGTGTGGCACAGGGCTACGAGGATTGCCCCCGGAGCAACAAAGGCTCCAGGGAGGGCCATCGCATGCAGATGCCCGAGAAGTACAACCACTAGTTCCCCAGCAGAGAAGGGAGGAGTTAAGAATCGAGTTCAGAGGGGAAGCTGAGGAACTAGATTTCTTCCTAACCATGGTGAAGGGTTACTTGGAAGACAATGCACCTACCTTCAGATCGGAAGCCAGCCGGGTGCGGGCTGTGGGTGCAGTACTGAGGAGAGGAGCAGCAAGCTGGTACATCCAGCTCCACGCAAGGCGTGATCCATGCTTAGGGTCAATGAGAAGATTCCTAGCCGCCCTGGAAGTGCGCTTCTGAGACCCACTCGAGCGAGTCAGGGCGAGGGACAAACTGAAGACCATATCCCAAGGCCAAAGATCAGTGTCAGAATATGCTGAGGAGTTGGCTGAAAAAGTTCCAGAATGGTTAGACGTTACAAAAATCGAAATTTTTAAAGAAGGACTGGGAAAGGAAATAGTTTCTTGGGCTTTACACCGCGATGACCCAGAGACAGTCCATGGATGGATACAGCTGGCAGGACGCATCAAGACGATGCTGGCCCAGATCAGGAGACATTGGGGATCGATGCTGCAGCATGTTATCCAGAGGGAGGGAGGCCGGAAGCCAGAGAAAGGAGCAGCCGGAAGAGAGCCGAGGGGAGAAACCAAGGAGAGACGGAACGGATGTTTTGTCTATGGCCGCTCAGGCCACAAAGCAGCCGAATGCTGGCAGCGGAAGTGGGGAGGAGCCCCTCAAGCCAAAGCAAAGCCGGCTGCTGGAAAGCGAGCAGAGGAAGGCATCCCCCTTAGGGCCCCGATAGGGGGTTTGGTGAGTCACGATCCAGGAATGCTAGTATTCCCTGTTAAGCTGGAAGGGGAGGACAAATGGGCTAGCTGTAGGGCATTCATAGATTGTGGATGTTCCAGAAACATAATCACCCCTGAGCTAGCAGATGAACTAGGGTGCAAGAAAGTGGCCCTGCAATCCCTTATAGCTTTCTCCCAGTTAGATGGGTCGGTAGCATCAGGGACCCTGGCAACTTTTGGGGTGGAAAATGTGCAGTGCAAATTGGGCCACTGGGAAGGTGGAATAACCTTCGTAATATCCCAAATGGCTACGTATAATGTAATCCTAGGGATGCTGTGGCTGAAGAAGGTAAACCCCCAAATCAATTGGAGAGAGAGAAGTCTGCACTTCCAAGAGGCCCCAAGAGAGGGATGCAGCCGAGGGGAAGAAAACAAAAACAGACTACCAGACTTTGCCCGGGACCGTCCCCCAGAGTACCATGACTTTGCAGATGTATTTGATGAAAAGGAGGCAGATAATTTTCCCCCCAAGAGAAGGGTAGAAGTAAGAATTGAACTAAATAAAGAGGCTAATCTAACCCAAGGGCAAGCTATACCCAATGTCGACTAAGGAGATGGATGAACTGAAGAAATATATAGACAAAAACTTATCCCAGGGTTTTTTAGAACCATCTGAATCCCCTTTGGGAGCCCCTGTGCTATTCAGGCGCAAGAAGGATGGATCGCTGAGGCTGTGTGTGAACTATAGGGGACTGAATGCCGTTAGCACTACCACCAGCTACCCATTGCCACTAACCAAAGACTTACTATCGCAGTTATCGGAGGGGAAGATATTTACAAAACTTGATTTGGTTGAAGCCTACCATAAAATATGGATACAGCCAGAGGATAGGTGAAAGATGGCTTTTTCCTGTGCTCTCAGATTATATAACTTTTGTGTGTGCCCTTGCGGACTAAAAGGAGGGAGGAGGGGCATTCATGCAGATGATCAATGAGGTACTGCATCCATTGATATATCAAGGTGTATTTTGTTTTATTGATGATATAATTATATTTAGTAAGAATAAGTCTGACCATGTAAAGCTAGTGAGGGAAGTGCTTCAGAGGCTAAGAGAGGCGAAACTATATGCTAAAATTCCCAAATGTGAATTCAATAAGGAGCAAATAGACTTCCTGGGATACAGAATTTCGCATAAGGACATTGCAATGGACCCTGCAAAAGTGGAAGATGTAAAAAATTGGGAACCCCCAAGGATGTGCAAACAATTGCAATCCTTCCTAGAATTTGAGAACTTTTATAGAACATTCATAAGAGACTTTGACCAACTCACATTACCGCTCACAGAATTGTTAAAGACCAAAGGGAGGGGGAAAACAACCAAGGTGAAATCCCCGGGAGCGAAACTAGTTTGGTCAACAGAATGCCAAGAGGCTTTTGAGAAATTAAAACATAGGTTCATAGAAGAGCCAATACTGGTCCACCCAGACACAACCAAGCAGTTCATAATTCATTGTGATGCCTTGGACTGGGCATACGGGTCGGTGTTGATGCAAAAGGATTCGGAGGCCAAATTGAAACCATGTGGGTTTTTGTCGAGGAAGTTTAATGAGACTGAAAGGAATTGGCCGATTTGGAAAAAGGAAGTGCTAGCTATATTGAAGGCCTTAGAAACTTAGAGACACCTATTGGAAGGGGGTGGTGTACCTTTTGAGGTGTGGACCGACCATAAAAACTTGCAATATATCACCTCACCTCGAAGGTTGTCAGCAAAACAGATAAGGTGGGGTCAGTATTTCTGTAGGTTCGATTTCAAGCTAAAATTCTTCAAAGGGAAGGAAAATGTTTTAGCAGATGCATTATCTCGAATGCCACAACATGAAGGGGGAAAGCAGGAACAAAGCGGAAGTATATTCTCAGAACAGCAATGGGGTCTGGCAGTGCAAACCTGGGCACAAACAGAGCGAAGTCAAAGGTTCACAGAAATAGCAGCTGGAGGTGAAGCAGCTGGAGGTGAAAACTAGCAGAACTGTTTATAAAACACATTTATAGTTTACATGAATGTCCAGATCAAGTCATTAGCGATAGGGGAGTTCAATTCACTGCAAGGTTTTGGGGGAGGTTCATGCAATTATTGGGAGCAGAAAGAGGGCCGAACTCCTCCCATTTCCAGAGGTGGCATATAATGGGGCCTCTCATTCATCAATCGGAAAATCCCGGTTCGAAATAATTTATGGTCAAGAAGTGGCCCCTTTGCCGAAGCTGCCAGAGTGGGGGAAGGAGGAATTCCTAGGTAGTGAAGAATGGCCAGATAAGATTAGATCTGGATGGGACGAAGTAATAAAATCATTACAGGAGGCCCAAAAGAAATACAAACTGTTCGCTGACCGAAAATGGAGGGAGGGGGAGAAGCTGGAAGAGGGCAAGCTGGTTTGGCTGTGCACCAAGAACATTAAATTAGATTTCCCATCAAGGAAACTGTCCCCACGTTATATAGGTCCATTTAGAATCTCCAGTAAAATCAATGAGGTCACATACAAATTACGGCTGCCTAAAGATTTGGGGAAAATACACCTGGTGTTCCATTGTTTGTTAAAGAAATATCAAGGATCTCTGAATAAAGAAGGATTGTAGGTATGATTGGTGTTTCCATTCCAGGAAGAAGAAGAGGAGGACGCCATGTCAGGACCCAGTTTCCAGGCCCTCAGTATTAGCGCTGAAAACTAGGGTCCTGACGTAAGACTTTGATAAGAATTCTGCAGCTGTCGACCTTGGAAGACAACAGTTTATAGTATGGTGGGAACATTGCGTGGCGTTTTCCACTTGGCGGGAATTGTGCTTTCAAATGAGGGGGAGTGTATATAAAGAGAGACCAGCGGCTGCTGGTCAAACTCGGCTTTTCATATGTCCATGTATCCAGTAGTAAAGATTCTTTTTGATACCAGAACGCAGTCCTGTGTCTTCATTGGGAACAACTGCTGTGAGCTGACAGCATATTCTTTGAGAACACAGAAATGCTGGACCACTCTAAAAACCACCATGTCAGACTACACAGATAAGCCGTTGAAATCCACAAGCATGTGGACAATTTCAACAGAAAGGAGAAAATCGTGAAAATGAACAAAATCTGGCTACCAGTATTAAAAAAAACTAAAATTTCAACAGCAAAACAACAGAAAGTAAACAACCAGGCACATCTAATCACCTTTCAACTAAAGATTACCCCAGGCACTGCCAGGCCATCAAATGCTAATCAAGGTGGTCAGTTGAAACATTACACCTAGCTCCAACAGACAAGAGTCCTTTGTCCCACCCTGGTCATTCCACAGATGTATAAACCCATTTTCCTAGTTCCAACAGACCTAGCTACCTCTGAGTATGCTTGCCTTAGATGCAGGTGAAACGTCAGGAGAAAATACCTCTAGAACGTGGCCATATAGCCCGAAAAAACCTACAACAACCCTGTGTGTGGTTATGTTTGGGAGGATGTGTGTATATATTTATGTGTGTGTCCTTAGGCATGTGTATGCATATATGTTTGTCTGTGAATCATTTTCAATATAAACGATGGATGGTCATCTGTCAGGAGGCCTTTGGTTGTGTCTGGTAGGAGGGGCAAGCCAAGGACTGGATGGCCTGTATGGCCCCTTCTAAATCTATGATTATCTATCTATCTATCTATCTATCTATCTATCTATCTATCTACATATGCATATTATGAATAGTTATCTATATCTACAGCTGGATGGCCCTTTGTAAGGAGGGCTTTGATTGTGTTCTCCTGCCCTGTTGAAGGGGGTTGGACTGGGTGCCTTTGATATTATGATAGTATATCTCCCTGATATATTGAAATCTTGGGGTTTCTACTATTATTATTATTTGGTTGTTGTATGTTTTTCAGGCTATATGGCCATGTTCCAGTAGCATTCTCTCCTGACATTTCACCTGCATCTCTGGCAAGCATCCACAGAGGTTGTGAGGTTTCACAACCCATGAGGATGCTTGCCATAGATGCAGGCGAAGCGTCAGGAGAGAATGCTTCTAGAACATGGCCATATAGCCTGAAAAACCTACAACAACCCAATAATAATAATAGCAGAAACCCCAGGGGCCATCAAGTTCAACTCCCTTCTGCCATGCAGGAAAAGCACAATCAAAGCACCCCCTTTGTGGTGGGAGGAAAAAGGGGTTTGGGAAGCAAGAAAGGCAAGGGAAAAAGGCTTTGGGTGGCAAGGGAAGCAGGGAAAGCGGGAAAGAGGAGGGAAAGCTTGGAAGAGGAGGGGAGGAGGAACCACAGCACTCTTCAGTATGCTCCGCAAAGCCCCAAGGGCTTCGCGGAGCACACTTTGAGAAACACTGCTCTAAGCTATAGCCTTACCAATCAAATTGCTTCTAAACATCTTCCTTTGTTTACCTTACATACTTAAACATCACAACAGTGGTGATGGTTTCTATGCTGTTAAGTCCAGAGGAGGGCAACTAAAATGATCAAGGGTCCGGAGAACAAGCCTTATGAGGAGTGGCTTAAAGAGCTGGGCATTTTTAGCCTGCAGAAGAGAAGGCTGAGAGGAGACATGATAGCCATATATAAATATGTGAGAGGAAGTCATAGGGAGGAGGGAGCAAGCTTGTTTTCTGCTTCCCTGGAGACTAGGACACGGAACTGGACACAGGATAAATAAAAAGTGCTGATGTTAAGAGACTCCTAGATCAGCATGCATCAACATTACAAATTAGGGCCCCTTCCACACAGCTGTATAAAATCCACATTGTACTGGGTTATTTGGCAGCGTGGACTCAGATAATACTGTTCAAAGCAGATATTGTGGATTACCTGCCTTGATATTCTGGGTTATATGTCTGTGTGGAAGGGCCCTAATATAGTTTGGAAGTTCACAGACAAAACTATGGAAACCCAAGGGGAGCTTACCTACCATATAAAAGCTCAGAAATCTAATTTAACCTGCTTATTCTTGTCTTAACTGTCACAGTGTAAAAAGGCACATTAATTGGGGGCCAAACCCTACAGCATGTTAGGTCCTTTCTTTCTGAATACAAGGTCCCCATGTAAATGGGAAAATGTTAACAGGACTGTAAATGTCAGGTGACATTTAAATGGTGATCACAGGATAATATAGACAATAACTATCAATCCTTCCTCTGTGGTGTATCGATTATGCATCTGTAATGCATGAACAAACTGAATACCACCCATTTCTTTGATCCATGCATGTGCTCATTAAAAGTGCACAATGATGCCTCACAGACTGCCAGTGTATTTCAGCTACGCTGCTCCACTAATCGCCAGTCCTGGTCCCTAAAGACCAAGTTGCTTAGCTATTCAGTTATAGAGCACTAGCTATTTTGTAGCTGCTGAAAGAAATGCAATAGAATTAAACCTGAAATATAGTTTGTGTAATAGCTTTCCCCCTGAGTATCCTGCATCACACTTAAATTGGCTTAAATCAGACCCATGAATAACAATCTTTGAAGGTAGTGCTTTAACGTTGTGTCTCTCTGATTTGGTGCCCAATAATCTGTTCTGAAAATAATTGTTACCTTGATTTAAAAACAATGCAAGGGTGTATGGGGGGGGGGGGGGTTACTGCTCTTTTTTAGGGATAACATTTAGTAAAGATGATTTTTGTTGTTTTTTCGTTCAGTCACTTCCGACTCTTTGTGACCTCATGTACCAGCCTACATCAGAGCTCCCTGTCAGCCGTGGCCACCCCAAGCTCCTTTAAGGTCAAGCCAGTCACTTCAAAGGATAACATCTATCCATCTTTCCCTTGGTCTGTCCCTCTTCCTTTTTCCCTCTATTTTCCCCAGCATCATTATCTTCTCCAAGCTTTCCTGTCTTCTCATTATGTGGCCAAAGTACTTGATCTTAGCCTCTAATATCCTTCCCTCCAGTGAGCAGTTGGGTTTTATTTACTGGAGTATGGACTGGTTTCATCTTGCGGTCCAAGGCATTCTCAGAATTTTCCTCCAACACCACAGTTCAAAAGCATCTATCTTCCTTCACTCAGTCTTCCTTATGGTCCAGCTCTTGCATCCATAGGTTACCATGCTGTATGTCTTCATTTCTAAGGCACAAATCATCTTATTGGGACTGAAGGCAATCTGATCATGAACTTTCTTGATTTGTTTAGAGAGATTTTTCCTTTGCATTCCTCTAAGGTTGAGAGAGCATGATTTGCCCCGTGGTCATTAGTGGGTTTTCATGGGATTCAAACCCTGGTTCAGTTCTTAAACCACTACACCACACTAGCTCTATTTTAGAAAAAACACCAAGATCAAAACTTATGATCCCTTTAAAATGCACATTTAATTCAACGATGCTGTCCAACCCAGAATAAGACATCTTATAAATGGAATCTAGTGGTTGGTAATTTAGTATATTTTTAAAATCCCAACTGAGATCAATTTAAAATAATTTATTCTTTCACATATAAGCATTTACCATGAGCATCAAACTATGTTATATTTGAATATTCGGAGCTGACACTTTCTGTAAACAAAGCACAAGCAATGACAACAAATCAATTAATGTGATATGTGAGTTGGAAAGTAACATGATGCGATTTCAATCATATATGAGTGAAAGCATTATAGATAATTTGAAAATTTGTAATAACAGATACATTTCATCCAAAGATATGAATTTTGATTGATTTCTCAGTGAGAAAATTACAAATTATGATGTGATCTATTAACCAATTACTAATAGGGATTGATTACAAAATAATTATTTTTGTATATAAGTAGTTTTATACTTTATAGTCTATTTAATGCCTAGACCACAGGTCTTTCACATATAGGACAAACAAACAAATACATACAAATCAGATTATTAAATACAAAACACAAAACACACCATTAAAATACTATATAAACCACTAAAATACTACATAAATTAATTGTGGAATGTACCCTTAGCATACTACATAAAATACTATATGAACTAGCTGTTGCATAATTAAAAACCAAGTAAAATGCAGTATTATTAAAACATTAGTAAAACCACCAGATTTCAAAATTGTGTGTGCTTGGGTAAAAGAGTTAAAATACTAAGACCAACAATCTAGCCACTGGGTTGTTGTAGGTTTTTTCGGACTATATGGCCATGTTCTAGAGGCATTCTCTCCTGACGTTTCACCTGCATCTATGGCAAGCATCCTCAGAGGTTGTATACATCTAGCAACTTACCTTTGCAGCTTTATATGTATGGCACTAAGGAAAAGCATCTGTCTGGCACTATTAACACAATTACAATATTAATGTTAACAAGAAGAAACCACTAGGTGGCAGAACAAGAAATCAAAACAAAAAGTAAATGGAAAAAAGCACACAGTTGTCTTTCAAATGAAGAATTCATTCTGCACATGTTTTCTAAGTTTTAGAATTAATAAAGTCAATTGGGGCAAACTGCATCACTACAGCTGCTTAAACATCTAACACCTTTTTAAAATATCACCTTTCTATGGCCCCATCTACACTGCCATATACAATCCAAATTATCTGCTTCGCACCGGATTATATAAAAGTGTAGACTCATAATCCAGTTCAAAGCAGATAATCTAGATTATATGATTCAATAATCAAGATTGTATGGCAATGTAGATCCAGCCTAACCTTGTTATTATGATGAGACATCATATCTAAGAAGTTCTTTCCCTATGGGGAAGAAACTGCTTTCTAGAATGAATAACAGTGGAAAATATGCCTTATAAAATATACAGGAAGAAACAGGTGAAACAAGTCAGTCCCACATAAGACTATAGCTGGGTTGGAGTACCTAGAGATTCCTAGAGAGGTATCATCTCTCAGAATTTTCTAGATCCTCCAATTCAATTCTATGGAAACTTCAGGGGGAAGGATATCATAGAACCATGTGAAGGATCTAGAAATTGCATAGATAGGTCATTTTAACCTAGGTGCAGATAAGTGAAAGATAAGTATTTGTTCTGCAGTTAGAGTTCCTACTGTACTTCTTTCCAGTTATGTTCTGGCACAATAATCACTGCAGATCTTATATTATAATGTAATACCAGACTGATTTTTCTCCCCATTTTGCAGATTTGGGAAGTAAAAGTGATACCTAAAGCCCTAAATGGTTCAGGCCCTCCTTACCTCTCCGAATGCATCTCCTCCTATGAACCAACTAGGACATTAAGATCATCTGGGGAGGCCCTGCTCTCAGTCCCGCCTGCATCACATGCGTGCCTGGAGGGAACGAGAGGCAGGGCCTTCTCAGTGGTGGCCCCTCGGCTGTGGAATGCCCTTCCTATAGATATCAGATCGGCCCCATCCCTATTGGCGTTTCGGGGGAAAGTGAAGACCTGGATGTTCGAACAAGCATTCGATTAAGCAGTGTAATGAATATAGGAACATGGATTAACGGATGAGATTGGATTCTGATTTTACTGATGAGACGCGAATGGTTGTTATATTGATGTTTAATTGTTGATGATGCTATTGTTTTAACTGTCCCATAATAGTTTTATGATGCTTTCCATTGAATTTTGCTGTTGTTAACTGCTTTGAGTTGCCTGAGGGCTGAGAAAAGCGGTATATAAATGAAGTAAAGAAATAATAATTAGTACCCAGCATCCCTGTGTTTAACACCCCATTATACAGGCCCTAACGTGTTTCACAATAGCCTTTCCATACTCTTTGAATATTCTGACACATGCCTAATATTTCTCTGGCTTTGTTTCTGCACAGCCAAGACATACTGGATATCCAGCAGCTGTTCCCTCATTCATACAAATAGACTCTTGCCTTGTTTCTTTCACTGGGGGAGGACCCCAGCCCAACACACATGTTGCCGCCTTACCTGGAACAATGCCAAGCTGAAAGACAAATACAGCTTGGTGGCACTTTATGACAATTGCTCTAAAAGTCAGTTTGTACAAAAATAGAAAAGAAAAACACCCAGGCAACTGCAGGCATTATATAACTAGCTTGAAATGTTAAGATACATTCTAAAGCACAAATGGTGACATATTGTAGTATCTCATATAAAAAATATTTGAGTGATTTGTTGTTGTTGTTTATTCGTTTAGTCACTTCCGACTCTTCTTGACCTCATGAACCAGCCTACATCAGAGCTCCCTGTTGGCCATCCTCAGCTCCTTCAAAGTCAAGCCAGTCACTTCACAAAGTCAAGCCACTGCTTATGGGATGAGGTCCTAAACCAGATTCCTAACTGGTATGGTGTACAGAGAGCCAACAAGAGCTTTAAGAACATGCACAAGAGTTATCAGCTAACTCTCCCAGAATTCTTACAGCTAACTAACTCAGTCTAGAGAGCTAATCCCTTGTGCTATCTCCCACATGAAATCAGGTAGCTATCTGACCTTTCCTGTCAGCTAATCAGCCCTCCCTGACACAGACGCTCTCTCTCTGAAAACCCAGTTTCCAAAAACACTTCTTCCACCAGCTCCCAATTCTCTTCTCATCAGAAGCTGAAATCTTTTTCCCTTCTAAGGCTTGGCTCCTCCCATCTGCTCTAGCCAATCCCAGGAGACCTCAAACTCCTCCCATCTTCTAGCTATCCTCACTCAAGATGGCTCCTTCCCTGGCGTACACTCTCAAAATGGAGGCTTGTCCTACTGTTATCCAGGCTTCCTTCTTGGCCTACTAGGTAAGATTCACTACAGAGGGCAATAGGCAATGGCAGTTTCCCTCATGGCTTAAGAAGCACATTATTTCACCTCTACCATACCTTTCACCCCAGGACCATATAGACATGGATCCTTGTAGGGGCAATGACATTCCTCATAGTATTTGCATCCACTTTATGCCCCATGACCCCCTTCAGAAAGACATGTGTTGAAGACAGCCATCTGTAAATAAAAATAAAATAGCTATAACACACACCACACACAAAAAAAACCAATGCATGGGGCTTTATTTTTTATTTATTTATTTGCTTGATTTATACCCCACCTTTCTCACCCCTGCAGGGGGACCCAAGGTGGCTTACAATTCCTGCAAGATTCAATGCCACTTAAAACATAGTGATAAACCTATCCCATATACTAAAAACAGTTAAAACAGTTAAATAATGAAACACATAGAATAATAACAGATTAAAACATATAAAGTGAATGATTCCATTCATCTGTAATCCTTTCTCATAATCCTTATTCAGATTGGGTCGAAACCATAATGACTCATTCTGCAAATGCTTGTGTATAGAGCCATGTCTTTACCTTTCTTCTGAAAACCAGAAGAGATAGGGTCTGCCTGATGTCACTGGAGAGGGAATTCCACAACTGGGGGGGGGGGGGCACCATTGGGAAGGCCCTGTATTCATCCCCACCAATCGTGCTTGCAAAGCTGGTGGAACTGAGAGCAGGGCCTCCCCAGCTGATCTTAAAGCTCTTGTTCGCTCTCTCTACATCATACCAGTTAGGAATCTGGTTTAGGACCTCATCCCATAAGCAGTGAACTATCTTACCCCATTCCCTCCCATCTTTCCCTGTTTTCTGGGATGGTCATCCATCCCATGTCCTTACTGCATCAATGCCTGTCCTTCTCCAACTTTCTCTCACATTCTGCTGTTTGGAGTTGGATAATACTGGTCTCCTGAAGACAGCTTTAAAGCTCCGTTTCCATACGCTACAGAAACTGAGCTCCACAAAGTCCTACTGGAAGTGCCCTTACATCATATGATGGCCTCCGTGGGATTCCCATGGGACTCCATTTCCAAAGCGCATGGATACAGAGCCCTAAAGCTATGGGATGAAGTCCTTAGTATTTGGGTTGCCAGGTATAATTTATTACAAGGAATGCCTCCTATTTGAGAAAGTTTCTCCCTACACACTTGTAGCACTTCCCCCTTCTCGTTCTTTCCATCTTACTCCATGTATACTTGTAGTGTGAGCTACATACTTATAGCTTGGGACATTTCCTCTTATGAGCTGTAAGAAATTTGTTCCAATCCAATATATTATTATTATTATTATTATTATCTTTATTTGTACCCCGCTAGCATCTCCCGAAGGACTCGATGCGGCTTACAAAGGCCAAGGCCTCAAACACAACATAACAATACAAACCTAAAGCAAATTAAAAACAATTAAAACAATATTAAACAGCAAAACAACAAGCAATAAACAATACACCAAAACACAATAAAACTGGGCCGGGCCAGAGTAAAGGGTACAGAATTAAAAGTGCTGATGTGACAGGTGATATGTAAGGATTATAGGGTAAGTGCAGAGTGCAGAGTGCGGCATTCTTAGTTCTAATAAAGTGCTTCTGGGACTTGGTATTGGAGATTTCCTATTCTGGGAAGGCACATCGGAACAGCCAGGTCTTCAAGACCAGGCCTGAAACCAGACTGTGACTGATCTAGGTAGTTGATGTCATCTAAAAAGCCCTGGAGCTGGGACATGATTTGAATATGTGTGTAATCCAACTGAGATCTTGCCAAGGTGCCCCCCCCACACACACACACACACATATACACACACAAAGGAATACTCTGTTTGGAATCTTTGTCTCTCTTTTAGTTATTTCTTCCAGTACCAATCTATGTTTCTTTCATTCATTTTATTAATGTTTTATGAAACAGCTGCTACCTTTTCCCAGCTGAATGCAGATCGCTAAAGTTTTTAACATCATGTAACCCATCTTATTTCCATATTCTGACCTATGACCCATACATTTCCAGCAATTCTGAGGGGTGTATTCATAGGTCAGTCCATATTGTTTTGTGTGAATTGATTAATGTGATTTAATTTTGTCCCATAGACAGCCAGCAGAAATTTGAGATTCCTTTTAAACAAAGAAAAACTCACAAAAGAAAAACAGCAGTAGGAAAAATAATCATTTTTAAAACGTGAGCACTGGATATCATACAATAAGAATTTCATTTACTTAAAATGAAGTAAATCATGTTTAAAGCACCAAAGTAAACATAATCTGAGATTAAGCTTCAACATGAATCCAAATTTAGGAGGTTTTGCATCTCTGCCAAAGTGTAATGAATCTTTCTCCATGGCTCAAATAAAGTATGAGTACCTTTTGGAGGTGTTCAGACACAACATCACTGGGCTTCCAGGAGACTGTATTTTCATAAACATTTACCATGTTATCTAGAAAGTCAATAATAATAATAATCACCATCATCATCATCTTTATTTATAGCCCGCCACCATCTCAATAAAGGGGACTCGGGGCGGTTTACATGACGCCAAAGCCAGTAGTGCATTACAACAGAATAAAACCATAAACACAGAACAAACATTGCAATAAAATAAAACATAAGAATACAATAAAACAGTGCAAAAAATACAGTGAGAGATAAATCACAATCACAATGAGCAGGCCACATGTACAAGATAAAATGATAAAAAACTCAGGATGAGATAGAAATGAAACAGAAATATTTATGAGGGAGAAACTCATTGGGTACATAGTAGTGGAGACAGGCTTTCAAGCAGGCAGCGGGATGTACAGTGTGGAGACAAATATTTGGAGGGAGCAAGCAAAAGGAGAAGTAAGGTCACTCTCCAAAGGCACAATGGAAAAGCCATGTTTTAAGATCCTTCTTGAAGGTTGCTAGAGTGGGGGCTTACCTAGTCTCACTAGGCAATGAATTCCAGAGTCAACATGTTTTCTTGAATATGTGAAGTTTCAGCTGATAGTGAAATGGATATCACTGAAGTCCTTAGTGGATTTTCTCTGAAGCAGCTGTGTAGACAATGGCAGTCCGCAGGTCCGTCATGACACACTCAAAACCCTGAGTGTCAGCACTTGGAAGCTCTTGGAATAAAACACAGTCAGAAAGGCAAATCCTGGATACAGTTTTATTTTCATCTTACCATAAGCGATAGGAAGACAGTACTGAAGAATTCCTGCCAAACCCCCTGTGTATATCATCCTACTGTCCCATCCCCCTCTACTGGCTATATTCAGTTCCCAAGGCTAACCTACAGTTTCTATTCTCCCCAGTCCAGACAATTCTTATCTCTCCTTCCTTCTCCCCCCCTCTCAATCTGTTTCTCTCCTTCTTCCTTCCTCCCCCTCTCAATCTCCATGTCACGGGGTGGATGGAGCAGCCCATTCTAAGCTGGTACTTAACACCCCTCCAGTGAAGCAGCCCTGTAAAGAAAGGAAGGAAAGCGGGGGGGGGGGGGGGGGGGGACGGGACACAAGGAGCAAGTCAATGTCCAGGCTTATGAGGAAAGTCTTTGTGGAACAGTCTTAACAATCTGGGAGCCTGCACATAGAATCATAGAGTTGGAAGAGACCTCGTGGGCCATCAAGTCCAACCCACTGCCAAGAAGCAGGAAAATTGCATTCAAAGCCCCCACCGCCACCCCCCCCACCCTGACAGATGGCCATCCAGACCTCTACCTCTGAGGATGCTTGCCATAGATGCAGGCGAAACGTCAGGAGAAATGCCTGTAGAACATGGCTCTATAGCCCGAAAAAACCCACAAGAACCTAGTGATTCCAGCCATGAAAGCCTTCGACAATACATCCAGCCTCTGTTTAAAAGCTTCCAAAGAAGGAGCCTCTACCACTCCAGGGCAGAGATTTCCACTGTTGAATATCTCTCACAGTCAGGAAGTTTTTCCTAATGTTCAGATGGAATCTCCTGTCATTGTTCCGCGCAATTATTCCGTGTCCTAGTCTCCAGGGCAGCAGAAAACAAGCTTGCTCCTCCTCCCTATGACTTCCTCACACATATTTATACATGGCTATCATATCTCCTCTCAGCCTTCTCTTCTTCAGGTTAAACATGCCCAGCTCTTTAAGCCGCACCTTATGGGGCTTATTCCCCAGACCCTTGATAATTTTAGTCACCCCCCTCAGGACACATTCCAGCTTGTCAATATCTCTCTTCAATTGTGGTTCCCAGAATTGGACACAATATTCCAGGTGTGCACTAACCAAGGCAGAATAGAGGGATAGCAGGATCTCCCTGGATCTAGACACTATGTTCCTATTGATGCAGGCCAAACTCCTATTGGTTTTTTTTGCCACCGCATCACATTGTTGGCTCATGTTTAACTTGTTGTCCATGAGGACACCAAGATCTTTTCACTTGTACTGCTCTCGAGCCATGCATCCCCCATTTTGTATCTTTACATATCATTTTTTTCTGCCTAAGGGGAGTATCTTGCATTTGTCACTGTTGAATTTCATTTTGGCCCAATTACAGATGTTGCCTCGCCCACATTGGACTAGTTTGTTTGCCAGAAGGTCATGGGGGACCTTGTCAAAGGCCTTACTGAAGTCCAGATATGCTACATGAACGGTATTCCCCACATCTACCCAACTTGTAACTCTATTGAAAAAAGAGATCAGATTAGTCTGGCATGACTTGTTTTTGATAAATACGTGTTGACTATTCGGTGACCACATTTATTTCTAAGTGTTTGCTTAACAATCTTTTCCAGAATTTTGCCTGGTATCGACATGAGGCTGACCGGACAGTAATTGTCTGGGTCGTCCTTTTTTCCCTTCTTGAAGATAGGGACCACATTTGCCCTCCTCCAAGCCACTGGAACTTCTCTCATTCTCCAAGAACTGTCACATATTCAGGAGTCACCCTACTGGCAAGGGATGGGGTGTATCTCACACAAGTAGGAAAACATATTTTTGCTCACAGACTCACAAACCTCATTACGCGCATTTTAAACTAGGTCCACTGGGGGAGGGGGACAACAGCCTTGCGAATAGTAATTCACCCACAATGTCAGGGAACTGCCAGAAGGCTAAACTGAGGTTTGGACAAACACAACAAAGACCAAGTATCGAAAGCACAATAATCCCAAATAAACAGCTCAAGGGAAGATCTTAACAGATTAGAGAGATGAGCCAAAACTAACAAAATAAAATTGAACAGTGGCAAATGCAAGATACTCCACTTAGGTGGAAAATAAATGTATTTATTTATTTATTTATTGTGTCAGGGGCAACCAGACAATTTTATTACATTTCTAACAGAACAAAACAAACAAACAAACAGACAGACAGACAAAACACAAAATTTGCAAGCTTGGTAGTTGATTAAATGTCCTTTGACCAGTAGCTGGCCACTTGGAGTGCCTCTGATGTTGCCGCAAGGAGGTCCTCCATTGTGCATGTAGCAGGGCTCAGGTTGCATTGCAGCAGGTGGTGGAAAAAATGAAATGCTCTCAATCCAGCTTACTCATACAAAGGGCCAATCTAGATAAAGTTTATTCAAAGACTCAGTATGTTATAGAACTTCAGAGTTATGCAAACAAAGACAAAAATAAAGTGCGCATGAATATATATAACATGTTTGTTGTTCATTTGTTCAGTCGTCTCCGACTCTTCATGACCTCATGGACCAGCCCACGCCAGAGCTCCCTGTTGGCTGTCACCACCCCCAGCTCCTTCAAGGTCAAGCCAGTCACTTCAAGGATGCCATCCATCCATCTTGCCCTTGGTCGGCCCCTCTTCCTTTTGCCTTCCACTTTCCCCAGCATAATTGTCTTCTCTAGGCTTTGCTGTCTCCTCATGATGTGGCCAAAGTACTTCAACTTTGTCTCTAGTATCCTTCCCTCCAGTGAGCAGCCCCTAGTCACTGGACTGTCTCCTTTTCAATGCTTTACGAGACCCCCCCCCCCCTTAATTCCCAAGGTTACAAGGGGAATTGCATGAGATAGGGGCCCAGGCAAAGAGACAGGAACTGGTTGCTTTGGGGAAATTGCTGCAACAGCTAAGGAAATATGCTTATGAGTTGAGACCACCCATACACATGACCCCTACTCATTTATTTAAGCCAAGGGATGAGGTGTGGGTCAAAGATTGGAAAGGCGAGACTTTGCAACTCAAATGGAAAGGTCCTTGTGTGACGATTCTTACATCACCTAGCGCAGTTAATGTAGCAGAAATCAAACATTGGCTCCATTGGACTAGAATTAAGCAAGCTGCCCCCAGTTGGCAGGCTATTCTAGACCCAAAAAACCCACTAAAGCTCAAAATAACCCGAATATGTTTGTTCTAACTAAATGTAGAAAGTTGGCGGAGAAAGAAGATTCAGACTAGACATTACTACAAGACACAAGCCAGGAAGCTGTCTTGTTCAACATACTGTCAGATCTGCACCTACTGTTGGACTAGAACAGTGGCTCTCAACCTGGGGTCCCCAGATGTTTTTGGCCTTCAACTCCCAGAAATCCTAACAGCTGATAAACTGGCTGGTATTTCTGGGAGTTGTAGGCCAAAAACATCTGGGGACCCCAGGTTGAGAACCACTGGACTAGAAGAAACTGGCCCA
Organism: Anolis sagrei; assembly: GCF_037176765.1. NCBI lineage: Eukaryota > Metazoa > Chordata > Lepidosauria > Squamata > Anolidae > Anolis > Anolis sagrei. The sequence continues at coordinate 89,367,691 of NC_090025.1, forward strand.
GGTGCTGTGGCTTAAGTCCATACCTGGAAGTGACTAAGCTCTATGCACTGTCAGACCCCAATTGGAATGGAAAAGAAGAACAGAACTAGACTCTACTGCAACCTACCAGAACGGTTGCTCCATGTACAGTCAGATTCCAACAGAATGAAAGCTTTGTGGGTGATATATGTGTTTATTTGTGTATCAATTTTGAGAAATTGTAACTGGTTTAAAAAGCATGCCAAATTTGTATGACCAATATGGGAGAAATGCCACCTTAATATGTGAGCATTTTGAGACAACTGTAAATTTTTCATTTCTGCCTGCCTTGATTAATGGGAAAGCTATAGTTTGGCTATTCTACTCTTAGAAGAGCAAAAGGCAGACCTATGTTTTTAAAATCCTCCTAGTCTTCTAAATAGGTTGCAACATAGATTAATGCAGGCTTTGAAAGCAACCCCAGGTAAATGTTTTTGACTAAAAGAAGGAAATTCTTCTCAAGTTAGGACATTAAGTAGGTGCATATATCCCTTTCAGTCAATAGCATCTAAAGGGGGGAGTTGATGTGGAGATATTGGAAATATAGATATTTGTACATATATTGTATGTACATTAGAAGCACTGGAAAGCTGACAGAACAAAAGGATGCTGAAGGATCTGTGTCCAAGGCACAGGCAAGATGGTGAACATTCCATGAGGGGGAGATAAGAATGGCCTTGCACAGGCAGATAGAGGTAAAAAGTAAGAAGTGGTGTTCTCTTTCTCCCACTTGACAGATCAAAATAGGCCTCTTGATGGATCTGTATAAGCTGAATCCTAGGATCCCTAATTTGCTGTAAACTGAATGCTGAGACATGCCTCATGCATGTAGAAAGATAGAATTTGATGTTTCTCTTATGCTAAAGTGACATTGTGATTATGTTAACATATGTAGGAGCATGTTTCTTTGTTTGGCTGAATTTGAAGATGTATAAAAGAGAAAGTCGATGCCTTTATCCTCACTCTGGTTTGCTTTTGGAGGAGATTCCATGCCAGGGTCTCAGCTGAAAATAAAACCGTACTTTTCCTGCCTCAAAAAATGATCACTCTTGGTATTATCTCTCCTATCAGCCACAACACTATCTATTGACTTTTTCCTCTTTCTGTTAATATTTGGAAACAACCGTGATCATATATGTAATGGAGGAAGTCATTTCACTCAGTTTTAATATAAACTTGCTGGTTTCAATTAAAATTCTCCAATTAAAGTTTTAATAAGCAACCATTTTTTCTTGATGCTATTTTCTACAATGACAAGAAATTCTAACTGGCATTTGGCTCGCTTTTAAATCCTTTACTGAAGAAATCATATGAACTGTGACCACATGACTTAGTGTGGTTAAAAGGGATAAAAGATGGGGGGAAATGCTTTCTGGGAGTGGACTGGCCAATTTTCAACTATTTGGAATTTATATTTACTTCAGCTAGTGCTGAAGGGCAGAGGGAATGAAAGGATCCAACAATTTCTTTCTGATAGGATGAAAATAAGAACAAACTGGCAGACATCCACCAACAGATGGCGAGAAAGTGACCGAGCCTCAAAATGCCATAAATGAATGTTTAATTCTGATATGTTGGAAGGAATCTCACACATTTTGACCTGATATATACTTTGGAGCCTTCCTCAAGAGTACAAAAAGTCTGCTGATATCTCTGAGGACTATGGTTCCATTTCAAGCAAACTGCCAGATATTTGTTGGAATTAGATTTCATTGGGGAGCACTAGAGAACAAGAAATCAGAAGTGTTTGTGAGAAGGGGCAATTTAGAGAAATATGTAGAGAAAAAGCTAAGAAACGGGAATAGTTGAATTGCTTTCTCCAGCTAGCAGGAAAACAACTTTGAGAAGACAGAAGTCACTGCCATATTTTATTGTGGTTCCAGATATCTTTGTTGGAGGATTGGGAAGTCTCCACAGAGTCTTAAAGGCTACAAGATAGAAAGGGAGGCAGGTCAGCCTGATATCTATGAGTGTCAAACTTCAAGCTGCAGGCTCTATAATCAGTTCTATTTCCTGGATTTTACAAAACTCAAAATAAATATTCCTCAAATACAACAGAATCACCATCTGTCCTCCCAAAATATACACGATGAATGAGAAGAAGAGAGGCAGGGCAGGAGAATGATTCAGAAATCTTCTCATAAATGAGAACACATTCTGCTTATCTTTGGTACACCAAAGTCTGAGGCAACACCAACATTCATTCTCAAATGGGAATACATATCTTTTGCACAGACGGTTGTTTGTATTGTTTGCACCTCTTTGAATAAGTGTTATCAGATGACTGTATTCAGAAACAAGTGCCACCTGTATTTCCATGATATGTTTTAAATATACAGTGCAGTCCCTTCATGCCTATTCACACTTCACAACCATAACACCGTGTTTCTACTTTGCCATGACAATATCCTATAGAATCCTGAGATTTAAGGACAAACATATTGAATTCTGAGCCAGAGATCTACTCTAGTGGCTCAACAAACTACAAATACTAGAATTGCATACGATGCAGCTAAGGCAGCTAGAATTAAATCATAAAGTAGTGTGAAAGAGACTTGGACCTATAAATGGATCATATAATTATAGAGCTGGAAGAAACCACAAAGGTTTCTTCTGTTTTAATCTGTTTTATTGTATTTATATGTTTTTACTGTTTATATGTTTTAACTGTTTATAATTTGATATGGTATATTTATTATTGTGTGTATGTGTATGATGCGGCATTTAATTTTTGCTGTAGTTTGTTAGCTGCTCTGAGTCCCCTTCAGGGTGAGAAGGGTGGGGTATAAATATAGTAAATCATCTATATATCTATATATTTACTATATATATCTATATAGTAAATAATCTATATATCTATATGTTCACTATATGTCCTGGTGCAGTTTGGGGGAGAATGGACCACGGATGATGGGATTTGCAGTACCTTCATTTACTTCCAGAGACCACTGTGACCCTCTCGAAGGACAGACCTGGACCAAACTTGTAACACAGACCTCCTATGACAAACTTAACATGCTGCAGCAGTTTGGGGGAGGATGGCCCACAGGTGATGGGATTTGCAATACCTTCTCGCAAATCAGCTTCCAAGGACCTCTGCAACCACTGCGAATAATGGACCTCATCCAAACTTAGCACACAGAATGAAGAAAAAATTCTGTTTTACCTATCGTCGGCGGCCAAAATATTAATAGCACAAAAATGGAAAAGTAAAGAAATTCCAACGGATGAAGAGTGGATAAAGAAGATAATAGACTTCAGGAATTGTGACAGATTATCGAGTCAACTAGAGGAATATAACAATTCTAAACAAACAAATTGGAATTACCTTGAAGAATATTTGAAAAATAAATTTAAGTTAGATATATAAAGGTCTATGGGTAAGAAGAATAAGAGTAGTAAAAAATAAGAAAAAGGATTAATGAAAAGAAATAATTAATCCTCTGTGGACTGAACGGAAGTGACACACCTACCCGTTTGTCTTGCCCCCCCCCCCCAGTTTCCTCCCACCCTTTTAACCTTTCCCCCCCCCCCATTCTCTCCTTACCTCTCTATCCTATCCTCACGGTTTGTGTACATTTCACAACTTTCTATCACAATGATTGTTCTCCCTCTTTCACTGTAAAAGAAAATGGCATAAAAATAATAATTTAAAAAACACAAAAACAAACTTAGCACACAGAGTCACCATGATTCTGGTGCAGTTTGTGGGATGACAGACCATGGATGATGGGACTTGCAGTACTTTCACTCACTTTCTGAGACCACTTTGATCCACACCAATGACAGATCAGGACCAAACTTGACACACAGAAACCCCATGACCCACTCTATATCCTGGTACAGTTTGGAGAAGTTTGGACCATGGATGATGGGACTTGCAGCATCTTCACTCACTTTCTGAGACCACCACCACCCACACCCATGACTGATCAAGGCCAAACGTGGTACACAGAGCCCCCATGATCCACTTTACATCCTGGTGTAGTTGTGGGATGACACACCATGGACGATGGGACTTGCAGTATCTTCACTCACTTCCTGAGATCACTGGACCCACACCAATGACTGATCAAGACCAAACTTGGCACAAAGTAGACATTGGATCTAGACTAAGCTTTGAGCACAGACAGACAATGCCACTGTGACACCCAAGAATGACGGGACTACACCAAACTTAGCACACAGAACCCCTGTGACCCAATTTATGTCCTGGTGTGTATAGGGGAGGATGGACCACAGATGATGGGGCTTGCAGTATGTTCACCCCATTCAGCTCCCACAGGTCAGTGTGAACCCCATGTATATTTATTTCTCTTTTCCAATTCCTTGCTATAAGCACTCTTGCTATTGTTAATAAGTTTGTTATCGCATCTTTATCCTCCTTTTTAGTTGTTTATTATTATATAATGTTAATAAAGATATACTAGGACTTCTTTCTGTTTTAATGTTCATTATATCCTCTATTTCTCTAAATACTTTTCCCCAAAAATTTGCATTCCCCAAATATTTGCATTGCCACCACATATGTATATATGTTCCCGATTCTTGGCATTCTCTCCAGCAATTTCTTGAATAGTTTTTATTTATATTTGCTATTCTTATTGGTGTTAGATAACATTTCCATATTAACTTATAGTAATTTTCTTTAACCCATATTGATTAATTTTTCAAATGTCTTTGTCACCATAATTGTAACCACTCAGTTTCATTTATTTTCATCCCTAAATCTTCTTCCCAGACCTCCTTGAGGGTGTTATTCTTTATTTTTCCTTAGTTTATTTCAATTATTATCGTATATACTTAACTAGTTATTCCTCTCAATTTTTTATGTTCCTCTATATCCCAGGGATTTTAATTTATTCTCATTTCTAATCCTCATATTACTCTGTTCTATAAAGTCTATTTCTTCTTTCTTTGTATAATTAAATAACATCATTTCTTATTTGTTCCAATTTGCTTGTAAACCCATTGTTTTCTCAAATATTTCTAAATGACCCTCATCCCAGGGGTCCTCAAACTAAGGCCCGGGGGCTGGATGCAGCCCTCCAAGGTCATTTATCCGGCCCTCGCTCAGGGTCAACCTAAGTCTGAAATGACTTGAAAGCACACAACAATAACAACAGTCCTATCTCATCAGCCAAAAGTGGGCCCACACTTCCCATTGAAATACTAATAAGTTTATATTTGTTAAAATTGTTCTTCATTTTAATAATTGTATTGTTTTAAGTGTTTTTTGCACTACAAATATGATATGTGCAGTGTGCATAGGAATTCATTCATAATTTTTCAAATTATAATCCGGCCCTCCAACAGTTTGAGGAACCGTGGCCTGGCCCTCAGTTAAAAAGGTTTGAGGACCCCTGCTTTATCCTATCCATTTCACCTACCATATTTTCAATAACACCAGCAAAGTATCACCGCCATGTCGTGGCGCTGGAGCTTGAGCCTTTCAATGATGTCATGAGCAAAACCGTGAAGGGCCACCCAAGATGGGACGGTCGTGGCAGAGAGGTCAGACCGAGTGTGATCCCTGGGGAAGGCAATGGCAAACCACCCCAGTATCCTTGCCAAGAAAACTAAGTGGACCAGTACAAACAGAGATATGTTGGTATGCCATTGGAAGATGGGACTCCCAGGTCGGAAGATGGCCAAAATGCTACTGGGGAGGAGCAGAGGATAAGTTCAACTAGCCCCAGATGTGATGACGTAGCTAGCTCAAAGCCGAAAGGAAGGCTAGCGGCCGACGGTACTGGAGGTGAACGACGAATCCGATGCTCTAAAGATCAACACACCATAGAAACCTGGAATGTAAGATCTATGAGCCAGGGCAAATTGGATGTTGTTATTGGTGAGATGTCAAGACTAAAGATAGACATTCTGGGGGTCAGCGAACTGAAATGGACTGGAATGGGCCACTTCACATCAGATGACCACCAGATCTACTACTGTGGACAAGAGGAACATCGAAGAAATGGAGTAGCCTTCATAATTAATAAGAAATTCGCTAAAGCAGTGCTTGGATACAACCCAAAAAATGACAGAATGATCTCAATTCGAGTGCAAAAGGAAAGCCTTTCAACATTACAGTGATCCAAATATACGCTCCAATGTCCAGTCTCGATAAAATCATAAAGAGTAGAGACATCACATTGGCAACAAAGATCTGCCTAGTCAAAGCCATGGTATTCCCCATAGTGACCTACGGATGTGAGAGCTGGACCTTAGGGAAGGCTGAGCGAAGGAAGATAGATGCTTTTGAGCTGTGGTGCTGGAGGAAACTGCTGAGAGTGCCTTGGACTGCGAGAAGATCCAACCAGTCCATCCTCCAGGAAATAAAGCCCAGCTGCTCATTGGAGGGAAGGATACTAGAGACAAAGTTGAAGTACTTTGGCCATATCATGAGGAGACCACAAAGCCTGGAGAAGACAATTATGCTGGGGAAGGTGGAAGGTAAAAGGAAGAGGGGCCAACCAAGGGCAAGATGGATGGATGGCATCCTTGAAGTGACTAGACTGACCTTGAAGGAGCAGGGGGTGGTGACGGCCAACAGGGAGCTCTGGCGTGGGCTGGTCCATGAGGTCACGAAGAGTCGGAGACGACTGAACGAATGAACAACAACAACAATTTTCAATAAACAACAATGTATCATTGGCAAATAAGCTCACCTTCTGCTTTTCCTTTATTCCTACCCTTTCTAAGTTCTTATCTTTCCTAATGGCATTTGCAAATAGTTCTATTACCAAAGCAAACAAAACTGGTGATAGAGAGCATCCTTGTCTTGTTCCCCTTGTCACTTTTATTTCTTTTGTCACCCCATCATTAATCGTTACTACTGCTGAATTTCTTGAATAGTATTGTTCTAATAATCCTTTTATTCTACTTCTCATTCCAAATTTGTTCATAATCTCCATTAATGCCTGCTGTAATATAAAAAGATTACTAAGGTACAGCAGGTATGGCCAGCGAAGGCCGTGAGGGATAAGTTACACACACACCCTACACACCAGGCAGGACAGTGGGATGCTACCACTGTATATTATATTTTACTTTGCTGTCACCAAATATTTAATAAGATTTCTTTTGCTGCTGCCAATTTATTGTTTTATAGGCTACCTCCTTCACTATTATGTTTAAGAAGTCACACAAACTCTTCAGGTGAAATAAAACAAGAATATGTTGTTTATTTTGTTCTTGAACAGTAAAGATGCACAATAGTTTCAATAAACTATCAGGCTTTACTTTTACAGAGAATGGTCTTATAACTTGAGTTTCTTAAAAGTAATGTTCCACACACAAGAATGCAAACAGGGTATTTTGGGTATTTTGACTAGGGCAATAGACAGGATTGCTCCAGAACGTCCCCTTTCAAGTAGCCGAGCTAAACCAGCTCCTTGGTTCAAAGAGGAGTTGGCAGCGATGAAGCGAAGGAAGAGGGAACTAGAGAGCGTGTGGCGTTCGGATCCGAGCGAGCCAAATCAAACACAGTTTGTGTCCTTTCTAAGGGCATATGCCACGGCAATAAAGGCCGCAAAGAAATCTTTCTTTGCAACCACTATTGCGTCTGCAAAGAACCGTCCGGCTGAGCTCTTTCGAGTAGTCAGAGGCCTTTTAAATCCCACCTCTCAGGATGGGAGCCCTGACAACTTGGCAGCCCGCTGTGAAGGTTTTGCTCAGTTCTTTGCAGACAAAGTCGCTTTGATCCGTTCTGGTCTGGATACCACATTAATGGCAGTCTCTGAGGATGTAGCTGGAACATCTGCTTGTCCGGTTTTAATGGATTCATTTCAGTTGGAGAAACCTGAGGATGTGGACAAGATACTTGGAGGAATGAGGCCTACCACATGCATCCTAGACCCCTGCCCATCCTGGCTTTTGAAGGAAGCCAGAGGGGGATTGGCCGAGTGGGTAAAGGTGGTGGTTAATGCCTCCCTTTGGGAAGGCAGCATTCCAGCAAACTTAAAACAAGCTATAATAAAACCGCTGTTGAAAAAACCATCACTGGACCCCACTCAATTCGTCAACTATCGGCCAGTTTCCAGTCTCCCCTTTTTGGGCAAAGTCCTGGAACGTGTGGTGGCTTCACAACTCCAGGTATTCTTGGAAGGCACGGATTATCTGGATTCGGCACAGTCTGGCTTTAAAAAAAAGAAAAGAAAAACACCAATTTGGCAAAAAAAAATCAAAAATCAAATAAAACCTGGAGATAGGAATTTGTATAAGGTTTATATGAAACAGAAATGAACATAATGGGTTACTTGGGTCCCATCTCCAAAATATTTAATTACGTATGTATATGCAAAAAATTGAAAAATCCAAAACACTTGGATAAGATACTCAGCCTGCATAACATAGTCATCAATTCATAATTTGGAAATTACATTTGGCCATGTTTTTCATAGCTGTATTCTAAAACTTACCTTTTTCTTAGTCTATAGAAATTATTCTGATTCTAAGGTGAACATTAGTAGTGCCATGTATGCAGTGAATGCCAAATTAGTCTGGATGCAATCCAATGCAAATAACGAGGAATATTTCAACTGGAACCCCATGGGGATGCACATAGTGTGAAGCATGAAAATTCCCCTCCACCTGCTTCTGGAAAACAAAAGTCCTCCCTGTATGTACAACTCCCTGTTTGCAACAACAGGCAGTGTACTAGTTACGAATAAAAATCTGCCTCCATGATTAACGATTCCTGCCTTTTGATATGATAGTCCTGCTTTGAAATTTGCTGCTGTAGTTATCCTTTAATGTTTGCAAAGCATCTAAGGGTGGGGATGAGGGATATGAGTTAGGAATTGTATCATATTTGGCACATGGTGTAGGGAAAGAAGCACTGCTTTTATGACTCACATCAGTTTCATAGATATTTTTTCCAAAGTACAAAAATAAAACAAATGTTCTGTTACATCCAAATTTCCCCTTCCCCTGCATATTACAAATTCGCAAGGGAAATCTTCAGACTGAAAGAGGAGGTGATCAAGAGAAAAGTCACAATTGAATACTGTCATGCACAAACTTGCTGGCATTGAGTAACTTTTCTTTAGCTGCTTCCTGTGCCCCATGGCAGCCTTTTATCAATTGAAGGGTCTCAGGAGACTAGATAAAGTTTAAATTATTCAGTCATATTGGAGGGAATTATTCTATGAGTTTGTCATGCAAGTAGTAGTATCATGGAGCCCGATAAGACTGAAAAACTTAAAGAGCCTTTGATTGGTAGAAGTGATAACATCATCCTCTACCTTCATGCTTCCCTCTGTGAATTTATCTGCTATTTTCAATATAATTAATCAGGGAGGAGAGTCATTTTTCAAACCATAATTTCTTATGATGAGCTAACCCTGTTGCAATCTGCAGTATGTGACATGTCTTGGTTTCAAATGGGAAATCAAGACCCTTCAGCTTTATCAAAGACTTATTTGTAGTAGAGATGAAACCTGCTGGAACTGTTTTGACAACATAAGTCAAAACCACTACCTGCATTTTGGAGTATTCTTGGAATGCAGCCATGACGTGTTTTCAGGTTGAGTAACTTTTGGTGTTGAGGACTAACATTTCCAAGTTTGCTAGCATACCAGTGTTTAGAAAAGTTACCACTTTGGTTTATATTTTTTAACCTGAGAGAAAATCTCTCTAGGAATTTCTAGGTCCTCAAACATGACTTCAGGGTCAGCCTCTGCCAGAAATTGATCAGAAAATCCAGATGACAAGCAAAAAAACCCCAACAAAACAAAACAACCCATTAGTGTTCTCTCTACATCCTTCAGGTTGATTCTATAGTTATATCATAGAGTCATGCTGGAATACTTAGAGATTCCTAAAGAGAATGTATTCTTCAAATTTGCAAACATTAAATCTTCAATATGGAGGACCAATTGTTCTCCCAGTGGTATCCCTAGAATTATAGTTCCATACTCTTGAATTTCAAAAGTATGTACAGTTAGGGCAAATAAGAATGAATTCATCTTTATAGAGAATGTTAGAGATAAAGCCAGTCATAAATAATAAAAGGGTAATGAGAACTATATGGGAACATTTCCACAGTGAATCTATACTGTTTTATTTACTACATTTCTGTAGTGTACACAATTTCACTTAATAACGAGTGAATATAATCATTTCCGCATTACCAAACTGAACCCAACAATAAATACACCCACTTGCCCAGTATGGTGATTATCTTGGGGCCAAAGTGCAAGATCCAGGGAAGTGTCCTAAGGGTAAAGGGGCAAGTTGATTGATAGCAGCCCAAGGGTATATAATCTGGCTAGGTGATTAATCATAGGATCATTTAAAATGTTATCCCAATCACATTTGAGCTCCTCACAGTCATGCCAACTCATGTGAGAAATCTCAGCTAATGTGCATGAATGACATACAAATACAACTTAAGTTATTCATGACTAAAAATTAAGAATGCAGAGCAACTATGCTTATTTCAATAAATATTTAAACTTATAGCCCATCAAAACAAAGTATGTCTTAAATAAACAACTAGTATGAAACTTTTCAAAATATCAAGTAAACAATTAATTTTATTAAAAACAGTTTAAAAAGAGAAAAAACACAGCACATCTCTTTGCCACATTATTACTGCAATTGCACCTTCCAAGATAAACAGCATCCCAAAAACCATAGCAACGAAACGACACCTCCCAGAGAAGGACCTAAGGTAAGATTCCCATCTTACCTTACACAATGATACGGACCTGAGAAGGAATTCTCAGATTTCAACCCCTGTCCACTTCCAAAATTGACAAATTGATGACCAGTACAAATTCAACATGCTGACATGGAATATTGCTGGGTGGAAGTCTTCCATAAAAGATCCCTCTTCCCTAGAATATCTAGCCCTGGGGTCCTCAAACTTTTTAAACAGAGGGCCAAGTCACAGTCCCTCAAACTGTTGGAGAGCCAGATTATAATTTGAAAAAAGCATGAAAGATATGCACACTGCACATATCTTATTTGTAGTGCAGAAAACACTTAAACACAATACAATAATTAATATGAAGAAAAAATTTAAGAAATATACTTATTAGTATTTCAATGGAAAGCATGGGACTGCTTTTAGACTTAGGTTGACCCTGAGTGAGGGCCAGGTAAATGACCTTGGAGGGCTGTATCCGGCCCTTGGGCCTTAGTTTGAGGACCCCTGATCTAGCCCAACATCATATTTTTCTGCTACAGGAAACCTGAGTGGTAGATGGCATAACAAATAATGGCTTTCAATCCCATTCAATCAATACAGAGACTAACCAGATACGGGAGGTCCAAAGGAGGTTTAACAATCCTAATCTCCAACAAGCTATGGGCAAAGGCAACACCCCTTCCCCCCCTTGAAGTCAAGTGCTATGGCTGTTGTAATTCAATTCAACAAACACAAAATGCTGATAATAAATGTCTACATACCCCCTATGAGAAGAAAAGCCCAAGTTAAAGCCACATGGTCTGAGCTGGAATCCTATGCTGACGATCTTATACTTCAGAAACCCAATACATTTATAGTCTTGGGAGGTGACTTCAATGCAAGGTTGGGCTCAGTTGACTCTTCTCTCTATAAGCAGCAGAACTGTCCACCTCCAATCCAAAGATCCAACATCAAATGCTGCAGGTCTGTGTCTAGCCAAAACAACTTATAGGGGAAATATCTACATCTTAAATGGGGTGCTGGAAGGCAATAATCCAACTGAATTAACCTTTCTTTCAAGCGCAATAATGAGCGCTATCGATTACATAGCCATTTCAAGGGATTTCCTCCCTTATGTTAAATCCCTAAAAGTTATGCCCAAACTTGAGAGCGACTATCTCCCAATCTCTCTTCAATTAAACTCCTCACAGGAAACTCATGTAACTATATCCTGCCATCTTCCTCTATTGCCAAAAGAAAGATATTATAATCGAGCCAAGTGGACCTAACACCTGAACCAAAGAATAACTGAGCTGCTGGCCACAGATCAGCTCATAAGCTTTCACTCTTCTCTGACATCAGCTGACAACACCTGCACACTCATGGAAAGCCATAGAAACATCATTCAAGAGCTTCAGAGACAGTTAAGTCAGAGCAACAACACAGAGCAGAAATGAAAAGTTTTAGCTATACAAAACAGCTTTACACAAAAGAATGAAGTGAGGAAGAAATTGATAGCAAGAAAAATAAACCAGGAATTGGCTGTGCAGAGTGATCTTGTTGTATGTTAATAGCTGGCAGAGGGTTTTATTTTTTATTTTTTACTATACCCGAAAGGTTATACTTTAGGTTGTACTTTAGGTTGTACTTTAATCCAAATCCTTTTGGGAGTTTAGCCAAGCATTACATTAATGGTTAGAGAGGCTCATGATCATTATTTCTTATATTAAGCTATAATAATCAATGCTGTATACCTTCCTTGACTATCTTATACAGGTTGAGTATCCCTTATCCGAAATGGTTAGGACAAGAAACTTTGTATTTCAGGGTTTGTTTGTTTGGAGTTTTTTTGGTTGTGTGTGTGTGTGTGCAATACCTGTAGTAGGATATGCATACATATTGTGATATCTTGGAGATGGAACCCAAGTCTAAACACGAAATTCATTTCTGCTTCTTGTACACCTTATACACATAGTTGGGAGATAGTTTTATATACATTTTTAAATGTTGTGCATGAAACAAAGTTTATGTACATTAAACCATCAGAAAGCAAAGGGAAGTGATCCTGGACTCATTGCTGAGCCTGGAACCCTAGGTCTCGGCGGTGGCTGGGAAAGCTTTTGCACTTTTAAAAGTTGTGTGCCAGCTGCACCTGTACCTTGGGAAGCCTGATCTGGCCATGGTGGTCCACGCTTTGGTTACATCCCAAATAGATTACTGCAACGCGCTCTACGTGGGGCTGCCTTTGAAGACTGCTCTGAAACTTCAACTAGTCCAACGGGCGGCAGCTAGACTACTCACTGGAGCATCATACAGAGAGCATACCACCCCTCTGTTATGTGAGGTCTACTGGCTGCCAGTCCAATTCCGAGCACAATTCAAAGTGTTGTTTTTGACCTACAAAGTCCTATATGGCTCCGGCCCAGCTTTCCTGTGCGAACATATCTCCCTCTATGTTCCACCTCAAAATTTAAGATCTTCTGGGGAGGGCCTGCTCTCATCCCCGCCTTTGGCGTAAACACTCTTGGCAGGGATGAAGGACAGGGCCTTCTCGGTGGTGGCCCCCCACCTGTGGAACTCGCTCCCCAGTGAAATCAGTTCACCAACATCCCTCCTCGCCTTCAGGAGGAAATTGAAAACATGGTTATGGGACCAGGCCTTTGGGTAGCTGGCAGATAATTGACAATGGTAATAATGATAATGTTATGGAAAATGGACTATGGACAGGCTTCCGATTGTGTTGGGCTCGCTGAATTTGTTTCTACATAAGGCTAAACAGCCAGTACTATTGAATTTTCATTAATGTACTTTGTATTTTAAACAAATTTAAAAAATAATTTACTTTGTTTTTATATGTATTACTACATGTGTTATTTATATGTAATGACATCGAATTGTGCCAAATGTAAGCTGCCCTGAGTTCCCTCCCCTCGGGGGGGTTGAGAAGAGAGGGGTACAAATGTTTGAAATAAATAAAATAAATAAATATCTGTGGACAATTTTGGATTTTGGAGTATTTCTGAATTCCAGATAAGAGAAGCTTACCATGTACTAAGCTGGAGATTTCTGCATTTGATTTTCAGAAATTGGCTAAAACTCCTGAACTCCCAGCCATCTCCCTGGGAAATTCTTGGTGTCATCATTTCAAAAAATAACTTTTTTTGGACTTCCGGTGTGGGCTCATGTCTGCTGGACAGACACCTTGAGGGCTCTCAGGGCACCAGCCAAGCATGTTGGTCGGGTAGAGCATGTAGCTCCTCTACCAGGCGGATCAATACCAGGGGAGACAGAAAAACCCATAGGGCAACCCCCGATGGTCAAAGAGACATCTCCCCTCAAGGGTGGTGGCTCAATGACCCGGGAGGAAACCCACAGGATACAGCGGACCACAGCAAGGCGATGCGAGACACTAAAGTCTGGCCAACAGCAGACCAGCCCTCATTTTTAAAAAAGGACGAAGAAGTGGAGAGAACGCTGTAAAGACGTATCAATGCCACCAATAAAAAGTAAAGTCGTGCGTTAATCCCACCAAATGGGACCACTAAAAATGTAAGAAAGTTCCTAGATTGCTATTAAATTAAACTGCCACCAATATGTTTAGAGACGCTGGTCTTAAAGTCTCTGTTTATCCCTATTTGCGTTGTGAGGTAACTTTGGTAGAGTGGAATGCACCGAACGTAAAATCAATGGAGGAGGCAGGTTTAAAATACAAAGAGAACAAGTTTATTGTTAAACAAAGCGTAATTGTTGCAATATTGAGATGATGAGCTTGGCATATGCTTGATGGTTACAATATGGCTTGGTTGAGATACATTCAGGCTTTAGATGTTACAATCTTATAAACTCCTTCTACAGTGAAGTGCTTTATTATTTCAGTGTTCCTTGTTGTGAATATTCTCACTGTTTGTCCTATCCGGATCAAACCACTGATCTCCAGTCTTCCACTACTGGCGATCCTAAAACCCCCTCTGTTAGATTCTTTTTCCTCAAAGTAATCTAACGAGGTTTCACCTTCAGCTCCCTTGCTGAAGAAATATTCACAAATACTAAGAACTAACTGAATTTACACTGCTTCACACCACAGAGCCCTAACTGACTCTGCCCTCTTCTCAGGGTCTCTTCCTCCTGACTGAACTACTTTTCCAGAGTCCTATCTGACTCTGCTCCTCCTCTCAGGGTCTCATCCTCCTGACTGAAAATTAACTGTCACTTTCAAACCTTTTTCTCCTTAAGCTCCGCCCACCTCCTCTTCTGCCTTGTCACCATGGCAACCTATCTCTCACAGCTAGGCCATGGCAACCAATGTAAAACATAAATACAGTTTAAACACAGTATAATAAACACTTTATAATAAACGTATCTCTACAAACGCGGTACTAAAATAAAAATTGAAGAATAGAGCCATCCCGTACTGACAAAAGTGGCTAACCTGGGAGGCTCCCGAAGGTGAAGAACCCCAGGAGGCTCTCAAAGACGAAGAGAAGAGAAGAGAAGGATAAGAAATGATATTCAATTAAAAGGAGAAAAATCATTATTAATTAATTACAAAGAAGTAATTAATAAAAAGTGATAGAGAAATAAGAGACAAGATAGAGATAAGGAACTAATTTAAACACAGGGGAGAAACTTGGAAACTCAGAAAAGAAACCACCATTACAATAAATACACAATAAGACTGACCATCTTAATCTAAAGAAAGTAAAAGAAAGAAGGAACCCTTAGACACAAACCTAGGACAGCATAAAGGATAAAGGATAGATCCAGAAAGAAGAAGATAAAGAAGAAAGGGCCAGAATAAATCAGAACATTATATAAATAGAAGAGATACAACCTATTTACACAGCACAGAAGGAATCAGTGCAATAAGAATAATATTACAAAATATAATATATTCAAATATATCTAATTAAATCGTATAAAGCTGCCAAACCCATCAATTTCAATTAATTAAATAACGCAATTAATTAAAGTAATTAAATAATCAAATTAATTTGAATACAATATTTATTTAAACAACAAGGAACTATTTAATAATTGTAATTAATTAATTAAGATATGGATTTAATAAATTTTTAATGAAACCACAGAAGAAGACAAGATAAGTAGAATTAATACTGAAATACAAAGGACACTATTAAAGAGAATTAACGAAGAGAAGCAAGATGCACACCAAGAACATTTTAATGAACAGATGTCAACCTTAAGAAAAGATTTCAAAGATGAAATGGGAACACTCAAAAAAGAAATGTTAATGTACAGAGAAGAACTAAAAGAGATCAAACAAGATAAGAAAAAAATGGAAAAGATCAAGAAAAAATAAAAATAAAGTAGGAAAACTGGAAGAATTGTATAAAAAACTGGAGAAAAAGCGAGAATTGCTTGAACAAAAGGAACTGGAATTCCAATTAAGATTTAGAAACATACAGGAAGATGCAAAAGAAAATATCAAACAAATCATTACCCAACTGACAGCTGAACTTCTAAAAACTACACAAGAACAGATGGAAGACTACATTGAGAGGGCCTATAGAATAAATACTAATTATGCCAAAAGAAACAAAGTCCCAAGAGACGTAGTGGTTCAATTTGGTTGGAGGAGAATTAGAGACGAAATTCTGAAAAACAATGCAACGGACCCAATCTACTATAAACAAAAAAGTAATTATCTTGAGGGAATTCCCACAAACAACCTTGAACTGTAGAAGAAAATATAACTTTCTCACTGAAGAATTAAAAAAGAGAAATATAAGATTTCGCTGGGAGAGAACTGAAGGTCTTATGCTAACTTATAATGAGTAGAAATATTGGATCACATCTGAAGACAAAGCAAAATACATTTACAAAAGACTAACAAAAAATACAGAGATACCCAAGGCTAGCAACAACAAAAACGAACCACGCAACAAAGGTGAAGGACCTCCTCCAAAGCCAGGAAGTAAGAGATTCAGAGAAAATTCTCCAGAGGACTACAATCTTCACTTTGGATCGATAAAGACAATGTTGGAAACCTACAGAGAAGAAAAGGAAGAAGAGTTTGGTGAAAAAGAAGCAGAAGAAGGAGAAGAAGAGGAAGAAGAGGAGGGGAAAGAAGAAGGAGAAGGAGAAGAAGACCAACAAGATGGAGATTAAGAGCTGGTGAACAACATAAATGGATTAAACATGCCCAACAAAAGAAGGAAAGTATTCACCAAATTAGAAAAGGAAGATATAACATTGTAGCTCTTCAAGAAACACACATATCCCACAGACATAATGCATATCTGACCCAAAAAGAAATAGGTAAATAATTTATTGCATCCTCCAATGAAAAAAAGAGGGGTGTGGTGACTTATATCGATCCAAAGATCCCTGCTTTCAAAGACCCAGAGGGGAGATATATAGGAGTGGTAATAATATTAAATAACCAGAAAATTTTACTATGCAACATCTATGCTCCTAATGGTCATAAAACCAAATTTGCAAAGGTATTAAAAGAAAAAAATGCAGATCAAGAATTCAATGAAATTTTCCTATTGGGGGATTTCAATGGTGTATTAGATGGAAAATTGGACAGAAATACCTCAACAAAACAAAATAAAGAGAAAAAAGCAGGAGAACTCCCAAAAGCATTTTCTAATCTAGCCAAAGAATTCAGCCTCCAAGATGTCTGGAAAACTTGAAACCCGAAAGAAAAAGACTTTACCTTTTATTCAGATCGTCATAAATCGTGGTTGAGAATCGACATGATCTGGTCCACAAATAGCCTATCCACAAAAATTCAGAAAATTAGGATATTACCAAGAACAAATTCTGACCATTGTCCTATAGAATTTAAGTTTGATCTTGGGGAATGCACAAGAAGATGGAGATTAAACAACAACCTCTTAGGATTAGAGGAGGATATAAATAAAAATAAAGAACTCCTAAAAGAATTTTTTGAATTAAATATTTTGGACGAGACCTCCTATCAAACAATCTGGGATATGAGTAAAGCAGTGTTAAACAAGAATTAGGACCCCATTTGAGAATCATAATGAATGAAGCCATAAAAAATAAGAAAATACCGGAATCCTGGAAAGAAGCAACCATAACTACATAAAGAAAATACCATAATACATAAAGAACCATGATACATAAAGAAAATACGGATCCATTTGAAGTTAGAATTTACCGCCCAATCTCCTTACTGAATTTAGATTGCAAAATTTTTACACACATATTGGCAGAAAGACTAAAAACATATCTCAAAAATTGGATTAAAGAAGACCAAACTGGTTTCCTTCCAAACAGAAGTATTAAAGATAATATATGGACAATAATAGACCTTCTGGAATATTATGAAACAAATAATCAGAGAGAATTGGCACTGATATTTATAGATGCTGAGAAGGCTTTTGATAGCATCAATTGGGACTACTTGTTACTCTTATTAAAAGAAATAGATGCCAGCTATTATTTCACAAATGCTATAGAATCTATATATACATCCCAAGAGGCAAAAATAATGGTGAATGGAAATACAGACAAGAAAATTAATATCGAGAAGGGAACAAGACAAGGTTGTCCGCTTTCACCTCTATTATTTATTTGGTTATGGAGACATTAATGAACATTGGAGAAGATGAAAATTTAACAGGAAAAAATATAAGAATAGACTCTTTTAAGATTAAAGCATATGCAGACGACTTGGTGTATATAGTGGACAACCCAAGGGAAAATATAGAGAAGTAGATTGGAACAATTGAAGACTTTGAGAAAGTCTCGGGGTTAAAAATCAACAAATCTAAGACTAAAATACTAACAAAAAATATAACACAGAAACATCAAGAAGAGTTACAAGAGAGAACAGGATTTTCCATAGCGAAAAAGGTGAAATATCTAGGAATTGTATTATTTATTATTTATTTGACTTGTGCACCGCCACTCCCAATTTGGCTTGGAGCGGTTTACAGCAGTAGATTAAAACAATACAACCAACTTTAAAATACAATAAAAATGAACCTGAACCTATTAAAGGACAACTATGAAGCCAAATGGACTGAGATCAAAAAAGATTTGGAAAATTGGAAATATTTAAATTTGTCATTAATGGGACGAATAGCCGCTATAAAAATGAACATTCTACCAAAAATATTGTACTTGTTTCAAAATCTGCCAATCATCAGAAATTTCCAAATTTTTAAAACATGGAATAAGGACTTAACAAAATTTATTTGGTTGGGCAAGAAACCGAGAATCAAATTTCAACACCTAACAGATGACAAAAGTAGAGGGGGCTTCAGATTGGGCAACTTTAAAGAACTTGAAAATATTAAATTTAGAAGGGTTTGATCTGAGAGCAGAATGGCATTCATATTTGTGGTACCAGAGAAGAAAAACCGAGAAAAAATTTGGTAATCACTTTATTAGATCTGCCCTCATAAAGATATGGGAAAAATATAAGGAACAATTTCTTAATAAAACCCCACTTTGGTTATCTCCACAAGAAGCCATTCACAGAAGAGAAAACCCACCAAAAATGGTTAACTTATAAAAACATTTTGAAAAAACAAGGTAATGAATTGATATTAAAAACACAAGAATTAAAAATATTAGACACAGGTATTTCATGGTTCCAATTTGGACAAATCAGAGAATATTACTTAAAGGATAAGAAGATTGGTTTCATGGAAAAAGACTCTTTATGGGATAAAATCCTTACTTCAGAAAATAAATTAATAACGAAAATTTATAAAAAAAATTTATTAGAGCGGTCCACAAAGACTGAACTGATCAAAGATTGTATGATCAAGTGGGCTGAGAATATACGTCACCCAATTAATCTTGAAAACTGGGGGGAAAATCTGGAATAGAAAAATTGCAATGGACCTAAGAGAAAATTGGATGAAGATGATGTATAGGTGGTACATCACAACTCAAAAGCTTGCTAGATGCTATTCAAATATAAGTGGCTTGTGCTGGAAATGCGAACAACTTGGCTCCTTCTTTCATATGTGGTGGTCATGTGAAATAGCAAAATCTTACTGAAGAGATATTCATAGAAAAATTGAAAAAATATTAGAAATAAAGATTGAATTTAAACCGGAACACTTTCTACTAGGAATATCAGAGGTAGATTTGGAAATCAACAAAGAAAAACTCTTCAATTATCTTATAACTGCAGCCAGAATTTGCTATGCGAGGCTCTGGAGATCGAAGGAGACTCCAACACAAGAGCAGTGGTTATTTAAGATAATAGATATTATGAATATGGACAGACTAACACAACTGATGAAGGCAAATCAAAATGAAGACAATAAAAACAGATTGGTCCCCGGTAAAGAACTATCTAATCCAATAAAATTTTAAATTGATGATAAATATATAATGACAATTTAAAATATTACAATACTACAACTAGAAAATGTGCAAGTGGGTTAGCCCCCCCCCCCCAACACCAATTAAAGAGACGGTGAAGCCGGATACGAAGACGACTGGAAGCCGGAACCACTCTTTCAACTCTCCCAACTCTTTTATTTCCTACACCCCTTCTCTGACCTTTTCTCTCCCCTCCCCCTCCAATATCGCACCACACCTTTCTGATACCTATCACATCCCAAACCCTCACCCTTCCACAATCTCCCCATTACTTTTATATCTTTCTTTTCATTTTTCTTGTTTTTCTTTTATCTTAATCCCCATTGTAAAAGATGTTTAATAAAAATTATTTTAAAATTAAAAATTAAAAAAAAACCCTTTTTGCCCAGTTGCTCATTTTTCTCATCAAAAACTGATTCATGCCACTGCAACCTTTACATGCTCATATTCAGGAGTTGCTAGACTGCACATCACTCTCTGAACTGGATTATCTGGCAGTGTAAACTCATATAACCCAATTCAAAGCAGATTTATCTGTTTTGATAATCTGGATTATATGGCAGCGTAGATGGGGCCTCAGAATCAAGTTAATATCCATGGTTTTGTTTTCCAGAAATCCTGCATCCTTGACCACTGAATTCTTCCACATTGTATGTAATGTATGAAGAACTAATTTCTTCATCCAAAATGAAATGGCTTCAAATTAGGCCATTTTTTAAAAAAAGGTTTCTTACCAAATATTTTACTTATCTTCCATAGCTAGAGGAAAACCAATTAATATAAACTACTTTGGAAGACAACCAAATGTTTGTATTTCAGGCCTACACATTCATCTATATCAGAAAGTCATTCATTTGCCTTCAAAAGAAAGACAAATGTCATTTATTATATGTGTAAATACGTTTGCAGAAGGCTATTAATTTAATTCAACATTGTTATGTTTTCCATCATAATGTTCATAGCTGCTTCCTGAAGTCCAAATGTCAGATGAACTTGAGTTTTGAAAACTCACAAACTTCAGAAGGTCAGTTCACCAATCTCACTTGCCTGACCTTAAAACCTATGAAGTGTATAAACGACTGCATTGCCACCCATCAATTTTTATTCTGTTTTCCCTTGCCATCAGCAAATTGGAAATTCAGCAGTTTCTGTGAAGAAATGAAAGTTACCCTGTTCTTGGAAGTCAGCTTACTATAATGAGTGTTTAGGTTTTTGCTGCCTAAGTTTCTACTTTATCTTGCAGCTAGCTTTGTAGGGTCAAGGAGAGTAGAAACATGCATTGTGTTTGTTTATTTGCAAATAGTGGAAGTGAGCCTTTATTGAGGCGAGTAATTAAATCAAATAGGACAATTGTTCATTTTAATTTTGTCTGAAAAAAGTATGTAGATAAATTAAAGTGCAACGTATATTTGTGTCCATTCATGTAACTTCTTTCTTACAGAGCTTAATTCTAATTAACCCTGGTACAGGCTGTACTTCATTAAAAATCAGCCTGTTGTGCAAAATTTGCAAATTTTGATTGACTATCAGTAAATGTTTGATTTTTATACCTATTTTATATACTTATATACCCGAAGTCTCAGGCAGAAAGTGGTTGAAAGTGGAAAAAGTTGTGGAAGCCCTGGTCTAGAGTGCTACACTGGAACTCTGGGATACCAAGGTTCAAATCCCAGCTCAAGCATAGAAATTGATGGAGTGACCTTAGACAAGTCACACACTCCATGCCTAAGGCTCCTTCCACCCAGCTGAAGTGGAATATATAGCAAGGTGGGCTCGGAAAACCCTGTTCAAACCAGATATTGTGGGATTTTCTGCCTTGATATTCTAAGTTATATGGCTGTGTAGAAGGGCCCTAAGAGGAAAGCAATAGGAAACCTTTCCTTAATGCATTTTACCAATAATCTTCTAGAGACCTCATCACAAAAGGCTAAAATTGGTGGTGTATGCCATTTTAGCCCAGGTCACTCACGAGGCCTGCCAGACCCCATCAAACAATGCAGGCAGGGCTCCGTGGGTGAAGTAGGGTGGAGCGGGTGCATACCACCACCACAGCAACACAAGAGGCTTCACATGTTGTCATTGGAATCGACAGGGGGGGGGAGGGGAGTTGTGCGATAGATGCTTCCCCTCATGGGATTGTCCTTTATTGGAGCTGGGTGATGTGGGATTTAGGACACCAGGCAGAAAATCCCACAATATCTGCTTTGAACTGGCTTATCTAAGGGCCCTTCCACACAGCCCTATATCCCAGAATATCAAGGCAGAAAATCCCACAATATCTGCTTTGAACTGGGTTATCTGAGTCCACATTCAGATAATGTGAGATTTTCTGCCTTTATATTCTGGGATATAGGGCTGTGTGGAAGGGCCCTGTGTCCACACTCAAATAATGTGGGATTTCCTGCTTTGATATTCTGAGATATAGAGCTGTGTGGAAGGGCCCACTCTCACAATTTCCAGTTAAAATCAGATAATGTGGGAAATTGATAGAGCTATGTGGAAAGACCCCTAATGGTTGAGTGTTGGGAAACTCTGAAAAACCAGGAGTTGAATTCTACTTGGCCATGGAAACCCACTATGTGATCTCAGGTACGTCACACTCTGTCAGCCTCAGAGAAGTAAATGACACCATCCACAAACAAATTTCACTGAGGGCCCGTCCACACAGTCCTATATCCCAGAATCTTGAGGCAGAAAATCCCACAATATCTGCTTTGAACTGGGTTGTCCAAGTCCACACTCAGATAATGCAGGATTTTCTGCCTTGATATTCTGGAATATAGGGCTGTGTGGAAGGGCCCTGAGAAGACCCTATGGTAGGGTCACCTTACCAGAAACCAGAAACAATTTGAAAGGCACACAGCGACAACCATGGAGTTGCCAATCAATCAATTTGTGCCTTCAATCAATTTGAAGGCACATTTGAAGGTTAAACAAAAATTAGTTTTGCTACCATGGTAGAAATATAAATGCTTTTGAAAAAAGTTAACAGTAAAATGAAGGAACAAGTTACTACAAATGCAAATTATAAATAAATTCAGTTCATCATGGGTCTTTTAATAAAACAAAAATGAATGTAGTAATTAAAAAGAAACTAACAAAAATTAAAGGAGTAACAAAGGAAAAGAAATCCACTTTATAATGAGTCTGACAATACATTCTTTTACTAAAGTGTTTCCCAAACTCTGGTCTTCCAGGTGTTTTGGAGTCCTTCCATACAGCCCTTTATCCCAGAATATCAAGGCAGGAAATCCCGTATTATCTGAGTGTGGACTCAGATAACCCAGTTCAATGTAGACATTATGGGATTTTCTGCCCTGATATTCTGGAATATAGGGCTGTGTGGAAGGGCCCTTGGAGTTCAGCTCCTAGAATCCCTGATCACCAGCCAAGGCAGCTGGGGTTTGTGAGAGTTGAAATTCAATACATCTGGAGGACAAGAAATGTGAATTAGATCTCTAGGTTGGATCTACACTGCCCTATATCACAGGATCTAATCCCAGATTATCTTCTTTGAACTGAATTATATGAGGCCCTTTCTACACTGCCATATAATTCAGATTATCAAAACATATAATCCAGATTATCTGCTTTGAACTGGATTATATGAGTATACACTGCCTTTTAATCCAGTTCAAAGCAGATAATCTGATGTTTATATGGCAATGTAGAAGGCGAAGAACCTTTAAAATTTTAAAACCTGAAATTTTAAAAATTGAAAATGATTCAAAACAGTGTAAAATATATTCCTTTTGAGGGGAATAAGAACACAAGAGATTCTTCAAACTTACAGAATAGCATATTTTTGGAGTATTGCACTTTTCTTGTACTAATTTGAACACTGAATATGTCGCTGCTGCCGTGGGTCTTCAGGTTTGGATTTCATAATAAACTTCTATTTCCCTGCAGGGTTTCAGCACTATAAGTTCATAAACATTTCTTTGCTCAGTCAGGCCTTAGATTTCTAGTGCCTCAAATATCAAGTGGCCTTGAAAGATTACAGGGAGAAGGTAAATAATGATTCTTCTAATTTTCAGTGTTTGTGAAGAAGCTTTACATGGCTCTATAAAATTAAAGTGGTTGGTGTACTTGGAATTCATCTTGTCTCTCTTTAGGGCTGGCATTGCTCCTAGTAAACAAACACATCTTACTTCACAAGGACAAGCTTTGTTGATGCCGCAACTGAACCCTTCTCTAATGAGATTGGCTTATTTGCCCATGCACCACAACAAACAGGGAACAAAGGAAGGAGAAAGATGACATAAAGTCATGGTTTCCAAATGCATAATGAAATCACTGGTATATTAATTTGTTTGTATCACCAGAATATATTGAGATGTAAAAGCCATTCAGTGTGGAACATTATGAAGCATCCCTGAGACAGACAAGGACGATGTTGCAATAGACTAGGAGGCTGGACACTGAATTAATGAGCTGATGATAGTGAGATATAGATAGAGGAGACACCATTTTGTTTTTCCTCTTGGCTCTTCGCCCTTGCATCTGACCGTGCTAACAATGGATGAAATGTAAATAAAGATAAGAGCCACTAGCGAAGCAGAAGCAACTGTGTATGAAGTCAGTTATTTATTTATCGTGTCAGGCAACCGAGCAGTTGTATTACATTTTTGACAGAACAGACAAACAAACATACAAAAGGCACAGAGTTTGCAAGCATGGTAGTTGATTAAATGTCCTTTGCCCAGTATCTGGCCACTTGGAGTGCTTCTGGTGTTGCCGCAAGAAGGTCCTCCATTGTGCATGTAGCAGGGCTCAGGTTGCATAGCAGCAGGTGGTCTGTAGTTTGCTCTTCTCCACACTCGCATGTTGTGGATTCCACTTTGTAGCCCCATTTCTGAAGGTTGGCTCTGCATCTCGTGGTGCCAGAGCGTAGTCTGTTCAGCACCTTCCAAGTCGCCTAGTTTTCTGTGTGCCCAGTGGGGAGTCTCTCATTAGGTGTCAGCCATTGATTGAGGCTCTGGGTCAGTTAATCGAACAGCCATGTCTTAAGGCTTTTTCGAAAGGACATGAGGGAGGGCGCCTGTCTGATGTGAACAGGGAGAGTGTTCCACAGCCGGGGGGCCACCACCGAGAAGGCCCTCTCCCTCGTCCCCGCCAGCCGTGCCTGTGATGCAGGCGGGATCGAGAGAAGGGCCTCCCCAGATGATCTCAAGGTCCTCGTGGGCTCGTAGGCCAAGATGAGGTCGGAAAGGTATTTTGGGCCGGAACCGTTTAGGGCTTTGTAGGCCAAAACCAGCACCTTGAATTGGGTCCGGTAGCAAATCGGCAGCCAGTGGAGCTGGGACAACAAGGGCGTTGTGTGCTCCCTGCCACCCGCTGCAGTTAGTAACTTGACTGCCGCGCACTGAACCAGCTGAAGCTTCCGGGCCGTCTTCAAGGGCAGCTCCACGTAGAGAGCGTTGCAGTAATCCAGGCGGGATGTGACAAGAGCGTGTACCACGTCAGACTTCCCGAGATACGGGCGCAGCTGGCGCACGAGCCTAAGCTGTGCAAATGCTCCCCTGGTCACCGCTGAAACCTGGGGGTCCAGGCTCAACGATGAGTCCAGGGTCACACCCAAGCTGCGAACCTGCGCCTTCAAGGGGAGTGCAACCCCGTCCAGCACAGGCTGTAACCCTATACCCCGTTCGGCCTTGCGACTGACCAGGAGTACCTCTGTCTTGTCTGGATTTAATTTCAGTTTGTTCGCCCTCATCCAGACCGTTACAGCGGCCAGGCACCGGTTCAGGACCTCGACAGCCTCCTTAGTAGCAGGTGGGAAGGAGTAACAGAGTTGGACATCATCTGCGTACAGATGACACCGCACCCCGAAACTCCGGATGATCTCACCCTGCGGCTTCATGTAGATATTAAACAGCATGGGGGACAGTATGGAACCCTGTGGCACCCCACAAGTCAAAGGTTGTGGTGCGGAACAGGAGTCCCCCAATAACACCTTCTGGGTGCGGCCCTCCAGAAATGACTGGAGCCACTGCAGAGCAATGCCCCCAAGACCCATTTCCGCAAGGCGCCCCAGAAGGATACCGTGGTCGACGGTATCGAAGGCCGCTGAGAGGTCCAGGAGCACCAACAGGGACACACTCCCCCTGTCTAGCTCCCGGCGCAGATCATCCACTAAGGCGACCAAGACCGTCTCGGTACCATGCCCCGGTCTGAAACCAGACTGTGCCGGATCCAGATAATCCATGTCTCTCAAGAATACCTGGAGTTGTGAGGCCACCACGCTTTCCATGACTTTGCCCAAGAAGGGGAGATTGGAAACAGGCCGAAAGTTGTCCAATTTAGTGGGGTCCAGTGATGGCTTCTTCAACAGCGGCTTTATAATAGCCTGTTTTAGGCTCGCTGGAATCTTGCCTTCCCGAAGGGAGGCATTCACCACCACTGTTACCCACTCAGCCAATCCCCCTCTGGCCTCCCTCAGAAGCCAGGATGGGCAGGGGTCTAGGATGGACGTGGTGGGCCTTATACCTCCAAGTATCTTGTCCACATCCTCGGGTTTCACAAACTGAAAAGAATCCATCAAAATAGGACAAGCAGGTGCTCTCGTTACATTCTCGGAGTCTGCATCTAACGCGGCGTCCAGCCCAGAACGGATCAAGGCGACTTTGTCTGTGAAGAACCGAGCAAATGCTTCACAGCGCGCGCCCGAATTGTCAGGGCTCCCACCTGCAGTGGTGGGAGTTAAAAGACCTCTGACAATCCGAAACAACTCCGCCGGACAGTTCTTTGCAGACGCAATAGTGGCCGCAAAGAAAGTTTTCTTTGCGGCATTTATTGCCGCGGCATATGCCCTAAGAAAGGACACAAACCGTGCTCGGTTTGACTCGCTCGGATCCGAACGCCACACGCTCTCTAGTTCCCTCTTCCTTCGCTTCATCACTGCCAGCTCCTCAGTAAACCAAGGCGCTGGTTTAGCTCGGCTACTTGAGAGGGGACGTTCCGGAGCAATCATGTCAATAGCCCTGGTCATCTCCCCATTCCAGAGAGCCACCAAGGCTTCGACATGGTCACCTACCGAGGTGGCGGGAAAATCCCCAAGAGCCGTCAGGAATCCCTTCGGATCCATCAGCCTCCTGGGGCGGACCATCTTAATAGGTCCTCCACCTTTGCAGAGGTTAGGGGGCGCAGTGAGCCTAAATCTGATCAGGAAGTGGTCGGTCCATGGCAACTGAGAGATGGACAACTCCTCAACACCGCCACCCTGTTCCCATCCCTGGCAGAAAACCAAGTCCAATGTGTGTCCAGCACAGTGGGTGGGGCCAGATATTTGTTGGGACAGCCCCATGGTTGCCATGGCAGACATGAAGTCCTGAGCCGCACCTGTGAGGGTCGCCTCGGCATGGATGTTGAAGTCCCCCAGCACAAGGAGCTGTTGAGACTTCAACGCCAGGCTCGAGACTACCCCCGCTAGCTCAGGTAGGGAGACTGTAGCGCAGCGAGGTGGACGGTACACTAACAGAATCCCTATACTGTCCCGGTCACCCACTCTCAGGTAGACGCTTTCAAAATTTGCGGTCTGCGGGATGGGGCACCTGGTCAGATGGATGGAATCTCTGTAGACCACTGCGACCCCGCCTCCCCGCCCTCCGGATCTCGGCTGGTGCTGCACGGAGAAGCCCGGAGGACAAAGCTGGGTCAGATTTACTCCTCCAGCTTCCTCCAACCAGGTCTCCGTGATGCACGCCAGATCTGCCCGCTCGTCCAGGATTAGGTCCTGGATCCAGGTCGTTTTTCCGTTGACAGATCTGGCGTTCAACAGCACAACCTTCAGTCCAGAGGGTCCGCTCACCTGGTTACACCAATTTACCTTAGGAGACCGAGTTGGAATTTTTAATGTTTTGGGTAAATGGTCCGAATTTGGCCGAATTTGAGGTCTCCTTTTCCCGCATCTCCTCCTTCCCACCACGACCTCTATGGGGGCCCCTCGGCTAGTGGAACACCTCCCCTCCTCCATGCCGCCGTTCCTGACCAGGGTCTTAATCTCTATTTCATCAGATGTTTTGAATGTTGCCGTTTTTTCTTGCCAGTTACTTTGGTCTTCTTTATCCCCCCTCCCCTCCTCATTGTTCTTCACAGGCTCCAGCCCACTTCCTCCCCTGCTTCTTCCACCAGTCAATAGTATCAGAGACAGTATACATAGGAGGGTGGGGGACCACATGGATGGAGACAATACACTTCGGTAGATGGTAATTACAGGTGGTAAACGTTCAACCGCAAAATAGGGTGGTCCCTAGAGTGCTAGAGTCTTAGTGCAACAGTAGAACATGCTTCGACATCGAATTGTGCCTTCGGGCTGAAATGGGCGGGATAGAAATAATGTAAATAAATGAAATAAATAAACTATCCATCATACAGGGACAGCAAAGGGACAGAATAATTACATTTAATTGTTAATTACCCATTTCATTTAAGACCAGACGCAGGGCTTTTTCTATTTCTGCCCCTGCCTTGTGGAATTCCTTGCCGCCCTACATGAGAGCCATGTGTGACTTAGGGCCTTTTACTCTCACACCTGGCTTTTTACTAGAGCATTCAATCTCTGTTGATTTTTAATTTTTGTATGTATGTATTTTATCTTTTGTAATTTAGCTGTAAATCGCCTGGAGCATTCTCGGATGGAGGGCGATTAATAAGTTATTAAATGATGATGATGATGATGATGATGATGATGATGATATCAGGTAAATACATTATCATCTGAGATTCTACATCAAGGGGATGGAATACAACTTGTCTTTGATGGAAATACATAGCATCAACTCATTCCTTGTAAAAAAAATAATATTTGACTATATTTAATGATATGTGGTTCAACAGAAATGACGGGGATGATTATGATTCATGAATGTGAAATACCATTTTGTTTTACCTAAAGAATAAAAGGCTTGAATAACACATGAGAGGTCTGGTTGGTGTCACATTTTGATGGAGGAGGCTGTTGGCCTATGGTTACAAAACTGAAGTCCATTCCAAAGTTAATTATAAAGGTTTCATAAATGAATGAATAAATATTTGAGAGTGATTCACAGAATGTGGTTTTGTTGGCATTTTAAGGTACAGAACCAATGGAAGAAATTACAACTTCAGTGAGAGAAACGAACTATGATCAATGCAAAAGGATATTATAATTAGATATTATAATTAGATATGAAACATAAATTCACCTTCTGCAATTAAAATTGACTTAGTGAGGAGATGGATTCACATGCACCTTGACCCTATCCATACAATATCATTTCCCCTTCCTACTTGCCTTCCCTATGTCATAAAGGCAATTGATTGAAATATGTTATACACATCCTTTCTCCAGTGACTAAGGATCTAAACTGGAGAACTTCATATTGACATCTTAGCACTGTTAACTAGAATATATTGCTGTAGCATTCAGCCATATTTTACATTCCATCACTTAAAGGTACAGAAAACCTGTTTTGTCCCAGTGGCAGCAAACCTTAAATCAAATCAATCCACCATAGCAACACTGTGTTCCCTTGGAGCATGCTGTTTGAGCATGAAAAGAGAAGAATTTGGCTTTTTAAGTCTCTCAGGTGAGACTTGCTTTGTTTGTCCTTGAAGTTTTCTTGTTCCATAATGCGTAAAATGCCACAGGTTCATAACATGGTAATAAAAATTGCAAGAGGCAATAACTAGGGAAACCCAATTTAATTAGATAGATCAAATTCTTATGAAAAAAATTACTGCATACAGTAACAGACTGCTTCTCCCTTATCTAACTTGAATTCCCAGAGGAACTAGACTTCAAAAAGCAATGATGTTTCCAAGCAACTTAGATTTCACATCATACAGAACCAACTGGACCTCAGTTCAAGAATGCCCTTTAATAATACCATCCATAAATACTCCACTAGTTTAAAAGATGCATGAAGAACAAATGTCTTCAGGGGCTCTTTCACACTGCACAAATATAGAACTAGAATTCTGCTTTAACTGCCTTAGCCAAATTGTCCTAATGCAAAAATGGACTATAATGCATAAGAACATTGAAAACATTTTAAAAAATTAAAGTATGACTAAACCCAGAAGCCTTTCTGTGAGGTCTTACAAATTCAACATTACCCAAAAAATCTGATAGTCTTTTTATACATGGTAACTGCAGGAAGAATTGATTATGCTTACTACTAGAAACAAGAAAAAATTATCACCCAAGATTTGTGGATTACAAAAATGTTGAACGTGGCAGAGATGAACAAGCTAACTAGGCTCATACAGATGCCAGATCCTTTCAAATCTGAAGAAGAATGGCAGCCTCTTATTGACTATTTTAAAAAAGAAAAGAAAATGAAAATATTGGGGTTTTAGTAGTACAGGGATATAGGAAAAACAAAAAAGAAAAAGGTACTGTTTCATTATCTAGGCAGAGTCCACAAGAGGGAGATAGAGAGAGATAGTCCATTTTATGGGGGTGGAGGGTGAGTTGAAGGAGTAAAACATTTCCTCATGTTTTCCTGTTATTCCCACCACCCATGTTGCTGATGTGGAAATAATCCTAGTTTATGATATGGGAAGGTGGGGGGGCTGGAATAACTGGAGAAATTGGGAAAATTGTTTTTCTTCTTCAACTCCACCCCCCCCCCCTTGTAAAATGCACTATCCTTTTCTCTCTAGGGACCCCTAGTGACCTACGCCAAGTACCAAGAAAAAATAGAGAAGTTAGTGACAGGAATAAGATCTAAGAGATCCTGGAAAGTTAATCTAGATGTATGACAAAAAACTTGCAAAGGATTGTTGCCATGTCGTGGTGCTGGAGATTGAGCACCTTGATGATGTCACAAGCAAAACTGTGAAGGGACACCCAAGATGGGAAGGTCATGGCAGAGAGGTCAGACTAAATACAATCCTTGTGGAAGTGTCAGGATCCTGTTTCCAGGCCCTTGGTTTTGGCGCTGAAAACTAGGGTCCTGATGTCAGGCCCTGATAAGAACTCTGCAGCTGGCGGCCTTGGAAGGAGATGGTTGGCTGTTGGCGGGAACATTGCGCAGGATTTTGGCTTGGCGGGAACTGTTATTTCAAATGTGGGTGTGGGTGTATATAAGGAGTGACCAGCCACTGCTGGTGAATCTCGGCTTTCTGTATGTTCATGTATCCAGTAGTAAAGTTCTTTGCTGATAACGGATGGAGGTCCTGTGTCTTCTTTGGGAACAGCTACTGTGAGCTGACAGGGAAAGTAATGACAACCCACCCCAGTATTCTTACAATGAAAACTAAATGTATCCTTACATATGTTGATATACCATCAGAAAATGGGACTCCCAGGTTGGAAGATGGTCAAAATGCTACTGGGGAGGAACAGAGTATAAGTTCAAGGAGGAACAGAGTATAAGTTCATTATCAAGATGTGATAATGCAGTTAGCTCAAATCCAAAAGGAAGGCTAACGGTTGATGCTGCTGATGAATCTGATGTTCTAAGGATCAACACACTATAGGAACCTGGAACGTAAGATCTATGAGCCAGGACAAATTGGACGTGGTTATTGGTGAGATGTCAAGATCAAGACATTCTGGGGGGTCAGTGAACTGAAATGGATTGGAATAGGTCACTTCAGAACAAATGACCACCAAATATACTACTGTGGAAAAGAGGAACACCGAAGAAATGGAGTAGCCTTCATAATTAACAATAAATTCACTAACATAGGGCTTGGATACAACCCAAAAAATGATAGAATGATCTCAATTCAAGTTCAAGATAAGCCATTTAAAATGAAAATGATCTAAATATACGCCCCAAACACAGCTGCTGAAAAAGCAGAAGTAGTATGGTAGTATGGGACACTTCCCCATTCCTCAAATATTTGCAATAAAAATATATGGGGGGAAAAAGAATAAAGAATGTTGTTTAATAACACTATCCTTAACTACTCCACTAGTTAAAAGCAGAAGTTGAGGAAATTGAGGAAGTTGAAGAAGCAAGAAGCCATTTTGTTCCCTTCTGCTTCAGGTAAGCCTTGTCTTAGGGGGCACTAGGAATCTGAGTGTGTTTTTAAAATTAGCTGCTGATTGTGTTTTTAAAATTAGCTGCTGAGTGCTTTGTTTGAGAGGTGGGGCAAGGCTCATTGTTCTCAGAGTGACTCAGACTGAGTCATTGCTGCTTCCTGTTTACCCTATAAAAGCCAGTGTCTGAACAAAAGGGGCAGTTGAGCTCCCACAGAAGTTGAGGAAGCAAGAAGCCATTTTGTTCCCTTCTGCTTCAGGTAAGCCTTGTCTTAGGGGGCACTAGGAATCTGAGTGTGTTTTTAAAATTAGCTGCTGAGTGTGTCTTTAAAATTAGCTGCTGAGTGCTTTGTTTGAGAGGCGGGGCAAGACTCATTGTTCTCAGAGTGACTCAGAGTGACTCAGACTGAGTCATTGCTGCTTCCTGTTCACCCTATAAAAGCCAGTGTCACACACTCACACACTGACTAACCTACACTTTTAACCCCCGCATACAGACAACAACATAAAACACACACCAACAGGAGGGCATTAGCAGCCTGCAGATGGAACAAACACATTATCTTCCTGTCCCATGCACAAGCTGTGGCATGTTCAGCTTTTTCACACAAGAATTACTCAGTTACATCTGTCACAAGTGTAAACAGATCACTCACATGGAACAAAGGATCCAACAACTTGAGGACCGTATTAAGACCCTTAATGACATTCAGGAACTTGAGCTGTTCTTAGACACCACACACCACACTGTCCTAGACACGCAGCCCATAGCACACCAACATTATGGGGAGGCTCAAGAGGAGATCACCTCAGATATGGACAACCCTCAAGCTTGGAAGCATGTCACCCTTAGAAAGAAACATAGGACCCGGAAGACTCCTCAGAATACCTCTGCCCAGCTGCAGTTACACAATAGATTCCAAATTCTCACACAACTAACACTTGACCATGAAACACAGCATAATGGGGAAGACCAGAATGGCTTAGATACTGATCAGTGTGCGGGGGATAACCCTGACTGAGACAACACTTCACAACATTCATACTTACACAATCATGCAGTTGTACCATCCCCAGCCATAGACCAGGTGCAACAGGAACACATAAAGGAGAACAACTGGCTCTTGGACAAATCTCAATGGATTGTCCTTGACGAATGCTGAGGAGGAGAACTGAGGAGGGATGTTGAGGAGGACAACAACACTTTACACCTACAAAATTCACATCAACAGGATCACTTTTCTGGGGACCTACACACTACATTGCACAAAAGGGACCCTGTCAATCCTGAAAGTAAACAGGTCTTGGTAGTAGGTGACTCCCTCCTTAGAGGAACGGAAGCCGTCATTTCCAGACCAGATGGGATGGCTCGAGAAATATGCTGCCTACTGGGGGAAAAAATATACCATATCACTCAGAGGCTCACCAGGCTCCTCAAGCCCCATCACCGTCCTCCCCTCATGTTGATTCATGTAGGAACCAATGATGCTGCTAGGCATACTTTTCAAAAGATCATAAATGATTTTCGAGCTCTCGGAACAAAGCTAAAACAATCTAATGTACAGGTGGTCTTTTCATCCCTCCTCCCAGTTGTAAGACACGGTCCTACAAGGGCCAGGAAAATAGTACAGGTCAATGACTGGCTTAGAAAATGGTGTCAGGAGGAACGCTTTGGCTTTTCCAGGAGGATGGCCTACTGGCAAGGGATGGGGTGCATCTCACACAAGTAGGAAAACACCTTTTTGCTCACAGACTCGCAAATCTCATTAGGCGGACTTTAAACTAGGTCCACCGGGGGAGGGAGACAACAGCTTTGTGAACAGCACTTTACCCACAATGTCAGGGAACTGCCAGAAGGCTAAACGGGGGGCTGCACAAACACAACAAGGACCAAGTACCAAAAGAACTATAATCCCAATTAAACAGCTCAGGGGAAGATCTCAGGGGCTCACATGTCTTTACACTAATGCACAGAGCATGGGAAATAAACAAGACGAACTACAACCTTTAGCACAACACCACAAATATGATATCATAGGCATCACTGAAACCTGGTGGGATGACTCCTATCACTGGAATGTAGACATGGAGGGCTATAACCTCTTTCACAGAAACCGAACAAAGGGGAGAGGAGGCGAAGTAGCCTTATATGTCAAAAACTCTTATGCTGCAGAAGAGATACAAGACAGCAATTCGGGAAACCAGCTTGAAGGCATCTGGATAAGAATCAAGGGAACTGGGACTCAAAAAGATCTCGTTGTAGAGGTCTATTACAGACCTCCAAGCCAGGAGGAAGAACTAGATGAAGTCTTCTGCCAACAGTTGACCAAACAGGCACAGAGAAGAGATGTAGTAGTCATGGGCGATTTCAACTATCCCGATATTTGCTGGAAAACAAACTCGGCCAAGAGTACAAAGTCCAACAAATTCCTCGCTTGCCTTGTAGACAATTTCATGGTCCAGAAGGTAGAAGAGGCAACAAGGGGATTGGCTACTCTTGATCTCATCCTAACAAATGCGGAGGACCTAATAGATGCAGTTGAAGTGGTCGGATCCTTAGGGGCAAGTGACCATGTGCTCCTTTGAGGTACAAAGGAAGGCCGAAACTAAGACAAGTCAAACCCGCATTTTGGACTTTAGGAGAGCTGATTTCCAAGAAATGAAGCAAATGCTGAGCAGCATCCCGTGGACACAGATACTAAAAGATAAGAGAGTTACGGATGGATGGGAATTTCTCAAGAGTGAAATACTCAAGGCACAATTGCAAACTGTGCCAACAAAGAGAAAAAATAGGATAAGTGCAAAGAAGCCAGAATGGATGTCCAAAGAACTTCTAACTGTGCTAAGACACAAAAGAGATATGCACAAGAAGTGGAAAAAGGGAGAAATCACCAAAGAAGAATTAAAAAAAATAGCCAACACCTGTAGGGAAAAGGTCCGCAAGGCTAAAGCACAAAACGAGCTCAGGCTTGCCAGGGACATTAAAAACAATTAAAAGGGCTTCTTTTCTTATGTCAGTAGAAAAAGGAAAAACAAGGAGGCGATAGGGCCTCTTCGAGGAGAAGATGGGGCAATGCTGACAGGGGATAGGAAAAAGGCAGAACTACTTAATACCTTCTTTACCTCGGTCTTCTCACAAAAAGAAGGTCATCTTCAACCTCAGCAAGATGGAGTGGATGAGGGATTAGAGGACATCCAACCCCAAATTGGGAAACCAGTCGTCCAGGAATGCCTGGCCGCTCTAAATGAGTTCAAGTCCCCAGGGCCAGATCAACTACACCCAAGAGTACTGAAGGAACTAGCGGAAGTCATTTCCGAACCATTGGCAATCATCTTTGAGAGTTCTTGGAGAACGGGAGAAGTTCCAGCAGATTGGAGGAGGGCCAATGTGGTCCCAATCTTCAAGAAGGGGAAAAAAGGATGAGCCAAACAATTACAGCCTCACGTCGATACCAAGCAAGATTCTGGAAAAGATCGTTAAGGAAGTGGTCTGCAAACAAATGCGGTCATCGCTAATAGTCAACATGGATTTATCAAAAACAAGTCATGCCAGACTAATCTGATCTCTTTTTTCGATAGAGTTACAAGCTGGATAGATGCAGGGAATGCCGTGGATGTGGCGTACCTGGATTTCAGTAAGGCCTTCGACAAGGTCCCCCATGACCTTCTGGCAAACAAACTAGTCCAATGTGGGCTAGGCAAAACTACGGTGAGGTGGATCTCTAATTGGTTAAATGGACGAACCCAGAGGTTGATCACCAATGCTTCCTCTTCATCCTGGAAAGAAGTGATGAGCGGAGTGCCGCAGGGTCCTGTCCTGGGCCCGGTCCTGTTCAACATCTTTATTAATGACTTAGATGAAGGGCTAGAAGGCATGATCATCAAGTTTGCAGAGGACACCAAATTGGGAGGGATAGCCAATACTCCAGAGGACAGGAGCAGGATTCAAAGCGATCTTGACAGATTAGAGAGATGGGCCAAAACTAACAAAATGAAGTTCAACAGGGACATAATGGGGGACGCCTGGCTCGAGAGCAGTACATGTGAAAAAGATCTTGGAGTCCTCATGGACAGTAAGTTAAACATGAGCCAACAATGTGATGTGGTGGCAAAAAAAGCCAATGGGATTTTGGCCTGCATCAATAGGAGCATAGTGTCTAGATCTAGGGAAGTAATGCTACCCCTCTATTCTGCTTTGGTTAGACCACACCTGGAATATTGTGTCCAATTCTGGGCAGCACAATTCAAGAGAGATATTGACAAGCTGGGATGTGTCCAGAGGAGGGCGACTAAAATGATCAAGGGTCTGGAGAATAAGCCCTATGAGGAGCAGCTTAAGGAGCTGGGCATGTTTAGCCTGAAGAAGAGAAGGCTGAGAGGAGATATGATAGCCATGTATAAATATGTGAGAGGAAGCCATAGGGAAGAGGGAGCAAGCTTGTTTTCTGCTTCCCTGGAGACTAGGACACGGAACAATGGCTTCAAACTACAAGAGAGGAAATTCCATCTGAACACGAGGAAGAACTTCCTGACTGTGAGAGCCGTTCAGCAGTGGAACTCTCTGCCCCGGAGTGTGGTGGAGGCTCCTTCTTTGGAAGCTTTTAAGCAGAGGCTGGATGGCTATTTGTCAAGGGTGATTTGAATGCAACATTCCTACTTCTTGGCAGGGGGTTGGACTGGATGGCCCATGAGGTCTCTTCCAACTCTTTGATTCTATGATTCTATGCATGAAGAACAAATGTTTTCAGGGGCTCCTTCACACTACGCAGCTATAAAACTATCGCTTTGGCTATATGCTATAGCCAAATTCTGTAGAATATGGGATTTATAGTTTTGTTGAGGCACTAGAGCTCTCTGATGGAGAACTCTAGTGCTTGAACTTCAAGTGCTAGGATTCCATAGAGCTGGATGTGGCATCACAGCACTATAAATAAATACTGTAATATGAAAGATCTCCAGATTAGAATTACCATTGAAAGATTTTTTTAAAAAATTAAAGAAACTCCTGGCATATTCCTACCCTAAAGAAACTCTTGGAGATCTCTCTCTCTCTCTCTCTCTCTCTCTTGGTTACCTTAGACCAGGGGTCCTCAAACTTTTTAAACAGAGGGCCAGGTCACAGTCCCTCAAACTGTTGGAGGGCCAGATTATAATTTGAAAAAAACAGGAACGAATTCCTATGCTCACTGCAAATATCTTATTTGTAGTGCAAAAAACCACTTAAAACAATACAATAATTAAAATGAAGAACAATTTTAACGAATATAAAATTATTAGTATTTCAATGGGAAGTGTGGGCCTGCTTTTGGCTGATGAGATAGGATTGTTGTGTGCTTTGAAGTCATTTCAGACTTAGGTTGACCCCAAGCGAGAGCCGGGTAAATGACCTTGGAGGGCTGTGTCCGGCCCCCGGGCCTTAGTTTGAGGACCCCTGCCTTAGACTATATGATAGAAATACTTAATAAAATGGGAAGGTCTCTCAAGATGACCATTATAGAAGAAAGTTGCCTTAAGGCTGCCATTCTGTACCAATTTATATGGAAGGAAGCCCTATTGAATCCAATGAGACTCATTTCTACATAAATATCTATTTAAAAGGCACAGAAGGCAACCAACTCTATCTCTCAAACAGACATAGAGAAGGAATTCTGGCGGTATATGCTTCAAAATTCTATTCTTCATTAAAATGACATCTGATGAGCTATTAGTGTAATTTGGCATTACAGACGTGAATGCCCAAAAGAAAATCAGAATTATTCAGGGGGCAAACAGTGGAGAAGGGGCATGAAAGTATGGAATATTTTCT
This sequence comes from Anolis sagrei, assembly GCF_037176765.1. Taxonomy (NCBI): domain Eukaryota; kingdom Metazoa; phylum Chordata; class Lepidosauria; order Squamata; family Anolidae; genus Anolis; species Anolis sagrei. Next base: position 89,405,458 of record NC_090025.1, read on the forward strand.
TTTATAAATTTTGAATAAAATGTTTAAGACATGTTCATAAATTTATTCCTCCTGTTATTTTATTTTTTAAAAAACTGTGTTACAGGTAGATTTTTATGAAAGACTATGTACCATTGTGTTAAGTGGTGATTATCAGACCAGTGAGTTTCCAGGGCCCCTTCTACACTGTCAGTTAAACCAAGTTAACAAAACTGAAAATCCACATCGGGCACTTCCTGTTACTTTTAAAAATAACAGGAGGAATACATTTATGGACATGTCTTAAACATTTTATTCAAAATTTATAAAAGAAAATATTCTGTACTTTCATGCCTCTTCTCCACTGTTTTCCCCTTGAATAATTCTGATTTTCCTTTGGGCATTCTCTAATGCCCAATTAAAATCCACATTGGCACACAATTCTGTCCTCCCCCAACCCCTCCCCCCCAAAAAAACTCAAGCTTTCCCTGTGGAGGTGTCTAGATGCCATCCCGGTAACTAGTGGGATGGCATCCAGCCATCCCGAAGCCCCCCCCAAAACATACTGTTGTACTTGTGGGTATATATTAGTTTGGTGCATAGAAATGATGTGCCAGGAGAGGAGTGGTGAGATGGAAAATATCTCCTCCTCCTCCCCCCCCCCTCCTCCCGTCTTTTGACATGCCAGGAGGACTGAAGGAGGTGGCCTAGTAAGTTTTTAAAAGTTTTTAGGGCTTATTTTGGGGTTTTGGGGGCAGGTGCCCTCTCAGTTTTTTGGGTTCATGGAACCCAAAAAACCAAAATGGCTGTGTGGATTGGGCTGTGTTCCAAACTAATTCAATTTTACCGGAGGCTTCATTTGGACACCTCTGGTAAAATCGAGACAAATCTCGAGTTAAATGCTTTATATTTACTTCACACTGTGAAGCTGCAGAGGAGGTAAAATTATTGTCATAGTTTTACTAATGTTGATTGTTTTTTCTGTTCCTACCAGGAGGTTTTTTGTCTGCTTGCTTTTACTTGATTCTCATAAATTGACAAAATCAAAGATGTCATTTCAGTTCAGCACTGTAGGGGTCCCCAGTGGTGCAATAAGTTAAACCCTTTTGCCGGCAGGACTGAAGACTGACAGGTCACATGTTCAAATCCGGGGAGAGCATGGATGAACTCCCTCTGTCAGCTCTAGCTCTCCATGCAGGGGCATGAGAGAAGCTTCCCACAAAGATGGTAAAACATCAAAACACCTGGGCATCCCCTGGGCAACATCCTTGCAGATGGTCAGTTCTCTCACACCAGAAGTAACTTGCAATTTCCCAAGTCGCTCTTGACACACACACAAATTCAGCACTATTTATCAGAAAAAACAAAAGATGAATAACTGAATAACTTGCACTTTCAGTACACTGAGTATGATAATATTCTGCTAATTAGGGTATACACAGCACAATTTATGCACCTAAAATAATAAAATGAATATAAATTTAGAATTAATATTTCATTTTCCCAATCTTTCCAAAAGTTTCTGGGTTTTTTTCCCAGTGGCTTCAAAATGTCTAGAAATTTTACATCTCTGATGTTTACAATTGTTGTAATTTTCAAACTTATGTTAATTAAAGTGCAAAATATAAAATGGCAAGATGTCTACATTGACCACTTATTTTCCAATTTTCTGGTAGGTATATCAGATATTGGGTGAAAATAGCTGATCAGTCGTGTAACAAGGATGACGTTCTGCAGCAGTTCCAAGGTCATTATGGTTTTTCCTGCTGAAATAAAATGTACTGGCAGAATTACTTCATAAATGTATGAAGTCATTCAGAAATTACAAATGCTGTTTGTGGAACCATTCTGTATGGCAGAGTGCTGCTACATGAATTAACACCTATATAAAGGACTACAGAGAGATACTATCAGTGATCAGGCTAAATCACAGGATAAATACCATACTAACACATTGCTAGAGTTGGTAACGCCCAGTATGATAATTTTCTTCCTGGAAAGAAGTGACAAGTGGAGTGCCACAGGGTTCCTGGGCCCGGTCCTGTTCAACATCTTTATTAATGACTTAGAGGAAAGGTTAGAAGGTATGATCAGAAAAAATGAAATGAAATGAAGTGAAAAGATATACAGAATGAGGGATGCCTGGCTCAACAGCAGTACGTGTGAAAAAGATCTTGGTGTCCTTGTGGACAACAAGTTAAACATGAACCAACAATGTCAAGCCGCAGCAAAAAAGCCAATGGGATTTTGGCCTGCATAAATAGGAGTCTAGATCCAGGGAAGTCGTATTACCGCTCTATTCTGACCACATTTGGAATACTGTGTCCAATTCTGGGCAGCACAATTGAAGGGAGATGTTGACAAGCTTGAATGTGTGCAGAGGAGGGAGACTAAAATGATCAAGGTTCTGGAGAACATGCCGTATGAGGAGTGGCTTAAAGAGCCGGGCATGTTTAGCCTTCAGAAGAGAGGGCTGATAGGAGACATGATAGCCATGTATAGGTATGTGAGAGGAAGTCATAGGGAGAAGGGAGCAAGCTTGTTTTCTGCTTCCCTGGAAACTAGGACACAGAACAATGGCTTCAAACTACAAGAAAGGAGATTCCACCTGAACTATAGGAATAACTTCCTAACCGTGAGCGCTGTTCAGCAGGGGAAATCTCTGCCCTGAAGTGTGGTGGAGGCTCCTTCTTTGGAGGCTTTTAAACAGACAGATGGCTGGATAGCCATCTGTCGGGGGTGCTTTGAATGCAATTTTCCTGCTTCTTAGACTGGTCTTTTCCAACTCAATGATTTCATGTGGTCTTTTCCAACTCAATGATTCTATGATGTCACCCGCCCTCCCAAAGGCTGTCCCTACCAAACCATACCACAAAATTGTAGCTAAAATACCAGAAAACTTGACAAAATCTGAAACTATTTTTAAAATGGCAAGAACAAAAATGTGCGTGCTTGTAACATGTGATTTGAAATTTGAAGTGCCATTATAATGAAGGCTTTGACCATAGTTCATGCACACAGTTGAAAACATGTCTTAGCATATAATATTGGCGTTTTTGGTATATTGATACAATATACATAAGCTTGGTTTGCAAAATATGTTTTTGTGGTTATAATGGACTAGGGTTTTTTTTTAAGAACTATAATTTTCTGCTGAAACGTCACACAAAAATGTTATAAGCATTTGTTGTAATGTCACCTCCTTTGATGGTGTCACCCAATGAAGTCCAAATACTCAGCATCCCCCTGATGACGGTACTATACCTGCAGTAGCAGGATGGTCATCATTTTACTTTGACAATGTGCCACTCTGGTTTAAATTCGTTTACCACCACCACTTTGCATGAAATATAATCCCATTTAGCACCAAAGATTCCAAAAAGGATGGTTTTTGTCAGGTAATTCTGTGAAATGAGGGAAAGTATTGGAGAAGTGTAGAAAAGGTGAATAAATAAAAAGGAACAATGAAGGAAAACAGCAAAGAAGTAGAAGCAGAAATAAAACATTCATCACACTACATTTAGGCCACAGTCTGTCAAGCTGAGACCTATAGCTGTGTTCCAGCCCCGGGCTGTGTAGTAACAAGCAGATCTCAGATGGAAAAGGATTCACTTGGATTGCAGAAACAATATTGGACTCCTGCCCCTCATGTTTTGTCTTTCTTTTTGAATGAATTGTTATATCATATACTTTTCTTCCTTTTTGTTCCTTCCCTTATTATTTTCCCTAATCAATACATTTAGGTTTCCTTTTTTTCCTTTTGTTAGTATTTTTTGATAGGAATGTCTTTAAAAATATGACCATGGGTCCTTGTCATCCACTGTGGTTTGGTTCCAGGACTCTTCAAGAATATCCAAGTTCCATTATGGCATTCCTTATATAGAATGGCATGATAAAGGTTTGTCATTTGGATTTTTAAAGAAATATATTTTCAAGCCATAGATGTTTGAATCTGTTGATGCAGAATTCGTGGATATGGAAGGCTGACTGTGTACATCTGAGACATAATTATATTACTAATCTAAAAGGATTTTGTAGCATTTTAGAAACTAAATCAGAGAACAATTTATTTATTTGTATCCCACCCTTTCTGCTCGTAGCATAAACTTTTATAGATGATTCATTTCCACATTTTTTTTTTGTAAAATCTTATGCTACCAACTTTGTTCTCTCAATCTCTCAGGTGCTACAAGATCTTCTTGCATACTAATATTCCAGGCTACTTACTTACTTAGGTGGTCCCTCGTTGTCCGAGGATGATGGTCCTCTAAGTTTAGTGTCTTGATGGTGGGTATGTAGGTGGTTGTGAAAACCTATTCTTGATCTGCATGTTTTTCCACAATGAAGACATTGGTTTCTAGGTGGAGGGTGGCCCCAGTCAGGGTTGACTTGACGCACCTTCCTCTTGGCATGCTTCTCCCTTTCACCCTCCATTCGTGCCTCTTTGAATTTTGCAGCACTGCTGGTCACAGCTGACTTCCAGTTAGAGCACTCAAAGACCAGGGCTCCCCAGTTCTCGGCATCTATGCCATAGTTTTTAAGGTTGGCTTTAAGCCCATCTTTAAATTTCTTTTCCTGTCTACCAACATTACATTTCCATTCTTGACTTGGGACTATAGGGAGATGGTGATCGGGCGTTCAGACAATGTGGCCAGTCCAGCGGAGTTGATGGCAGAGGAGCATTGCTTCAGTGCTGGTGGTCTTTGCTTCTTCCAGCATGCTGCCATTTGTCTGTCTGTCTACTCAATAGATTTCTAGGATTTTTCAGAGGCAACACAGATGACAGTCCACATTTCACAGACAGTCCACGTTTCACAGGTATATAGCAAGTTTGGGAGGACACTAGCTTTATAAACAAGCACCTTGGTATCTCTACAGATGTCCTGAATCTTTAACTGTTGTAGTAGAGTCTCCTGGTACCGTTACTACTGATAGTATGAGTGGTAGAAGAGGGAAAAGGTGTGCTCAGGAGTTAAGTGAGGAACAGCAAAGGAAGAGGATTCGGGAAATACTTATGTCACCCACTGACGAAGATTCCTTCGAGGGGTTTTCTGAAAGTGAAATGAGTGAGGAGGAGGAAGGAGTTTCAGCTTATGTAAGCAGGGGAGTTAAGAGGTCTCCTCGAGAGTCGGGATCCGATGAGGAGTGTCAAAGGAAAAAGATCCGGGATATACTTAATGCTCCCACAGAGGAGGAGGATTTCATGGGTTTCACTGGGAGTAATGGGTCTGGGAGTGACGAGGAGGAGGATGGGTTGTTGGACTGGACCAAGGTTCAAGAGGTTTGAGATATCTGTACTCAACCAACATCTAGTGACACATTTGCGGGGTTTTCTGGTTGTGGGGATTGGCAATCTGGGGATGCTGTGGACTAGTGGGGAAACCTAAGTCTTGACAAGCGATGGAAGAGTTGGAGGGATGGGCATTGGCGTTCAGCTGTAGAAGCTAAACCAGCTGAAAGTGATGATGACGGGGCGGAGGGCAGCTCATCATCGAGTGAGGAATTGTAGATAAAAGTAAGCATCAAAATGTTATAACTATGCAGAAGGCAAAGTGTTGGTTTCGTGCCTTGGGTTTTGTTGCTGCCACTTTCGTGTTGGGCTTGGGTCCTGGATCTGCAGGTTTGAATTCGGCTTGGATTCCCGTGAGTGTGGTTTTCTCCCTTCCTTGACTTTGGACTGCTTTTGACAATGACAATGCTGACTACGTGGTCTTTGGAATCTCACAACTTCGACCTTGGCTTTCTTCGACTTTGGACTGTTTTTGACTTCGGCTTTTGCTTCATGGACCTTTGTTTGCTTACCCTTTGTCTGCTGTGCTATTTTGGGTAACTTTGGACACTACTCAGTTTAATCCGGATTATATCTCTGTTTAATCCGGATTATTAAGTTGGTTTTTTGAGCTAAATCTTGCTGCTTCTTTTCAGTTTTGACCAGAGGCACTGAAGTAAGTGTCTCTGAGTCTTTTGTTTGATTTAATAAACTGTTATTTTTTGATATATTACTGAGTCTGGCTCTTTAAAGGCTTCTGGGTTCCGACATAAACACTCTCTGCTTCATTTGGAAAAATGCTGCTCTCGCAGAGTTCAGACGGTGTTGTATTTCAGTGTCAATGTTGACTTTTGTGGAGAGGTGGCTGCCAAGAGATTGGAATTGGTCAACATTTTCTTTTTTTTTAAATCTTTTTTATTTATTTTATCATAATTCAATACATTTGTTATACATCATTTGTTTCACAGTAGACACATAATATTCAATACAATCTACCATACATTAACTTATTAAAAGGTTACTATTAAAAGATGTTGCAGAGGCAGTTATTAAAGAATAATTACGAAGTGTCCTGGAAAAAAATACAAAAGGACCTACAAAAATGGAAATATCTGAAGTTATCACTGTTAGGTCTTATTTATCTAGTTAAGATGAATATATTACCAAAATTTATGTTCCTCTTTCATAAATTTACCAGTAATTAGAAGTCAAATAATTTTTGTAAAATGGAAGAAAGAGATACTAAAATTTATCTGGACCAGAAAAAGACCAAGAATAAAATATGATAATTTAATTGACAAGAAAACTAGAGGTGGTCTGGGACTTCCTGATTTTAAAGCCTACCAAGATGCATGCACTCTGTTATGGATTAAGGATTGGATTCTATTGAATAAAGCAGGCTTTTTAAATATAGAAGGGAATGATCTAAGAGTAGGCTGGCATGCCTACCTGTGGTATGAGAGAGAAACAAAGGAAAATAATTTTGGAAATCATTTTGTCAGAGCATCTCTATTGAGAGTCTGGCAAAAATATATAAGACATTTTCATAGTAAAACACCTTTGTGGGTCTCCCCAATAGAAGCATATCAAAGAAGACTTTTGGGATGGAGAAGATGGCCAACTTATAGAGATCTGCTAAATAAAAATACGAATGATATAAAATCCTGTGAGGAGTTAAAACAGATATTTTCTAATATTACATGGCTGCATTATGTGCAGATTAATATTATTATAACCAAGATAAAAAGTTGGGCTTCAGTTGGGAAGAAGGGACCTGGAATAGGATTATAAAACTGGAAAAGAAAGTAATATCTAATATTTATAATATATTACTTACCTGGCTAACTGAAAAAGAACAGGTTAAAAGTTTTTTAAAAAATAAGGAGACCAATTCAAATGAGAGAATGGGAGCAAATGTGGAATAAAAAATTGAAATATACATATGCAACGGATTTGAAAGAAAATTGGACAAAAATGTTCCACATATGGTATACTACACCTAAACAACTAGCTAAAATGTATAAAATTGTGTCAGATAAGTGTTGGAAATGCCATGATCAACTCGGCTCCTTTTCCATATGTGGTGGACATGTAAAGTAGCATCCAAGTTTTGGACGGAAATACACGAAGAAGTACAGAAGATTTTAAAAAGAAACTTTATAAAAAAAACCCAGAGTACTATCTATTAGGGTTCACAGATTTAGACTTACAATTAAATGAACAAGAAGATAAACTTTTTACATTTATTACAACTGCCGCTAGAATTGTTTTCGCAAGATAATGGAAACAAGAATTAAATCCACCCATGGAAAGGTGGTTAGAAAAAATTAGGGAAATAAAGGATATGGATGAACTGACTTTTTTGTTGAAGAAAAATACTGGCAATACTTTAAAAAGAACAAATTGGGACACTCTCTACAGCTATCTGGAGAAATTGTGAAAACAGAAGACACGACAGACATTTTTTAATAATAAAAAGACGTTAACAAAGAATCATAGAATCATAGAATCAAAGAGATGGAAGAGACCTCATGGGCCATCCAGTCCAACCCCCTGCCAAGAAGCAGGAATATTGCATTTAAATCACTCCTGACAGATGGCCATCCAGCCTCTGTTTAAAAGCTTCCAAAGAAGGAGCCTCCACCACACTCCGGGGCAGAGAGTTCCACTGCTGAACGGCTCTCACAGTCAGGAAGTTCTTCCTAATGTTCAGATGGAATCTCCTTTCTTGTAGTTTGAAGCCATTGTTCCTTGTCCTAATCTCCAAGGAAGCAGTAAACAAGCTTGCTCCTGTGGCTTCCTCTCACATATTTATACATGGCTATCATATCTCCTCTCATCCTTCTCTTCTTCAGGCTAAACATGCTCAGCTCCCTAAGCCGCTTCTCATAGGGCTTATTCTCCAGACCCTTGATCATTTTAGTCGCCCTCCTCTGGACACATTCCAGCTTGTCAATATCTCTCTTGAATTGTGGTGCCCAGAATTGGACACAATATTCCAGGTGTGGTCTAACCAAAGCAGAATAGAGGGGTAGCATTACTTTCCTAGATCTAGACACTATGCTCCTATTGATGCAGGCCAAAATCCCATTGGCTTTTTTTGCCGCCACATCACATTGTTGGCTCATGTTTAACTTGTTGTCCTCGAGGACTCCAAGATCTTTTTCACACATACTGCTCAAGATGGAATGGAAGTAAATTTCTTTTTTGTTTTCTTTTTGCATTTTTCATTTTTTTCATCACCTTTCTTTTTTCTTTTTTTCTCTCTTTTTCCTACTTTTATATATTTCTATCTTTTCCCTCTCTTTCTATATTGTTATTGTTCCTGCTGCTAACCAATTTTTTGCATAAAAAACTACTCCTCTTTTCTTTTCATTGCATGACACATAAAATTCTTTGCCCAATCTTTCTTGTGTTAGGTGTTTTGCATGTTTATTTGCTATGTGTGTTTTCTGAAGTGCAATCAAGTTGTAATTTTTTTGTTTTAAATAGTTGAAAATTCTCTTTCTCTTATTTGGGGAATTTATTTCATTTATATTGTGGGAGTAGATTCTAAGATCCTTATTCGCGTGGGTTTTCTTGCATCTCCAATTGTGTAACCTCCTGGGGCAACACTAGTTGATAGTTTTCTGGAGAGAATTCTCTTAGTCTTAGCCCTCAAGGACACATCCTCCAGCATGCTGCCACCAATTTTTCTTGTGGAGGTAACTTTCCGTCTATCTTTTAAAATCTTTTTTCAATAAATTTTCACCATACATCATCAAAATCACTTTGTTTCAATGTCCCTCTTTTAACTTTTAATACACATGTCAGCTTATCATTTATTGCCAATTTCCATTCTTCCTTACAACACTCATCTATTTGTATATTTATTTCTCTTTTCCAATTCCTTGCTATAATCAGTCTTGCTATACTCAGTCAGTTAATGTTTGTTATAGCATCTTTATCCTCTTTTTTCAGTTGTTTATTATACTATAATATATAGATATAGCGATAGATAGATATAGTATATATACTATACTAGGACTTCTTTTTATTTTTGTATTCATTATATCTGTCAGGACATGATTCAAAAATTGAGAAAATAAGCATTTGACTCCTGCCCTGTCAACATACCTGAAGCAAGATCAGCATCAACAAAGGAATCTGGAGGAGGAGAGCAGTCCTGCGAGGAAGCGATAATCAAGAGAAATTGTTCACAGGAGGTGGAGAAGGCTATGGAAGAGTTTGGAAGGGGAGGAGAGGAAAAACACGATAAAAGGGGTTGAATGTAAAAGGGAAATTAGTAGTGTTATTTTTTCCTCGTCTGTGTAGAAGCACATATATATATCGTGTGAGTACCATTTGTTTGCTAAACCCTACCAGCAGGATTTGACACAATCCTCTATTTTTCTAAATACTTTCCCACAAAAATTACTTATGTATTTACATTGCCATTGCATATGTATATATGTTCCTGATTCTTGGCATCCTCTCCGGAATTTTTTGAATAGTTTTTATTTATATTTGCTATTCTTATTGGTGTTAGATACAATTTCCATGTTAACTTATAATAATTTTATTTATTTATTTATTATTTATTTATTTCAATTACTTCTACCCCGCCCTTCTCACCCCCGAGGGGGGACTCAGGGCGGCTTACAAACGAAGGCACAATTCGATGCCTATATCAAGTTATACAAATATACAAAAAACAGTTTAAACAAGTTAACAGATTAAAAACATCAATGCATAAACAATCTCATGCTCAGTGTTCAGAGTTCCGAATGTCCATTCCGTTCCATCAATTCCTGCTCGTCATCGGGTTTTTCCTTTAGCTGTCAGAATGTCCAAAAGCTTGGTCCCATATCCAGGTCTTCAGTTTTTTTCTGAATGACAAAAGGGAGGACGCTGATCTAATCTCCGCGGGGAGTGAGTTCCACAGGTGAGGGGCCACCACCGAGAAGGCCCTGCTCCTCGTCCCCGCCAGTCTCACTTGCGATAGAGGCGGGGTCGAGAGCAGGGCCGCCCCAGAAGATCTTAAACTCCAAGATGGGACGTAGAGGGAGATCCGTTCGGACAGATACACTGGGCCGGAACCGTATAGGGTTTTGTAGGTCAAAACCAGCACTTTGAATTGTGCTCGAAATTGGATCGGCAGCCAGTGGAGCTGGCACAACAGGGGGTGGTATGCTCCCTGTATGCCGCTCCGGTGAGCAATCTGGCTGCCTCTCGCTGGACTAGTTGAAGTTTCCGAGCAGTCTTCAAAGGCAACCCCACGTAGAGTGCGTTGCAGTAATCCAATCGGGATGTAACAAGAGTGTGGACCACCATGGCCAGATCCGACTTCCCAAGGTACGGGCGCAGCTGGCGCACAAGTTTTAATTGTGCAAAAGCTCTCCCAGCCACCGCCGAGACCTGGGGTTCCAGGCTCAGCGATGAGTCCAGGATCACTCCCAAGCTGCGAACCTGCGTCTTCAGGGGGAGTGTAACCCCGTCTAACACAGGCTGTAACCCTATGCCCTGTTCGGCCTTGCGACTGACCAGTAGGACCTCTGTCTTGTCTGGATTCAATTTCAATTTTTTAGCTCTCATCCAGTCTGACACAGCAGCCAAAGTTCACAGTTCAAAGTTCAAGGTCTGGACAGCCTCCTTGGTAACAGGTGGGAAGGAGTGACAGATTTGGACATCATCTGCATAGAGATAACATCTCATTCCGAAACTCCGAATCAGCAGCTTCATGTAGATGTTAAATAATATCGGGGACAAGATTGAACCCTGTGGGACTCCACACAACAACGGTTGTGGGGCCGAACAGGTGTCACTCAGTAACACCTTCTGGGTCCGTCCCTCGAGGAAGGATCGGAGCCACCACAGTGCAGTGCCCCCGAGCCCCATGTCCATGAGGTGCTCCAAAAGGATACCGTGATCGACGGTATCGAAGGCCGCTGAGAGGTCCAGCAGAACTAACAGGGACACACTCGCCCTGTCTAGCTCCCAGCGCAGATCATCTACCAAGGTGACCAAGGCTGTCTCAGTTCCATGTCCCAGCCTAAAGCCAGATAATCATTGTCTACCAGAAACCCCTGGAGCTGTGTTGCCTCCACACGTTACATGACCTTGCCCAAATAGGGGAGATTGGAAACTGGCCGATAGTTGTCGAATTGAGTGGGGTCTAGTGATGGTTTTTTCAACAGCGGTTTTATAATAGCTTGTTTTAAGCTCACTGCAAACTTTCCTTCCTGTAAGGAGGTATTGACCATCACCTTTACCCACTCTGCCAAACCCCCTCTGGCTTCTTTTATCAGCCAGGATGGGCAGGGGTCTAGGATGCATGTGGTGGGTCGCACCTCTCCAAGGATCCTGTCCACATCCTCAAGCTGAACCAATTGAAAAGAATCCAACAAAACTGGACAAGCAGATGCTCTCGTTACATCCCCAGAGACTGCCGTTAAAATGACGTCAAAACCCGACCTAATACGCTCAATTTTATCCGCGAAAGATCGAGCAAATGCTTCACAGCGAGCCACCGAGTTATCCGAGGCCTCGGTTTTTGGTGGATTTAACAGGCCCCTGACAACTCGGAAAAGCTCAGCTGGACGATTCTTCGTGGACGCAATATTGGCTGTGATGAATGTTTTCTGAGCCGCCGCTATTGCCACACCGTAGGACCTTAAAAAGGCATTCAGATGTGTTTGGGCTGGATTGGTGGGATTCTGGCGCCACACGCACTCTAACCTCCTCTTCTTTCGCTTCATTGCTGCCAGCTCCTCAGTAAACCAAGAGGCTGGTTTAGCTCGGTTACTCGAGAGGGGGCGTTCCGGAGCAATTGTGTCAATTGCCCTGGTCAACTCCCTGTCCCAGTGAGAGACCAGAGCATCGACAGTGTCGCTAGCCAAGAAGGTGGAAAAATCCCCAAGAGCATCAGGAAACCATTTGGATCCATAAGTCTCCTGGGGCGGACCATTCTAATGGGTCCACCACCCCTGCGGAGGTTGGAAGGCACAGTTAGTAGAAATCTGATCAGGTGGTGATCGGTCCATGGCAATGGAGCGATAGTTAGCTCCTCCACCCCGTCACCCTCATCCCATCCCTGAGAGAAGACCAAATCCAAGGTGTGCCCAGCACTATGGGTGGGACCAGATATTAACTGGGACAGGCCCATGGTTGCCATGGCTGCCATGAAGTCCTGAGCCGCACCGGAAAGAGAGGCCTCGGCATGGATGTTGAAATCTCCCAAGACCAAGAGCCCACACGCTCACTCTACGAACCCACACGCTCACTCCGGTCATCAGGAGAGGCCCTGCTCGTGATCCCGCCCGCATCGCAGGCGCGTTTGGTGGGGACGCGGGACAGGGCCTTCTCTGTGGTGGGCCCCCGCCTCTGGAATGCCCTCCCGAAAGATCTCAGACAGGCCCCTACCTTGGCGGTTTTCAGAAAGAACCTGAAAACCTGGCTGTTCCAACGTGCCTTCTCAGATTAGGAACCCCACTACCAAAGCCCAGAAGCACTTTAGTAGAGTCAAGATCACCCTCACCGCACACTGCACTTATATTTTAATCCTATATCCCTCCGACTCTTCAGCACTTTTAATTCTGTACCCTACTCCTAGCCGACTCAGTTTTTAATAATGTTCTGTTGTATTGTTATTGCTATTGTTTTTCTGCTTTAATTGTTTTATTTGCTATGTATTGTATTGTTGTATTGTGTTGGGCTCCGGCCCGTTGTAAGCCGCATCGAATCCCTTGGGAGATGCTAGCGGGGTACAAGTAAAGTTATAATAATATATATAATAATAATAATGTCCGAGACCACTCCTGCTAGCTCAGGTAGGGAGACTGTAGTGCAGCGGGGTGGTCGGTACACTACAGAATCCCTATCCTCTCCCGGTCACCTATCCTAAAGCCGGCACATTCAAAAGAAGCTGATTGTGGGATGGGACACCTGATCAACGGAATAAACTCCTTGTAGACCACTGCGACTCCGCCTCCCCGATCTCCAAGTCTTGGCTGGTGCTGAACAGAATAACCTGGTGGACAGAGTTGGGAGAGATTGACCCCTCCCCCCTCGTCCAGCCAGGTCTCCGTTATACAAGCCAGGTCGGCTCGTTCTTCTTGAATTAGATCTTGGATAATGGAAGTTTTTCCATTTACCGACCTGGCATTGAACAGCACCACCTTTAGCTTGGAGGGGCCACCATCCTGGCACCTCAGTTATATTTTGTCAGGAGAGAGTTTTGGAATCGCCAATCTATTTTTGTTAATTTCGGGCCGAATAGTAGCATTAATTTTTGGAATTGCCAATGTCCTGTTGAAAATTTTGGGCCGAATTTGATTTTGTCTTTGATGCTTACCATTTTTAGAGGTTGCCAATTTATTATTGTAAATTTTGAGCCAAGATGGGTGTTTTGTTCTCCCTTTCCCGTATCTCCCTCTACCTGTCACCACCTCTATGGTGGCCCCCCCCCACCCGCAGACCCCCCCCCCCCGGTGAAGCTGCCTCCATTTCCAGCAGTTGTTATCTCAATAATAGACACTTGCTTATAGTTATGGTTACCTGTCTCTGGATCCCAGTATTCCCGCCCCTTGACACTACCTACTCCTTCTAGTATAGCAAAAACTGTAAAGTGCACTTGTACTGAAGTTGTTATAAAGTGCACTTGTGCTGGAGATTGAAAAAATATCAATAGCAGCAGGGGTAGTGTAAACATTGACATATAAGTAAAGTGCTGATGTTTAACAATATGTATAATTGATTAACTCCAAAGTGACGGTGCGGGAAACTCAGAGCTCAGAATATAAAGTGCACAGTTGTAACCACTTGACCTGATATTTTGGACCACTTAATAATGATATGGGTTCTGGCAGAGCGAACTAAAGTGCTGAGATAAAGTGATTTAGTGCTGAAATGGATCTATAGTGCAAAATTAGTTCAAAGTTATTGCCATAAGTGCAAAATTAGTGTAGGGTTATTGCCACTCAAACAGGACAGACCAATTCAGCCATAGAACCCGGCCCTTTGGGTGGGCCCGTGGAGAAACAAGCCGGCACCCAGAGGCCAGGCCCCTGGTTCTTCTTGATCGTCTCGAAGGGAGATGACACAGAGCAGGAACAGATGGTAGACTGCACAATGAGGACAACAGTTACAATTATTGCTAGTTAGCAGCACAATTTTGCAGATTGCACGTTATATGGAAAGATGTTATTGCATGTTTTATCTTGACCACAGAGGGCAGTATAAGATGGATGAGTGTCCAGTTCTTTGGGTGCAGAGCTCTGGAGATTGTACTAAAAACACTGAGTCATGAGCGGACAAAGCTTCCGGTTTTCGTTTAAGCTCCAAGTGTCCGTATTGCGATGTTAAATCCTATTTTGAGCCCAACGACCACACTACGTTGTTAAATTGGTGTTATTGCACTGGTGTTACAATGGTGGCGTGGCCATACAACATGCCATCGGTGTTTATCCGGGTTGTTTCCTCACGGCCTCGATGTTTCCTCACCGTCGGGGGGCAGGAGCGCAGGGGAATCCCAGCAGAGGAGGCGCAAAACTCCAGGCCGAGGCCAAACCTCTACTATAGTTAGTGCTTGGATGGGATGCCGCAGAGCGCCACCGCCACTGATGGAGGGATGGCAGTTGACTAGGGAAGCGGCGCCACTGAAAAGTGCAGAAGAGCGCAGCCTGAAAGTAGCTGAATTTAGAGGCAGTTACCAGCAGTGTGGAGTCATGTTATTTGCACCTCCGGCCAAAGGGGGCAGTGTTGAAATAGATTACAGGTCTTAATTACTATGAACCTCGATGGCAAACAACAAGACACAGGAGAACGCTGAGGCCTATGTTGGGCAGGCCTTCCGGTTGTTGCCTAGGCCCACCACGTCCACTGTTTAAGCCTCACTCCACCGGCCTTTCCAGGCCTTTCCTGTAGCTCTGCTCCTTCCACCCCCACCTCTGGTCCGGCAGGTGGGAGGGCTCTTCACCCGCTCCACGCGGGCCTGATGGCAAGGCAGAGTCTCCGGGGGCAGGGCCTGGATCCCAGCCTGCGGGCCCACGATGCACAGCAATGCTGGCGCTCGATGGAATGGCGGCCCCGCTGCAGTTTGCCTCAGCAAGCGGAAGATGAATCCACGGCGGCTGCGAGAAGGTTCGGCGGCCTGGCACTCCACTCCCACCTCCTGTTCGGCAGGTGGGGAATCTTTTTACCCTGTGGGGGCTGGTGGATGGCTGATATGCCTGGACGGCAGGCAAGCCAGAGCAGGGGCCTAAATCATTTGTGCCGCTGGCGACGCCGGTCGTGAGTAGGATGGCGGCCCCGTTGCAGTCTACCCTCGGTAGTCTGGAGGTGACTCTGCAACGGGCTGAAGAGCGGCGGTATGGTGGTAAGGTGATAGGTAAGGTGATGGTGTGGCGACGGCAGCAGTGATATCAGAATCCGCTGCAATTGGATTTTACGATTGAGGGAGCCGGCCGCGATGCAATGGCGGCGCTCTACCTTACTTTCTCTTCTCCTCCGTTTTCCCTTCTTTGGGGCTGATCTGAACCGCCCGGGCCTCCTTCGGGACCCCTGACTATTCAGGGTTCCCGGCTGACTCTGGGAGGGGGATTGGGGGGGAGAATCACCTTAGATTTCCTCAGATTGAGGATCCCACAAGCGCAGCTCAGGATCTTGTTGCTTAGCCATACCGGAACTGGAACCCATATTGATAAATTTAACCCATATTGATAAATTTCTCAAATGTCTTTGTCTCCATTATTGTAACCACTCCATTTAATTTATTTTTGTCCCTAAATCTTCTTCCCAGATCCCCTTGAGGGTGTTGTTCTTTATTTTTCCTTGGTTTATTTCAATTACCTTATATACTTTACTAGCTATTCCTTTCAAATTTTTATGTTTTTCTATATTCCTTCCATTTTGTATTATTCGTTAGAATTTATTAAGCTTACTTTCATTGTTACTATTTTTTACCCAATTTTGAACCATTGTTTATAATTGTATGCAATGGAACCATGTCAATTTCATTTCTCTAAATTCTTCCATAATCATTTATTTCTTCATTCCAACCTTTATCCAGTCTCCTATTTTGTCTAATTTTTTCACTTAACTTTTTATCCATTATATTTTTTATTTTTTTCCCTTTATAATTGGGATTATTGTTGAACCATCCGCTATTATTATTATTATTATTATTATTATTATTATTATTATTTGAAACACAAGTCCACAGCAGACACTCTGCTGGCTGATGTATTGGATCACACGTCAGACAGTTCCCAAATGTCTAGGACTGAGTAATGTATTGGCGAATAATGCATGCAGATCCCAGGAAGGTTGCATTCTGCAGCTGGCAGCTGGTAATTTTGTCAGTGCCGATTGTGTTTAAGTGCAGGCCAAGGTCTTTAGGCACTGCACCCAGTGTGCCGATCACCACTGGAAGCACCTTGACTGGCTTGTGCAAGAGTCTTTGCAGTTTGATCTTTAAATCCCCATATCGTGTCAGCTTTTCCAGTTGTTTCTCTTCAATCCTGCTGTCACCTGGGATTGCAACACTGACAATCCATACTTTGTTTTTTAACACGATCGTGAGGTCAGGAGTATTGTGCTCCAAAACTCTGTCTGTCTGAATTTGGAAGTCCCAGAGTAGCTTGGCATGTTCATCTCTGTAACTTTTTCCGGCTTGTGATCCCACCAGTTCTTTGTTGCAGGCAGATGGTATTTATGGAACAAGTTCTAATGAACTATTATTATTATTATTATTATTATTTCTCATAAACTCATTAAAGAAAATATTCCAGATTTCTTCCACCACTTCTTATCCAACTCGATTTTGATTCATTCAATCCTGGTTTACTCTGGTGTGTTTCCTGTAAAAAAAACATGCCCACTGCCTCTTTCCTTAGTAGGGCTTCAACCCTCCTTCTTTTAATTACTCTTCCTAAACCTCTGGTGTTCAGCATTGATATTCTTAATTTATTGGACATCATTTCCATTTCCATTTAAAAACTTTTTCGTGGCTCGATCCATTGCCCACCTCCATTCATTGAATCATAATTGGCTTCATTGAATATCTCAAATTTTTAGTTTCAGGGCAATAATTAAATACTTCCAGCTTTATTTCTCCCATCTTCAATTTTTTGGGATTCTTCCTCAGTGTTTTCATCAATTCTTCTTTTTTGGTGAAGCTTTGTACTAAAATTATTATATTCCTAGGTGTTATTTTATTTCTTCCATCTCGAAGAGGATGAACTTGTACTAAATACATTCCCATCCAGTTTAACATGTAACTTTTTGCAGCTACTTCAAAATTTCAGTTTTCAAATGTTTTTTTTCCTGTTCCCTTCTGGAAAATGTTTACATGATTATCTTGCATGTACACAAATTTCTTTTCCATATCTGAAAGTTTGTTATCTTTTTACTGAATTTGTTGTTTGAGTGCTTTTTGTTCCTGTTTATTCTTTTCAGCTTTTGATTTAATTACTTGTGTCTCTCCTTGTATTGTTTGTAAATTTCTTTGTAAGGTCTGAAATTTGTCATCTGAGATTTTTCTTTCTACATCCAATTGCATTTTCATTTCTTTGGAGCTGGCCTGGATTTCCAATTTTATAGCTTGAATATCATTCTCTCTCTTGTTTCCTCATCTCTTTTTCTCTTTCAAACATCAAATTTAATTCCATTGGGTTTTTTTATCACTCTCTTCTTTAATTAATTGTGTTAATTTTCTTAACAACTGATTTTTATCAATTTCTTTCTCTTCACTACCTCCTACTCCTGTGATTAAGGATGGAAGTGATGTGGATGTGGATGCAGTACGAGGGGGAGTTCATTGTAGTTGTCTCCCCTTTATTGGCTTCTGTGATGGCGTTGGTGGGCTCTTTCTCGTTTTTTCTAGGAAAGGAGTAAAGAGGCACCCTTTCCAACCTTGCAAATGCTCTGTCTGATGGTTTTGTTCATACCCAGAAGAAACTCCTGCTTGGGGGGCTTTCCTGCTCTTTTTCTTGTTGTTATTTCTTCCTTTTCATTCAGACACCAGTCAATTCAACCCCCATCCAATTGTTTATAGATTGAGCTAGTTTAAGAGTTCAGGGATTTCAAGTAATCCCTGAGTCCCTCTCCAAACTTAAGTCCCACGCTTCTACTATCATGGCAGTTAAAGTAGAATGAAATTCCTATAATTTTCTAGTGTGGGTATACTCTATATCAGGGGTAGGGAACCTTCGGCTCTCCAGGTGTGGTGGACTTCAACTCCCACAATTCCTTGAGGCTCGGCATTCACCCCAAAGGCTTACACGAGCCTCAAGGAATTGTGGGAGTTGAAGTCCACCACACCTGGAGAGCCGAAGGTTCCCTACCCCTGCTCTATATACTCATGTATAAGTCTAGAATTTTTAGTAAAAAATAACTAGGTTGGTTTACCCATGGATCAGTGTGACTACTATGTCGTAACTCTTATCTAAAAAGGAACAATTCCCTTATCTGAGTAGAGTGGAAAAGGCAAGTGCCTTTGAGGGAACCTTATCACTGCATCACATTGAAAGGGGAAAGCATGGGTGACTGTCCCTTTAATAGAGAGAATCACCCCATTTGGAGTTCTGCCTCCCCATTGGAGTCACGCGTGGGAAATTAAGAGCTGGCAATACATTCCCCTTACATTCATCACAAGGTCAGTATTACTTTTTTTTTAAATCAGGAAAAGCAACAGTATCCGAAAATCAAGAGATCCCTTGCCCTACCCAAAGTCCCTTACTTTAAAGGAGACTGACACCAGTTTAAAATGATTTCTTTCCATGGGATCCTATGGTTCTGTCCCAAATCCCATAGGGTACAAGAAACAGTGATCCAGGTTAAAACCATTTCTTTTCATGGGATCCTATGGTTCTTCATCAAAGCTCATACTGCTGATGGTTAAGTAATGAAACAAGACAGGAAACTTTTGATGGTTCCCATCCCATCTGCTTTTCAGCTGTTAAGATGGAAGTAAAGTGTAATAAAAAAGGAACCCTGAACATGATTGCTGGCTCATGTTTAGTGTCCACTCCTTTCAGGACATTTCTGCCTCTTTTTAACCCTGAAACACGTGAGCTTCATGAGCTCCATGCCTCTTCAAGCTGAAGTGTCCTACATGGGGGAAATTTCTCAATGTGATAAGATCAGATTGATGGAGTTCCCACCCTTCAGGATACTTCTGCCTCTTTTCAACCACAGAAGGTTATGCATGACTGCCAGAAGTAATTTGACTCATAAGAAGAGTTCAGTGTCTCTCCATGCTTGAAAAGAGGCTAAAATGTCCTACGACTGGGAAATTTCTCAATGTGATAAGGTGGATATAGAATCACTGGCCTCGCTACTGTCTCCACTGTGGTGTCACTTCTGGCCTTTTTAAATGCCTAATGGAGATATGGTGGTGGCAGTCAGAGACAGAGTCAGCATTGGTGCTTTCCTCTTTTCAGTTGAATGATCCTTGACTTATCCATGGGTCATATAAAATTCCCCTAAACCTGCCCTTGACTTGTACATGAGGTTTACTTATACAAGGTAACTCTCAATCCTTATTGCTTGGGTTCACTGTTGAGGCATCATACAACAGTTAACATGAATTATCATGTGGGTCAGTAGATGACAATGCAGACAAGTTTATCACTTCTCACTGGTCATGACAAGTGGTGAAGAGTGGCAGTTTATTTTCTTCAACTATCATATTGGAATGCAATCTAAGTGAAGAACAGTTATCTTTTTACCAGGTTAGGGTTGGGTTGATTTTTCTAGAACATGCCGTTCCAGTCTTCCATACCATACTTCACATAGCTTGACAAAAGGTTTGCCACAAACAATTATTTCTGCAGACTTTCTGCTTACACTCCTATACACTTGACATGTTTCTAGCTCTGGGTCTTTTGTTTCAATGTGGAGGCTATGAGCAGAAGCCACACAGGATAGCACTTGTATTCTGTTGCTAAGCAACTACCCAAGATCCCAGATCTTTAAGACAATCCCTTACTTTGGCATACCTGGCATACCTGCCCATTTCCTCACTTCATCTCACTAGTGCAAAATTTATTTGGCCTGGACTGAACATCAATGCAGTTATGCTTTCTTTTTTTAAAAAAAACCCCACTTATATCTGATACTTTAATTAATCCAAAAGAGGAGATATTTGATCTCATGAACAGCATAGTGCAAGGTGGGGAAATGAATGGATTCTTCTCAAATGTAACAGGAGATGAAAACAAGTAGAAATGCATTGCATTTTCATTGCAAAGTATAGGCATCCAAGGCATGTACGAACATCTTTGTGCTTTCCCATGTGCCAGTGCTGTATAGTTAATGCATATCTATCTGGAGAAAGAAAATAATGCTTCCATGAGATTTTCTTCATAGTATCCTTATTTTCCCCCATGCATGAGTCAAGTGATGGGAGGAGGTCCCTAGTATACAAATCACAATTGCAAAAGTAAATGCATTTTTAGTGTAACAACATGTTTCCATATACAATCACCCCTCCATATCCATGGATTCTGCATCCACCAATTTAACAATGTATAGCTCGAAAATAATGTATAGCAATGTATACCCCCCCCCCCCACACACACACACACACATACACACACAAAAGCAAACACCTGTGTATCTAGATGGGATGCACACATTAATTTTGCCATTTTATATAAGGGACATCATTTACTATGCCATTGTATATAATGGGACTTGAGCATCCATTGATTTTCAGTTCTCTGTGCCACGTAGTCCTAGGCACTCCGAGAAATAGACTGGGGCAGGAGAAGCTATGTTATGTGTGTGTGACCTTTGAGTATAGCTCCATCCCAAGGCTTTGAACCAGTCTAGAGAGGTCCAGTGTTAATCCTTTTCTAATACAGCGGGCCCTTGGGATCCACTGGAGTTTAGGTTCAGGACCAGAGGTGGCTGAAGCAATAGGCAAGATATGCATTTGCATATAGCACGAATCCCCGAGGAGCACTCTTGAGGCGCCTCCGCACAGGCCCTAGTCTCGAAATAAGTGAAGACCCTTCCGAAAATATGCCTTCCCCACCTCCCTGCTCCTCTCCTCGGCCTTCATCCCGCCTCCAAAGTGCCCACACTCACTTCGAGCCCCAATTCCGTGCGCGCTTTGCTCTCTCCGTCTTGGGTCTGATTTTTTTTTTTGCCCTGTCAAAGCACACATGCGGGGTCATGTGGCTCCGTGGTGGCCAATCACGTTGCTGATTGCTTCTCCCCCCCCCCCTTCTGCTTGTTTCTAGACCATTTTTTTTTACTTCAACTTCCACAATTCCTAACAGCAGGCTTGGAACTTATTCTGGGAAATATTTATTTGATAATAAAAATCCCAAAAATCAAAAAGACTGATTTGATATGAAAGCTGGCAACTCTCTGCCTGACCGAAAAACAAAACCCTTTTGAAATTTCACCGGCACACACCCACTCCACAGTGCTGTTAAGCCCTTGGCTTGTATGAGGTGAAAGAGTGTGGTTGTGTCAGCCCTCAGGCTTGTGTAACTGAGGTTCCCTATTAAAACTATTTCTTTAATGGTACGCTGCTACCATTATTTTCTTCAAAGCTGCTTAAAGTTGCTTTTGGAAATTTTCAAACATAGAGACACACTTGAGTCAGGTTTTGATGAACAATAATCAACAAAGTTTATTATTTAGAACAGGAACAAATGCAGTTAATATCTTGGCTGTTTCAGAAAGTTGTATCTTAAAAAGTGTGATGGTTACACAAGGGAATCTTCTCTCCCTCCAAAACAAAACAAGAAACCTAACAGGACAGTGTCTCTGTCAGAGATTCTTCAGTAGCCCAGATAGATCTAACCTGATATTATCCTGCTACTACCCAGCTAATCTTCCTAGTAGCTGCAAGTCTGCTTTAGCTACCTTGCGAGCAAACGTCTGGCCAGACTTAGGCCTCTACTTCTAACCCTAACACCGCTCCACTCCTACACCCTTTCTCTTCAAACTCCAAGCTCCAACTACCCCACAGGGATCCAAATACCTTTTTAAAAGCAAGTTTTTTCCTCTGGGAAAGCCAGGCTCTGCCTCCTCTGACTTGGCCAATCACATCCCTCTCCCATTTCCCCCCCAAAGGCTGATTTAAATACACACACCCACTCCTGAAAAATGAGCCACCAAAATGGAATCCCTAGGCACCTCTTTCTAAGATGGCTGCCGACTCCTTGGGCCTACCATTTTTCTAGGCCTAAAATAGGCCTTACTGGAAGTAGATTCACTACATTTCCTCCCTGCTCAAGAATCTTTGCGGAGAGAAGAGGAGTACCTTCCTCTTTCCATAGCAAAGGGCCTGGCTCTAAGCTACAAAACCTAACTACCTCTCCTAAACATAAAAACATTTCAATACATTGGCAATTAAAGCAGTTAGCAAAACCCTGCAATACATTTGCAATAAAACATTCTGCAAAAAGTTATCAATACATTCCTATGCAATAAATACATTACACAAGAAATACATTATACAATACATCAATTACATTTCCTGCAAAAGGAAAAACAGGTTAAATACACCACAAATCATACAGTTACCTACTCCCTGGGTTCTCCTGGACTACTTTCACTCCATTACCCTGGATAACGCATCTGCTATTACATTCTGGGTCCCTTTGATGTGCTTTACCTCAAAATCATAATCTTGGAGTACTAGACTCCACCGGATCAATTTACTGTTAGTGCTTTTCACCTGATGCAGCCACCTCAAAGGTGAATGATCCATACAGAGGGCAAATTTTCACCCCACAGGTTTAGTTTTGTGAAGGTCTAAACTATTGCCAAACACTCACGCTCTATTAATGACAAGTGCTGTTCCCTCTCTAACAGTTTTTTGCTCATGTACAGCACAGGCTGCATCACACCTTCAGCACTCTTCTGACTGCTCCAAGGCCTACATTGGAAGCATCTGTTGTTAAAATAAAGGGTTTATTAAAGTCAAGGGCTCTCAAAACAGGTTCAGAAATTAAAGCATTTTTCAACAAATCATATGCAGTTTGACACTCCGGCGTCCACACCACTCTATCTGGTGAGGCCTTTTGGTACAATCAGACAACACTGCTGCAAGGGAACTAAACCTTGGAATAAATCTCCTATAAAATCCGACAACTCCCAAAAACGATCAAATTTGCTTTTTGGTGAAGGGTCTAGGCCATTCCCTTAATGCTTGTACCTTGTCTATATCTGGCAATATGGTTCCTCCTCCTACCACATGCCCCAGGTATTTCACCTGTGATTTGGCCATTTGACATTTTGCCAGCCTCTTTAATTTTACTCAACACCTTTGTCAGGTGTTCCAGGTGCTGCTCCCATGTCTGGCTATAGATGGACAGATCATCAATATACGCCTGGACAAAACCTTTCATTTCAGTTAACATTTGGTCAATTAACCTCTGGAATGTCGCTGGAGCATTTTTTTACTCTAAAAGGAAGCACTTTGAAATGAAATAAACCGTCCTGAGTAATAAAAGCAGTGTTTTCTTGGTCCTCAGGACTCATAGCGACCTGCAAATACCCTTTTGTCAGGTCCAAAGTTGTAATATATTGGGCTGACCCTATGGTCTCAAGAAGTTCGTCTATTCTTGGCATAGGGCACATATCTGTTATGGTTACCTGGTTTAACTTTCAATAATCAACCCAAAACCTTATGGTGTGGTTTAGGAACTAAAATAACGGGAGATGACCACGGGCTACTTGATGGTACTATCAACCCTAAATCTAACATCTCTTGGATCTCTTTTGAGATCAACTTGGCCTGCTCCCCTGTTACACAGTACGGCGAGGACGCAATCGGATTAGCTGTCCCTGTGTTGATTCGGTGACAGGCTAAATTTGTCCTCCCAGGTATGGTGGAAAATACACCCTATACTGATTTAACAGATTTTGTAGCTGCTTTGTCTGTGGGGCCGTGAGGTTTGTACTTTCCTCCACAGAAGGCAGGGTACATTCAGCCCTCCCCCATCCAGACAATGAAACTTCTTCATTTCTCTCTTGGGAGACTTGCATGACCACATTAGCCCTTGAGTGATAAGGTTTTAACCTGTTTATGTGCAATTTCTTCCACCTTCCTCCCTCAGAGTCTTTCCCAACCAAATAATTCACCTCAGATATCTTTGCCATAACCATATAGGTCCCCCCCCCCCCCAAAGCTACTTCTAGATCTGTGACGATTGATCTGGGAAACCTCACACATGCAAACACGCTAAGCAACACGTTTGCCACTGTCTTTGAGTCAGTTTCTTTCAGGGGTACAGATTCAGGGAACCCTGTGGCAAAATCAAACGCAGTCAAAATAAAATGGTGACCATCTTGAGTTTTAGTGGACATGGGACCACTTTGTCAAATGGTGTGGTGACAACAGGGATGGACGGCAAAAGCACTTTGGTCTTATCTTTTGCTTTTTCCACTAACTGATACGTCTCACATGTTTTACAGTAAGCGGTTATGTCCTGACCCTTGTTTGGCCAAAAGAAACGGGCTTGTATTCTTTTCTTGGTCTTTTTAATGCCCAAATGCTCACTAAAATATATATCGTGAGCCAACTTAAGTATCTTAGCACAATACTTTTGAGGTACTACAAGCTGTGTCCTCTCTTCAAACAAAATTGGGCCCCTTTTCCTTCTGACAATTCTGAATGACGTATTCCTCACAGTTTTAAAAATAATAGGCTTTTATTTAGTGGGTTTTACATTTTCCACGACCACTTCTTCCCACAGAGATCTCAATGTTTCATCATGCTGTTGGGCTAACTCAAATTGTTCAGCATGACTGAAATCTAACTGAAAAGAAAACTCTGCGCCATTTTCTTCTGCTTGCGAGCTAGAAGGCAGCTCACTGGCAACATGTGCCTCAGCTTTTCCCTCCATTTCGCTCTGGCTCCTAGTAAAAACATTGATATGGCGACAGTGTTCAGCCAAATCATTCCCAAGCAAAACTGGCACATCTAGACTATCCAAAACTCCCATTCTCCATTTTCCCATATATCTCTGGTATTCCACTGGAATCTCAGCAATGGGGACTTCAAAAATGGGGCCATAAATTCTTTTCAGCCGATATTTCTGGCCTGGAACCAACTGTTCATTTTTAACAATCTCTGGCTGAATCACAGACACCTCTGCTCCTGTGTCTCTCAGGCCTACAAGAGTTTTATCTTTCACCTTTACAGCCTCCAAATAATCTTTATTTATTTCCTCCCCACACTTCAAAGTCTCATGACTCTTTCAGGCTCTTCCTGTGGAGTTTGACTTGTTTTACCACATTTACTGTCTTTGGTGATGTTACAGGCTTTCTTGAAGTGTTTAACTTTGGGCAAGCAGGTCTTATGTGTCCCTCCTGATGACAATGGTAGCATGGAATCTTTCGTGTGGCATTCACAGAGACAGGATTTTGACTTCCCTTGTCAAACTTTCCTTTCTGGACCCACTCTCTTGGCTTTTTGGCAACCATTGGGGAATGACTACAATCCCAGTCTCCCTCCAATTCATCCAGCCACACAGCCAAATCTGCCACCTGTTTGATTCTCCTTTCTTTGACAAACCAACACATTTGGATTAGAATCAGTCTATGAAACTGTTCCATGCACACTAAGTGCCTCAGCTCCTCGAACGTGGTTGTCTTACTTCCCTCCAGCCATCGATCTAAGGCTTTTTCTAACCTACTGCCCAACTGCGAATAAGTTTCCACAGCCTTACGTTTCATCTCCCTGAAAGTCTTTCTACTTTGTTCAGGAGTTAAACCAAACCTTAGTTTAACCCTTTCCTTAAAGACTTTATAATCTGTGCTCTCAGAATCCCTCAAATCTGCGTAAATTTCACTTAATTCACCACAGATTAGTGGCCTTAAATGCGAAATCATCCTGGATTCTGACACTTGAAAATCATGGCAGGTTCTCTCGAAACTTGCCAGGAAAGATTCAACACAACCCCCCTTTGAATAAAATGAGAAGTGTTTCAGAGCCTTCCGGTGTTTACATCTGGGTTAGTTCTGGGTGTTCTCTCAGTTTCTCTTAAATGAAGTTTAAACATTCTCTCTTCATGCCTCATATGCTCTCTTTCTCTCTCAGCCACTCTCTCCATTCTTTCTTTCTCAGCCCCCATTTGTGCCTCAAGTTTCATTTGTTCTCTTTTGGCTACCCTATCTTTTGTGTTATCTTGTTGTGCTCCCACAGAAGTTGAGGAAGCAAGAAGACATCTTGTTCCCTTCTGCTTCAGGTACGCCTTGTTTTAGAGTGAACTAGGAATCTGAGTGAGTGTTTAAGATTAGCTGCTGTGAGTGTTTGCTTTGTTTGAGAGGCAGGGTGAGGCTAAATTCCTTTAGCCAGCAGTGATTGATGGTTGCAGGGCAGCAATGAGTGACTCATTCTGGCAGTGAGTCGTTCCTCTTTAACCTATATAAGACAGGACCTGAGCTCAAGTGGCAGAACTCACATACTCACTAACCTACACCTTTACCCCTGCATACAGACAACAACATAAAACACACACTAAAGAGGAGGTAATTAGCAGTCAGCAGATGGAACAAACACAAAATCTTCCCATCTCATGCACAAGCTGTGGCATGTTCAGCTTTTTCAGACAACAGTTGCTCAATTACATCTGTCCCAAGTGTTAAACAGATCACTCACATGGAACAGAGGATCCAACAACTTGAGGACCATATTAAGACCCTTAAGGACATTTGGGAACTTGAGCTGTTCTTAGACACCACACAGCACACTGTCCTAGACATGCAACCCACATCACACCAACATTATGGGGAGGCTCATGAGAAGATCACCTCAGATGTGGACAACTCTCAGGCTTGGAGGAATGTCACCCTTAGAAAGAGACATAGGACCAGGAAGCCTTCTCAGAATACTTCTGCTCAGCTGCAGTTACACAATAGATTCCAAATTCTCACACAACTAACACCTGACCAAGAAACTCAACATCTTGGGGAAGACCAGAATAGCTTAGATACTGATCAGTGGCTCATCCTTGATCAGTGTGCGGGGGATAGCCCTGACTGGGACAACACTTCACAACATTCACACTTGCACAATCATGCAGAGGTACCATCCGCAGCCATAAACCAGGTGCAACAGGAACATACACAGGAGAACGATAGGCTCTTGGACAAATCTCAATGGGTTGTCTTTGACGGATGCACAGGGGATGTCAAGGTGGACAACACTTTACACCTATACAATTCATATCAACAGGACCACTTTTCTGGGGACCTACACACTACATTGCACAAAAGGGACCCTGTCAATCCTGAAAGTAAGCAGGTCTTGGAAGTCTCATTGAAAGTGCCCTTATGTCATGCGATGGTTTCTGTGGGACTCCAATGGTAAAGGATGTAGAAATTGGGAAAATTTTACACGTGATGAAGTCCTTAATGTGTTCCTCATTTGTGAAAATTGGGCAGAGTTTTTTTTATTAGAATGGTATTGTCTATGCAAGTGTGGTTGATGCTTAATGTATCATGGTTAGTAACATCTCAACAGACAACCTCATCAGATCAGGGAAATTTAGTGTCCTAGGACACTTTTACCCCATCTTCTGAACAGAGCCCAACACTGACCTGATGATATGTGAATGACTTGTTTTTCACTTAACAGATATTCTTACTGAGTTACTTTATTCTATAGCATTATATTACTTAATACACTATTAATTAGGGCTGTCCAACCATGGAAAAAAATTGTTTCTAAACTTGATTCGTTTTTAGGCGGTTTTTGCGTTTCGTTATTTAAAAGAATTCCGAAATTTTTCTTTAAAAAATCAGTATACAGTCGCGCCTGG
Source organism: Anolis sagrei (assembly GCF_037176765.1). Classification (NCBI taxonomy): domain Eukaryota; kingdom Metazoa; phylum Chordata; class Lepidosauria; order Squamata; family Anolidae; genus Anolis; species Anolis sagrei. Next base: position 89,433,454 of record NC_090025.1, read on the forward strand.
GGCTATAGAGAAAGAGGCATGGACATGACTTCTTCCCCCAGGGGATTGCTTCTTGCCCTCCTTTAGGGAAACTGGAACTCCCAAGGACCAGAACACAACAGGTAACTCGAAATGGTGTTTATTGTTGACAATGAGTTCACTTTCTTAGGCACAAACTTGATGTTTCAACAGAGAAAATTACTTTATAAACTCTAAAGTCCAGGGTCCTAGAAGTTGTAAGCTGAGCAGCTTTTCCTGTTCCCTCTCTATCAATGGCTGTGAATGCCGGAGCAAACCACAACCCCAGTTCAGTGGCCTAAGCTGAAGGATAAGGCCTTCCTATGATGCCAAAGAACCGGAATGAAAGCGCCTGAGGTCTTCACAATGTCGTTCAGGGGGTTTGAACATAAAGTATAAGACTCAGGGGTAAAAACCTAAGAGTTGGTAGTAAAAAATGCCTTGACCAGGGGCTTTGGGCCAAGCTTTGCACACGTCCATCCAATGAGTCTTTTTCTGAGGTAAAAAAGGTGAGAGAGATACCTTTCCTTTCTCCCTTGGAAGGGGTGGAGCCTAAACAAATGAACTGGGGAAACAAGCCAATTGGTGGACAACAACAATAAATTGACAGCTATAATAACCAATGAAATTTAACTATACATATACAAGGTAGACAGGAATAAAATGGCAGTTTAAATCCTGCAACTAACAGTACTACATATATGTGGCGCCACACGCGCCGTCACAATCAGAATTGAGTGTCCATTGGGCATGTTCAGTCCTTGCTGAGCTGTTCTGCAGCTCCCACTGATTTAATAACTGTTAAGATATTGGTTTGTTTTTTTAAAAAAAAGAAAAAAAGATATTGGTTTTATACTTCTGCGGAGCTTTGTGACCTCTCAAGAATGCAAGCTTACCTCTTTTATGGTGTGTGATTGGCACTGCTTGGCTACTTAAACAGTGATGCTCTTTACTGATGAGGGTGGAGCAGTACAGCTAATGAGAACTGCGAGTTTCCAATTCTCACAAGCCTCAAGCAGCATGGGCAGCCAAAAATTATGGGAGCTGAAGTTTAAAAACTGCAGAACCACAAGTTTCCCACACATAATATATAGGATTCCTTTCCCAGCATAGTTACAAAGATCAAGGGTCTGGAGAACAAGTCCTATGAGGAGCGGCTTAAGGAGCTGGGCATGTTTAGCCTGAAGAAGAGAAGGCTGAGAGGAGATATGATAGCCATGTATAAATATGTGAGAGGAAGCCACAGGGAGGAAGGAGCAAGCTTGTTTTCTGCTTCCCTGGAGACTAGGACGCGGAACAATGGCTTCAAACTACAAGAAAGGAGATTCCATCTGAACATGAGGAAGAACTTCCTGACTGTGAGAGCCGTTCAGCAGTGGAACTCTCTGCCCTGGAGTGTGGTGGAGGCTCCTTCTTTGGAAGCTTTTAAACAGAGGCTGGGTGACCATCTGTCGGGGGTGATTTAAATGCAATATTCCTGCTTCTTGGCAGGGGGTTGGACTGGATGGCCCATGAGGTCTCTTCCAACTCTTTGATTCTCTGATTCTATGATTCTATGTCATTCTCACCCATTGAATTTGACCAGCCTTTCAGACTTGCCTTGAAGCCATTGTTAGCACAGATTTCTTCCTGTAGTCTCATGTTTGTATGTCATTGACTATATGGAGTAGGTGTTGACCAGGAAAAAGAAAGTCTGAATAAGTTGCTGTCCCTTTTTTAACCTATACATGAATGTATGAGGTTAGCAGAGAAGGTTAAACAGAAGATAATTGCCAGCACAACTGGCACTAATTGGTATCTCTATTGGCAGCTTCAGAATAAAAACTTAGAGCTGAATGGACAGAATCAACTGTCCTTTTTACCCTAAAAGATTATCCCTGCAGGTCTGTGTTGAAGTGCTTTAGTGTCATGTGGTCAGAACGGACACACTCTTTGTAGCCTGATGACAAAAATATACTATTTCAGTTTCTAAATGTATTCAGAAGTAAATGTTACCAATTCAACAGGATTTAATCTCAGATAGTTCTGTTATTGTGTACCTTTAAGTCATTTTCGAGGCTCCTTCTACACTGCCATATAACACAGATTACCAAATCAGGTAATCCACATTATTTGCTTTGAACTGGATTAAATGAGTCCACCCTGCCATATGATCCAGTTCAAAGCAGATTATATGGATTTAAATGGCAACGTAGAAGGGGCCTGACTGACATTGTCACGATTTGTTCTCTTTTGCCTTCCTCTGAGACTGAGGCTCTATCTATACTGCCATATAATGTCGTGTAGTGTAGTGTAGTGTAGATTCATATAATCTAGTTCAAAGCAGATAATCTGGGATCAGATACTGGATTATATGGCAGTGTAGTTCCAGCCTGAGAAAGTATAACCAAGCAGAGACTTGAATTCTAGACTTCAGAACTGTAGTATAACACCTAAATCACTATACTATGGGGCTCAGGTAAGCAGGTTCAGGTATGTAGGTAAGTAGATGGCTAGACGCAGTCAATGAAGCAATGGCCCTGAGGCTGGATATACATTGCCATACAATCCAGATTATCAAATCAGATAATCCACATTAACTGTTTAACTGGACTATATGAGACCACACTGCCATATAATCCAGTTCAAACCAGATAATCTGATTTTATCCTTTTGGGGACAGAGAGGTTGTCTTAAATTCAGACGTCTGTTTTTGTGTCCCTTCATTGATGTCTTCTACCAATGGCACTACCTTTCCATGATGGTGGAGTTGCTGTGAGTTGCTATTCCTGAGTCATGAGAAATTATGACTCACTAGAAAACATAACAATGCTTGGCAAATGGAAGTCTGCATTCCATGATGGATAGATTCAATTGAGGAAGCCACAGCTCCATGTCTGCAATACTTTATCAGGGATGTTAATGACAGGATTACTTTGAGATCTCTCATTCATAGGGTTGCCATGTGTCAAAGCTGACTTGACAATAGTTAAGAACAGCAATACTTACATATCTTCTTTAGACATTTTCCCCACTTATTCTTCACTATATTTAAAGCATATTTTAATGCATAGTGTATTGTGCACACATGTTTGCATTACACTCTGAGATATTTTCATCTGAAAAGCAAGATTAAACATATTTTTTACCTTAAATAAATATTGACAGTCCAATTTCCATAACAAACTCAGGTAACAGAATCTAAAGTTTTGGATATACATGTATTTGCAGATAAGAGCAATTGAAGGCAGCAAGAAAAAAGTACATTTTGGGACACAAAGAACCCTGAGAGAGAGCTACACAAAAATCAAGTAATCAATGTCAATGAAAAACATTAAATATTTAAACAAAAATTCTCTCAAGTATTATTTTATTGTTTCATTCAACCTTTTTCACATGTATTTTCCATTGGGTAATGATAGACTATGTTCAGTCAAATACACAAATACATTTTAAAAGATGGATGTACTGAAAAATGTATATTTCAAAATATTGCCCCATAACAAACATCAACTAGAGGCTCATTCCTTTCTGAGGGAATGTTTCAGAGGGATAAAGAAAAAGGATGTTTTTATGTCTGAGAGTCAAAATGCACACAGAAAACTTTATCTAATACTAGAAGCCAATATTCCAGCAGAGAGCACATCAAGTAACATAATACAGCAGTATGAGAGTGCCCCTTGCACATTTAAGTTAGTCTTGAACTGGGGACAGGGGGATTTGTACAAGATGCAAGAAACAACTGTGAAAAATCATTTCAAGTATATACAGCAGAATGGAATGATCTAGAACCTCACCCTTTTTACAGATATGCAGACCTCAGTTTGGGGTGAAAGATTTTCAGTGATCTATTTCCCTCATTTTCCAGAGGAATTTTTAAGGTCTTTAAATTAAGATTTTCCTTTTTTTCTTTTTTCTCCATGAGTTGAGTTCATCACACAAAATCTCACCTTTTGTTCAGCCCAATAGGTAAGCCCAATAGGTAGAGCTGTGCAATGTGTGAAAAAATGTTTAAAAACTCATTCCAAAATTAGAGGGCGCTAGCGTTTTGTTTCTAAAGGAGAACGATAGGTTCTTGGAGAATGATAGGCTCTTGGACGAATCTCAATGGATTGTCCTTGACGAATGCACCAGGGATGTCGAGGAAGAGGACAACACTTTACACCTACACAATTCCCATCTGGAGACCTACATACTACATTACACAAAAGGGATCCTGTCAATCCTCAAAGTAAGCAGGTCTTGGTAGTACGCGACTCCCTCCTTAGAGGAACGGAAGCCGTCATTTCCAGACCAGATGGGATGGCTCGAGAAATATGCTGCCTACCGGGAGAAAAAATACACCATATCACTCAGAGGCTCACCAGGCTCCTCAAGCCCCATCGCCATCCCCCCCCCCCCCCTCATGTTGATTCATGGAGGGACCAATGATACCCATAACAAACATCAACTAGAAAAGGCATACTTTTCAAAAGATCACAAATGATTTTCGAGCTCTTGGAATAAAGCTAAAACAATGTAATGTACAGGTGGTCTTTTCATTCCTCCTCCTAGTTGTAAAACACGGCCCTACAAGGGCCAGATAAATAATACAGGTCAATAACTGGCTTAGAAAATGGTGTCAGGAGGAATGCTTTGGCTTCCTCAACCATGGCCTGCTTTTCCAGGAGGATGGCCTACTGGCAAGGGATGGGGTGCATGTCACACAAGTAGGAAAACACATTTTTGCTCACAGACTCACAAACCTCATTAGGCGCACGTTAAACTAGGTCCACCGGGAGAGGAGGACAACAGCCTTGCGAACAGTACTTTACCCACAATGTCAGGGAACCTCCAGAAGGCTAAATGGAGGGCTGCACAAACACAATGAGGACCAAGTACCAAAAGCACAATAATCCCAAATACACAGTTCAGGGGAAGATCTCATGGGCTCACATGTCTTTACACTAATGCACAGAGCATGGGAAATAAACAAGACAAGCTCCAACTTTTAGCACAAACACCATAGGCATCACTGAAACCTGGCAGGATGACTCCTATAGCTGGAATGTAGACATGGAGGGCTATAACCTCTTTCACAGAAACCAAATAAAGAGGAGAGGAGGCGGAGTAACCTTATATGTAAAACTGTTACGCTGCAGAAGAGATGCAAGACAGCAATCCGGGAAACCAGTTTGAAAGCATCTGGATAAGAATCAAGGGTACTGCGACTCAAAAAGATCTCATTGTAGGCATCTACTACAGACCTCCAAGCCAGGAGGAAGAACCTGGTGAAGTCTTCTGCCAACAGTTAACCAAACAGGCACAGAGAAGAGATGTAGTAGTCATGGGCGATTTCAACTATCCCGATATTTGCTGGAAAACAAACGGCCAAGAGTACAAAGTCCAACAAATTCTTCGCTTGCCTTGCAGACAATTTCATGATCCAGAAGGTAGAAGAGGCAACAAGGGGGTTGGCTACTCTTGATCTCATCCTAACAAATGCGGAGGACCTGATCGATGCGGTCGAAGTGGTAGGATCCTTAGGGGCAAGTGACCATGTGCTCCTGCAATTTGAGGTACAAAGGAAGGCCGAAACTAAGACAAGTCAAACCCGCGTTTTGGACTTTAGGAGAGCTGATTTTTGAAAAATGAAGGAAACACTGAGCAGCATTCCATGGACACAGATACTAAAAGAAAAGGGAGTTATGGATGGGTGGGAGTTTTTCAAGAGTGAAATACTCAAGGCGCAATGGCAAACAGTGCCAACAAAGAGGAAAAAAATAGGACAAGTGCAAAGAAGCCAGAATGGATGTCCAAAGAACTTCTAACTGTGCTAAGACTCAAAAGAGACATGCACAAGAAGTGGAAAAAGGAATAAATCACCAAAGAAGAATTCAAACAAATAGCCAACTCCTGTAGGGAAAAGGTCCGCAAGGCTAAAGCACAAAATGAGCTCAGGCTTGCCAGGAACATTAAAAACAATAAAAAGGGCTTATTTTCTTATGTCAGTAGAAAAATGAAGAACAAGGAGGTGATAGGGCCTCTTCGAGGAGAAGATGGGGCAATGGTGACAGGGGAAATGATGACAGGGGAAGGGGAAAGGCAGAACTACTTAATGCCTTCTTTGCCTCAGTCTTCTCACAAAAAGAAAGTCATCTTCAACCTCAGCAAGATGGAGTGGATGAGGGATTAGAGCAGTGTTTCTCAACCTGGGGGGTGTCAGAGGGGTCGCCAAAGACAATCAGAAAACATAGTATTTCCTGTTGGTCATGGGGCTCTGTGTGGAAAGTTTGGTCCAATTCTATCATTGGTGGGGTTCAGAATGCTATTTCATTGTGGGCGAACTATAAATCCCAACAACTACAATTCCCAATTGGCAAGGTCTATTTTCTCCAAACACCATCTGTGTTCACATTTGGGCATATTGCGTATTTGTGCCAAGTTTGATCAAGATCCATCATTGCTTGAGTCCACAGTCTGGATATAGGAGAACTATAACTCCAAAAACTCAAGGTCAATGTCCACCAGACCTTCCCTCTTGGTCATGGGAATTCTGTGTGCCATGTTTGATTCAATTCCATCATTGAGTTCAGAAGGCTCTTTGATTTAAGGTGAACTATAAATCCCAGCAACTCCAGCATTACCAAATGACAAAATCAATCACCCCCAACCCCACCAGTATTCAAATTTTGGGCATATCGGGTATTTGTGCCTAATTTGGTCCAGTGACTGAAAATGCATCCTGTATATCAGATATTTACATTACAATTCATAACAGTAGCAAAAATAACGTTATGGTTGGGGGTCACCACAACATGAGGATCTGTACTAAGGGGTCGCGGCATTGGTCCAGGTGAGAGATGCTCTTCACATCTGAAGACTGCAAGATCATTGCTGGTCAGACTGAGCAGAACCTCCTGTCATATTGAGTATATCTACACTGACCACTTAGGTTGGTGTGTGATGCAATCAGTCCCATGGGGGCTAAACACTGTGCAGGGTTTCTCTGGGTTTTCCCAGGGAAGTTACACTTACGCAAATCTCAAAACAAAATTCACACTATCCCCCAAGTTAGGGAGAATTGAGACAGCCACTCCCCTGGCTCAGGGTATTTCCTGACTCTCACTCTTGCTAGAATGGTGGTGAACCCCTAGTGTAAGGTAAGCATCTGTGTCATGACTGTATGTAGCAAACTGAGGCATGGGAAAAAAGTTGGGAGTTAAAGCTTCAGCCCAGCTGTGCCAAACCATTGGAATTTCTGTCAGGCCACAATGCAGGCCTGATCTGGCATCTCAGATATTGGGTTACTGTATATACTCAAATATAAACTGAGTTTCAGCCCTTTTTTGGGCTGAAAATGCCTCTCTTGGCTTATAATGGAGTGTGGTGGAGGCTCCTTCTTTGGAAGCTTTTAAGCAGAGGCTGGATGGCCATCTGTCGGGGGGATTTGAATGCAATATTCCTGCTTCTTGGCAGGGGGTTGGACTGGATGGCCCATGAGGTCTCTTCCAACTCTTTGATTCTATGATTCTATGATTAGTTCTGACCTTTAAAATTCTTTATGGCCAGGGTCTATCGTACCTTAGGGACCGCCTCTCCTTCTCCCATCATTGGAGGTCGCAACAACCAGCGCAACACAACTTACTCTATATACCAGGTCCTAGAGAAGTGCACTTGGAAAGTACTAGATGCAGGGCTTTTTCTATTTCTGCCCCTGCCTTATGGAATTCCTTGTCGCCCTACATGAGAGCTATGCGTGACTTAGGGCCTTTTACTCTAGCACTTAAGACCTGGCTTTTTACTAGAGTATTCGATCTCTGTTAATTTTTAAATTCTGTATGTATGTATTTTATCTTTTACAATTTAGCTGTAATTCGCCTAGAGCATTCTCGGATGGAGGGCAATTAATAAGTAATTAAAGATGATGATGATGATGATGATGATGATGATGATGATGATAGCTCCGTAATAACTGCTAGGCATGTGCGATCCAAAACAAATTGGTTCTAAACTGTGTTCAAAAGTAGGGGGCACTGGCGCTGCATTTCTAAAGTCCTTTTCAGATTTTTGGGGTAAACATTTCAAAACTTTATCAAACTTCTGAATTTTCATAATTTCTTATTTATTTATTACATTTCTACCCCATCTTTCTCAACCTCGGAGGGGACTCAATGCAGCTATTCAATGCCATTAAAAACAATATACAATTAAAATGAACATTTTAAATAGAATTATAAAATACATCAGAACATTTAAAAACATTTAAACCAATATCACCACTATTAAACCACACTATCCATAATTGTAATCTGGGCCATTCCAATAGCCCTTGCCCATAATTCCATGTTTATCTATTGAACTGGATTGCCGAAGGCTTATTTATTTATTTATTTAAAACACTTATATTCCGTCCTTCTCACCCCGAAGGGGACTCAGAGCGGAGTACAACATATACATGGCAAACATTCAATGCCTGGATACAATACATAAACATTAAAAAACATTTATCTAAATATTAAAATACACCATTTAAAATAACACAATTTAAAACCGTCCTAGCCATGCACATCAAATCCAATTGGCCCTGTCATCTTTCCCATTCTTCATTGCCCTGTCCCGAAAGCTTGGTCTCACAGCCAAGTTTTTACCATCCTTCTAAAGGACAGGAGGGAGGGGGTCGACCTGATCTCAAAAGGAAGGGAGTTCCATAGCCGGGGGACAATCACCGAGAAGGCCCTGTCTCTCGTCCCCACCAATCTGAGGACCAAGATCTATTGGAAGTCCCCAGTGTCAAGACCTTGCGTCTAACAGCAACCAGACTCAGAGCCTTCACAGCAGTGGCACCATCACTCTGGAATACTCTGCCACCTGAAGTCAGTGCCTTGCGGGACTTACCAGCTTTCCGCAGGGCATGTAAGACATACCTGTTTCGACAGGCTTTTAATGTTTGATATTGTTGTTTTTAAATTGTTTTAAACTGCTTTTAAATTTTGTAAGATTTTAGCTATTCTTGTAAGCCGCTCCGAGCCCCAGGGGAGTGGTGGTATATAAGTTTAAATAATAAATAAATAAATAAATCGTGCCTGTGACAATGGTGGGACGGAAAGCAGGGCCTCCCCGGTTCAGGACTTGGACAGCCTCCTTATCATCTGGTGGAAATGAGTGATAGAGTTGGACATCATCTGTGTACAGATGGCATCGAACTCCAAAACTCCGGATGATATCACCCAGCAGCTTCATGTAAATGTTAAACAACATGGGGGACAATACTGAGCCCTGCGGGACCCCACAGGACAATGGCTGTGGAGCCGAGCAGGAGTCCCCCAGCAACACCTTCTGGGTACGACCCTCCAGGAAGGACTGGAACCACTGCAGAACAGTCCCTCCAAGACCCATCCCTGCAAGGCGATACCGTGGTCTACGGTATCGAAGGCCGCTGAGAGGTCCAGGAGAACCAACAGGGACACACTCCCCCTGCCGAGCTCTCTGCGGAGATCATCCACTAAGGCGACCATGGCTGTCTCAGTTCCATGTCCCGGTCTGAAACCTGACTGTGACGGATCCAGATAATCAGTTTCGTCCAAGAATCCCTGGAGCTGCGAGGAAACCACACATTTCAAGACTTTGCCCAAAAAGGGGAGATTGGAAACTGGCCGAAAGTTGTTCAAATCAGTGGGATCCAGTGATGGCTTTTTCAACAGCAGTTTTATCACAGCTTGTTTTAAGCTGGCTGGAATTTTGCCTTCCTGAAGGTAGGCATTCACCACCACCTTGATCCACTCTGCCAACCCCCCTCTGGCTTCCTTTATCAGCCAGGATGAGCAGGGGTCCAGGATGCATGTGGTCGCCCTTGCCTCTCCAAGAATTTTGTCAATGTCCTCGAGTTGCACAAATGGAAATGAATCCATTAAAACTGGACAAGCAGGTGCTCTTGCTACATCTTCAGAGACTGCAGCAACTGTGGCGTCCAGGTTGGAGCGAATCAGAGTGACTTTATCCTCGAAGAACCAAGCGAGCTGTTGAAGGGCCAGGGATCCCATCATGGGTGGTGGGGTTCAACAAACTTCTGACCCTTCGAAACAGCTCAACTGGACGATTCCTCACGAATGCAATGTTGGCCGCAATGTGAGATTTATTTGCAGCCTTCACTGCCGCGGAGTACGCCCTTCCATAGGCGCACACCCGTGTTCGGTCTGACTCGCTGCAAGATGATCGTCACACGCCCTCTAGACGTGTTTGCTTCATCGCTGCCAGTTCCTCGTTGAACCCGGGGGCTGGTTTAGCTCTGCTACTCGAGAGGGGTCGCTCCGGAGTGATTGTGTCTATTGTCCTGGTCATCTCCCTGTTATAGAAAGCGACCAGAGCATCAACAGAATCACCTACCTCAGTGGTGGGAAGTTCCCCAAGAGCTGTCAGGAATCCTTCTGGATCCATAAGCCTCCTGGGGCATACCATCTTAATGGGCCCTCCACCTCTGCGGAGGTTAGGGAGTGCAGTAAGTCTAAACTTGACCAGGTGGTGGTCGGTCCATGGCAGTGGGACTAAAGAGAGTTCCTCCACTCCACCACCTTCTTACCATCCCTGACAGAACACCAAGTCCAATGTATGTCCAGCTCTGTGAGTAGGGCCAGAAACCACTTGGGACAGCCCCACGGTAGCCATGGTTACCATGAAGTCCTGAGCCACTCCCGACAGGGAGGTCTCTGCATGAACATTGAAGTCCCCCAGCACTATAAGCCTTTGGGACTCCAATGCCAGGCCCGAGATCACCCCCGCTAGCTCAGGTAGGGAGGTTGTAGTGTTGCAAAGTGGTCAGTACACTACAAGTATCCCTATTCTTGTAGTGTAAGATTTAACCCATTGCACCACCAGGGGCTCCTGACATGAGGCTGACCAGCTGGTAATTGCTTGGGTCATTCTTTTTTCTCTTCTTGAAGATAGGGACCACATTTGCCCTTTTCCAATCTCCTGGGACTTTTCCCATTCTCCAAGAACACTCAAACATGATTGCCAGTGGTTCTGAAATGACTTCTGCTAGTTCCTTCAATACTCTTGGATGTAGATGATCTGGCACTGGGGACTTGAACCCGTTTAGAGCGGCCAGATATTCCTGGATGATTTGTTTCCCAATTTGGGGTTGGATGTCCTCTAATCCCTCTTTCGCTACATCTTGCTGAGGTTAAAGATTACTTTCTTTTTGTGAGAAGACTGAGGCAAAGAAGGCATTAAGTAGTTCTGCCTTTTCCCCACCCCCTGTCAGCATTACCTCATCTTCTCCTCACAGAGGCCCTATCGCCTCCTTGTTCTTTCTTTTTCTACCAACGTAAGCAAATAAGCCCTTTTTATTGTTTTTAATGTCCATGGCAAGCCTGAGCTCATTTTGCACTTTAGCCTTGCAAACCTTTTCCATACAGGAGTTGGTTATTTGTTTGAATTCTTCTTTGGTGAGTTCTCCCCTTCTCCAATTCTTGTGCATGTCTCCTTTGAGTCTTAGCCTACTTAGAAGTTCTTTGGACATCCATTCTGGCTTCTTTGCAGTTGTCTCCTCCCCCCCCCCCCCCGCTTTGTTGGTACTGTTTGCAATTGAAAACTCCCATCCATCCTGAACTCCTTTGTCTTTTAGTATCAGTGTCCATGGAATGTCACTCAGTATTTCCTTTGTTTGCAAGTCAATTCTCTAAAGTCCAGAATGTAGATTTGACTTGTCTTAGTTTCATCTTTCCTTCGTATCTCAAACTGAAGGAGCACATGGTCACTTGCCCCTAAGGACTGCATTGATCAGGTTCTCTGCGTTAGGATGAGATTGAGAGTAGCCAACTCCATCTGGACCTTAAAATTGTCTTCAACGCAAGCAAGGAGTTTGTTGGACTTTGTATTCTTGGCCAAGATTGTTTTCCAGCAAATATCGGAATAGTTGAAATCACCCATGACTACTATATCTCTTATTTGTGCCTGTTTGGTCAATTGTTGACAGAAGTTTTTAATCCAGGCTTGAAGGTCTGTAGTAGACATGCACAATGAGAAATTTTTGAGTTCCAGTTCCCTTGATTTATCCAGATACTTTCAAGCTGGTTTCCAGAATTGGAGTCTCACATCTCTTCTCCAACATAACTGTTTTTCACATGTAAGGCTACTTCCCCTCCCCTCCCCTTTATTCTGTTCCTCTGAAAGAGGCTATAGCCCTCTATGTCTACATTTCAACTATAGGAGTTGTCCTACTAGAACTAACCGTTTAGAGAAGAGTAATTCTCTCTCTCTTTGAGCATGTTTTGGTCCTGAAAAGGAGTTCAGCCCCATTGGTGCTGCACCACAACAATGCATCCTTTTAGTCTCCTTGGAGGCAAATTATGGGAAGAATGAACACCTCCCTTTGGAAATTTAACACTATACCACCAAGTACAGAAACATTTTTGAGTGTAATCAGCTGGCTACTCAAGCCATCCTTATGGCAATCATCCAGTAAGTTTTGATTTTTAGAAAATGCAAGCAAATCATTTGATAGTGCTTCACTTTCTGCCTTCTCCTGTTATTGTGTCCTTAATCTTGGAGGTTATTCACTAAGTGATGAACTTATGCTTCTTGTTTAGTAAGGGGTAGCCATGTCCTCTACATAAGATGAAACCGGAGTTATTTAACTTGTCACAGTTGAGATTGTGATAAATGAAACTAATTGAATTTAGTATGAATTGGAACAGCATTGATTTAGAGGAATCTAAATAGGTTGGCTTCAGTTTGAGAAGCCAACTTGTTATCTTATCTGAAGGGAACAGGGCCCCCAAAGCATCCAATTTTTGCAACTGAGAACAGAAAACAAGAGGAAAGAGGGATATGGAGGAAAATCTCTCATTGCAGCTCCTTAGCAGCCTCTTGTGGAATATAGCATATATGACATTTAAGAGCCCATGGCACACAGAGACAGAACATCTCTTTGCTCTGTTTATTGGTATCTGTCTCCTATTTATACACTCAGGGAGGAAATATGTAATTATCAATTTATATATTCAATGGTGAGATACTTTTGCAGCTTCACAGCTGGTACAAGATGTGAGTCTGCTATTGCGGAGCTATTAATGGATTTTATAGTATGATTCACCTACCTTTAAAATAACCTAGGGTTATAACTCTAGGGAAAGTGAATAAGATATATGGAAAATCAGACTATTGTAGGGTGTGCTTTTTATTATTTTTAATAGGCCTGTGCGATCAATGAAAAAATGTTTCAAAACTCATTAGAAAATTAAAGGGCACTTGGATTTCATTTCTAAAGTGTTTTTAAAGAATTGTTAGTGAAAATTTCTGATGCTGAGCAGAATTCCAAGAAATATATTTTAGGGCAGAGTCTTTTAAATTTTCTGGCATATGGCTCCTTCCAAAACTACATTTCCCAGAATTATGTGCTTTCTCAGTCTCCTTCCCAATAAACTCTGCTCTCTCCTTGCTGCTTCTCTCTCCTAATGGTGCGAGGCCATTAATTTAAAGATGAGTGGCAGCCTTTTTGGCTTTGCTTTGCTTGCTTCTGCTAAAATTGAATCTTGAATTTTGGGAGGCTTCCGAGATTTACAGAATTCAAACAAAAAAGTATTGGGTAAGTTTTGATTCTTAAATTTTTGGCACAGATCATGCCTACATATCAAATATTGTGTCATAAATATGAATTTAACTAATTTGAGCTGACTTACAAGGACTAATGATAATTTTGCACAGCCCTATTTTTTAATAGGATAAACAAGAAAGTAAAAATACAAAAATGAACAAAAATAATAATGTACAATCAATGTCATTCTGTGGAGGCTATATTGCAATGCTTGGACTGGTCCAAAATGGGACCAGAAGCATTTCTGATTTCAGAGTTTTAAATTTTACTTTGGAATCTTGCCCAAATCCACCTTAAAATCCTGAGGATGGGCTTTTTCAGTGTTGTGAAGTAAAGCATTTAAAGGTGCGATGTCATCACATTCCTGCCAATGGGTAATGAGAAGAAGTAGGGACCCTGGAAGCTGTTGTCATACATCTTTGTTGGACAATGGCTCACTGGCATTTCTAGTAGTGCAAAATTCCATCAAGTCAATTCTAGGAGTGTATTTGTGGTAGTTTGAAGGGCATTTGTGAATATAAATGTGAATAGCAAAACAGTTACGAGACCATAGCCCTTACAACATTGATCAAAACTTGTTCAAAATGCAATGCTGAAAATGCTTACATGTGTCATTATTATGATTAATACTGCAAATTAAAAGAAACTATATTTCAAGCAATTGTAAGAACAGAAAAGCAGTGTCCTCAAGTTAAGGTCTGCCTACAGTTTCTTCAAGGTGTTCAACTTACAAAATAAAGAATGGAAGAGATTTCTTTATTGACTAAAAAAAGGTAAAAGTTTCCCCTGACATTAAGTCTAGTTTTGTCCGACTCTGGGGTTTGGTGCTTATCTCCATTTCTAAGCCGAAGAGCTGGCAATTCATGTGGCCGGCATGACTGCATGGAGTGCCGTTACCGTCCCACCAGAGTAGTACCTATTGATCTACTCACATTTGCATGTTTTCAAATTGCTAGGCTGGCAGAAGCTAGGGCTAACAGTGGGAGTTCATGTCACTCCCTGAATTTGAACATGCAACCTTTTGATCAGCAAGTTCAGCAGCTCAATTGTCTTTATTGACTAGGAAAAATAATTCCATTTGTATTTCTTTCTCTCTTGGTCACCTGTATACCACGCCTTTCTGTCATCAGGAAACTTATATGGTTGTACTCTGTCCTTGTTGTCATGCATATTACTTTTGCATACATATGTTCTCGTTGAAAAGGGCACAGGACTTTAACCAAAGACCTTCAACCAACTGAAGGGTAATCTATTATTTCTATGGTTGGAGACACAACCAATCATGAAATAAAATCTTATCATCCAAAGGAAATATTAGCATTTGAGGGGCCAGTATGAAGCAAGAATCTTGCCAATAGAAAAGAAAGATATAGCCAACTTGTGGTTTATTCTCAACATTTTGATTTTTCTGTTGTAAATGTTGAATTTCATAAACACTAACGCTTGAAACTTTCATTATCTGTCAATGATGTGGTCGCTTTGTCAATGATGGTAATTTCTCTTGCTCTGAAAAACGTCCTAGAGGTAAAGTCTTCTATGTGCTGTAGTTTGTGAGCTACAATTCTGTAAATGTCACAAAGAATCTTCAGGAAATTATAGGGAAGTATGCTGACCCATGAAGAAAAAATCTAGAAGTATTTGTTGGATAAAGCAGAATAAAATTCTGATGTTTTACATAGAAAGACTCTTTGCACTCAGTATAAAATTAAGAGTATAGGGCTCTCCTCACCCCGTCCCTCATGGTTCCAGACAGATTCACATTATTCCCATGGGATTCTGTGTCTGGTTATAGGGTATATATGCTAATTTCCCTTTGCAGTTTATGACATCTGGAAGACTGATGTGAAGTCTATGTCTCTGCTTTAAAACAGTCCTATATCTACTCTTTTGCAAAACAAAGTGACAAATATCAAACTTGGCATCTGACAGAGGCATAAAGCCTCACAATAAAACCTATAGAAATAAATGGAAGCTTCTCTCTAGCAAAATTAGTTATATTTATGTAGATGAGCATAACACTGGTGAATTGACTGTTTCAAAAAAAATCCTTTTGTTTTTTTATTGCTCATAAAACTGTGAAATTTTATTCTTTAGGCTAAGGAATAATCTCCATTGTCTTGTGTGTTCAACTACAGTTGTTACACATAGAAGAAACTGTCATATGCAATACTAGACTATCAGGATGAGGGGAAGGGAGGGGGCCTGTTGGGTGGGGGGAGTTCCATGGGACGGGCCTCCTACCCCCATTGAGGTGATGATGGGAAAGGGGAGATACAGGAAAGGGAAATCCAATCAACCAATTCGGCTAATTCGTGAGAAAACTTTTAAAATTCCAAAACGCTCTCCTGACATGGTAAATTGGTGTACCCAGGATGACGGTCCCCCTAGGTTAAGGGTGGTGCTGCTGAATGCCAGGTCTGTCAATGGAGAAACATCAACCATCCAGGATCTAATCCTGGATGAAAAAGCAGACCTGGCATGTATAATGGAGACCTGGTTGGATGAAGCTGGAGGGGTTAATCTTACCTAGCTTTGTCTTCTAGATTATGCCGTGCAACATCAGCCGAGATCTGGGGGGCGGGGAGGTGGAGTTGCAGTAGTCTATAAAGATTTGATCTCCCTGGTCATGTGCCCAATCCCGCAGTCAACCCTTTTCGAATGTGTCCACCTGAGGTTAGGAGACCGGGACAGATTAGGGATTCTGTTAGTGTACTGACCACCCTGCTGCACTACAGTCTCCCTACCTGAGCTAGCAGGGATGGTCTCAGGCCTGGTATTGGAGTCCCAGCAGATTTTAGTGCTGGGGACTTCAATGTCCATGCAGAGTCCACCCTTTCAGGAGTGGCTCAGGACTTCATGGCCGCCATGGCAACTATGGGGCTGTCCCAACTAGTATCTGGCCCACCCACTGTGCAGGACACACATTAGATTTGGTTTTCAGCCAGGGATGGGAGAATGGTGGTGGTGTGGAGGAGCTTTCCATGGACCAACCATCACCTGATCAGGTTTAGGCTTTCTGCACCTCCTAACCTCTGCAGGGGTGGGGGACCCATTAGGATGGTCCACCCCAGGAGGCTTATGGATCCAGAGGGATTCCTAATGGCTCTTGGGGAATTTCCTGTCTCCTCGGTAGGTGATTCTGTCGATGCTCTGGTCTTTCTTTGGAATAAGGAGTTGACCAGGGCAATAAACATGATCGCTTCGAAGCGCCCCCTCTTAAGTCGACGAGCTAAACCATCCCCTTGGTTCAACGAGGAGTTGGCAGCGATGAAGCAAACAAAGAGGAGGCTAGAGAGTGTGTGGCAGAAAAAGCCTAGCGAGTCAAACCGAACACATCTGTGGCTTTATCTAAGGGTATATGGCATGGCAATAGAAGCCGCACAAAATTCCTTCAACTTGGTCAATATTGCATTCGCAAGGAACCATCTGGCGGAGCTGTTTCGAGTAGTCAGACGACTACTCAGCAGCCCGCTGTGAAGCATTTGCTCAGTTCTTTGTGGACAAAGAACTGTCCACAGGCTTTGTTCAGGCTTTGACACCATGTTAACGGCAGTCTCCGGGGATGTAACACGAGCACCTGCTTGTCCAGTTTTAATGTGCAACTCGAGGATGTTGACAAAGTTCTTGGAGAGGCGAGAGTGACCACATGCATCCTAGACAGGGGCCCATCCTGGCTTGTAAAGGAAGCCAGAGGGGGTTTGGCAGAGTAGGTAAATGTGATGGTTAATGCTTCCCTTCGGGAAGGCAATATTCCAGCGAATTTAAAACAAGCTGTTATAAAACCGCTGTTGAAAAAACCATCACTGGACTCTACTCAATTCGTCAACTATCGGCCAGTTTCCAATCTCCCCTACTTGGGCAAAGTCCTGGAACATGTGGTGGCCTCGCAACTCCAGGAATTCTTGGTAGACACTGATTATCTGGATCCAGCGCAGTCTGGCTTCAGGTCAATCATTTCAACTTCAATCCTCAAAAGCATGAAGGAGACTTTTCATATGTACCAGACATAGACAGCATGGGGAATGAGTCAGGGGGAACTTTGAAAGCACCCTTGGTCCATAATGCTCCCCTCCTCCATGAGGTTGCTCTAAACACACATGGATAAGAAATAAGACTCTGGAATGCCCTTCCCAGGGAGGCCAGACTGGCTCCCTCCCTGTTGTGTATTCATATACAGGCTAAAATCTTTTCGTTCTGATAGACTTTTCAAACAGAAAGTCTTTAAGGAAGAAGCTGGTGATGCTGAATTGTTTTAATTAAACTGTTTTGAAGTGCTTGTAATCTTTTTAAGTTGCATTTTATTTCTTTTTTTACTCTGATGTGAATTGTTTTAATACTGTAAATGGTTTAATTGTGTTTGAATAGGCAATTTTTGTACGTTTCCATTGTATTATTTTAAATTGTGTGTTATTTTGAAAACTAATTTTTGAAAGAAAGCAGAATGTAAATAAATAGGAGTGGGGCAAGAGGAGAAGGAGGAGGGGAAGAAGAACAGCATCAGAAGGATGGGATGATTAAAATATATACATTTATTTGTCTTTTACAATCTTTCAATCAATTATCACTGTATGTTATTTATTTATTTATTTATTTATTTATTTATTTATTTACTATATTTATATACCGCCTTTCTCACCCCGGGGAAAGGGGGGGGGGACTTAAGGTGGTTTACAACATATTAATGGCAAAAACATTTCTACATGTACATGTAGAAAGAAAAAAATGTAATAACTAAACACTAACATAACTATAAATTAAAATAATTGAAACAATTAAACATAAGACATAAACAACATTAAAACATTAAGACAAAGCTTAAAACATCATAGTATAAATATTAAAATCACATGATCTAGACAATCAAAATGGCTACAGTGTACAGTTTTTACACTGTAGCCATTTTGATTGTCTGTGCACATATTTTCTAATTATTCTTTGCACTGCATTATTTTACTGGCCAAAGGCTAGGTCCCACAACCACGTCTTTGTTTTCTTTATAAAGGTTCTACCCTCACCATTCCATTTTCCCAGCCACCATCTATAGACTGGGGCTAAAAGTCTGAAGGAGGTAGCTTGCTGTAACATATAGGCTCACACAGTTTACATCTTTTGATAGAACTACAGGAGAGTCCAATCCCTACTCAGCCATAAAAACTCATTGGGTAACCTTTGAAGGAAAAGCAAAGCTCTAAATACATTTTGACAGAAAGTCCTATGATAGGATCACCATAAGTTGGAGTCAGTTTTGATGGCACACACACACACACACACATAAATCAGAACTTGGAATGTGACTTTTGACATGACAGCTCCCTGAATTCCCCAGCCAGTATGGCTGTTCTGGACATTGTATTGCAAAAGAACAACTTTTCCAAGCTCACATGCATATACTCCCCATGTGGTTTAGATGTCTGCCTCCTATTTCAAAACATTTCTCAATATGTTGATTATGGAAGGGTATGGGACTCAACTAGTTAAGACTATACTGGCACTACTGAGTCTGTTGAGCCTCATGTGGCAATAATCATATAAGGGGAGCATGACTGAAGGAGGCTTTGTTGGAATGAGGGAGTGAATTATAAGCTTTGGGTTTTTTTTAATGGCTCTGACAGCTCTCAAAATGTTCCTTTTACTATTGTGAAGTATTTTTAAAAAGGAGGAGATGCAAGTACAGATTTGAGCATGAAAGTTATGTAAGAGTGGGTTCCTTTCTATTTGTTCCAGCTTGTTCTTTTCTTCTTCTTTTTTCATTCATCCCCTTCACCTTTCGATAAATTCATTATTTTACCTGGCTAATGGAGAAGCAAGGTGAAAAGGGCCAAGGACTTTTCTCTTGTAGATCTGACTGGAAGTCCTCATTGTGCATGTTTATGCCTCTATTAGGAACTAGATGAAGGTAAAAACACTCCATAATGCAAGCACAAATGAGATGCAAACCTTGACATTTACCATTCTATTGCTGCACATACAAAGAAGACATTAAGCAATGCAGTGCACTTAGCGCTCTCCCTTCTTTTGTTAGCCTGTCATTTTTAAATGAATATGCCCCATACAAAACATTGTTCAGGCAAAGCTTTGCAATGACAAACCCACTGTGTCCTCAAGTCTTTTCTATTGCAAATCATAGCAAAAGAAACACCATATATCTTACACTTTAAAACATGCCCTAAACTATGATTGCTGTGGCTGGGTTTTGGCCTTGAATGAAACCTAACTTCCAATTGGCAGACGCTGGCTATTCTGGACAGTCCAGAGGGGTGACTTGTGGTTGGTGGTGCAAGCAAATCAGGACTCTGGAACTGAATGTACAGACTACTCAGAAGACATAGTAGTAAAATTCCAAGAGCATTAAATCTAAGATAACGAAATACACAGAATCATAGAATCACACAATTGGGAGAGACTACAAGGGTTATCCAGTCTCATTCCATGCAGAAAGACATAGTCAAAGTTCTCTCCAAAAAAGGAATCTCCATCAAATTCCAAGGCAGTGTAAATAATAATAATAATAATAATAATAATAATAATAATAATAATCTTTATTTATACCCCGCCACCATCTCCCCAATGGGGACTCGGAGCGGCTTCCATGAGGTCAAGCCCAAATAACAATTACAGTAAAGAGAAACTTGGCCACGGTGGTCCACGCTCTGGTTACATCCCGTTTAGACTACTGCAACGCTCTCTATGTGGGGTTGCCTCTGAAGACTGCTCGGAAGCTTCAAATGGTCCAACGATCGGCAGCCAGGATGCTAACAGGAGCGGCACTCAGGGAGCACACAACTCCTCTGTTGCGCCAGCTACGCTGGCTGCCAATTTGCTAGCGGGCACAATTCAAAGTGCTGGCTTTAGCCTTTAAAGCCCTAAATGGTTCTGGCCCGACCTACCTGTCCAAACGCATCTCCTCCTATGAACCAGTTAGGACGTTAAGATCGTCTGGGGAGGCCCTGCTCTTGGTCCCGCCGGCTTCGGCCTTCTCAGTGGTGGCCCCTCGGCTGTGGAATGCCCTCCCTACAGACATCAGATCGGTCACCTCTTTATTGGCATTCCGGAAGAGTGTGAAGACCTGGCTTTTCGAACAGGCTTTCAACTAAGCAGTGCAATTGATTGATTATTGGAATGGAATAATGGACAATGAGTTCGGATGCTGATTCTATTGATGAGACATGATGGATTGTTATAGTGCTGTACTGTTGTATTGATATTTTGGTGTTAATTAATTGATACTACTGTTTTAATTGATTAATGATTTTGTATTGTGTTGTTGAAACTGGTTGTTAACCACTCTGAGTCGCCTTAGGGCTGAGAAGAGCGGTATACAAATGAAGTAAATAAATAAATAAATAAATAAAACCGAACGCAAACCAAAAAAAGCAAACAATAAACAACAACATCATAATTACATAAAATATGTGAATACAAACAATATAAAATTACAGTAAACACAAACATGGTGACAATGGGCGGGCTACATGTAATGCTTAAAAGAAAAACTAATAAAAACTGGTTAAAAACTCGGGTGAGATAAAAGAGAAACAAATAATTTGTGGAGGAGGGCTCATTATAGTGGGGGTTGTGGAATCAAGCTTTCCCACGAGGGGGGGGATGTATACTCCAATGACAGAACATTGCAAATGAGCGGTAATGTGGGATTGGATACCTATTCACCAAAGGCGCAATGTTTTTGAGGTTTTGAGGTTCTTTTAAAAAGTTTCTAGAGTAGGGGCTTTCCTAATTTCTCCAGGTAGTGAATTCCAGAGTTGGGGGGCCACTGAGGAAAAAGCTCTCTCCCTTGTGCTTACAAGGCGAGCTTGTGAGACTGGCAGGGGCAAAAGAAGGGCCTCCCCAGAAGATTGGAGGGCCCAAGATGGTGCATGGAGGGAGATACGGTCACAAAGGTAGGTGGGTCCCAAACCGTTTAGAGCTTTATAGGTGACAACCTGCACCTTGAATTGGAACCGGAAAATAAACGGCAGCCAGTGGAGCCCCTTAAACAGTGGGGTTGACTGCTCCCTGTAAGTCGCCCCAGTTATTAATCTGGCTGCTGAACGTTGAACAAGTTGTAGTTTCCGGGCCATCTTCAAGGGTAGCCCCACGTAGAGTGCAATACAATAATCCAGTCTAGAGGTAACTAGGACATGGACCACCATGGTCAAGTCAGACTTCTCCTCCTGCCCAGTTCCCTGCAGTGTATTCCACTGTCAAACATCTATTACCATGTATAAATGGTTTACTGTTTTAGTACAATCAGAGTGCAATCCTGACATCTTTTGACATCATTGTTCATGTCAGGATGTGTCTGTACCAGCTAAACCAACAAGCTGTACCGTCCACTCCATGCCAATTTAGTTGGGAGTAGAGTAGGATTCTGATGGACTGGGGGTTGGGGCTGGGAAATGTAACATGTTTTGTGGGAATGGAATGTAGCCGTTAGGGATAGATAATAGGAGAGGTAATGGGTCTGTTAGATGATATACTACTAGTTTGGTGGAAAATAGTCAGAACTAGCTTTCAATTCTTCTTGGCAAGAAGGAATAATAAAGCTGTTTCCAAGGACCTCCCTTTGTGAGTGTGATTTTGTTCTAAAAGTTTCCACACCCTAAATACTTTAGTTATCTCAACTGGTTGTTTTATCTCACTCTTGTCCTCCTCCAGATATGGGTTAATTTCTTTAGTTTTATGTACCACCCTAATATTCCTAGGAGGTGAATTAACACTCCTCTCATTTCTTAACCTGGGGCATATAGATCTGACATGCCCTTGTTCTTGACAGTGGTAACATGTAATCTTTCCATCATTATGTCTTGGCACTTTCTTCTTATAGTAACTATTACATTTTTCATACTGCGGGTTTATCTTGTCCCTTCCAAAGTTGCTTTTATTCTTCCAAATTGTTTGCGATGGACTTTCTACCCTTGCAGTATTCTTGTTTATATATTTGCCTCCTCTTTCTTCATAAGCTCTCTTATATGTCACACTCATGTTCCTCATTTCATAGTCTGTCTCTAATTCATCTAAGACTACGGCTACTTGAGATACACTCTCTATTTTCTTATCCTTTATATACCAACGCATGTTCATGGGGACTAATTTATAAAACTGTTCCAACGCTATCAATTGCTTCAGCTGTTGAAACGTGCTGACTCAACTCCCATCTACCCATTGGTCCAGAGCCTTGTCCAGTCTAGCACCCATTTGTACATATGTTTCACCGGTTCTTCTTTTTATTTCCCTAAAATTCCTTCTGCTGTAATTCCTTCTGTAAAATCAGGTGATCCCAAACCTGATTTTAACTCTCTCTTTGAACAGTTTATAATCATTCAACTCTTCATTTCTCATGTCAGCCAATATTTGGTTCAATTCTCCAGAAATTAAAGGTTTCAGATAGGACATTTTACTCTCTTCTGAAATTTCCAACTCCATACAGGTTCTTTCAAATGCCAATAAGAAAGCTTCTATATTATCTCCTTTCTGATATTTAGCAAATCTCTTTAGTAGAGAATTCACTATAGTTAAATATACTTGTATTCTCACTATTTCTATCCCTTTCCTGTAACCTTAATTGCATCATCATTATTTCATGTTCTCTGTCACTCTCTTTTTGCTCCACCTCTCTGTCTTTCTCTTTTTGTTCAGCTTCTATCTTAGCTAATTGTAATCTTTCCTGAGATTCAATTCTTTTCATTTCAAGTTGTATTTTTAATTTTTGTAGTTTTCCTGAAGTAACTATTTGTTCTTGACTCTCTTCCTGTTCTTCTGTCCTCTCCTCTACTATCTCTCCTTCAGTCCCAGTCTTCTTGACTTTAAGTGGGGCCATTTTCTTTTTCTTCTTGCTGTGAGGTAAATTTTGACATTTCCTTTTGAGTTACAATATCTTATAGTTATATCAGTCCTGGTGTTTTAAACCACTGACTTTAATGTATAACGCTTGTCACGACACTTATTCAGGCATTGACTTTCTCTCGTCACTCTGCCCACAGCTTCATCTTCTTGAATTTAGGCTTTTCTTTCTGACCCCCAATCCTTCTCTGGGCATCGAATCAGTCTTCTCAACGTATCTAGACACTGCTCCAGGCATTGAATTAGTATTATTATTTGGATTCCGTTGCTGCCACCATTAAATATGGGATGCCCTCTTCCAATAATATATCTTCAAACTAAGTGAAGGGGGAGATCCTTTCCTTTATATCTCTCCACTGTCACCAATTCAGGCCAGTAACTTATACCAGTTCTCTTCTGAAAACTGCTGAGACTCCTCAAGGTTTCTCTTTAAATCTTATTCAGTGTTAAGAAAACCACAAGAGATGAAATATTGAAACAAAACAACAAAACTCCGATATTCCACAAAGGGAAAAAAGTCGCAATAATGAAAGAAATACCATCGGCAGCCTTAACAAAAAGAAAGAAATATCTTTTTCTGACAGAAGAACTACAAAGAAGAAAAATAAGATATAGATGGGAGAAAAATAAAGGCATCATGGCAACATATAAGGGTGAGCGATATTGGCTAACCTCGGAAGAGAAGGCTAAAGACTTCTATGAGAAAATACTAAAAGACAAGGAAGAGTCTAAAACATCAGATCTAGGAAACCCTAACAAGCGCACCAGAACCAACTCTCCAAACCTACCAGACAATCAGGAAAGACCCAAAGATCAATCCCAATCAAATCTTGACAGACTGGATGAAGAAGTACTAGAAGAAGATCCCGCAGATGGAGTGGAAGCTTAAATGTTACTCAAATAATGTAAATGGACTCAATTCAGCTAGCAAGAGAAAGAAAATATTCAACCAAATCAGAAACGGTAACTATGATGTAATTGCATTGCAAGAAACTCACATCTCTCAGAAACATGCAGAATACTTAACTCAAAAACAACTTGGGAAAGAATTCTACTCCGCATCAGCCGACAAGAAAAAGGGAGTAGTAATCTACACGAAAGAAAAGTTACCAGCCAAATTAGCATTCAAAGATTCAGATGGATGAATAATAAGCATCACCTTAGAAAGAGGCAATCAAAAACTCCTAATCTGCAATATATACGCCCCAAATGGGCCGAAAGGAAAGTTTATAAAGAAACTAAAAGAACTGATTCTAGAACAAGACCCCCAAGATATAATACTATTCGGAGACTTCAACGGGGTGATGGACAATAAGATGGATAGGACAAAAACAGCAAAGAGATTAGGACCAAATAGACAGGGAAAGCTGCCTGAGGGGTTAATAAAACTGAAATAGGAGCTAGGTCTGCAAGATACATGGTGGTTACATCATGCCTCAGAAAGAGATTATACCTACTTCTCGAGTAGACATAACACCTGGTCCAGAATTGATATGATATGGACGACCAAAACATTAACATCCAAAGTAGACAAGATTAAAATCCTGCCAAGAAGAGACACAGACCACTGCCCTCTGGAACTGCACATTGACCAAAAACTTAGACATAGAAAATGGAGACTAAACGAAAACCTTCTAAGATCAAAAGAAGACATAGATAAAAATGAAAAGATACTGAATGAATACTTCAATCTAAACTCTACCCCGGGAATGGAAAGCAATATAATATGGGACACAAGCAAAGTGGTCATGCGCAGGAATTTTATACAACAAAGCACATGGAAAAATAAGTTAAGGAACCAACAAATGACTGAACGACAACAAAAAATAGAGGAAACAGAAAAAGAATCTAAACGCTTCCCAAACAATAACAAACTTAAGCAAGATCTACAAGTTCTAAACAAACAATGAAACCTGTTGGAGATGGAACAAATGGCAAAAGAGCTAAAGTTTATGAAACAATACAATTTTCAAAATGCAAATAAACCGGGGAAATGCTCTCTAGAAGGATAAGAAAGAAAAAGCAATCACAATATATCACACAAATTCAACAAGAAGATAAGACATACTCAAAAGACTCAGAAATACGGGACCAGTTCCATAAATACTACACAAACCTATACAAAAGAGATATGATAAAGAAAGAAGCCGTTTGTCTATACTTAGGAAAACAGAAAATCCAGATTATAACAGAAGAGCAACGGGAATGTCTAAATAAAGATATAAGTGATGAAGAGATGGAAAGTGCGATCAAAAAATTAGATCCGAACAAAGCGCCGGGCCCGGACGGCCTGACTGCTGTATATTATAAAACATTAAAAGGAACAATAAAACCTCAATTAAAGGAAGTAATGAACCAGATATTACAAGGGAAAAAAGATGCCGAACTCATGGAGAGCGGCAAACATTACATTAATCCACAAAGAAAATACAGATCCCACCAATATCAAAAACTACAGACCTATATCTCTCCTTAACACTGATTATAAAATCTTTACCAACATAATTGCAGAACGATTAAAAACCTTTTTGTCAACATGGATTAAAGAAGAACAGTCTGGGTTTTTACCTAATAGAAACATCAAAGACAATGTTAGAAATATAATTGACATTCTAGAATTCTACGAAGCCCACAACGAAAAAGAACTAGCCTTACTCTCGATAGATGCAGAAAGGGCATTTCATCGACTGAATTGAGATTTCTTCAAATTGCTATTCAGGGAAATGGACATCGGTTATACATTCTTGAATGCAATTGAGGAGATTTACAAAGATCAGGAAGCAGACATCTGGATCAATGGAACGGCCTCGAAGAAAATAAAGATAGAAAAGGGCACAAGACAAGGATGCCCCTTGTCCCCCCTGATATTTGTGCTAGCATTGGAGATCCTGCTAAACAATATAAGGGAAGACGGAGACTTAAAAAGACTTAAAATAGGTAAAGAATCATATAAGCTGAGGGCCTTCGCTGACAACCTTATCTTTACGATAGAAGAATATAGAGAAATGGATCAAGAAAGTGGAGGACTTTGGCACAGTCTCAGGCCTGAGAATCAATAAGGAGAAAACAATGCTTTTGACTAAAAATATCACCAAACTAAGACAGGAAGAATTAAAAAACAGATTGGGACTACAAATTACGAGCAAAAAAAAATATTTAGGAATATACTTAACAGCCAGAAATTCCCAACTATACCAGAATAATTACGAACATAAATGGAAGGAAATAAAAAAAGATCTAAAGAACTGGAGCTCGATGCAATTATCACTTTTGGGCAACATCCTGCCAAAAATGATGTATCTGTTTCAAAATTTGCCAATAGTAAGGAAAACAAGTATTGTTAAAGAATGGAACAAAGAGCTCACAAAGTTTGTTTGGAACAATAAAAAACCCAGGATTAGTTACACCAACCTAACAGATGAGAGGAAAAGAGGGGGGCCTAGGTCTACCAAACTTAGGTCTCTACAGTGAGGCTTGCGGACTACAATGGATACAGGAATGGATAAATCTGAAAAACAAAAAGCTGTTGACATTAGAGGGCCATGATCTGCGAGCGGGATGGCACGTGTACCTCTGGTACGGAAGGAAGAGTATAGAAAAAAATTGGAAACCACTTCGGACGCTCTGCCCTACTGAAAACCTGGGATAAATATTTTTTAAAAGATGTTTAGGAAAACCCCACTGTGGCTCTCGCCCTTAGAGGCATGTCACAGGCGGGAAATGGGTTGGACGATATGGCCCACCTACGAAGATTGTATAAAGAAAGAAAAGGGAGCCATCAAGTTAAGAACACAAGAAGAACTACGGAAGAAATTCCCAAATCTGAATTGGTTCCAGTATCTGCAGATAAACAATCATTACACTAAAGACAAAAATGAAGGATTTGAAGAAAAGAATTCCATATGGCAAAAGACATTTGAAAGTAAAAAAAAAATTACAAAAATATATAGACAATTATTGGAGTAGAGTACAGAAAAAGATCTGATCAAGGGATGTATGATCAAGTGGGCAAAAGATATAGGAAGACCGATACCCCTAGAATACTGGGAAACACTATGGAATAAAAGAATGAACTACACATACGCATATGACCTCAAGGAGAACTGGACCAAGATATTTTATCAATGGTATGTCACCCCACATAATATTGCAAAGTTCAACGAAAATCAGAGTGACAGGTGTTGGAAGTGTAAGAAGTGCAGAGGAACATTCATGCATATGTGGTGGTCCTGTGAGACAGCAAAATCCTATTGGAAAGAGATCGCAGAGATATGCCAAAAAGTGTTAAAAAAGAGAATACCATTCAAACCAGAAAGCTACCTCCTAGGGATGACAGACATAAATTGGAACACCAACAAAGACAAGCTCTTTGCACACATGATCACAGCAGCTAGAATTGTATACGCTAGGATATGGAAGCAAGAGATTAGGTCACGAACAGAGGAATGGTCGCTGAAAATCATGGATATAATGTGCATGGACAAATTGACATATATACTAGCTAAAACACACAATAAACACATGAAGAGGACTGACTGGACACCCTTGAGTACCTGGCTGAGAGAAAATAAAGTACCTATAACAATAGAGTAACAACCCCAAAGTGCCTACAGCAATAAAGCAATAACAACCATGACAATAACTATAATAAAGAAACGTAAGCTATACCGACCCACTACCAAGATAAAGAAGAAAAGAAAGAAATACCTATTGGAAATATTTATATGAAGAGAGACGGAAGAATTCCCCTCCCCCCAAAAAATGTTTTCTACCCCCACTCATGTACCCCATCCTTCCCTTCCCAACTTTCCCCATTCATTCCCTCACCACCACCCCCACGCCTTTCCCTAACTACCCCCCCTTAAACCCCGTTTTTACTGTTGTGAAAGAAAAATTACTAATAAAAATTATACAAAAAATATTATTCAATGTTTTGCGAAACCGTCTTCATACACAACTCCACATTAACTGAGTTTATTTATAGATGTCTTGCACAAAAGCTTGTTGGTTACATTTGTATATTAGCGTCTTAGTTTAATATGACATTGTTTCATGACAACTCTCATCCTTATGACTTTTTACACATAGAAAGATTCACTTGTTAACCATATAATAGCAAACTCTCAACTGTTCTCCACTCACTATCCTGGCTATTTCCTTAAATACTCTTACTTAACTTATTATCTGACCTATATTCATGGACCCCTAACTTATCCTCATCTAACGGCTTTTCTTCCCTCTCTCTGACTTTTTTTCTTTCTCAGAATGTTCAGTTTTTTTCTTCCAACTGTCATCCTTAACTCCCTCCTTTTTAAAATTCTGGCATCTGCTCATTTAAATATGACCAATCAGACTCCCTTATGTAAATTAGCTGTGCCCCTACTGCTACTACCCCTTTAAGAATCACAGAATGGCTGGTCCCATTCCAACCCTGTTCTAACATTAACTTTTACTTTTAAATTCTACCCCATAACGAGTAGTTCGCTACAAATGGGAACAATTATGGACTAAAAAAGTCAAATACACCTTCTCAACAGACTTGAAAGAGAACTGGATCAAAATGTTCTATAGGTGGTACATGACCCCACAAAAATTAGGTTTAATGTACAAAAATGCTCAGAATAAGTGTTGGAAGTGCGAATTGCAAGTTGGAACATTTTATCACGCATGGTGGACATGTCCCAAAGTAAAAACATTTTGGAAAATGATACAAGAGACATGTAAAAAAATATTAAGAATAAAGATCCAGCTGAAACCTGAATACCTTTTGTTAGGATTAACAGATAAAGAAATTGAATTAGATCAAAATAAAGATATTTTATTCACGTATCTCACTACCACCGCTAGAATAGTATTTGCAAAAAAATGGAAACAAAGAGAATTAGCAATGAAGGAAGAATGGCTAGAAAAAATTCAGGAAATAAGAGATGCGGATAAACTGACTTTCAATTGAAAAGCATTTGATCTGGAATAAGGGAGCAGTACAGAAGAGAATCAAGGAAAACAGATTCAATCAATGAACAGATTCAAAAGCGGGGAGGAAAAGATAATCCGAGAGTGCATCTGAGATAGGAACATATCCTACTGGAAAACGCAGAGAAGGAGATTTGGAAGTCAACGAAACCTCTTTCACTCCCCCCCCCCTTTTTTTCTTTTTCCTCTTTCCCTTTCCCTTCCCTTCAATCCCCCAGACCTTCCTTATCTGTCCACTTTCCCACCTCTGTGAAAACACAATTCTCAATACCTAATATCTATCTATATCCCTACCCAGTTTCTATACCTAAACCTTCCCTTTTTCTTTTACCCTGATTTTATGTAAAACTAAAGTAGAAATGCATTCAATAAAATGTATTTAAAAAATAATAATAAAGAAGAAACTGACCGAAATATATAAACTGAAAAACTCTAAACATATAAGCAAATATATTTATGGTATTACACTCTATAGCAATTTCCTCTGAGTCTGAAATACATTGCCATATGTCAATGTGAAAATGCTCAGAATACCATTGTGTTGAGACTGAAATTGACATTTTGCTGAAAATATTGACATCTCTTTCTGGGTAGCTCTTCATGAAAGCCAAATGCATCTAGGATTTAACTTGGTTCAATGCTTTTGGCTGAATGTGATTACAGATTGAATAAAATGGAAAGGAATCAGGGGAAATCAAGAATGTTCAGCGAATTTCTGATGCATATGTATTACTTTTGTTTCTCAAGGGTTTATTACTGATGCTTTGTGTTCAAATCTAAAAGATGTTCAGGATTTTTTTGCTGGTAATATAAAACAAAGAGGGAATCATACCATGAAGGATTATAAAAATTATCATATATATTAATCTTATGCAGTTCTAGAGACTTCTGCCATGTTCATAAGCTGGTTAGGTAACAGTTCTCTCTTTCTACAGCAAATGAGAAATATTTCAGGCTTCAGTGATCATGAGCCTCTCAACTGCAAGATGTTTTGTTGAATTCAGATGATTCCTGTATTTCATCTTGCAGTCTAGTATTCTTGAGGGATAGAACTAGGAGAGCAAAAACCTCCCAAGAAAAGTACTGTCAGTAGCAGTAAAAAAAAAATCTGTTTGTGATAGTTGCTGTGACTGCCAAACAATTTCAAGCTGAAATCAAGCATACATTTTCTCCCATTACTCCAGAAAAGGAGGGGAGATCCACTTTGACCAGAGAGCCAACAGAATTGCCACAAGAGATTCCTCCAAGATGGCAAGAAGCTTTATTGTTACAAATGATACTGGCATGTCAGTCTGAAAACCATTTTCTCAAGGGGAGACATCCTGCTCATTTCAGGGAAAGTGAGAGGAAACCCATATGTTCAGGGATACCAAAACTCTGTTTCCCATGTGTACTATCTGATAAAGCCTGTAAGGGTTGAATTTGTTGTTGAAGGTCTGAATCAATGGGTTGCTGTAAATTTTTTGAGCTGAATGGCAATGTTCCTGTACCATTCTTTCCTGACGTTTTGCCTGCAACTGTGGCAAGCATCCTCAGGGGTTTGTTCAGAGGTCTGTTGGGAATGAAGCAAGAGGTGTGTGTGTGTGTGTGTGTGTGTGTGTATCTGTGGACTGTCCAGGGTGGGGGAAAGAACCCTTGTCTGTTTGAAGCAAGTGTAACACCAGAATCAAGACAGTAAATAAGGAATACCACCCAGCAACAGGGGAATTCCAGATAGGAAACAATCACCTCCTTCACATCTCCCAAACAAAGGATGCCTCCAGGCAACAGCACTGATTGACTTTGCAGTTACAAGGCTACTCAATGCTAATCAAGCTTGCAAATTGCAGCATTTACACTTGCTTCAAACAGACAAGGATTCTTTCCCCCACCTTGGACATTCCATAAATATATATACTAGGGCTGGGCAACCACGGAAAAATTTGTTTCTAAACTCGATTCGTTTTTAAGGGGTCCATCACGTTTCATTTCTTTTAAAGAATTCTGAAATTTTCCTTTTAAAAATTTCAAAATATACGAAATTTCGTAAATTTCGAATCGATTCGTTAATGGCGGACGCGATTGCGCAATATGCTAAAAAACCCTCCAAATATGCTAAAAAATATGCTGAAAAAACTTCCAAATGGGACAGGGGGGACTTCTGAAGCTTCCCTCTCCTTCTGTTGTTGACTGTTGGTGTGATAAAACAAACAACAACTATAAAACTTGCACCAGGCTTGCGAAAATAATTACGAAACAATTTCGAAACAATTACGAAACAATTTCGAAACAATTACAAAATAAATTGAAAAATTGTTTCGAAACTATTTAACTCCTCACACTATTCCAAAATGGGTCAATATCGGATCGTAAGCTAATTTAAATACGAATTAATAACGAATTACGAAATTAACGAACGAAACCGCCCAGCCCTAATATATACACTTCATTTCCCTCACCTCCAACAGATCTCTGAACAAACCTCTGAGGATGCTTGCTAAAATTGAGCAATTTGAAGCAGCTGCAGATAGTGAGATGTGAGCCACGAATAGCCGGAACCTGGGACTGGGAGCCAAATCTGTAAAGCGGTGATTGGCACCAGAGCCCGCCCGCTCTGGGAATTCATACGCATGGCGAGCGATCGGACCTAATCCAACAAAATGAAACTCACCAAGTTGGAGAAAAGCTGCCAAAGATTTTATTAAAGTCAGTTGAAGTGATGCCAGCATGCAGTAATCTACACAAAGTAGTATGTTATTGTTGTTGAAACTTCAAATATGATGTCATATGACAGGTTTATTACGTATAAGCACAATATAGAAGAACAACTTCTCTTAGTCATGGATAAATGTCCATATTCATTTAGATCAGGGGTCCTCAATCTTTTGAAATAGAGGGCCAGGTCACAGACCCTGAGCGAGGGCCGGGTAAATGACCTAGGAGGGCCGTATCCGGCCCCCGGGCCTTAGTTTGAGGACCCCTGATTTAGATAAACATAGTAGTTCAATCTGTCTGATGATTTAAAGAGTCACTTTTAGGTGTTTTTGAAGGCCTATTTATGGCATTCAAGGTTGTGTCCTGGAAAAATTGAGAGAAAACCAGTTTTATGTGAAGCTGTCTAAATGTAAATTTCATAAGACTGAACTTAGACTTCCGCATCTCCCCTGGGGGACTTAGTATGAACCCAACCAAAGTACAAGATGTGTTGGCTTGGGAACCACTTCAAACCAGGAAACAGTTGCAAGGGTTCTTGGGCTTCACCGATTTTTAAAGACAATTTATTCATAGTTTTATTTATTTATTTATTAATCAGTTTTGTATAATGCCACTCCCCAAAGACTCGGAGTGGTTCACAATATACACATGTAAAACATAACATTTAAAATCAAGGAAGAATTCAATCAGCAATGTTCAAATGCCAGCCTAAATAAATAAGTTTTACAAGCTCTACGAAAGGATAGTAAATCTTGGAGAGCTCGTGTCCCCACTGGCAAGGCATTCCACAGGTAAGGAGCCACCACCGTAAATGTTCTATGCCTAGTAGACATCAGGTGAAAAGTCCTAAAATTGGGAACTTCAAGTAAATTCTGGTCATCTGAACGGAGTGATCTCTGGGGTTTGTAGGGGATGAGGCGGTTCCTCAGGTATTCCAGTCCCATGCCATATAAGGCCTTGAAGGTAAGAATCAGCACTTTGAAGGTAATCCGATACTCAATCGGCAACCAGTGCAGTTGCTGCAGGATTGGAATGCTGCAGGATCGGTAAATGGAAAAACTTCTATTATTCAAGATTTAATCCAAGAAGAACAAGCTGACCTGGCTTGTATAACAGAGACCTGGCTGGACAAGGGGGGAGGGGTGAATCTCTCCCAACTCTGTCCACCAGGCTACTCTTTGCAGCACCAACCAAGACTTGGGGGGGGGGGAGGCGGAGTCGCAGTGGTCTATAAGGATTTTATCCCTCTGATCAGGCATCCCATCCCACAGTCATCTACTTTTGAATGTGCCGGCTTTAGGATAGGTGACCGGGACAGGATAGGGATTCTGTTAGTGTACCGACCACCCCGCTGCACTACAGTCTCCTTACCTGAGCTAGCAGGAGTGGTCTCGGACATGGCATTGAGCTCCCAAAAGCTTTTAGTCCTGGGAGATTTCAATGTCCATGCTGAGGCCTCTCTTTCAGGTGCGGCTCAGGACTTCATGGCCACCATGGCAACCATGGGCCTGTCCCAATTAGTATCTGGTCCCACCCATAGTGCCGGACACACACTGGATTTGGTCTTTTCTCAGGGATGGGATGGGGGTGACGGGGTGGAGGAGCTGACCATTGCTCCATTGCCATGGACCGATCACCACCTGATCAGATTTCGACTAACTGCACCTCCTAACCTCCACAGGGGTGGTGGACCCATTAGAATGGTCCGCCCCAGGAGACTTTTGGATCCAAATGGCTTCCTGGCGGCTCTTGGGGATTTTTCCACCTTCTTGGCTAGCGACACTGTCGATGCTCTGGTCTCTCACTGGGACAGGGAGTTGACCAGGGCAATTGACACAATCCCTCTGGAACGCCCCCTCTTGAGTAACCGAGCTAAACCAGCCTCTTGGTTTATTGAGGAGCTGGCAGCAATGAAGCAAAAGAAGAGGACGTAAGAGTGCGTGTGGCGCCAGAATCCCAGCGATCCAGCCCAAACACATCTGAATACCTTTCTAAGGTCTTACGATGTGGCAATAGCGGTGGCACAGAAAACATTTCTTGCCGCCAACATTGCATCTGCGAAGAATCGTCCAGCTGAGCTTTTCCAAGTTGTCAGCGGTCTGTTAAATCCACCGCAAAGCGAGGCCCCTGATAACACAGTGGTTCGCTGTGAAGCATTTGCTCAATTCTTCGCGGATAAAATTGTGCAGATTTGGTCGGGTTTTGACGACATATTAACGGCGGTCTCTGGGGATGTAATGCGAGCATCTGCTTGTCCAGTTTTGTTGGATTCATTTCAATTGGTTCAGCTTGAGGATGTGGACAGGATCCTTGGAGAGGTGCGATCTACCACATGCTTCCTAGACCCCTGCCCATCCTGGCTGATAAAAGAAGCCAGAGGGGGTTTGGCAGAGTGGGTGAAGGTGGTGGTTAATGCCTCCTTACAGGAGGGAAAGTTTTCAGCGATCCTAAAACCATCACTGGATCCCACTCAATTCGACAACTATCAGCCAGTTTCCAATCTCCCCTATTTGGGCAAAGTCATAGAACGTGTGGTGGCAACACAACTCCAGGGGTTTCTGGTAGACACTGATTATCTAGATCTGGCACAGTCTGGCTTCAGGCCGGGACATGGAACTGAGACAGCCTTGGTCACCTTGGTAGATGATCTTCACCGGGAACTGGACAGGGCGAGTGTGTCCCTGTTAGTTCTGCTGGACCTCTCAGCGGTCTTTGATACCGTCGATCACGGTATCCTTCTGGGACGCCTCATAGATATGGGGCTCGGGGGCACTGCACTGCACTGGCTCTGATCCTTTCTTGAGGAACGGTCCCAGGAGGTTTCATTGGATGACGCTTGTTCGGCCTCACAACCGTTGCTGTGTGGAGTCCCACAGGGTTCAATCCTGTCCCCGATGTTATTTAACATCTACATGAAGCCCCTGGGGGAGATCATTCGGAGTTTTGGAATGAGATGTTATCTCTACGCAGATGATGTCTAAATCTGTCACTCCTTCTCACCTGTCACCAAGGAGGCTGTCCAGACCTTGAATCAGTGCTTGGCTGCTGTGTCGGACTGGATGAGAACTAACAAATTGAAATTGAATCCAGACAAGACAGAGGTCCTACTGGTCAGTCGTAAGGCCGAACAGGGCATAGGGTTACAGCCTGTGTTAGATGGAGTTACACTCCCCCTGAAGACGCAGGTTCGCAGCTTGGGAATGATCCTAGACTCATCGCTGAGCCTAGAACTCCAGGTCTCGGTGGTGGCCGGGAGAGCTTTTGCACAATTAAAACTTGTGCGCCAGCTGCGCCCGTACCTTGGGAAGTTGGATCTGGCCACGGTGGTCCACGCTCTTGTTACATCCCGATTAGATTACGGCAACACACTCTACGTGGGGTTGCCTTTGAAGACTGTTCGGAAACTCCAATTAGTCCAGCGGGAGGCAGCCAGAGTACTCACAGGAGTGTCATACAAGGAGCATACTACCCCTCTGTTATGTCAGCTCCACTGGCTGCTGATCCAATTCCGAGCACAATTCAAAGTGCTGGTTTTGACCTACAAAACCCTATACGGTTCCGGCCCAGCGTATCTGTCCAAACAGATCTCCCTCTACGTCCCACCTCGGAATCTAAGATCTTCTGGGGAGGCCCTGCTCTCGGCCCCGCCTCTATCACAAGTGAGATTGGCGGGGACGAGGAGCAGGGCCTTCTCGGTGGTGGCCCCTCACCTATGGAATTCACTTCCCGGGGAAATTAGATCAGTGACATCCCTCCTTTCCTTTAGGAGGAAATTAAAAACATGGATTTGGGACCAGGCGTTTGGACAATCTGGCAGATAAATAAAGGTCTATGACGACTGATAAAAATGGACAAGGTGGAATGAAGTTATGGACTCTGAGTGGCGAATGCTGAGCATGAGATTAGTTTATTGACTGTGTTATATACTGATTGTTTTAACTGCTATAACTGTTTTAACTGCTATAACTGTTTTAATTGCTGTTTTATACATTTATCTGTATTATTGTGTAGGCATCGAATTGTGCCTTTTGTAAGCTGCCCTGAGTCCCCCCTCGGGAGTTGAGAAGGGCGGGGTAGAAGTACACGAAATAAATAAATAAATTGGAATGATATGACACTTCACTGAGACCCCTGCGAGAAGCCGTGCAGCAGCATTTTGCACTAGTTTAAGTTTCCGAATCACCAATAAAGGCAGGCCTATGTAGAGGGCGTTACAATAGTCCAATCTTGAGGTGACCATAGCCTGGATCACCATGGCCAGGTCATCCCTGGACAGATAGGGAGCCAGTCGCCTAGCCTAACGCAGATGGTAAAATGCGACTCTGCTCACAGCCTGGGCTTCCATCGTCAGCAGAGGGTCTAAAAGGACTCCCAGACTCTTTACCAAAGATGACGGGCATAATGTCACATCATCCAGAGTAGGCAACCAGATCGCCCATCCTTCCAGGAGACCCAGCCAAAGGATCTCCGTCTTCGCTGGATTCACCCTCAACCTGCTGGCACACAACCATCCAGTAATGGCCTCAAGGCATTGATGGAAATTGTTGGGTATGGAGTCCGGTCAGCCTTCCATCCTCAGCATGAGTTGAGTGTCAGCAGCACACTGATAGCACTCAAGCCCAAAGCCTCGCACCAGCTGGGCAAGTGGTCGCATATAGATGTTAAACAACAGAGAGGAAAGGGTAGCCCGCTGAGGGACCCCACATTTAAGAGGGGCCCTCTTAGAAATAGACCCTTCCCACTCCACACGTTGACGTTTTACAGAGGTCATGCCAGACTAATCTGATCTCTTTTTTCGATAGAGTTACAAGCTGGGTACATGCAGGGAATGCTGTGGATGTAGTGTACCTGGATTTCAGTAAGGCCTTCAACAAGGTCCCCCATGACCTTCTGGCAAACAAACTAGTCAAATGTGGGCTAGGCAAAATGTTAGATGGATCTGTAATTGGTTAAGCAGATGAACCCAGAGGGTGCTCACCAATGCTTCCTCTTCATCCTGGAAAGAAGTGACGAGAGGAGTGCCACAGGGTTCCATCCTGGGCCCGATCCTGTTCAACATCTTTATTAATGACTTAGATGAAGGGTTAGAAGGCAGGATCATCAAGTTTACAAATGACACAAAATTGGGAGGGACAGCCAATACTCCAGAAGACAGGAGCAGAATTCAAAACGATCTTAACAGATTAGAGAGATGAGCCAAAACTAACAAAATGAAGTTCAACAGAGACAAATACAAGAAACTCCACTTAGGCAGAAAAAATGAAATGCAAAGATACAGAATGGAGGACACCTGGCTCAAGAGAAGTACGTGTGAAAAAGATCTTGGGGTCCTCGTGGACAACAAGTTAAACATGAGCCAACAATGTGATGCCGCAGCTAAAAAAGCCAATGAGATTTTGGCCTGCATCAATAGGAGTATAGTGTCTAGATCTAGGGAAGTCATGCTACCCCTCTATTCTGCCTTGGTTAGACCTGGAATATTGTGTCCAATTCTGGGCACCACAATTCAAGAGAAATATTGACAAGCTGGAATGTGCCCAGAGGAGAGCAACTAAAATGATCAAGGGTCTGGAGAACAAGCCCTATGAGGAGTGGCTTAAAGAGCTGGGCGTGTTTAGCCTGCAGAAGAGAAGGCTGAGAGGAGATATGATAGTATTGTATAAATATGTGAGAGGAAGCCATAGGGAGGAGGGAGCAAGCTTGATTTCTGCTGCCCTGGAGACTAGGACGCGGAACAATGGCTTCAAACTACAAGAAAGGAGATTCCATCTGAACATGAGGAAGAACTTCCTGACTGTGAGAGCTGTTTAGCAGTGGAACTCTCTGCCCTGGGGTGTGGTGGAGGCACCTTATTTTGAGGCTTTTAAACAGACGCTGGATGGCCATCTGTCGGGGGTGCTTTGAATGCAATTTTCCTGCTTCTTGGCAGGGGGTTGGACTGGATGCAGGGGCTGTTCTTCCATTACGCTGGGTAAGCGGCTGCTGAATAGATTTTTTTTTTGCCAGAGGTGCCAAAAAAGGCACCTCTGTAAATGCCCCCTCCCCTCCGCAAGCTTTCTCTGCCTCCCTCTCCCTCTTGAAGGCTACACAGAGTCCGCCGCCTCCCTTCTGGCTCTGCGCATGCGCCCCACAGTTGGGAAGGCGGGCTCGTGTGTTTCCCTCCACTCTGTGCGTGCGTGCATGCGGGAAGAGGTGAGAGCAGCTATGTGCAAGGAGGCGCCCACGTGCCTCCATTTTGAGCTGTTCAAGATCCGGGAGGAAGGTCAGTTCTAGTCACCTGCTTACAAGGAAAGGGCCTGAGACTGCGCGGAATACCCTCTGCATCCAAGAACTTCCTGGCCCCACTTACTGTTGTTGTTATCTTCTTCTTCTTCTTCTTCTTCTTCTTCTTCTTCTTCTTCTTCTTCTTCTTTTATTATATGGGGCAGAAAGGATGAGGGAACCTGCTATAACTTTGACTTACTGTTGTTGTTTGTGGGTTTGTTGTTGTTGTTATATGGGGCAGAAAGTTGTATTGGATCACATGTGGGACACTTCACAAGTGTCTAGGACTGTGTGATGTATAGGTGAATAATGCGTGCAGATCCCAGTAAGGTGGCCTTCTGCAGCTGGCAGGCAGATCATGATTTTGTCAGTCCTGATTGTTTTTAAGTGCAGGCCAAGGTCTTTAGGCACTCTACCCAGTGTGCCAATCACCACTGGGACCACTTTGACTGGCTTGTGCCGGAGTCTTTGCAGTTCAATCTTTAAATCCTCATATTCCAGGTTTTCTGTTTATCCCAATTATCTGGCAGTGCGGACTCATATAATCCAGTTCAAAGCAGATAACCTGGGATCAGATCTTGGGTTATAAGGACAGTGTAGAAGGGGTCTAGGGGCCTTCTAGACAGGCCCTGTATCCCAAGATCTGATCCCAGGTTTTCTGTTTATCCCAGATTATCTGGTAGTGCGGACTCATATAATCCAGTTCAAAGCAGATAACCTGGGATCAGATCCTGGGATATAGGGCCCATCTGGAAGGGCCACAGGATGAACCTAGCACTGGATTTTCTTTGCAAGATGTTTTCAGAAGGAGTCTGCCTTTGCCTTCTTTCAGGTTGAGAAAGTGTGTCTTTCTCAAGGTCATCCCGTGGCACTCCATTGCCATTTATTAGAATCCAGGTCTCCAGACTCCTAGTCCAAAACACATGCACATAATTAATGAATTAATTAATTTCACATATTTGTATCCTGTGTAATGTATAATGATGATGATGATGATGATGAAATAGAAGATGGTGTATAATAATAGAAGAGTAATTCTATCTTGGCAGAAAGATGGGGGCTGGATTTGGGGTTTCCTTCCAACTGAGTTTTATAAAAATAGTAATAACAATAGTCTCCTGGAGTGACTGCAAGAGAAAAAAACAAAAACAAAAAAACCCTTCCAGTATTTTCTGTTGGTCATGGGAGTTCTGTGTGCCAAGTTCGGTTCAATTTAATCATTGGTGGAGTTCAGAATGCTCTGATTGTAGGTGAACTATAAATCCAAGCACTACAACTCCCAAATGTCAAGGTCTATTTTCCCAAAGCTCCACCAGTGTTCACATTGGGGCATAATGAGTATTCTTGCCAAGTTTGGTCTAGATCCATCACTGTTTGGGTCCACAGTGCTTTCTGGATGTAGGTGAACTACAACTTCAAAACCCAAGGTTAATGCCCACCAAACCCTTCCAGTATTTTCTATTGGTCATGGGAGTTCTGTGTGCCAAATTTGGTTCAATATCATCATTGGTGGAATTCAGAATGCTCTGATTGTAGGTGAACTATCAATCCAAGCACTACAACTCCCAAATGTCATGGTCTGTTCCTCCCAAATTCCACCAGTGTTCAAATTTGGGCATATTGACCAAGTTTGGTCCAGATCCATAGTGGTTTGGGTCCACAGTGCTCTCCAGATGTAGGTGAACTACAACTCCCAAACTCAAGGTCAAAGCCCACTGAACCCTTCCAATAATTTCTGTTGGTCATGGGAGTTCTGTGTGCCAAGTTTGGTTCAATTCCATCATTGGTGGAGTTCAGAATGCTCTTTGATTGTAGGTGAACTATAAATCCCAGCAACTAAAACTCCCAAATGGCAAAATACCCCCCCCCCCCAAAAAAAACTCTACCAAATTTGGTCCAGTGAGTGAAAATACATCCTGCATATCAATATTTACATTACGATTCATAACAGTAGCAAAATTACAGTTATGAAGTACTAATGGAAATAATGTTATGGTTGGGGGTCACCACAACATGAGGAACTGTATTAAGGGGTCACTGCATTAGGAAGATTGAGAACCACTGATGTACATGCATATCTCTTACAGAGCTATGCACACATCTATAGCTATATAATAATAATAATATTAATAATAATAATAATAACACTTTATTTGTACCCTGCTACCATCTCCCCAAGGGACTCTGTGCGGCTTACATGAGGCCAAGCCCAAAATACATCAAACAAAACATCAATAAGCACAACATTAACAAACAATCAATACAATACAAATCATATAAATCACATAAACGAAAACAGTCAATGGTGACAAATAAACAATTTTTTTAAATGGCCGGCCCGAATGTATATCCCTGAACGTGCTTGTGTGCCCATATATATTTCCATGCATTTCTATGTATACATTTGTATATCCATGTATGTATGCACATATGTGACCATGTATGTATGCACATATGTGACCATGAACATGTAGTTAAGGTAATGGTTTTCCCCTTGACATTAAGCCTAGTTGTGTCCGACTCTGGGGGTTGGTGCTCATCTCCATTTCTAAGCTGAAGAGCCGGCATTGTCCATGGACACCTCCAAGGTCATGTGGCTGGCATGACTGCATGGAGCGCAGTTACCTTCCCATCAAAGCAGTACCTATTGATCCACTCACATTTGCATGTTTTGAACTGCTAGGTTGGCAGAAGCTAGGGCTAACGGTGGGAGCTCATGGCGCTCCCCAGATTCAAACCTGCAACCTTTCAATCAGCAAGTTCAGCAGCTCAGCAGTTTAACTCACTGCACCACTGGGGGCTCTGGTGGTGCAGTGTATGTATATACATGTCAGGACTCGGTTTCCTGGCCTTGGATGTTGGCGCAAAAAACCGGATTCCTGACATGGAGAACTGATAAGGAATTGCAGCTGGTGGCCTTGGGAGGGGCCGTTGGTGGTTTGGCGGGGAATATTGCGCGGGATCTTTGTCAGGCGGGAAGAGGGGATTCGAATGTGGGGGAGGGTATATAAGAGTTGACTTGCGTCCGTGTGCCAATCCTGGCTTTCATTGTGTATATGCATCCAGTAGTAAAAGTTTCCTGTTTGATCACGGATTGGCGTCCTGTGTCATTTCTGGGAGCGGCTGCTGTTAGCTTACATTAAGCCAGGATTCCTCGGGGCCATCCCACGGCTGTGGTGAGGTACCCCTATGCAACGGGAGGAAGATCCAACGGAGGGGGGAGAACCAGCCTCCCCTTTCGAAAATGCAGAAGAGGAGCTGGAGAGAGTGAATGCCTTGGCTTCATCGACTGCATATGCCCAGCCCAACGGAGTCACACAGAGGCGAGTGAAGGGGGCAGGGGCAGCAACGAGAGAAAGCAGTGGGCTAGAGTTTCCCTCCCCGCAGAGATTGGATTTCCTGGAGGAAAAGATGGCATCAATGGAGACTACCCTCGCGATGATGTCAAAGGTGATGGAGAGGCTGACCCCCCTGTTAGAGGAACCACCACCCCGAGGGGAATCGATGTGGAGCGCGGGGGAGAGGAGTGACCGGGGACCCGGGGCACGTCCTAAAACACAGACGAGCTGGAGGGCTGCTGCGGAGAGCGATGAGGAGGAGGAACGACCCCGGGGACTGGCGCCCCAGCAGACGTTCCTGGTGCCCCCGGCCGGAGCCGGGCGCGGCACAGGGCGTCAGGAATTGCCCCCGGAGCAGAGAGAGCTCCAGGGAGGGCCACCGCGAGCGGAGAACCGGGAAAGGCAGCTCCTTCCATACCAACCTAGGAGGGAGGAGCTGAGGATCGAGTTCTGAGGAGAAGCCGGGAACCTCGCATACTTCCTGACTATGGTGAGGGGATATCTAGAAGATAACGCCCTTACCTTCGGATCGGAAGCAAGCAGGGTGCGAGCAGTGGGCGCAGCACTGAGAGGGGGAGCAGCGGAGTGGTACGTCCAGCTCCACCCCAGGCACGACCCATGTTTGGGATCTACAAGGCGATTCCTGGCTGCGATGGAGGCGCGCTTCAGGGATCCGCTCGAGAGGGTCCGGGCGAGGGAAAAGCTGCAGATGATAACCCAAGGACATCGTTCCGTATCTGAGTACGTGGAGGAATTCCGGTTGAGGGCGGAGAAGGTCCCAGAGTGGTCCAACACCACCAAAGTCCAGATCTTCAAAGAGGGCCTGCGGAAGGAAATCTTGACCTGGGCGCTTCATCGCGACGA
The DNA here is from genome assembly GCF_037176765.1 of Anolis sagrei. Classification (NCBI taxonomy): domain Eukaryota; kingdom Metazoa; phylum Chordata; class Lepidosauria; order Squamata; family Anolidae; genus Anolis; species Anolis sagrei. Next base: position 89,475,979 of record NC_090025.1, read on the forward strand.
CCCGGAGGAGATAGGTGGATGGATTGAGCTGGCCGGCCGCATCGAGACGACATTGGCACAGGTCAAGAGGCATCAAGGAGCGGCGCCGCAGCAGACAAGAGCAAAGGAGGAGAGTCGGAGGACGGAGAGAGGCACGGTCGGGAAAGCTCCAACCGGAGGGCCCAAGGAGCAGAGGGGCGGCTGTTATGTATGCGGTCGCCTGGGCCATCGGGCTGCCGAATGCCGACAAAGGAAAGGGGGAGAGTCCCATTTCCCAAAGTTCAAACCGGCTGCAGGGAAGAGAGCGGAGGAGAGCCCCCGTTCTAGGGCCCCAGTGGGAGATCTGGTGAGTCACAGCCCAGGAATGCTAGTATTCCCGATCAGGCTAGAAGGGGAGGGGAAGTGGGCCAGCTGCAAAGCTCTCATGGATTGCGGCTGCTCAAGAAACATTATGGCCCCAGAGTTAGCAGACGAACTGAAATGTGAGAAAACCCCCTTGCAGAGCCCCATAGCATTCTCGCAGCTAGATGGGTCAGTGGCGGCTGGGGCCCCGGCACGGTTTGAAGTGGGAGAAGTGAGATGTAAAGTGGGGAGCTGGGAAGGCAGCATAACCTTTGTCGTATCCCCTATGGCTACTTACAATGTAATACTGGGGATGCCATGGTTAAAGGAAGCCAACCCACAAATCAATTGGAGGGAAGGCAGCATAACATTCCAGAGCGAAGAAAGAGGAAAATGTTGCAAGGGGGAAGAAAACACGGCGGGTGGGGTGCAGGAAATTCCCCCTGAATACAGAGACTTTGAGGATGTATTTGACGAAAAGGAGGCGGACCAGCTTCCCCCTCCTAGGAGGGTCGAAGTAAAGATTGAACTCAATGAGGATGCTAAGTTGCCTAGGAGTAAATTGTACCCAATGTCGGTCAAGGAGATGGAGGAACTGAGAAAATATATTGAAAAGAACTTGGCCCGAGGGTTTATAAGGCCATCCGAGTCACCCTTGGGAGCCCCAGTGCTGTTTAGGCACAAAAAGGACGGTTCGTTGAGACTGTGCGTGGACTATAGGGGGCTGAATGCAGTGAGTACCACCAACAACTACCCCATGCCACTAACCAAGGACTTGCTATCGAGGTTGTCAGAAGCAAGGGTGTTCACGAAAATTGACTTGATCGAGGCCTATCACAAGTTGCGCATAAGGCCTGAGGACAGATGGAAAACGGCGTTTGCCTGTGCGCTGGGCCATTTTGAATATTTAATTTGTCCGTTCGGGCTCAAAGGCTCTGGATCAGCATTTATGCAAATGATTAATGAGGTGCTACACCCATTATTGTATCGCGGGGTGTTTTGTTTTGTGGATGATGTAATTGTGTTTACCCGGGATAGACGATCTCATGTCAAATTGGTGAGAGAGGTGCTCCAGAAATTGAGGGAGGCAAAACTGTTTGCAAAGCTATCAAAATGTGAGTTCAATAAGGAACAGATAGACTTCCTGGGGTACCGGATATCCAAGGGAGGGATAGCAATGGATCCGGCAAAGGTGGAGGATGTCAGGGGGTGGAGCCCTCCCCAAACGCGCAAACAGTTGCAATCATTCCTCGGATTTGCAAATTTCTACCGGGGGTTCATAGAGGACTTTGCGCAGATAACATTGCCCTTAACTGAACTACTCAAAACAAAGGGAAAGGGGGAAACGGTGAAAGTGCGGTCCCCGGGAGCGAAACTAAATTGGTCAGCAGAGTGCCAAAAAGCTTTTGAAGAACTGAAATGCAGGTTCACTGAGGAACCAGTGTTAATCCACCCCGATTTGACCAAACCATTCATAATCCATTGTGATGCATCAGATTGGGCTTACGGGGCGGCCCTGATGCAAAGGGACCCAGAAGGGAGGTTGAAACCCTGCGGGTTCATCTCAAAAAAGTTCAGCGAAACCGAACGGAACTGGCCGGTGTGGGAGAAGGAGGCTCTGTCAGTGGTGAGGGCTCTAGAAACGTGGAGACACCTACTAGAGGGAAGCGGCATCCCCTTTGAAGTGTGGACCGACCATAAAAACTTACAATACCTCACCTCACCCAGGCAATTGTCAGCAAAACAAATAAGATGGGCTCAGTATTTCAGTAGATTTGATTTTAAGCTGCGTTTCCAAAAGGGGAAACAAAATGTGGTCGCAGACACGTTGTCGAGAATGCCGGAGGATGAAGGGAGGGGGCGAAGCCCGAAGGGGAGCATATTCACAGAACGGCAGTGGGGCATGGCGGTGCAAACACGAGCGCAAACGGAACGCAGCCAGAGGCTGGTGGGGGTTGAGAGCAAAGACGGAGGATGGGAGGAGGAGATAAGGCAGGCATGCAGGGAGGATGAGTGGCTGGAAAGAAATAAGGAAAAGGTGGAATGGAAGGATGGGTTGGGATTTGTACATAGAAAGTTATACATCCCAGGCAACCTGAGGGAAAAAATGATGGTCAGATGCCACGGCAGTAAGGGAGCGGGACACTGGGGAGTAACGAAAACCCTAAAAATGTTGGCACGTCAGTGTTGGTGGCCAGGGATGAGGAATGACACCAAAATGTATGTATCCCGGTGCGATGCGTGTGCACAGAGTAAGACAACCCCACAAAAACCAATGGGGTTATTGCAAAAGGTGGCAGAACCATCACAACCGTGGAGGGTAATTGCTATGGACTTTGTGGGCGAACTCCCAGTTAGCCGAGGTCAACGTTACATATGGACGGTAATGGATCTGTTCTCAAAGCAAGCGCATTTCATAGCGCTGCCTAAATTACCATCTGCAGAGAAATTGGCTGAGCTATTCATCAAACACATCTATCGGTTACATGGTTGTCCAGACCAGGTGATTAGTGACCGAGGGGTGCAATTTACGGCCCGGTTCTGGGAAGAGTTCATGCAGTTGATGGGGGTGGAACGGACCCTGAGTTCAGCGTTCCATCCCATGACCAATGGGGGGGTCGAACGCACGCAACAGACCTTGGGGCTGTTCCTAAGGACATACACAAACCAATGCCAAACCGATTGGGCCGATTTACTCCCGTTTGCAGAAATTGCATATAATGGAGCCTGTCACGCATCCACAGGGAAATCCCCCTTTGAAATAGTGTACGGCATGGAAGTAACCCCTTTACCCAAACTGCCGAGTTGGGGGGAAGAGCTGGGGGGGAAGGAAGGATGGCCTGACAAAATGAAGGCGAACTGGGAGGAGGTGGCAAAATCACTACGAGAGGCCCAACGAAAATATAAACTGTTTGCAGATCGAAAGAGGAGGGAAGGTGATAAGTTGGAGGAGGGGGATCTAGTGTGGCTGAGCACAAAAAACCTCAAGCTAAATACCCCCTCTCGGAAATTGTCTCCCAAATATATTGGTCCCTTCAGGATTTCTAACAAAATAAATGAAGTGACATATGCTCTGAAACTCCCTAAGACATTGGGGAAGGTACATCCGACATTCCATTGTAATTTGCTAAAGAAATACCAAGGCCCGCTAGACAAAGAAGGGACATAATGGTGACGTATGTTTCCCTTCCAGGAAGAAGAAGAGGTGGAGGGGGACATTATGTCAGGACTCGGTTTCCTGGCCTTGGATGTTGGCGCAAAAAACCGGATTCCTGACATGGAGAACTGATAAGGAATTGCAGCTGGTGGCCTTGGGAGGGGCCGTTGGTGGTTTGGCGGGGAATATTGCGCGGGATCTTTGTCAGGCGGGAAGAGGGGATTCGAATGTGGGGGAGGGTATATAAGAGTTGACTTGCGTCCGTGTGCCAATCCTGGCTTTCATTGTGTATATGCATCCAGTAGTAAAAGTTTCCTGTTTGATCACGGATTGGCGTCCTGTGTCATTTCTGGGAGCGGCTGCTGTGAGCTTACATATACATATATATCCATGCATATGCGTGTGTGTGGATATACATGTCTATGTACGGATCTATTGATAGTCTCCTTATCTGTGCCTATAGGTACAGGATAGCAAACACACACCACTCTCATAGGAACAATGCTTGGTGCCAGTAAATGATGTAAGAGAGAGATATATCATTTCCTACTTTTGCCTCCTTTTTGTCACCATATATTTCCATACACATACATGTATGTATATATTTATCCATGCACATGTACAGCCACTTCGAGTCCCCATGGTGGGGGAAAGGTGCAATATAAATAAATCTCTCAGTATATAAAAATGTGAAAGAACGTATGTTTGTCTGTTTGTACCACAAAGGCGGTTGCTAGGTGAAGTGGCCCTCTGTGATGTCACTGGGAAAGAAAGATGACATGTATGGAGGGAAGGGAGGAAGGAAGGAAAGAAAGAAAAAGAAGAGAAAGAAAGAAGAGAGAGAGGGAGAAAAGAAGGGAAGGAAGGAAGAGAAAGGAAGGGGAAAGTATGAGGGGTGGGATTGAAAGAAAGAAAGAAAGAATGTATGAAAGCACCCACACAATCTAGTGTAATTATAATAAACGAAACAGAGAGTGGTGTACATATTGTTTCCATGACAAGCTTTGTTGAGAAAAGGTTTGCCCTAACTTTCCTTTGTGGCTGAGAGAGAGTGACCTGCCCAACATCATCCAGTGGGGTTCATGGCTGAGCAGGGCTTCAAAGTCACACATGTATATGCACACACATAGTCATGCACTGATCTAATGGTGCACACATACATAAGGATCTGTAAACATTCACACAGAGGGACATGTGCACATTCATAGAATCATAGAGTTGGAAGAGACCTCATGGGCCATCCAGTCCAACCCCCTGCCAAGAAGCAGGAATGAGTAAGTTGCGTTGGGCTGGTTGTTGCAACCTCCGATGTTAGGAGAAGGAGAGGCGTTCCCTAAGGTACGATGGACCCTGGCCATAAAGAATTTTAAAGGTCAGAACTAATCATAGAATCATAGAATCAAAGAGTTGGAAGAGACCTCATGGGCCATCCAGTCCAACCCCCTGCCAAGAAGCAGGAATGCTGCATTCAAAGCACCCCTGACAGATGGCCATCCATTTACCTTTACCTAAATGTTCATGGTCACTTATGTGCATACATTATTCAAGTGCCTCTCTTCACATGCACACACATACATACATATGCTTATATTTATTTACCACACAGGGGCGGCTCAACCCATTACGCAAAGTAAGCATTTGCAGTATAGTTGATTTTGCCCAGGGGTGCTCTTGAGGCGCTCTTGGGGGAAAATAGACCTTGACATTGTAGTTACTGGGATGTATAGTTCGCCTACAATCAAAGAGCATTCTGAACTCCACCAATGATGGAATTGAACCAAATATGGCACACAGAACTCCCATGACGAACAGAAAATATATATATCAGTGATTGGTTGGGGTGGGGGGGGGGGGCAAAATACTGTTTGCTTACCATTGAAAATTACCTTGGGCCGCCTCTGACTGGATGGCCCATGAGGTCTCTTCCAACTCTATGATTCTATGATTCTATGAAAGCTGCTTGAAAATCTTAGAACCCTGTTGAATCTGACCCAGGAGACCACCATCTCATTCCCACAACAGCTGATGAGGACAGTGAAAGCATTGGATTTTAATTGTTTGGAGGCAGAAGGAAGTTCCATAGGTGTGCTTTTTTTTAAAATGTGTGTTAACATGTGTTGGATGTCTTTTTAATTGTTTTAAATTAACATTGTAAATGGTTTGGTTTGTAATGTTTTATAATCTACTAGGTATTATTTTAGCTATTTGTTTTGGCTTGAATTGTAAGCTGCAAATCAAACTTCTGGAACATTCCATTCAGTATGGTCAATAAGTCAAGCACAAAGTTATCTGGCAGCATTTACAAAAGTTTCTTTTATTCAGTTATCACATTTCCTTTTCTTTAAAGCTTTTCTAAATATTCAGCTGTGTTGAACTCTGGAAAGATATTTGAAAATCTGTGGTTTGAGGGGGGAAATTAATTACAAAATGTATCACTGTGACTACAATGCTTGATCAAATAACACAGGCAAATGGGAAGAAGCAGAAAATGATGGCTCCTTGGTATCAAGTAATTATACTAAAATATCAAGGGAGGGAAGAGTGTAACATAGCCACAAATCAAAACCCACTCAAATGTCTAAACCATTTCTCAGCAGAATTGAAGTATACTATTTGTTTCAAAGTCCATATTGTGGTAATATCTTTCTTAGGCTAAACAAAAAGATCCAAATTATATAAGCAAAGAGCATTTTCAACTTTTAGTTAGTTAACACATTTCCACAATATGAACTTTGAAGTTGGTCTTCACATAACTATCCCTGCATAACCTCACAGCCTCTGAGGATGCTTGCCTGTAAAACCTACAACAACCCAGTGATTCCAGCCATGAAAGCCTTTGACAATACATTATCCCTGCATTCATTCAGAACCAGATATGTTCAATCTGGGCCGTTGTAGTCCCCAATTCTTGTTTCTATATAATGGGAGGGGGTTGCTTCAAAATGTCCTCAGTGGAATGCAATTTTTGCCATTTTCTGGGCTTTTAGCACCAGGGGAGGTCTTTTTCTAATTATTTCCTGTTCTGAGTTCTATCACAAAGGACTATATTTTGCCATGAATCAATGACACCTTTCCTATTATGATTGTGTGTGCTGTGGTACTTTTTTATCTGGAAAATGAGTCTCAAAAATGAGCTTCAGACAACCTTGGTGCACAAACATTGGGATGAATGCCAAGATACTATTCCAGATGCAGAGCCGAGAAGTGCCTTTGATCAAAGCAACATCTCCTGAAGTAAACCAGACATTACGAAATATTGTTATGCTGAGAAAGCACTTCAGCAATTTCCCTATATTGTTTTTGTTCATTTTAATAGAGACCAAGAAGCAACAAAAGAAACAAACAAAAATACAGTGGAGCATAGAAATGTATGAGAAACAAAGTTGTAGACATAAATAAAAAAATATGATCAAAATATTGTCAGGTTCAGAGGTACTCAGACTTGCTAGAGATGTGCATTTCACCTAGAATACATGTTGGAATACAAATATTTTTGCACTCATGCCATTGCCTTGTAGCTGCAGTACAAATATATTGGCATAGTCAGCACTCCATATGCAAAACCCAAACATAATTTTGTTACTGAAGAGTAGAATTCATCTCACATGAATTCTACCATGTCTGAGTAAGCTGCATTTCCAACCAGCCGAGTGCTTTTAGCAAGATTTATGGATAGATAGTTTGGAGGTCCATGCACTCCCTCTAAAGAACATCAATCAAACCAAGAAAAGACAAGGAAAATTCCTTCCCAAGATGCGAAGGAATTAAAGCTCCAATAAAGATACAGAACACAAATAAAGTTAGCATGAATGCTCCCAGGGAAGGAGAAGAGGCAGCCATTAAACACTGTGCATAGCAGTGAGACAACACTCACTTGCTCAGGAAACAAGTAAGTTGGGAGCAGGACTATGACAGATAAGATTAAAAAAATGGAGCCAGATCAACAGTGAATACTTACTTTTATCTGAAACCAAAGGGGCTGACAAGCTGGAAAAGACCTAATGAGATCTTTAAAGTGAGCCTCCAAACTGAGGCTCACTTTATTATTGGACACTATGAAAGCAGTGGCAAGAGGATTATGCATAAAAATCTATAATCTTAAAAAGAAACAAGAAGAAAGGAAAATAAATTGGAAAAGCACACAGAAAAACTATAATTAAAAGAACCAAACACATATATATTATGAATTGAGAGCAAAGAAAGAATTAGATAACATAAAAATAGATGAATTTCAAAAGAATTTGATATATTTGAAAAGGGAGGTTTTTGGATATACGGTTCGCTTATTGCAGACTCACTGTTTCATGGGTCTGCAATAAGCTGGGGGGGGGGAGCCGTGGGGGGAGCCACAAGGGGGAGGAGGAGGAAGAGAGGAGGAGCCTTCTAGACTAGCACCTTATATCTCCTTACCCCATGGTAATAATGCATAAGACCACTTTTACTAGGAGGCTTTTGTTTGGCCTGTGGGGGGGGGGGGGAATGATTGGGAAACTATGTTTTAATCTGTTTTATTGCATTTGGGTGTTATAACTGTTTTATAATTTGATATGTATGTATAATGAGGCATTGAATTTTGCCATAATCTGTAAGCCGCTGTGAGTCCCCTTTGGGGTGAGAAGAGCGGGGTATAAATATAGATAATAATAATAATAATAATAATAATAATAATAATAATACGGAGGAGGAGGAGGAGGGGAGGGGGAGCCAGGTGCTAGGCCTTACCCTTGTCTCCATCCACTCAGCAGTAGCTTCGTCCTCTTCACCAAGTCTGCTACTCGCCGCCTCAGAGGCCCCTTTGACTCCATTGACAGTACTGCCAGGCTGGGCTGAGGCCTCAGACCAGGCCTCAGCCCAGCCTGGCAGTGCCATCAATTGTGCCCAAGGAGTCTCCGAGGCGGCAAGCAGCAAACTTGGTGAAGAGGACGGGGCCAATGCCAAGTGGGCGGAGTGTCCTTACTTAGTGGATTTTCACTTATCACGGGTGGTCCTGGAATGGATCACCCACAATAAGTGAGGGAATACTGTAGTAATAAAAACTTTAAAATGTTAACCAGAGCCGCACAAAAGAAGAACATGAAAAATGAGATAAATGCAACATTTAGACATAAACTTACAACATTTAGAGGCCCTGAGGCTTGCTGTCTCCTGCTGTGCACTGTATGCACCATCTGGTTGGTGCCCCCTCCTCACCAATTTTTGGGACTGGAACCATGGGCCTTACAGGCCATGACGTGGTCTTTTTGACATCCGCCATTATTGCTGGGGCAGCATACATGCACTCCTTCCCTCCCGCTCCCTCCTTGAGGCTTACAGTTGAACATCTTTCTAAGGGCGGTGGGGGGAGGGAGAGGGAAGTGTTGGGGGGGGGGGGGTTGAGTGCAGAACATGCATTGGGTTGTTAGGTGTATCGTGTCCAAATTTGGTACCAATTGCCCCAAATTTAAAAAATTTAAAAATAAGAAATAAAAATAAATGATAATAATAAAAAATAAACAAAAATAATAACAATAAATATAATTCAAGATAAGTAAATAAACAAATAAAAAGAGAATGAAAGACAGGGAAAGAAAAAGGGCAAGGAAAGAAGAGAGACAGAGCATAAATAAGGAATTAACAAAAACAATTACAATATATTCCATGGACAAATACACTACTTCCAAGATGACCAAAACATCATCGACAGTAACTCCATCTGCAGGCAGAAGATCCTCAATACAAGGCGACCCCTCTCCAAAAGAACTTATGGCACAACTACAAAAAATACAAGAAAATCAAGAAATAAATGCAGGAAAAACAAGATAAAATACAGGAGAATCAAGATAAAATGCAAGAAAGACTAGAAAAGATATTCCAAGATGAAACAGGGAAATTAAGAAGAGAAGTCAACGATGAGATTTCCACGGTAAAACAATAATTTAAAGAAATTCAACAAGAGGTGAAAGAGATTCAAAAGGACAAACAAATTCTAACCAAATCAGCGGAGAAGACCAACCAGAAAATTACAAAATTAGAAGAATTAAGTGAAAAATTGGAGAAACAACAAGAACAAATGGCAATAAGAGAATCAGAATTCCAACTCAGATTCAGAAATGTAGAGGAAACTGAGGGAGAAGACCTGAGAGGCATAATTGTGGATATAATGGCAAAAATTCTAGATATCTCCAAATTGGAAGCCGATCAGAACTTGGACAGATTGTATAGAATTAATACCAATTATACCAGGAAACATAAAGTGGCCAGGGACATCGTGGTCAACTTCAGAAGGAAAAGGATTCTGGACGAAATTCTCAAACATAACTCCAAAAAACCTACTTATTACAAAGAGAAAAAATTAATTGTCTTAAAAGAAGTTGACAATGAAAAAAAGACAAAAATATTACTTCCTAATGGACGAACTGAAAAAATACCAGGTCCAATTTAGATGGGAAAGAAATGAAGGTCTGATGGTTTCTCTCAACAATAAGAGATACTGGTTAACATCAGAGCAGAAGGCGAAGGACTTCTATAGAGATCACCAAAAAGAGATAGAAAAAGGAAAACGACAAGATCAGAGAGGCAGAGAATCACCTATCAGAACGGAAGAAAAAAAGGAAGTAATCAGTTTGGGAAAAAACCTGAAAAAAGGCTAAGAGAAAACTCACCAGAGGAATATGATGTGGCGAACCAGAACTACTCCGAGGAAGAAATATGTAATGATGGTGAAAATCTTCTCTAATAATGTAAACGGGCTGAACAGCCCAAATAAAAAGAAAACGATATTCAACCAAATAAAAAATTGGTAATTTCAATATTACTGCACTACAGGAAATTCACATTAAACAAAAACATGCATCCCATCTTATTCAGAAACAATTGGGAAAAGAATACTATTCGTTAGCCCAAGAAAAGAAGAGAGGAGTTGTATTGTATATAAAGGAGAAATTTAAACCAGAACTGGCTTTCAAGGATCAGGAGGGCAGAGCTATAGGTATTAAAGTAAGGATTAACAATCAAACTACACTATTATGTAACATTTATGCCCCGGTTGGAACCAAAACTAAATTTGTAAATTACCTAAAAAGAAATATTCTAGATCAGGAATATGAACATTTGATAATTCTAGGAGACTTCAGTGGGGTTATAGAAAATCAGATAGAGAGGTCCAAAAAAAATAAAACAAGAGGAGGAGAACCGAAAGCGGGTCAATTACCGCAGAATTTCTTACAGATGAAAAAAGACTTTTCCTTACAAGATGTTTGGAGATTAAAAAATACAACGGGAAAGGACTATACCTATTATTCTGACAGTCACTATTTGTGGTCCCGGATCGACATGATCTGGGCCTCAAATTCCATAGCCACAAAACTTAATAGAATTCAAATTAAACCAAAAATAAACTCGGATCACTGTGCATTAGAGATGGAAGTAAGGGAAAGTCCAAAATCAAGGAGATGGAAACTAAATGAGAACTTACTCAAAACAGAAAATGAGATAGAAAAAAAACAGGAAGTTACTTAAATAATATTTCAAGATTAACACGAATAATGAAACCAAAATAGAAACATTATAGGACGCCAGTAATGAGGGGGTATTTTATTCAACAGGGTGCAAAAAAATAGACTAAGACAAGAAGAACAAATAAAACTTCAAGAAGAACTAGAAACCAAAGAGAATCTGTTCAAGAACAATCCAGGAGATAAGAAAAAAAAAGCTAGAGATAGAATTAATTAAGAAAAACAAATAAACACTGAAAAACGTAAGGGAGGATAAAAATTTGCCTGCACCAAAAATAGGGAAACAAGTATACAAAATGAGAGCTTTCGCTGACGACCTGATATGTATCATTAAGGAGTCAAGAGAAAACATTACCAACTGGATAAATAAAGTAGAGGAATATGGAAAGCTTGCAGGCTTCAAGATAAACAAACAAAAAACCAAGATCTTAACAAAGAATATCTCGAAAGAAAACCAAGAGAGATTAAGAGAAATGTCAGGAATGCAAATTTCATCAAAAATCAAATATCTCGGAATACTATTAGCTGCAAAAACTCCCAACTCTTGAAGAATAATTATGAAACTAAGTGGAATGAAATTAAAAAAAATTCTGAAAACATGGAACAACTTAAATCTTTCCCTCATGGGAAGGATAGCAACCATCAAGATGAACATATTACCAAGATTTCTACTCCTCTTCCAAAATTTGCCTATACTTCAGAACAACAAGTTATTTAAAGAATGGAACAAAGAGATCCTGAAATTTATCTAGAAGGGGAAAAAAGCAAGAATTAAATTCAGACATTTGACAGATCTAAGACAAAGAGGAGGACTGGGACTGCCAGATATAAGATTGTATTTTGACGTGTGTGGAATGATCTGGATAAGAGATTGGATCTCATTGAAGAGAGAAAATGTGTTGACCCTAGAGGGCTTCGACCTGAGGGTGTGGTGGCACGATTACCTGTGGCAAAACCAATCAAAGAGAGAAAAAAACTTCAACAGCCATTTTGTAAGAGGGACGCTACTGAAAATCTGGGACAAGTACAGACACAAACTTTACCAGAAGACACTGCTATGGTTATCCCCGTTTGAGGCAGGACAAAGAAAATTGCTGGGTTGGACGAACTGGCCCACCTATAGAGTCACAACAACAAAGAAAGAAGGCAAGATCTATTTGAAGTCGAAAGAGGAGATAGCCAAGGAATTTAAATCTTTCTCCTGGCTACAATACAGGGTTAGTCAAAATGAATAGGCCAATAAGAAAATTAATTGTACCCGAATGTATGTTTACTGTAACCAAACCACAGCTACGTAGCAACAGATAAACTATCAAAGTTTTTTTTGAGCAACACACATGTACGTTAATGCCGCTAGGCGTCGCTAGGAGTCGCTGTTTTCAAAATGGCGGAATCAGGCAAAGAGAAGGCGTTTTGTGTGATGACATTTGCTAAAACAATGTCAGTAATTACGGTCCAGCGAGAATTTCGAGCCAAGTATGGCAAGGAACCACCTCATCGACATTCCATTGCGAGGTGGGTAAAGCAATTTGAGGAGACGGGCTGCTTATGCAAGGGTAAAACCACAGGACGACCGCGTGTCTCCGAAGACACAGTGGAATCCATTCGTGCATCCTTTCAACGAAGTCCCCAGAAGTCGACAAATCGTGTTTCCATGGAATTGAACGTTCCGCAAAAAACTGTGTGGCGCGTGTTACGCAAACGTTTGCAGTTCAAGCCGTATAAATTGCAAATGGTGCAGGCTTTGAAAAAAGGTGACTATTCGAAACGACACGATTTTTGCGAATCAATGCAGCGAAGACTAGAGGAGGAAGGCTTTGCCAATAGACTGGTCTTCAGTGACGAGGCAACGTTTCACCTGTGCGGGAAGGTCAATAGGCATAATCTCCGCTTTTGGGGATCTGAAAATCCTCATGCCGTATTGGAACATGTAAGGGATTTGCTGAAGGTAAACGTTTTCTGTGCAATAACCAACCGTCACGTGTTTGGCCCATTCTTTTTCGCGGAGAAAACCGTAACAGGCATAGTGTACGCTGACATGTTGTCTGAATGGTTGATGCCACAGTTAGAAGAGAAAATGCCCGATTTCGTATTCCAACAGGACGGTGCCCCTCCGCATTGGCACAACAGTGTACACGAGTACCTCAACGAACACCTTCCCAGACGTTGGATTGGCCGTGCTGGAGTGACTGATCTTCCATTCCTCCTGTGGCCCCCCAGGTCCCCCGACCTCACACCATGCGACTTTTCTCTCTGGGGGTATGTGAAAGACACTGTGTTCCGACCTCCATTACCGCTGACCTTGGACGACTTAAAACAGCGCATATGTGCTGCATTCGATGCCATTACGTCGGATGTGCTGCAACGGATGTGGAATGAACTGGACTATCGCTTGGACGTCTGCCGTGTCACACGGGGCGCCCATATCGAACATCTCTGAAGGTGAGACAAAACTTTGATAATTTATCTGTCGATACGTAGCTGTAGTTTGGTTACAATAAACATACATTCGTCTAAAATTAATTTTCTTATTGGCCTATTCATTTTGACTAACCCTGTACTTCCAGTTAAAAGAACATTTCATAGAATCATAGAATCAACAAAGATCAGGATCTCGGCTTCTCAGAAAAAGACGACCTATGGGAGAAGATATTAAGAAAAGATAAGAAAAAATATAACTCAAATATATAACAAATTACTCGAGTGGGCGACAGAGACCAAATCCGTAAAAGAATGCATGATAAAATGGGCCAAAAACATTGGCAGGCCAATAAAATTCAAAATTCAATTTAGTCAAAGAGAATTAAGTATACATACTCCACAGATCTAAAAGAAAACTGGTATAAGATGTTTTACAGGTGGTACATGACCCCACAGAAATTAGCCCTAATGTACAAAAGAACAAGCTGCAGATACGGGAAATGTGTAGATCAAACTGGAACCTTCCACCACTTATGGTGGACTTGCCCCAGGACAAAAATTTACTGGAAAATAATACATGAAAACTGTGAGAAAATATTACAAATAAAAATAAAAATGAAGCCAGAATATTTCCTATTAAGATTATTCTAAGAATAAGCTCGACTCCAACAAAGACATTTTATTTACTTATCTAATCACAGCGGCTAGACTGGCCTTTGCAAAAAAGTGGAAATTGAGGGAAATTCCCACAAGAGAAGATTGGTTAAACAAAGTCAGTGACATAAGAGAAATGGATATTTTGACATACACTTTAAAAGATGCACAAGGAAGACCACTTAAGAGAACAAACTGGAAGTTATACGATGACTTTATATACAACTCACAAGAAGCGAAAACAAAAGAATAAAAGAAGGCAGGGAAAAGAAAGACACAAATAGAAGGGAGAAGCCGGATGCAGAGAATTGCTTAAAGCATAGGTGTATGTGTGTATATATATATATGCATATATATGTGTGTGTGTGTGTCTGTGTGTGTGTGTATACATACACACATCATAGATAAGACGCGGGAAAGGAGACTTGGAAATCAAAATTACCCCACATTACCCTAACCCCTCTGACCCTAACCCCAATCCAAATTTCCCCCTCTCCCCCCTCCTTTTTTTTCTTTTCTCTCCTCTGCCTTCCCTGCATGTCCCTAAATCCCCCTTTCCCTTTTAGTGGATCCCCGAGACTTACCCCAGGACATATCCCCCACAAGTTATGTTTTTATTATTGTATTTACTGAAAAGCACCTAATAAAAAGTATTATAAAAAATAAAGAAACAAATAAACACACTGCAACTAGAAAAAATGGCTAGAAAGCTGAAATTCCTGAAAGTAAACTATTTCACAAATGCCAACAAACCGGGTAAATAGCTTGCTAAGAAATTGAAAAAAACAACATTATATAACTTAGATAATAGAAGATGGAACAACGAGGATATTGTGAAAAAAATTAAAATGTTTTACACTGAACTATATCAAGAAGACTCATCCAACAAAGAGGATATCACATTCTATGTCTCGAAGCAGAAGTTGGAAAAAATTACCGAAAGGCAAAGGGAAGCTCTTGACAAGCTGATTACAGAGGGTGAGATAAGAATCTTCCTAATAACAAAGCTCCTGGCCCAGATGGACTAACTTCCATATATTATAAAACTTTCCAAGATAAGTTAATCCCAACGTTTTTGTGAGTAACCTGGCTGCAGCATTCTAGACAATACAGAGCTTTCGGGTCGTAGAAATAGGAAGGCCAACATACAAGGCATTGCAATAGTCCAGCCTAGATGTGACCGTGGCATGGATGACTGTTGCCAGAGCCTCATCCAACAGGTAAGGTGCCAGTTGCTTTGCTTGTCGTAGATGGAAAAAGGCCTGTTTGCTCGCAGCAGAGACCTGAGATTCCATTGCCAGCTGTGAATCCAAAACGACACCTAGGCTCTTAACGGTAGGCGATGGAGATAGAGCAGCGCCATCAAAGGTAGGTAACGGATGGGTCGGACCTATCGGGCGGCCATGCCACAGGATCTCAGTCTTCGCCGGATTCACCTTCAGTCTGCTAGCACGTAGCCAGTTCGACAGAGCCTCCAGGCATAAGGTGAAATTGTCAGGTATTGACGTTACTCCAGGCTCCAAGCGCAACAGGAGTTGGGTGTCGTCCGCATATTGATAGCAGTCCAGGCCGAATCTCTGAGCCAAACTGGCAAGGGGTCTAACGTAGATGTTGAAAAGAAGAGTGGAGAGAATTGCACCTTGGGGTACTCCACATAGGAGGGGGGAACTTTCGGAGACTTGGTCCATATATTCCACGCACTGACTCCAATTTCGGAGGAATGAATTGAACCAATTGAGGGCCTGACCGCGAACTACGGACATGGAGAGACGGTGGATCATTAAATTGTAGTCAACTGTGTCAAACACTGTGGTAAGATCGAGAAGTACCAGAAGCACCAATCCGCCGCTTTCAGACTGACGACGAAGTTCATCTGTAATAGCAATCAGGACTGTCTCCGTCCCATGAGCCAGGCGAAAACCTGACTGGAAAGGGTCCAGGCCGGCTGTGTCATCCAAAAATTGCTGCAATTGTCCCAATACACCTTACTTAAGAATGGAAGATTAGAGACGGGACAATAATTGGCAAGAGTCATAGGGACATAAATTAAATTAAAAAATACATCCACGAGAAATAAAACAATCATTAAAACAATAAAACAGTATTGTCCGTCGAATCGCCGATCTTCAAGGTAAACTTGAAAGAAGATATATGGCTAAGTGCTGGTTAGTTGTGTGATCCTTTTTTGAGGGATTTCAGAGGTCATGGGGTGGGGTTCATGGGTGGAGGGATAGAGGGTTAAGAAATGTTAAGATATAATTAATTGTACAGTCAAGTCTGATTATTCATATGTTTAATGATCACTGAATGTACACCTTTTTGTAAATCTTTTGCATCTTTTTCTTTTTTCATTTTTTCACTGGTTTTTTGTTTTGTTTACTATATATACTATAAAAATAAAATATTTAAATAAATAACTAAATAAATAAATAAATAATATTTAAAGAGTTGTCAGACTCATAGAATCATAGAATCAAAGAGTTGGAAGAGACCTCATGGGCCATCCAGTCCAACCCCCTGCCAAGAAGCAGGAATATTGCATTCAAATCACCCCTGACAAATGGCCATCCAGCCTCTGCTTAAAAGCTTCCAAAGAAGGAGCCTCCACCACACTCCGGGGCAGAGAGTTCCACTGCTGAACGGCTCTCACAGTCAGGAAGTTCTTCCTAATGTTCAGATGGAATCTCCTCTCTTGTAGTTTGAAGCCATTGTTCCGCGTCCTAGTCTCCAAGGAAGCAGAAAACAAGCTTGCTCCCTCCTCCCTGTGGCTTCCTCTCACATATTTATACATGGCTATCATATCTCCTCTCAGCCTTCTCTTCTTCAGGCTAAACATGCCCAGTTCCCCAAGCCGCTCCTCATAGGGCTTGTTCTCCAGACCCTTGATCATTTTAGTCGCCCTCCTCTGGACACATTCCAGCTTGTCAATATCTCTCTTGAACTGTGGTGCCCAGAATTGGACACAATATTCCAGGTGTGGTTTAACCAAAGCAGAATAGAGGGGTAGTATTACTTCCTTAGATCTAGACACTATGCTCCTATTGATGCAGGCCAAAATCCCATTGGCTTTTTTTGCCGCCACATCACATTGTTGGCTCATGTTTAACTTGTTGTCCACGAGGACTCCAAGATCTTTTTCACACGTACTGCTCTCGAGCCAGGCGTCACCCATTCTGTATCTTTGCATTTCATTTTTTCTGCCAAAGTGGAGTATCTTGCATTTGTCACTGTTGAACTTCATTTTGTTAGTTTTGGCCCATCTCTCTAATCTGTCAAGATCGTTTTGAATCCTGCTCCTGTCCTCTGGAGTATTGGCTATCCCTCCCAATTTGGTGTCGTCTGCAAACTTGATGATCATTCCTTCTAGCCCTTCATCTAAGTCATTAATAAAGATGTTGAACAGGACCGGGCCCAGGACGGAACCCTGCGGCACTCCACTTGTCACTTCTTTCCAAGATGAAGAGGAAGCATTAGTGAGCACTCAGAGCAATGGGTTCAAATTCCAGGAAAGGAATTTTCACCTGACCATTAGGAAGAACTTCCTGTTCATCAATGGAACTCTCTGCCCCAGAGTGTGTTAGAGGCTCCTTCTTTGGAGGCTTTTAAACAGAGGCAGGATGGCCATCTGTTGGGGGTGCTTTGAATGCGATTTTCCTGCTTCTTGGCAAGGGGTTGGATGGCCCATGAGGTCACTTCTATGATTCTATGATTCCTAACTGTAAGAGCTGTTCAACAGTAGACCTCACTGCCTCAGAGTGTTATGGATGCTCCTTCTTTGGAGGCTTTTAGAGGCTGGATGACCATCTGTCTGGGGTGCTTTGATTGTGCTTTTCCTGCATGGCAGGAGGTTGAACTGGATGGCCCATGAGGTCTCTTCCAACTATATGGTTCTATGATTCGATGACCCTCTCTGGCTACTCACTCCTGCTAAAAGCCACAGGCTAAGAAAAGATCAATGTCACCTCAGCCCTCATTTGTCAGGCCCTGTTAACTTCTTGGTCATATTGCTATGGTGCTATGTTATCTTTGATAATTTGAGAATGGAGAGTTCACAATTATATCATTATAATTGTGGTATAATTATATCAAGTTTAATGATTTATTGGATCATGAGAAATCACTCATGGTGTTTAGAATTCCTCCCCTTCTTGGAACCTCTCTGTAGCTGAAAATTCAGGGCAGTTGTTCCAGCAAAACATTGACATCACCGGGCTTCAGAGAAGAGTTGATGGTCTGCAGCCTGAAGAGAAGCAGCTGTGTTGTTCTTTGTGATGTGCCCAAATGTCCTTGTAGTGATATACAGAAAATGTGAAAGCAGAGTACTCTGGAGCCAAACCTTCTGGCCCAAAATATTGCACAGAATCCCATGAGTTAGTTCTTTTATCTCTGATCTCAACCAGCCTTGGTACTGATGTATATTTTCTTTCCTCTAAAAATTGGAGAAGAAATTAAACCCTTTTCTTGGAAACAAAACTTTATTTGACTTGGAAATGTAGTATTTTAACTGATGTTCCCAGATTAAAGCAGAATATTGGGCTTGAGAAAAAGGAGATTTAATAACATGAGAATTAAAAACTTTCAATGCAATGAGGAGTGTGGGAGAGTCCATAAAATCTGTCTTCCTGGGAGGAGTGGAAAATATTAGAAGTAGAATTAATCTCTCTTTGCATTTCAAAGCTTTCACACAATCTATTACCATTGAGAAGGGAGCATTCATTTATGATATATCCTTCTGTTCCTTGGTTTCACAATAACTTCTATGGCCATTTCCCAGATGTTGATCATTCCATTATCCAGATGAGCCAACACACCCTTCATGGCTTGACTCATCTGAAGATTGCTGTTGGGGACTTCCAGTATAGGCAGCATGGCGGACACCACAGTTTGCAGAGCTTGGGTCAGCAAACTACTCTTACCTGATGCTTGGGTGAGCTGTAGAGCTGTAGAAGTTGTTGTGGTGCCAACCCGCAGGATAAGCAGCCAGCCTGGCGAAGCACAGTCTCTGGTAAGGGGTGTGTGCGACATGGCAGAATCCAGCCCTCAGGGTAGCAAAGCGTGGTAAAGGACACCCGGTCTGGGATAAGCTTGGGCGGGGCTAGAACGCCAGCCTCGACTTTAATTTTAAGAAGATAGAAGGAAGAGAAAAGAGAAAATAAGAAAAAGAGATGCAAGTGGTATAAAAGAAGGACAGAAGCATTTGAGAGAAAAGTGAGAACAACCGAGAAGTGAGAAAAAAATACTTAATAAGAACTTAATGGACATTTGCTATGATTCCTATATATTTGGGATATTGCCAAATTGTTAGAATGCTAGGTGGCCAGAATTCTCCAATCAATAAGAAAGGAAAAATGCAACGAAGCAAATTATAGAGATCTTATGAACTTTTGGAAGCAGTGAGAACTTTATATGCACAAACAAAATTAAAATATATCATCTGAAGGACTATTTGAAATAAAAAGGGAATGGAGAGAGATTAAATGGGAATTGAAAATGTAATTGAAGTTAATTGAAGTGAGGGATATGTGAATGACAACCAAAGACCAGAATTCAGTCCTGAAACCAGATTGGAATATTTAGTGATTACATAGTATTGAGGGGGTAAATATATTTATGTGAGTAGGTAAAGGTGCAGGTGTGTACATATATATGAGATAGATATATGTAAGTGAGTAAGTATACACATACAAATATAACCAAGTGAAATCAAGTGCTTTAGTTGTTTAGATGGACTTATACTAGCCTGGACATAGAAAATTGATTACTAATAAAGGATAGGCAAATATTGTATAGGCAACAACATCGCATAAACTGTTAGAATTCTGATTATCCTGACTTTCCCGAAAGTAGCAACCAATTAATGTTGTATGAAGGTTATTGGAGAAATAGATGAATTAGGGGAAGTATATGAAATATATGAAGGTGTGGAAATTTATGATGAACTATTGTAATTAATCAAACTTATATATGAGAAAGGATAACAAAGAGCTATTATCTGGAAATTAAAGATTGTGGACGGTATACAGGCTATAGAGATTCAAGGAACCAATATCCAACAAGCAATATCTGTTGATAACTTCTTTATTGGATACCACTGAATTAGGAATTGTTTACACTAAAGGGGGGGGGGTAAAATAGGTAAGATTGGAAACTATAATATTGAAGGGAAGGAAGGGAAGAGGGGAAAGGAAGAAGATAGAGAAGAGGAAGAAAACCAGAGAAGGAAAAGGAAGGAAGGAGGAAGGAAAGGAAAGTAATCAAGTGTGTCAAAATAAATCTTCTTATTAAATAGAGTGCAAAGAGGAGGAAGAGGAGAAGAGAAAGACAAAGGAAGTAAGAAGAGGGACAGAAAAGGGAGAGAGAAGGAGAGAGGAAGTGAGGAAGAAGAAAGGGAGAAAAGAAAGAAAAAAGGAAGGAGAAGGGAAGGAAAGAGGAGGAAGGAAGAAGGAAGGAAGAAATGACTACACCCAAAACCAAAATGGAAAAGGAAAAAGAAAAGAATGCACAACCAAGGAAAGATTCAATAACAGAAGAATACTCTACGAAGGATTTAATGAGAGAGATTCTGAAATTACAAACAGATGTACAAAAAGTGCAAGAAAAATAGGATAGACAATACTACATAATTAAAGGAGAAATGGAAGAGCTGAAAAGGGAATTTAAAGGAGAAATACAAACAATTATGAAGGAAGAACTAAAGGTAGTAAAAAAAGAGATTGAACAACTAAAAAGAGGAAGAGAAGATAATATAAAAGAGAATAAATCTATAAAAAGTTGCCAAATAGAAGTAGAAAAGACACTACAAACAATAGAGAAAACAATGACAAATCTTAAAGCACAAGAGATTTTAGAAGCAAAAGAAAAACAGTACCAACTAAGATTTAGAAATATTCAAGAAGAAGAAAAAGAAAATCTAAGAGAAATAATTATAAACATGGTGGCCCATCTAACGCAAAATACAACAGAAGACACAGAAGGAAATATTGACCTAATCTATCGGATCACATCAAACTATGCTAAAAGATATAACACACCCAGAGACATCATTGTATGTTTCAAAAGAAAAAGTGTATGAGATGAAGTACTACAGGAAAACACAAAAACCCCAACATTTTATAAAGGAAAGAAAATAGCTATACTAAAAGAATATCCATTGACTGTGCTGGAAAGAAGAAAAATATTTTTCCTAACAGATGAACTTAAAAGGAAAAATATAAGATTCAAAAGGGATAAAAGAGAAGGAATAATGGTGACTTGGGAAGGTAATAGACATTGGCTTACATCTGAGCATAAAGCAAAGATATTTTACAAAAGATATATAAGGGAACCAGAAAGAGAAGAAAATCAACAAAAAGAGAAAAAGGAAGGAGAGACAAATGAGAATTGGGAACAAGAAGGTGAGGGAAGACAGAAGAAGAGACCAAGAGAAAAATCCCCAAATGAATATACAATGTCCCTAGACACAGTTACGCCTTACTTAGATAGGGAGCAAGAAATTGAGAAAGAAGATGGCACAGAAAATTAAAATATATTCAAATAATGTAAATGGCTTGAATAACCCAAATAAAAGAAAGAAATTATGGAATCAAATTTAAAAAGGACATTATGATGTGATTTCCTTACAGGAAACACACATTTGCCATAAACATATATCATACTTAATACAAAAAAACCTTGGTAAAACATATTATGCATCCCGTGGAGAGAGAAAAAGAGAAGTAGTAACCTATGTAAACGAACGAATTCCATCTAAACAGGTATTTAAAGACCAGGAAGGAAGAATATTAAGAATAATGGTGGACTTCGGGGGGAAGAAATTACTACTATGTAATATATATGCACCAAATGGGTCTAAAACAAAATTCGTGGAACAACTAGGTGTAAAGATATCAGAACAGGAATATGATGATTTAATAATTATGGGTGACCTTAATGGAGTTCTAGACGGGTCAACTGATAAATCAAAAGGAAGGGGGGAAATCACCCATGATGGGAGAATTACCCAGAAACTTTAAGTTGTTAAAAGAAGAATTATGGTACATGGTAAAACATCAACCATTCAGGACTTAATCCTTGATGAAAAGGCAGATCTGGCGTGCATCACGGAGACCTGGTTGGACGAAGCTGGGGGGGTGTCAATCTCACCCAGCTTTGCCCACCAGGTTACACCATGCAGCACCAACCGAGATCTGGGGGGGTGGGGAGGCGGAGTTGCAATAGTCTATAAAGATTCCATCTCCTTGATCAGGTGCCTTGCCCTACAGTCGACCCTGTTTGAATGTGCCCACCTGAGGCTAGGAGACCAGGACAGAATAGGGATGCTGTTGGTGTACCGACCACCCCGCTGCACCACAGCCGCCCTACCTGCGCTTGCAGAGTTGGTCTCGGGCGTGGCATTGAAGTCCTAGCGGCTTATAGTGCTGGGGGACTTCAATGTACACGCAGAGACCACTCTTTCAGGGGCGGCTCAGGACTTCATGGCCACCATGGCAACTATGGGGCTGTCCCAGCTAGTATCTGGCCCTACCCACTGTGCTGGACACACACTTGACTTGGTCTTCTGTCAGAGTTGGGAAGAGGGTGGCGGTGTGGAGGAGTTGTCAGTCACTCCTTTGCCGTGGACCGACCACCACCTGATCAGGTTTAGACTTTCTGCAACTTCTAACCTCCGCAGGGGTGGTGGACCCATTAAGATGGTACACCCCAGGAGGCTTATGGATCCAGAGGGACTCCTGATGGTTCTTGGGGATTTTTCTGTCGCCTCAGTAGGTGATTCTGTCGATGCTCTGGTCTCTCATTGGAATAATGAGTTGACTAGGGCAATAGACACGATTGCTCCGGAGCGCCCCCTCTTAAGTCGCTGAACTAAACCATCTCCTTGGTTCAACGAGGAGTTGGTGGAGATGAAGCGAACAAAGAGGTGGCTAGAGGGCGTGTGGCGGAAAGAACC
Organism: Anolis sagrei; assembly: GCF_037176765.1. NCBI lineage: Eukaryota > Metazoa > Chordata > Lepidosauria > Squamata > Anolidae > Anolis > Anolis sagrei. The sequence goes on from NC_090025.1 coordinate 89,498,972, forward strand.
TAGCGAGTCAAACCAAACACGCCTGCACCTTTTATTTAAGGGCATATGGCGTGGCAATAGACGCCGCACAAAATTTCTTCTACTCGGCAAATATTGCGTCCGCAAGGAACCATTCGGCAGAGCTGTTTCGAGTAGTCAGAGGGCTGTTGAACCCCACCCCTCAGGATGGGTCCCCTGACAACTCGGCAGCTCGCTGTGAAGCCTTTGCTCAGTACTTTGCAGACAAAGTCGCTTTGATCCGTTCGGGCTTTGACACCATGTTAACGGCAGTCTCTGAGGATGTAACACAAGCATCTGCTTGTCCAGTTCTGATAGATTCGTTTCGATCTGTTCAACTCGAGGATGTCATCAGGATTCTTGGGGAGGCGAGGCCTACCACATGCATCCTAGACCCCTGCCCATCCTGGCTGGTAAAGGAAGCCAGAGGGGGTTTGGCAGAGTGGGTAAAGATGGTGGTTAATGCCTCCCTTCGGGAAGGCAACATTCCAGCCAGCTTAAAACAAGCTGTTATAAAACCGCTGTTGAAAAAACCATCACTGGACTCCACTCAATTCGTCAACTTTCAGGCAATTTCCAGTCTCCCCTACTTGGGCAAAGTCCTGGAACGTGTGGTGGCCTTGCAACTCCAGGAGTTCCTGATAGACACGGATTATCTAGATCCGGCGCAGTCTGGCTTTAGGCCGGGGCATGGTACCGAGACAGCCTTGGTCGCCTTAGTGGATGATCTTCGCCGGGAACTGGACAGGGGGAATGTGTTCCTGTTGGTTCTGCTGGACCTCTCTTCAATACCGTCGACCACGGTATCCTTCTGGGACGCCTAGCGGGAATGGGCCTTGGGGATACTGCTCTGCAGTAGCTCCAGTCCTTCCTTGGGGGTCGTTCCCAGAAGGTGTTGCTATAGGACTCCTGCTTGACCCCACAGCCATTGTACTATGGAGTCCCACAGGGTTCAGTACTGTCCCCTATGTTATTTAACATTTACATGAATCCGTTTGGAGAGATCATCCAGAGTTTCGGGGTGCGGTATCATCTGTACGCAGGTGATGTCCAACTCTATTACTCCTTCCCACCTGCTACTAAGGAGGCTGTTCAAGTCCTGAACCGGTGCTTGGCCGCTGTAACGGATTGGATGAGGGACAACAGATTGAAACTAAATCCAGACAAGACAGAGGTACTCCTGGTCAGTCGAAAGACCGAACAGGGCATAGGGTTACAGCCTGTGCTTGACGGGGTTACACTCCCCCTGAATGCCCAGGTTCGCTCCTTGGGAGTGATCCTGGACTCATTGCTGAGTCTGGAACCCCAGGTTTCAGCGGTGGTCAGGGGAGCTTTTGCACAATTAAAACTTGTGTGCCAGCTGCGCCCGTACCTTGGGAAGTCTGTCTTGGCCACGGTGATCCATGCTTTGTTTACATCCTGTTTAGATTACTGCAACGCTCTCTACGTGGGGTTGCCCCTGAAGACTGCCTGGAAGCTTCAACTTGTCCAACGTGCAGCAGCCAGACTGCTAACAAGAGCGGGGTACAGGGAGCATACTACTCCTCTGTTACGCCAGCTCCACTGGCTGCCAGTTAGCTTCCGAGCACAATTCAAAGTGCTGGTGTTAACCTATAAAGCCCAAAATGACTCCAGCCCAGTTTACCTGTCCGAACGTATTCTCCCCCATGAACCATCAAGATTGCTAAGATCGTCTGGAGGGGGCCTGCTCTCGGTCCCACCGGCCTCACAAGCGTGTCTGGTGGGGACGAGGGACAGGGCCTTCTTGGTGGCGGCCCCTCGACTCTGGAACTCTCTTCCACTGGAGATCAGAACTGTCCCCTCTATCTTGACGTTCAGGAAACAGGTGAAAACTTGGCTCTGGAAACTGGCATTCGAAGAATGAGTCAAGTTCCTGTGATATGGGTGGATGTCGACGAACAATGATTTTATGATGACGACTGACCATTGTAATTATATGACTGTATTTTGCCTTTTAATGTATTAGTGTAATTTGGAATACGATGTTTTAATGATTGTTTGTAATATTGATGTTGGAAACCGGCTTGAATCCCTCGATGGAGGTGAGAAGACCGATATACAAAATTGCTAAATAAAATAAGAATTAGGATTGCAGGATATCTGGAGGCATTATCATAATAAGGAAATAGGTTATACTTTTTACTCAAACCGTCACCAATCATGGTCACAAATAGACATTATATGGGCAACAAGGAATTAGTTAGGAAAGTGATGAAAACAAAAATATTAACAAGAATAAACTCAGATCATGCACCTTTAGAAACAAAAAAGCTCAGATTCTTTAAGGGGAAGGAAAATGTGTTGGCGAACGCATTATCCTGGATGCCGCAACACAAAGGGGAGCAGCAAGGGCAAAGCTGAAGCCTCTTCTCAGAACAGTAATGGGCTCTAGCAATACAAACCCGGGCACAAACAGAGCTGAGTCAAAAGTTCACGGGAATAGCAGCCAGAGGTGAAGGGTGGGAGGAAGAGCTCAAACAAACATACCAGGGGGACATTTGGCTAGAGGGAAATAAGGAAAAGATGGAGTGGAAAGACGGACTGGTATTCGTAAACAGGAAATTGTACATACCCGAGAGTCTGCGAAAGAAAATGATGATACGCTGTCATGATAATAAAGGTCAGGACATTTGGGGCTCACAAAAACAGTAAATCTGTTAGCAAGGCAGTGTTGGTGGCCAGGGATGAGAAGGGATACGAAGTCATACATAACTCAATGTGACCTGTGCGCCATGAATAAAACCGCTACAGGGAAGCCCATGGGGTTGTTGCAAAAGGTAACGGAACCCTCGAGACCATGGAGCTCTATCGCAATGGACTTTGTGGGCGAACTGCCCTCCAGTAAGGGGCAATGCTACATTTGGACGGTCCTGGACTTATTTTCCAAACAGGCACATTTTATTGCACTGCCCAAACTCCTATCAGCAGGGAAGCTAGTGGAACTGTTCATAAAACACATATATTGTTTACATGGGTGCCCGGATCAAGTTATTAGCGATAGGGAAGTTCAGTTCACTGCCAGGTTTTGGGAAAGATCCATGCAGTTGTTAGGAGCAGAAAGGAGTTTGAGTTCTGCTTTTCATCCCATGACTAATGGGGGGAGGGGGGGGTCGAACGTACACAGCAGACATTGGGGCACTTCCTGACGACATACTCAAACTATCGGCAAGACGACTGGGCAGAACTCCTACCATTTGCAGAGGTGGCATTCAATGGAGCCCCACATTCAACAACAGGGAGGTCCCCGTTTGAAATAATTTATGGTCAGGAGGTAGCTCCCTTACCATGGCTGCCAGAGTGGAAGGAGGAGGGATCTCCATGTAGTAGAGAATGGCTGGTTAAGATCAGGTCAGGATGGAATGAAGTAGTAAAGGCATTGCAGGAAGCCCAAAAGAAATACAAGCTGTTTGCTGACCGTAAGATAAGAGAGGGGGAGAACCTGAAAGAAGGGGATCTTGTTTGGCTTTGTATGAGGAATCTCAAATTAGGCTTCCCATCGAGAAAATTGTCCCCACGTTACATAGGGCCATTCAGAATTTCCAACCAGATCAATGACGTCACATACAAATTACGGTTGCCAAAGGACTTGGGTAAAGTACACCCTGTGTTCCACTGTAGCTTGCTAAAAAAATATCAGAGATCTCTGGATAAAGAAGGATTGTAGATATGATTGATGTTTCCTTTCCAGGGAGAAGAGGAGGAGGACGTCATGTCAGGATCCAGTTTCCAGGCCCTCAGTTTTGGCACTGAAAACTAGGGTCCTGACGTAGGACATTGATAAGAACTCTGCATCTGTCGACCTTGGAAGACAACGGCTAATAGTTTGGCGGGAATGTTGCGCGGGGTTTTGACTTGGCGGGAAATATACTTTCAATTGAGGGGGTGTGTATATAAGGAGTAACCGATAGTTGCCGGGCAATCTCGGCTTTTCACATGTCCATGTATCCAGTAGTAAAGATTCTCTCTGATACCAGAGTGCATGCCTGAGTCTTCATTGGGAGCAGCTACTGTGAGGTGACACCCAACAACTTCAATAATGTCCTCCAGTATTTGGCTGTGAACTGTGGTCCAAAATGATTCATTTGGGGCAGCCATGGAGGCAGTAGAAATGAAGCAATAACAATTTAGCCAGTTGCTGGGCAGTAGGTAAGCCTTTCAGAGGGACAAAGTGGGCTTGCTTTGAGAACAAGTCAGTGACAGTCCTTGCTATTCGACAATTCTACTATGAAGTCCATCGCTATCTGCTTCCAGGGTTGGTGAGGCTCTGCTACTGTTTGCAATAACCCTGTGGGCTTTCCCCTTTTTATTAACCCATGCACAAATGTGGCATTCTTGAAAATAACTTTTTTACATCTTTCTGCATTCCTGGCCACCAAAGCTGCCAGCTGAGTAATTGCAAAGTTTTGGTGTAGCTAAAGTGTCCTGCACTTTTATAGCCATGGCCCCACTGCAACACCTTCACTTACATTTTTTGTGGCACATATAGCCTACTACCATAGTACCATACCCTTTTCTCAGCGGAGTCCCTATTTTTCAACAGGAGTCTGTATTTGCTTCCTGCTACAATTCTTTAGTTAGGCCTCTTAATTGATGGCCCTCCTCACGAATCCCTTCCCCTTCTATTTTAGCTTGATTCCACGTTTGAGCTACTAATCCCAAGTGTTGGGCCCGAAATACCATCACGACCATCTGCTCTCGTTCACTAGCACGTTGGGGCATTCTGGAAAGTGCATCCACTAGACAATTCTGTTTGCCTGGAAAGAACTGCTTAGTGAAATTAAAATGGCTGAAAAACTACACCCACCAGTGCTGTTTGGCATTGAGTCACCATGGTGTTTGCAATGCCTGCAGATTTTTATGGTCTGTCCAGACCTCAAAAGGATTTTGGGCCTCCTCCAAAAAATGGCACCATGTTAACAGGGTCGTACGCAATGCAAACGATTCTTTCTCCCACATATGCCAACATCTTTCCGTGTCTGATTTTTTTGATAGATAGACACAGGATACCAACTTTCCCTCAGAAGTTTTCTGCAACAAAATAGCCCCATAAGCTATATTGTATTATAGTGTATTATGAAAGGCTGGTTTGGCCGGGGATGTCCTAGAACAGGCTGGCTGGTAAACTTTAATTTTAGTTACTCAAATGCCTTTTGGCACTCAGGAGTCTTTTAACTTTGCTCCTGAGTTCTTTATCTTTTTAGTCTCCCCCTGCTAGTTGGTTTTTAGCAGATGTGTAGCAGGACAATTCTAGCAAAATCCTCAATAAATTGCCTATAGAAATTTGCAAAACCCAGGAATCCTTGGAGTTGTTTTCTTGTACAAGGGGTCTCCCATGCCAAAAGATCCTGCAATTTACTGGGGTCAATGCCTACCCCTCCCTGGAAATGTGGAACCCCAAGTAGTCTAGTTCTTTATGGAACTCATACTTGGACAACTTGGCTCTCCCTTGCTTCAAGTGAACTACAAGTCAAGACATGGCCTACTTTCATGGTTCTCCACAACATCAGGAAAGGAGGTCATGACAGTGTTAGTTTTCATTATGTCATTCATACCTATTTCTCATTCATTGACTTAAACGTTCTTATTTTCCTAATGAGAATACACAATGAATCACTTATATTTACCTTTTGTGGTCATTAATACCAGTCATTAATTGATTCAATGGGGCTTCTCTGGTTGGAACTAACTTTTGTGGTTAACACTGTAATGAAGAGGGGATCTATTACGTGAAGAGGATCACCATTAGTATGGAGATCCCACCACTGTGTCACCGATTGCAATAGATTATAATTTAAAACGACCTAGAGGCTTGGAGGATGTAGAGTCTTTGCCACCAACACACTGTATTCTGAGGTAATTTACTGTAAAAACTGGCAACCAACACACTTAAAAGGAATGTTCCGCTTTTAGTTTGACAAGAGGTCTTAAGGTGGCTAGAATGTGCTGGATTCACTCTCAGGGCTCCGAACTCTGAAGTAAATATTACTGAGATTCTTTTATCTTGTATAGAATAGTTCTTTATATAGATGCACACTTGAGACAGTTGTTGATGAACAAAGAACAAAGTTGTTTATTTGTTTGAACTTCAACAATACAGGCACTTAGGCGTAACAATTGCAATAATGAGATGTGCTTATGGTTACTTTAAAAACAATTCAATACTTGGTTCCAAAAACAACTCTTCACTCCCTCAGGAAACTAGCAGACTTCCCTCTGACTAGAATTCCTAAAACTCCAGACAGCCCTTTCCCTTGGATCTGTCTATCCTCTATACCAGCTATTCTACCTGATAGCTATCAATCTTCTCTAACTGACCACTTTTGCTTCTCTAACTTCTCTTCTCCTAACTCTCTCCCAAAACCTAACACTCTTCTTCAACCCTCAGACTCTGACTAAACTGTCAGATTTTAAAACGCACCCTTTCAGGCAATTTGTTTTCTGCACTCTCACTAAGCTCTGCCCACTTTCTCCCAGCCAATCACAAAGGTTCTCTACATTTCCCTCCAGGCTGCTCCTAAGCTCTGCCTCCTCTAGGAAATGAGTACTCTAAGATGGCTGCCTCCGTGCACCATCTCCCAAAATGGCCGCTGAAATACCTGGGCCCACTTCCGGAGCTTTTCCCTGACCTAAAAGGTAGGCAATTCATCACACACTCATCAATGATAATGTTGCAGATTTCAACAGCCCACCTTCTAATAATCAAGATTCTCCATCCTCCAGAGGCATCAAATTCTCAGTTTTTCCTGCAAAATACTTGGAATGCAAAGTATGGGAAAAGAACATAGTGACCAAATGTGGCAAAATTCCAAGATTGGTCTAAAGAAACATCTTTTCTAGAGAGATCTATCTAGCTTCATGTTGGTTTTTCAGAAATTACAGTAAAGTATCATTATATTCATCTGGGATGTGTTCCCTAACTTTCCATGTAAACATAAAACCATGGATAATAACTAATCCTATGACCATAGAGTCATCCTGCATGACCTATGAAATTCGATACTGTTCCATTACTCGGGCGGACTGGAAGTGTATTGTCAAAGGCCCCAAGGTCTTTTCCAACTACAGGATTCTTAAGTCGAGGTTCTACTATATTAACAAAGTCTGCTAAAGTTAAAACCACAAAAGTGGAGGGTTGAACATATATGGGAATATCCATTTAAGTCATAAGTTAGGTGGAATGCCTACACTTTCCACATTTCAAGCATTTAAATGCTGTGTATGAATTATTTGATGTCATGTAAGTGGTCAATGGCAAACAGAAGGGTGTCTATCCCAATCTCTCCAGTGTGTGTGACTCGGTGACGAGTGAGATCCATCTTCCGAACAAAGCATTTTCCGCACTCCAGGCATTTGAACGGTCTCTTGCCAGTGTGCGTGGCTTGATGACAAGTCAGGTCGGTCTTTCAGATGTAGCACTTCCCGCACTCCAGGCATTTAAAGGGCCTCTCCCCCATGTGAGTGATTTCATGGCGAGTGAAGTGCGTCTTCCAACTGAAGCCCATCCCACACTCCAAGCACTTGAACAGCTTCTCCCCCAAATGCATCGCTTGGTGATTTGTGAGGCTGATCTTCCAAACAAAAGTTCTCCCGCACTCGGAGCACTCAAACGGCCTCTCCCCGGTGAGTATGCTTGCCATAGATGCAGGCAAAACGTCAGGAGAGAATGCCTCTAGAACATGGCCATCTAGCCCGGAAAAACTACAACTCAGTACTGGAAATTCCAACATTGTTCATGCATGATGCTAGACTCATTAGTACTCAAAAGATGGTTGTCAAATACTGCTAACATGTGCCTTGTAAGCACAATGACTACTCATGCGTACAAGAAGTGTTTCATTCATAAGATCAATACAGCTCTAATAAACAGGACAGCTGTGACTTTCTTTTTCCCTATCCAAGTGTGAGTCCCTCCACATCTTCAGTGTATATTTAAGAAAGACATCAAACAAGCCAAACAATAGCTTGCCATGATTTAATAATTTTCTCTGGACCCACAATTTCCATAAAAGTTTAATGGATGAGTACAAACTGGAAGAGTTTAATGTATTTAGGAGAATGCAGACAACTCTGTAAACTATATTGTGTTTTTGTTCTGTACTGGGGCTGCCATGAGTAAATACAAAGTTTATTAAAACAATCTATTATTTTAAGGTTTTAAAAATAGAAGACACAAGAATTATGGCATTGCTTTATTGGTTCAGTTTTCAAAAGTTCATTGTAAAGCAAAGCAGAAGGTCAATGAGATTAAATTCTATCAATTGTGTTTGCTGTCAATCTTTACTGAAAAGTTTTAAAGTCAAACTCCAAGCTGCTCCGAGAGAGTGAACATTCTCTCTAATTATGCCACTGCATGTCACTACTGGGAATGAGCTTGTGATGTGGCGTAGTCCTTTCGATAATAACATTTCAAATTGAAAAATACTTGACACCCAGGGATGGATAATACATGAATTTAAAAGAACTGAGAAGAGCTGAGAAATAAATAGCCACGAGCAGGGAAAATTTACTGAGTACTATTTGTAGACTTACAATGTGTTCTATGTCCTGGATTCATTTCCATCCCTTGCTACTACTCCAGAAACCAGATCTCCATGGTGTCTCTTGCTTGACAATAAACTGCACAGAACTGTATAACATCTTTCTATTTGTTCCCATTCTGTCATGTTACCCCAGTTCTTAACAGGAGGCATTCCCATTTTATCTCATATTCCTTTTAGTATATCATTCTGTCATGAATGACTTTTCAATAACTTTAAAGCATAGGTTCTTTTTATTGCAATTTCCAGTGTGAGAGGGTATATCAGATTACAGAAAAACATTTAGACAAACAATGGCATTGAACATACAGACATACAGATTTTAAACAACTAGAGTGCAGAGGGCATTGTGCGGCTCAAAGCAAGGAAGGAGCCCTTCTTCCTCGGGCACCATGAACCCTGCCATCATCTTTAACAAGCTCAGCAGCCAAGTGCTCTTCGAGGACAGTGGCACCATGGAGAGGGAGCAGGGTGGCAGCTGGCCCTTTGGGGGCATCCTAGCGATCTCCCAGCATCATTCCAAAGTCCTCCTCCCAGACAGACCATCAAGGACAACCTCAGCCTCAGGCACCGCAGGACAGGTACACGGCAAAACAATGGGAAGGTGAGACACAAATCCCAGGTGCTTCAGGACATGGTGCAGCCACTGAAACAGTGGCTCTATAAGCACCAAGGCAATCCATACCCCACCAAGACAGAGACGATTTTGCTGGCTCTTGGCTCATAGATGACTCTAGTTCAGGTATCTAACTGGTTTGCCAATGCAATGTGTCACCTCAAAAACACTGTCCGGCAACCAGACCTCAGCTGGAGTAAATAGGAGTATAGTGTCTAGATCTGGGGAAGTCGTGCTACCCCTATATTCTGCTTTGGTTAGACCACACCTGGAATCCTGTGTCCAATTCTGGGCACCGCAGTTAAAGGGAGATGTTGACAAACTGGAATGTGTCCAGAAGAGGGTGACTAAAGTGATCAAGGGTCTGGGGAACAAGCCCTATGAGGAACAGCTTAAAGAGATGAACATGTTTAGCCTGAAGAAGAGACGACTGAGAGGAGACATGATAGCCACGTATAAATATGTGAGGGGAAGTCATAGGGCGGAAGTAGCAAGCTTGTTTTCTACTGCCCTGGATATAAGAACGCGAAGTAATCGATTCAAATTACAGAAAAAGAGATTCCACCTGAACTTTCTGACTGTGAGAGCTATTCAGCAGTGGAACTCTCCACCTCGAAGTGTGGTGGAGGCTCCTTCTACAGAGGCTTTTAAACAGGCTGGATGGCCATCTGTTGGAGCTGCTTTGAATGCAATTGTCCTGCTTCTTGGCAGGGGGTTGGACTGGATGGCCCACAAGATCTCTTCCACCTCTATGATTCTATGATACTTCATTTTACAGGGGGGAAGTTGAAGGACAAGAACAATTTCCCTGTTTTTGCTTGTTATGACCCCTTCCCATATCTTAAACGAGGGTTGTTTCCAGATGGGGACATGGGTGGGGGCAATATCAGGAAAATAGGGGGAAATTTGTTTTCCACCCTCAAGCCTCCTTCCGCCCCTGTAAAATAGACTATTCTCTCTCTAGCACCCCCTAGTGGCCTCCACCCAGATATTAGAACAGTACCATATACTTACAGTATTTTATGAATAAACATGTAGGACTTTATCACATAAAGCTACTATCCCACAGCAGTCATGCAATCACCAATAATGGCAACATACCTTGCTACCAGGTCTCTTGCCATTTGTGCAACTGTGCTGATTTGCCTTTCTGTAATCCTTTGGTTGTACTTCCATTTAACCTTGTAACTTCATCTTTCCACAGTTCTCTTGCTCCACACACACGCATACAGTGAAAAAGAAAAACTTCAAATGAAAGAAAGACCTGATTGGAAATAGCAAGGGGCAGTTGGAGGAAGGGAGAGAAGGCCATCCTCTGATGTCACTTCAGTGCCAGTCTCATCACACCAGGAAAGTGACAAATTTTCCTGACAGTAGCAGGGGATTAATAATAATAATAATAATAATAATAATAATCTGTATTATTTATACCCCGCCACCATCTTTCAGCCCATCCTCTGTTCGGATTTCAGCCAGCATGCCAACACCTTAAATCAAGAAACATTCCTAACATCTATAGAGATACTCACAGGAACACCTCAACAAGTGAGAGTCCAAAAGTGGCAGGCTAAAACCCAGCACCTCAATCAGTTGCTGAGACTGGATGAGAAACTCCTTCCTGGGCACAGAGAAGAGTGGATGCCTTGGAAGGCACTGAACAGGCTGTGCTCTGATGCCACAATATACAGAGCTAACCTTAAGAAACAGAGCTACAAAGTGGAGTCCATGACATGCGAGTGCAAAGAAGAGCAAACCACATACCTCCTACTACAATGCAACCTGAGTCCTGCCACATGCACAATGGAGGACCATCTCACAGCAACACCAGAGGCATTCCAAGTGAGCAGCTTTTTTAACTTTGTGTTTTTTAATGTATTTAACTGTACCTTCAATTTAATTCTGACATGATAAATAAACCATCTCTCTGAAGGGACTCAAGGTGGCTCACAGAAGCGTGACCAGTGCTGAACATAAAATAAACAATACATAAACATATAGCTATAACAACATAAATTACAACAGCAAACATGCATAAAATGACATATATATATATTTAATTCATGGGTTTATTGCAGGGCAATGCAGACTAGCCAAGATGATTTTGGCATGTACTTCATTTACGTCAGATAAAGATTTAGGTGAAGGTTAAGCAATATAGTATCATAAACCTTGTTGTTAAGAAGACATCCTTTATCACCCTTTGCACTCTGGAATAGGCCTGGGTAACAACGGAAAAATTTGTTTCTAAAATCGATTTGTATTTGGGGGGTTTTTTTGTTTCGATATTTAAAATAATTACAAAATTTTCCTTTTAAAAAGTTCGATATTTACGAAATTTCTTAAATGGTAAAAAATTAACGAATCGATTTCCGAAACAATAACGAATCGATTCATTAATGGCGGACGCGACCGCGAAATACGCTAAAAAACCTCCAAAACCTTCTGAAGCTTCCCTCTCCCTCTATTCTTGACTGTTGGTGTGATATTATAATTTTTTTTCACTAATTAAACCATAAAACTGGCCCAGACATGCGGAAATAATAACGAAACGACCTCAAAACAATAACGAAACGAATACAATATCGAAATACGAAGCATTTACAAAACGTTTTTGAAAATTCGTTTTTTTTAATAATTGCTCCAGAATGGTTTGTTATCGTTTTGTAATTGAAAAAATTAACGAATTATTAACGAATTACGAATTAACGAAACGAAAGCGCCCAGCCCTACTCTGGAACATAACAAACTTCAATTAGGATAGCTAAACATAAGACATTGTTGTGGGAATCACCTGACATCCAGTGGTGTTTCATATTATTGCAACACCATTAATTCCTCATTCAGTTTGTGTGTCTTCAAATTACCTGCTGACCGATGACAGCTCCATGAATTTCAGAGGGTAAGGAATATTTTTTGGGGTAAGGAATATTCAGAGGTGATTTTGCCAGAGCCTGGCTCTGTAAAATCCCCTTCAGCACCTGGTATTAATTAGCCATCTCCCAAAAGCTCAATTTGTGTTTCCCTGGATCTGGTTTGCATCGTAACCAAAAGATCTATCAGAGGCAGTAGCACCTTCTTTAACCTTTGGTAAGTAACTCGCTAACTCAAGAGAAAACAAGTGAATGGACAAAGAGGAAAATAGTAAGTACTAGGAGGCTTCATGGCAGGAAGAGGAGAATCTTCTGTCCTGTATGTGGTTGAGACTCCCACTCCCGCCCTCCCTTTCTTTAGGCTATATTGGATAGGGTTAAAAATAACTGTAGGTAAAAGTAAGAGGTTCCTCGGTATTTGATGGATTAGGACAGGAAGATCAGCAGGTTCCTAAAATAGGTACTGTCAGGTTGGGAAAGGCTGTTGAGTTGTTATCTGTTGTGCTGGAGGATACACTACCATACTAGTGCAGAAGTATGACACAACTGTCAGCCTAGAGAACTTCTGTACATGGAATTTGGTGGCAGGAGGAGCACATCATACAGCTGTCTTAGGCCAGCTCTTCTAAGAACAGGTAGGTGACATCTTTCCATTTCTGCCTTGGTTAAAGATTCCCAAAGTGAAAGCATGCAAAGAAAAAATCTTTCTGATATGTTCAGTCTGTCCTGCACCACAGCCATGACAGATCTGAAAAGAAATAGTAGCTTGAAGAGGAACTGTCACTTCTCAAACATGTATATTTTTCATTTTCGTTTGCTATTCTTTAAATATGAAATGTTCACAAGCGATAACATTTATCAAATTTAATTTATAAAAATAACAGACTTTTGGCTTTGCCATTTTGTTCTGAGCTGATTGCCATCTTTTAAGAATGGGAGGACAGTAGCCTATATTGAGAAAATGAACTCTAGAAAGGAGATCTTCCTAATGGAGAAAAGGTAATTCCCATAAGATAATCAAGGTCCAACATGATAACTTGGAAAGTTGCCTTGGTTTGGGAAGAATACTTTTACACCTTTGAACATCATTCTCCATATCTGTTGGGTATTGTCATGACCTCCTGGTGTTGTGGGGAACCATGAAAGTAAGTTGGCTTGGCCACGGTGGTCCATGCTCTTGTTACATCCCGAATAAATTACTGCAACGTACTCTACGTGAGGTTGCCTTTGAAGATTGTTCGGAAGCTTCAAATGGTCCAACGGGCAGCAGCCAGGTTACTAACAGGAGCGGTGCTCAGGGAACACACTCCTCCTCTGTTGCATCAGCTCCACTGGCTGCCAATTTGCTACCAAGCACAATTCAAAGTGCTGGCTTTAGCCTATAAAGCCCTAAACGATTCTGGCCCAGCTTACCTGTCCAAATGTATCTCCTCCTATGAACCATCGAGGGGCTTAAGGTCGTCTGGGGAGACCCTGCTCTCGATCCCGCTGCAGAGATGAAGGGCAGGGCTTTCTCAATGGTGACCCCCAGCTATGGAACTGTCAGAGTTTGGGGGGTGCGCAGCAGAATTGCTAGATCAACAGACACTGTGATGTAAAAATAAGGACTCTGAGGCTTTCAGTTACAAAATAAACTAAGTTTTACTAAGTACATATTCACTTCACTTCACTTTATTTCTTAATTAGTCACTCTCCACCAAGGTGCTCCGAGCGACTTCCAATCTAAAATAGCATTTACACAATATAAAAACATTCAACATAAAAACATTCAACATCAGGGCAAGAAAACATAATCAAAGTCCTCCTGACAAAGAGCCATCCAGCCATAGATATAGATAGATCTGATTACTTAAATGCACAACCAAACAGCCAAGTCTTGAGTGCCTTTACAAAAGGTCACAACTCCAACATTGCTCTAATGTATGGAGGCAATGAGTTCCAAAGAACTGGAGCATAGGTCGAAAAAGCTCTATGCCTTGTAGCTTCCAGGTGTACCTCCCTATGTATAGGAGATTTTCCTGGGTGGATCGAGGTGACCACTGATGGAGAAAAGGAATGAGGCGGTCCCTAAGATATAAAGGTCCTTGGCCATTTTGAGCTCTAAATGTCGCCCCAGGGCTGAGAGTGGCGGTAAATAAGTGCAAGTAATAAATAAATAAATAAATAAATAATAAATGTCAGGATCAGTATCTTGTAAGACATCCGATGTTCTATTGGTAGCCAATGCAGTTGTTGCAGAATCGGTGTAATATGGGATCTTATAGATGATCCCGCTAGCAACCTCGCCACTGCATTTTGGACCATCCAAATCTTCTGGGTTGTTGACTTTGGAAGGCTAGCATATAAGGCATTGCAATAGTCCAACCTAGTGGTGATTGTTCCGTGGATTACTGTTACCAATGCTTCTACCGAAAGGTAGGATACCAATTTCCTTGACTGGCGAAGTTGAAAAAAAACCTCCTTACTTATGGCAGTGATCTGGGCCTCCATTGTCAGCGATGAGTCCAACACAACCCAAACGCTTTTAACAGTAGCAGACAGAACAGTAGCAGCTTCCCCATCGAAATCAGGCAGAGACTGGGTTAATTCTGGCAGCTGGCCAGGCCAGAGTATCTCAGTTTTAGCAGGATTCACTCGCTCGCAGCCAACTCATCACTGCTTCCAAACACAGCCTAAAGTTCTCAGGAATCGCGGTTGTCCCAGGTTCGAGATGCAAGAGTACCTGGGTATCATCTGCATACTGGTAACACTCTATGCCAAAGCTCCGCACCAGTCCAGCAAGTGGCCGGACGTAGATGTTAAATAACAGGGGCGAGAGGATAGCACCCTGGGGAACTCCACAGCAAAGGCAGGAGAAGATCTCAGGGGCTCACGTCTTTACACTAATGCACAGAGCATGGGAAATAAACAAGACGAACTACAACTTTTAGCACAACACCACAAATATGATATCATAGTGGAGTGAAGCAGTGTAGAGTCAGTTAGTTTTTAGTGTTTGTGAATATTTCTTCAGCAAGGGAGCTGAAGGGAAAACCTTGTTAGATTACTTTGAGGAAAGAGAATCTAACAGAGGGGGTTTTAGGATCGCCAGTAGTGGAAGACTGGAGATCAGTGGTTTGATCCGGTATAGGACAAACAGTGAGAATATTCACAACAGGGAACACTGAAATAATAAAGCGCTTCACTGTAGAAGGAGTTTATAAGATTGTAACATCAAAAGCCTGAATGTATCTCAACCAAGCCATATTGTAACCATCAAGCATATGCCAAGTTCAACATCTTAATATTGCAACAATACGCTTTGTTTAACAATAAACTTGTTCTCTTTGTTATTTTAAACCTGCCTCATCTCCATTGAGTTTACGTTCGGTGCATTCCACTCTACCAAAGTTATCTCACAACGCAAATAGGGATAAACAGAGACTATAATACCAGCGTCTGTAAGGAAGTTCCGAGACTGCTAAATTAAACCTGCCACCAAATGTATAGAGACGCTGGTATTATAGTCTCTGTTTATCCCTATTTGCGTTGTGAGATAACTTTGGTAGAGTGGAATGCACCGAACGTAAACTCAATAGAGATGAGGCAGGTTTAAAATAACAAAGAGAACAAGTTTATTGTTAAACAAAGCGTATTGTTGCAATATTAAGATGTTGAACTTGGCATATGCTTGATGGTTACAATATGGCTTGGTTGAGATACATTCAGGCTTTTGATGTTACAATCTTATAAACTCCTTCTACAGTGAAGCGCTTTATTATTTCAGTGTTCCCTGTTGTGAATATTCTCACTGTTTGTCCTATACCGGATCAAACCACTGATCTCCAGTCTTCCACTACTGGCGATCCTAAAACCCCCTCTGTTAGATTCTCTTTCCTCAAAGTAATCTAACGAGGTTTTCCCTTCAGCTCCCTTGCTGAAGAAATATTCACAAACACTAAAAACTAACTGACTCTACACTGCTTCACTCCACAGAGCCCCTAACTGACTCTGCTCCTCTTCTCAGGGTCTCTTCCTCCTGACTGAATTACTTTCTCAGAGTCCCTTCATGACTCTGCTACTCTCCCAGAGTCCTATCTGACTCTGCTCCTCTTCTCAGGGTCTCTTCCTCCTGACTGAAAATTAACTGTCACTTTCAAACCTTTTTCTCTTTAAGCTCCGCCCACCTCCTCTTCTGCCTTGTCTCCATGGCAACCTATCTCTCACAGCTAGGCCATGGCAACAAATGTAAAACACAAATACAGATATTAACACAGTATAATAAACACTTTATAATAAACATTTCTCTACACATAGGCATCACTGAAACCTGGTGGGATGACTCCTATTGCTGGAATGTAGACATCGAGGGCTATAATCTCTTTCACAGAAACTGAACAAAGGGGAGAGGAGGCAGAGTAGCGTACCTGGATTTCCGTAAGGCCTTCAACAAGGTCCCCCATGACCTTCTGGCAAACAAACTAGTCCAATGTGGGCTAGGCAAAACTACAGTGAGGTGGACCTGTAATTGGTTAAATGGACGAACCCAGGGGGTGCTCACCAATGCTTCCTCTTCATCTTGGAAAGAAGTAACGAGCGGAGTGCCGCAGGGTTCCGTCCTGGGCCTGGTCCTGGTCAACATCTTTATTAATGACTTAGATGAAGGGCTAGAAGGCATGATCATCAAGTTTGCAGCTAGCTATTTTTTGATATGAGCAGTTCAAGGTCTGTGCAAAATGTACTCCTGGTCTTGTTTTTGCCCAGAGAATGCTGCTTCTCCGCATTCTGTTTCTAGTTATGTGATATATCCGAGTCCTAACTTGAGGGTGTCTCTTCTTGAGTTGCTGGAAAAATATGTTTGCAACGAATAAACTATTTGCTTCCTAAATTCAATCAGTCACACTCCTGCTTCATTTCACGATTCTATGCCAATTTTTTTCCTATTTGTTTTTACTGTACTTTGTTTCCCACATTTGCATTCCAATCTTTCTTCTTCTGCCTCTGTAACTGCTGCACTATTTATTTATTTGTCGTGTCAGAACAACCAGTCTAACAGAACAAAGCAAACAAACAGAAAAATACACAACTTCTGATTTTGGTAGCTGGTTAAATGTCTTTTGACCAGTATCTGGCCACTTGGAGTGCTTCTGGTGTTGCTGCAAGAAGGTCCTCCATGGTGCATGTGGCAGGGCTCAGGTTGCATTGCAGCAGGTGGTCTGTGGTTTGTTCTTCTCCACACTCGCATGTCGAGGATTCTACTTTGTAGCCCCATTTCTGAAGGTTGGCTCTGCATCTCATGGTGCCAGAGCGCAGTCTGTTCAATGCCTTCCAAGTCGCCCAGTCTTCTGTGTGCCCAGGAGGGAGTCTCTCATTTGGTATCAGCCATTGGTTGAGGTGCTGGGTTTGAGCCTGCCACTTTTGGACTCTCGCTTGCTGAAGTGTTCCAGCGAGTGTCTCTGTAGATCTTAGAAAACTATGTCTAGATTTAAGTCGTTGATGTGCTGGCTGATACCCAAACAGGGGATGAGCTGGAGATGTCTCTGCCTTGGCCCTTTCACTATTGGCTACTACTTCCCGGCGGATGCCAGGTGGTGCAATACCGGCTAAGCAGTGTAATTTCTCCAGTGGTGTAGGGTGCAGACACCCTGTGATAATGCGGCATGTCTCATTAAGAGTCACATCCACTGTTTTAGTGTGGTGAGATGTGTTCCACACTGGGCATGCATACTCAGCAGCAGAGTAGCATAGCGCAAGGGCAGATGTCTTCACTGTATCTGGTTGTGATCCCCAGGTTGTGCCAGTCAGCTTTCGTATGATATTGTTTCTAGCACCCACTTTTTGTTTGATGTTCAGGCAGTGCTTTTTGTAAGTCAGAGAACGGTCCAGAGTGACTCCCAGGTATTTGGGTACGCTGCAATGCTCCAGTCGGATCCCTTCCCAGGTAATCTTCAGAGCTCGGGATGCTTGTCTGTTCTTAAGGTGAAAGGCACATGTCTGTGTTTTAGATGGATTAGGGATCTGTTGGTTTTCCCTGTAATAGGCAGTTAGAGCAATGTGACAGTTTCATACATGCAATTTTTGTGTAATCACAAGTACCTATACAATGGGACTGGGAAATCTGAAGCAACATGATGTAATATTTACCCACTAAACATGATATCGGGCTAAGAGGGGAATTAGTATTGTTAACAGTAGCTATGTACCACTTTTAACATTCATTGTCATTCTTAGGTATTTCTCTGAATAGGCCATGTCCAGTCTGAGGATTTTTTGTGGCTACTGCTATGTTTGCACAATTGCATTGTGGATGACTATGTCTGCAAGTTCCTTTAATGCTCCGGCATGCAGTTTGTCTGGCCTTGCAGATCTGAACACATTTAGCTTAAATAGGTGATGACGGGGGGGGGGGGGGGGGCAGGAACTGAAGCAAAATAGTTATTAATTAGCTCTGCCTTTTGTGGTAAAATATTCCCATCATTTCCTTCAGTCACTTGCTTTGAATATGCACATTTGGAAAAACTCAAAAAAAAAATTGTGCTGAGACTTTCCTTATACCATTCCGGCAGGGTTGAGCTACACAACTGTATTCTTCCTTGGTGATTCATCTTTCCTTTCCATTCCTTGTATGCAATCTTTTTTCTGCTCACATTTTCAGTATGCTTATTGTACCTAATTGGTTCTGTCATTAAAAAACATGGAAAAAGTTTATTGAACTGCAAAAACTTTGGTTTTGTGAGACATCCTGCAGCACATTTGCTATAGTTTTCAATAAATAGTCTCAACCAGCAGCAGAGTAGCACAGCGCAAGGGCGACTGTTGCACTAAACAAAGCCGAAATAAATATACTGCTGGCATCTATCTCCAAGAAGACCCTAACCACATTTAAACACAAGAAGACACAAAAATCCCCCTGACCACTAAATTGCAGCCAAACCACACCTAGGGCGGGACTAGCCAGTCAGCCTACAGCTCCCAGCAATCCCTCCTCCGCCTAAACCCTCCTTGCCCTCTATTCCAAACCCGCCTTCCCATCCGGTAGCTAATCAGGCCGAAGCGGCGTCAAGGCTCCTCCTCCCCCTGTACCTATTGGCTGGCGAGGGCGGAGACGCTACTAGCCCGCTTTCCTGCCAATCATCGTGAGGAACAGTTCGCTGAGGCGAACAGAGGCGCAAACTCGGGGGAGAAAGGAGGCTGGGACGGAGTGGGTGGGGCCAGGAGGCTTCGATTGCTTCGCAGCGGGCCAGCGGACGGTCTTCCTCAGCTTGTGGCTGGAATTCTCTCGGGCCAGCGGAAGCAGCAGCAGCAGGAGCAGACGCCATGGGTTCCTTCCTGAGCACGGTGAGTAGAGGTTCCGGAAGAGGCTCCCCTCCCTCAGTGGAATGTGCCTGGCGGGCAGGAGGCGGCAGATCCCCTTCCGGGCAGGGGTCCCTGGCCGATGGCAGCAGAGCGCATGCGCCCCTCCCAGCCCTTGTCTCCTGCCTGGCGCCTCCTGGCAGACACGCCCCTGCCAGAAAGGGAGCCGGGAAGCAATTCTTTTTACCGTGCGTTATCAACGACCGAGTAGAGTTTTACCATTTGACACCACTAACTGCCAGGGCTCACTGCTGTAAAATGCTGGGATGTGCAGTTTATTGTGGCACCAAGCACTCATAGAATCATAGAATCAAAGAGTTGGAAGAGACCTCATGGGCCATCCAGTCCAACCCCCTGCCAAGAAGCAGGAACATCGCATTCAAATCACCCCTGACAGATGGCCATCCAGCCTCTGCTTAAAAGCTTCCAAAGAAGGAGCCTCCACCACACTCCAGAGAGTTCCACTGCTGAACGGCTCTCACAGTCAGAAAGTTCTTCCTAATGTTCAGATGGAATCTCCTCTCTTGTAGTTTGAAGCCATTGTTCCGCGTCCTAGTCTCCAAGGAAGCAGAAAACAAGCTTGCTCCCTCCTCCCTGTGGCTTCCTCTCACATATTTATACATGTCTATCATATCTCCTCTCAGCCTTCTCTTCTTCAGGCTAAACATGCCCAGTTCCTTAAGCCGCTCCTCATAGGGCTTGTTCTCCAGACCCTTGATCATTTTAGTCGCCCTCCTCTGGACACATTCCAGCTTGTCAATATCTCTCTTGAATTGTGGTGCCAAGAATTGGACACAATATTCCAGATGTGGTCTAACCAAAGCAGAATAGAGGGGTAGCATTACTTCCCTAGATCTAGACACTATGCTCCTATTGATGCAGGCCAAAATCCCATTGGCTTTTTTTGCCGCCACATCACATTGTTGGCTCATGTTTAACTTGTTGTCCACGAGGACTCCAAGATCTTTTTCACACGTACTGCTCTCGAGCCAGGCGTCACCCATTCTGTATCTTTGCATTTCATTTTTTCTGCCAAAGTGGAGTATCTTGCATTTGTCACTGTTGAACTTCATTTTGTTAGTTTTGGCCCATCTCTTGTTAGTTTTGGCCCATCTGTCGAGCCCATCTGTCGAGCAGATAAAGTGGCAGAGCACTGTAATTCTGCAGTGTGGATATTAGTTTTAGACTCTGGAGATCAGGATTCGAAACTATGCTGCAGAATTAATGCAGTTTGAAACCACTTGAACAGTTCAGGCTCAATAATATTAAACCATAGGTATTGTACAGGGTGAGGCAGCATAACTTCCTTTTTTCAAAACTTAATAAAGCCCATTGTATGAATCAGGAAAAAAATATATAATGTAGGCACATACCTAAAGTTTTGTTTTACTTTTAAAGATCGAATTAAGTAGGTGACATCCCCCATTCTCCATTCTCCATACATTGAGTAACCGATTTCTGGCATTTGTCATGACTTGCCAGCATAGCAGGTGTTAGGTTGGCAATTTCTTCCTGGATGTTGGCCTTCAAATCTTGTAGGATCCTTGAACGGTTCACATAAACACGGGATTTCAAAAACCCCATAGAAAAAAATCACAAGGGGCCAAATCTGGAGAGCGGGCCGGCCACTCCAAATCCACTTGAAAAGTAGGCCTCAATGGCAAAAACACGCTCCTCACTGTTACAACGCATGATGGAGACTGAACTGTGACAGGACAAAACTTGATACTCCTGCCTCTCAAACGAGACCACTAGCACTCCGCTACGTCTTCAACCGACTGAATAGCGTGCATTTTTAAAAAGGAAGTTATACTGCCTCGCCCAGTAGTTCTAATAATATGTCCTTAGCCTTCTCTGCCAAAGAGTGCTGATGCCTCATCAAAATACAACTCTATCCATAACATGAAGCCACAGCATCTAAAATGGTATCAAACTGCATGAATTCTCCAAACGTTTAAAGCCGGGAGAAGGTTCACAGTCCCTCAGTAAGTTGGTGGGTTGGACTGTAGTTTGAAAAATACACAAATGAATTCCTATGCATGCTGCACATATGTTATTTGTAGCCCAAAAAAACCCATGTTTGAAATGAAGAATAATTTTAACCAACATAAATGTATTTCAGTGGGAAGTGTGAGCCTGCTTTTGACTGATGACATAGTCAAGTTTATTAGGATTGTTGTTGTTGTTGTGTGCCTTCAAGTCGTTTCAGACTTAGAGGGCAGCCCTAAGTTTAAAGCAATGGCAGGGTCAGTGACCTTGGAGGGCTGCATCTGGCCCACAGGCCTTAGTTTGGGGACCCCAGTTGTGATCCTGAGCAACTCACATACTCTCAGCCCCAAAGGAAGACAAAGACAACACACACACACCCCTGAACAAATGATAGTTTTGACATACAGGACTTGAGGGCAGGCGGCAATAACAGTATCTGCAAGCCTGGATTAAAGTGGAAGGACTGGCTTGCGGGCAAAGGAGAATGAGGGAGACAGAGGCCTCTCTCAGCTCCTCCATTGTGACTCATCATTGCCCTTTGACAACTCACAAGAAAAATATTCCAGAGTTTCCTGGCAATTACCACCAGTTTTGAACGTAGTTCCTTTCTGCCCATCCACCAACAGTCTTTTTAAAAAGCAGTCTTGTGGAACATAAGTACATGCCATTTTCTTTCAAAAGAGGAAGAGTTGAGGGGATGCATGTTCTGACCCTATTTATTGCATGACTCACGAAGCTCAGGATCCAAGCTTTCTGCCAGAAAATGCAAAGTTGCAAAGATTTAGCATGTTTCGCCTGTAACTTCAATAACATATCTGCAACTTTTGCCGCTCTAAAAAATACCTGGAGATGTAGATGACAGGAGTAACTCCAGTTTCTCCTGAATTTTGCTTGAATTGGAACTGCTCCATTAAATGCTCAGACAAAGAGTATTTTAATATACATATGGATGGCTTGTCCAAAGTAGTTTCGACCTGGACATGTTCCAAATGAGAACAAATACATCCTCATCATGTCTTTTATGCCACTTTTGTCATGTCCCCATCTAGCTGTCCCACAACAGCCTCAGAGAAAAGAGATTTAGTGTATTTACAAGGTAGTTTATCTCACTGATGAAAGTTGATACTGATATTTATTTTTTATTTATCGTATCAGAAGCAAACCAATATATTTGAGAGAACACAAAGTTTTAAAACTTGGTATTTTATTAAATGTCCTTTGACCAGTAGCTGGCCACTTGGAGTGTCTCTGGTGTTGCTATAAGAAGGTCCTCCATTGTGCCTGTGGGAGGGCTCAGGCTGCATTGTAATAGGTGGTCTATAGTTTGTTCTTCACACTCGCATGTCACTTTGTAGCCCCATTTCTTAAGCTTGGCTCTGCATTTCGTGGTGCCAGAGTGCAGTCTGTTCAGCGCCTTCCAAGTTGTCCAGTCTTCTGTGTGCCCAGGAGATAGTCTCTCATTTGGTATCAGCCATGAGGTGCTGGGTTTTAGCCTGCCACTTTTGGACTCTTGCTAGCTGAGGTGTTCCTGCGAGTATCTCTGTAAATCTTAGAAAACTTTTTCTTGATTTAAGCCATTGGCGTGCTGGCTGATAACCGAACAGGGAATGGGCCAGAGATGTCACTGCCTTGGTGCTTTCATTATTGGCTGCTATTTTCCGTCGGATGTCAGGTGGTGCAATACAGGCTAGACAGTGTAATTTCTCCAGTGGTGTAGGGCGCAGACAGCCTGTGATAATGCGACATGTTTCATTAAGAGCCAGGTTTTAGCATGCATACTCAGCAGCAGAGTAGCAAAGCGCAAGGGCAAATGTCTTCAGTGAATTTGGTTGTGATCCCCAGGTTGTGCCAGTTAGCTTTTGTATGACATTGTTTCTAGTGCCTACTTTTTCTTGGTATTCAGACAGTGCTTCTTGTAGGTCAGAGAATGGTCCAGGGAAACTCCAAGGTATTTGTGTGTGCTGCAATGCTCCAATAGAATTCCTTCCCAGGTAATCCTCAGAGCTCGAGATGCTTATCTGTTCTTAAGATGAAAAGCATGTATCTGTGTCTTAGATGGACTAGGAATCAGCTGGTTTTCCCTGTAATAGGCAGTAAAAGCATCTAAAGCTTTGGAGAGGTTCTGTTCAACCATCTCAAAGCCCCCTGCATGACCGGTGATGGCACAATCGTCAGCATAGATCAGGGGTCCTCAAACTTTTTAAACAGAGGACCATGTCACAGACCCTCAAACTGTTGGAGGGCCGAATTATAATTTGAAAAAACATGCACAAATTCCTATGCACACTGCACATATCTTATTTGTAGTGCAAAAAACATTTTAAAACAATACAATAATTAAAATGAAGAACAATTTTAACAAATATAAAGTTATTAGTATTTCAATGGGAAGTGTGGACCTGCTTTTGGCTGATGAGATAGGATTGTTGTTGTTGTTGTTGTGTGGTTTCAAGTCGTTTCAGACTAAGTTTGACCGTGAGTGAGGGCCGGGTAAATGGCCTTGGAGGGCCGTATTTGGCCCTTGGGCCTTAGTTTGAGGACCTTTGGCATAGATGAAACTCTCTGTACCTTTTGGCAGTGGTTGATCATTTGTATAAATGTTGAACATAGATGGAGCAAGCACACTCCCCAGAGGCAGGCTGTTCTTCTGGTTTCGCCATCTGCTTCTCTGGCCCTGGAGTTCAACAAAAAAGCTCCTGTTTTGTAGCAGAATTCCTATAAAGCGGGTGAGTCCTTTGTGATATTATAAATTTTCCTCAGGAGAAGGCGATGATTTACAGTGTCATAAGCTGCTGACAGGTCTATGAAGACAGGTCCTGTAATCTGCTGCCTTTCAAAACCATCTTCTATGTGCTGAGTCAGGTTCAACACTTGTGATGTCCAGCTTTTGCCTTTCCTGAAGTCAGCTTGCTGTGGTATCATAAATGGGTCTATTTTTTCCATGATTCTATTCAGAATAAGTCTCTTTGTAAAGCTGGCACAGCAAGGAGATTGGTCTATAGCTTTTTGGATCATTACGGTCTTTGCCTGGTTTCAAGATGGGTATGACTCTTGCTTTCCTCCAGATTTTGAGGATCTGAAAGGATGCAGCTTCAGCAGCCAGCACCTTGCTTTTGGGCCAAAGTCCTTAATTTGTTTCATCCGTAGATCATCCAGGCCAGCTGCTTTGCCATTTTTGCATTTATTAAAGGCCATGTCCAATTCAGTAGATGTAAATTCAGGGAGCGTACAACTCCTCTGTTAGGCCAGCTCCACTGGCTGCTAGTTTGCTTCCGGACACAATTCAAAGTACTGGCTTTAGCCTATAAAGCCCTAAACAGTTCTGGCCCAACTTACATGTCATAATGCATCTCCCCTTTTGAACCATCTAGGACCTTAAGATGGTCTGGGGAGGCCCTGCTCTCACTATCGCCTTCGTCATAAGCATGTTTGGCAGAGATGAGAGACAGGGCCTTCTCGCTGGTGGCCCTTTGTAAAAAAGTCAAGATGTGACATTTTAACAAGAGTTTGCAAATGCAGAGTAACTGACACAGGAAAATGGAATGACTAGATAATGAGTCTGGACAACATTTTAACAAGGAGACACTATGAATTTATATTTTATTGATTTGTTTAGTTTTTATTATATGTTATGTTTTTAATCGTATTTATGACATTGTAAGAATTGAATTTTGTCCTGTTAACCGCCTTGAGTTGCCTATGGGCTGAGAAATACAGTAAATAAATAAATAAAAGGGTAACAAAGGTTTTTCTCATTTTCTGGTTGTCTGACTATTGATTTCCTTCCTACTTTGGTGGGAAGGTTGGCTTTCCCATTCTTCAGAACTTGATGCGCTATCTGATCTGCCTTTATGTTGACATGGGTATTAGTTTGTGAGAGATCATTGCTCAACTGTCTTAGCAGCCTCCACAACTGTCGACTTCTGTTATCAGCTACCTCCACTGTTCTTTCTTGGCTTCAGAGATGGAGGACAAAATGCTCTGTGCTGCTTGAAGAGTTTGCTCACTAAATGGGTCTTTGCTGTGGAGCCTGTAATAGTCTTCCAACAAGGCAGCTGTTTCGGGAGTAATGCCCTGAAGGCAATGTGTTCCATAGCATCTCGGTATAGAGGCCCGTGAGCTGGCTTTTACTATTTCAGTAAAGTGGCTCATATTTCTCAGGGATTGGGGTGACCGATATGATATTGTCATCTAACATGCCTGAGAATTTAGTCCAATCTGCCTTTCTGAAGTTGAATTTTTGTTTAAATCGGACTTCCTGAGGTCTTATAGTTGGGAACAATTGGCATACTATTGGTCGGTGCTGTCTGTTGGGTCTTGGTGGTCCTACTGATTTAGTGCATTGCTGCACAATGCTGTCACTCACAAATACCAAAACATGTGATCCCAAGTGTTTTGGTGTGAACTGAGTGGGCAGTTATGCCCCATAAGCATTACAAAGAACTTGCTCCTAGTTGAGGTGAAGACTGCTAATACTGGATTGGCAAGTTTTCACTTCAGCTAAGAACAGGTACTTTGTAAAGCTAGTGGGTCTTAATTGCCCATTCAGTTGTCCTCAAAACACTATGAAATACAACCAAAGCTCCTTGTACACTGCCATATAATCCAGTTCGAAGCAGATGATCTGGATTTTATGTCAGTCTAGAAGGGGCCTAAGATAGCCTTAACAATAGAAATATGTATCCTCTTATCTTCCCTTTTTGTTCTTTTAGCGTGAGGTTCGAATCTGGGGAGAGGCCGATGAGCTCCCTCTATCAGCTCCAGCTCCTCATGCGGGGACATGAGAGAAGCCTCCCACAAGGATGATAAAAACATCAAAAATCATCCAGGTGTCCCCTGGGCAACGTCCTTGCAGACGGCCAATTCTCTCACACCAGGAGTCACTCCTGACACGACAAAAAAACAAAACAAAACTGTGAGGTTTGCAGACAAACATAGGGAACAGGGAACAGAGAAGCTGGGTGAAGGTGGAGGAAGATTTGTTTATTTGAAACATTTATATTCCGCCCTTCTCACCCCAAAGGGTACTCAGAGCAGAACACAGCATATATACGGCACGCATTCCATGCCGGAACATAAAATAACTATAAAGGTGATATTATTGTCTGCAGTCATCCGAAAGTCTGAGTGCTCCAGTACACTTGTGTGGGCATTTCCTCCCTCAGTGCCTTTCGAGCTCTTTGGGGTGGCAAGACGGGGCTGTCGGAAGCATCAATGGTGCAACTGCTGGGGTTCTCTGGGAAAATGGCTGTTATGGCTTGAGCGGTGTGGTCCCCCACCCTCTGAGTGTATGCCTCTCTTACGAACGTGATAAGCTCGGCCTTCTACCTCGGTAACTCTTTAGGACAAATGGTGTCCTTGATGCGAGGATTGCAAAGAGCTGCCAGCATATGAGTCTTACTCTCCAGCGCGGGTCGAGACGTTTTTGGACGGCAAAGGTCAACTTCCTGACCACCTCCTGGGCCTGTGGAGTCAGGGTCTGTCAGTTCCTGCCGGATCTTAGAACACGAAATATGGGTTTGTCAGTCCTTACAGGGTTCGAAGAAAGAGAGATCTGAAGGTTTCCCGCCAAAGTCCAGTGATACATCTCTCTGGGTTCCTCCTCCCTTCTTCCCCCCTTATCTCAAGTTGTGGCTACATTCCATTCCCACATCTACAAAGGCTCCTCTTCTGCCAGATCGCTCCCCTAATCAAACCATAAACCACCACTCTGTCAGGAGGCAGGCTTCGAGGCTCTGGCTGTGTTTTCATAACTCGAAGGCCACATCTTGACAGGGTCCCAGCTATGGACTGCAGCGTCCTCAGGCCCCCGAGCGTCTAAGTGCCTCTTCAGCCATAAGATGAGTGGGACCACCTTGCTGAGTAGGGCTCTGTTGCCGGAAAGTGTTGGTGGTGTTTTTGAAGGGCTTGGGTACGTCGACCAGCTGAGAGATGGTCAGCCACTCCTGGTTGTTTGGGACCAGCTTGTTCACTGGTGTGACGACTGACAGCAAGACACCGTGGACGGCCCTCTGCTGCTCCACCATGCGCTGAAGCATCTTGTAGGTGGAGTTCCAGCGGGTGGAAAGATCCTGAAGCAACCTGTGTTGCGGTAGGCCCTCCAGGGCCTGCCTGTCACGCAGCAGGCGGGCAGACTGGGTGCTATGGTGGAAAAAGCCAGCAATTTTGCTGCAGCGCCCGATCAGGTGTGTGACATGGCAGGTGCTGCATTTTTCTGGGCCCTTAAAGCCACCTTTAAGTGTTTTATGGAGTAAGTGCGCCATGCAGTGACGGCAAAGCTGGCACTTTCCACCACCCTTATCATGTTCTTCCCGGCATGAACCCCAACTGATGAGTATGCCGCATCCAATCCCTCATCATGTATTCCAAGTATTTGCAGATGGTATTGGCCTTGTGATCCTTGTCTATCACCTCCAGAGCCAGCAGGGCCTAGCGATGACCCGACGCAAGGCTTGCTTCCTTCTCCCACCAGTGAGCGGTGAGAGACAAATAGGAATGGCCTCCTCCCACAGTGGACCAAATATCCGAGGTGATGTGGCCGGATTGTGCGCCACGCAGGAAAGTTTTCAGGTGTTCCTCGTACAAAGAAGGAATGACAGTTCTTGAGAAAGTCTGGCGAGTTCGGATCTTGTACTGTGGTACCAGGAGCACCATCATTCGGCAGAAGGCACCCCCTTCCACCATAGGGAAGAGCTGGTGGTCGAGAGCCATCACCTCTCCCAGGCCCCGCGTGATCTCCTTCACAGGTAGCGCCTTTTCCCCCGATCTCAGCCTGGCCATGGGCAGGCCCCAAGCTTCCATTGTTGAGTGCGTGTTGCCTGTAGCCGAGGTAGGAGTACTCTGAGTACTGCTGCAGGTGCTGCCGGTTTCAATTCCATCAACCTTAATAGTAGGGTGATGCCTCTTAATTTGCATCCTTAGGCCACTTGTTGCCAGATTCCTCAAGTCTTTCCCCCTGCTGATGCTCCCACCTGATTGTCAAGGTGGCCTTCTGAGAATGGACATTGAGTGATCTCAGAACAAAGACTTAGGCCTTCCCAAAGCCACAACTCCTGGAGTTATAGAGTTCTGTCTGACAGGGTCAGTGGAATAGCAGGGGGTGGGGTGAACCGATCATTGACCCTCCCGTGAGCAGCCCTCCTCCGGATTGTTGTGACCCAAGGGAGAAGTGTGTTTGGGAAGCACTTTTCATGTTTTCATCTGCCCACACCGGGAACACATCATCATCCTCATGACCCACTTCGGACCCCTTAGCACCCCTGCGACATTGAGAGTTTGGGGCAGCTGGACAAGTTTGAGCTCTCTCAGTGCTTGCAGAGCAGTGGCCTCTAAAGCCCTAGTGGTGGCATGCTCCCGCAGAGAGATGTTCAGACCCCTTCCCAAAGTACTAAGTCTAACCCAAAGGGAAAGGAAGGGCATTCAGAGTTAAAATAACTGCTTCTAAAAGGGAAATTGGCAGTAGCAGGCAAGAGAACACTTGTCCCTGCTGCCCTTGTGTGCTGCCCTGCTTCCCCCCCCCCCCAACACACAAAGCGGAAAGGCAAAAAAAGCCTTGCAGGCAATGGGCCTTCTAACAGCCGTTCTCCCCTGTTGTTCGCTTCCAAAAAATGTTTGTTCCCTTCCCTAACCCTGTTGTTCCCTTCCCAAGCAGTGGCACCTTTCCCACCCATGCTCCCTCCGTGTTCGCATCCCGGGCTCGCAATGACCTGCTGAGGGACGTTCAGCCCTTTTTGAAGTGCAATGGCTGCCATGTCGAAATCCCTCCCCTCCCCACATGGTTTCCCCTCATTGGCTGGAGGCAAGCATCCCAGCATGCAAGCTTCTTGCCTCCAAATGCTGAGTCATTTCCGATTCACTTCCTGAGTCGGAACAAAGATGGCGACAGTGGCTTCAAAAGGGCAAGGATACTTCCGGGTTCAGAAATCACTTCAAAATTGCTTCAAAAAGGAATTTGATCTGAATTTAATCCAAATTACGAGAATTTCGACTGGACCTAACCATGCCTACTATACATATAATTAAAATCAGTGTTTGTATGTGTTCGGCGATATGGAATATGTTCCACAGGCCACTGCGACACCCACGATTGACGGACCTGTACCAAACTTGGCACACAGAACCCCCATTACCCACTTTACATCCTGGTGTGGTATAGGGGAAGATGGACAGTGGATGATGGGATTTGCAGTACTTTCAATAGCTTCAGCTCCCAAAGACCACTGTGACCCCCAATGATGACAGATCAGGACCGAACTTGGCACCCAGTGCCCCCATGACACACTCTACATCCTGGTGCAGCTTGTAGGAGGATGGAATATGGGTGATGGGACTTGCAGTACCTTTACTCAATTCCTAAGACCACTGCGACCCTCACCAATGACTGATCAAGACCAAACTTGGCGCACAGAACCCTCATGACCCACTCTAAATTCTGGTGCTGTTTGAAGGAAGATGAACAATGGATGATGGGATTTGCAGTACTTTCATTTACTTCATGAGAGCACTGCAACACAAACCAATGACTGATCAAGATCAAATTTGGCACACAGAGCCCCGATGACCCTACTTCCTGGAGCAGTTTGTCAGATGATGAACTATGGATGATGAGACTTGCAGTACCTTCATTCACTTCGTCATAGCACTGCGACCCACACCCAATGACTGATCCAGACCAAACTTTGCACACAGAGCTCCCATGAACCACTCTACATCTTGGTGCAGTCTGGAGGAGGCTGGGCGATGGACAATGGGGCTTGCAATACCTTCACTCACTCCCTGAGACCACTGCGACCCACACCAATGATAGATGAAGACCAAACTTGGAAACAGAGCCCCCCCCCCCCATGACCCACTCTACATTCTGGTGCGGTCTGGAAGAGTTTGGACCATAAATGATGGGACTTGCAGTAACTTTGCTCACTTTTTGAGACCTCTGCAACTCACACCAATGACTGATCAATATCAAATTTGGTACACAGAACCCCCATGACCTACTCTATGTCCTGGTGTGGTTTTTGGGACGACGGACTTCACTCACTTTCAGTACCTTTACTCACTTTCAGAGACTACTGTGATCCACACCAATGACTGATCAAGACCTAACTTGGCACACAGAGCCCCCATGACCCACTCTACATGCTGTCAACAGTTGACCAAACAGGCACTGAGAAGAGATGTAGTAGTCATGGGCAATTTAAACTATCCCGATATTTGCTGGAAAACAAACTCAGCCAAGAGTACAAAGTCCAACAAATTCCTCGCTTGCCTTGCAGACAATTTCATGGTCCAGAAGGTAGAAGAGGCAACAAGGGGGTCGGCTACTCTTGATCTCATCCTAACAAATGCGTAGAACCTGATCGATGCGGTTGAAGTGGTCGGATCCTTAGGGGCAAGTGACCATGTGCTCCTGCAATTTGAGGTACAAAGGAAGGCCGAAACTAAGACAAGTCAAACCCGCATTTTGGACTTTAGCAGAGCTGATTTCGGAAAAATGAAGGAAACACTGAGTAGCATTCCATGGACACAGATACTAAAAGACAAGAGAGTTACAGATGGATGGGAGTTTGAGTGAAATACTCAAGGCGCAATTGCAAACAGTGCCAACAAAGAGAAAAAATGGGACAAGTACAAAGAATGGATGTCCAAAGAACTTCTAAGTGTACTAAGACTCAAAAGAGACATGTACAAGAAGAGGAAAAAGGGAGAAATCACCAAAGAAGAATTCAAACAGATAGCCAACTCCTGTAGGGAAAAGGTCCACAAGGCTAAAGCACAAAATGAGCTCAGGCTTGCCAGGGTGACAGAAAAGATCTTGAATATCACATATAGATTTGGGCTGACTTTACCTACCCTGATCCCTCTCAATCTGCACTACGAATGTGCTATGGAGATGTGTATATGTGCTTTCAAAATGACAGTTCCATAAATGTCTTAAAGATTTATTAGGTGAAGTGTAGTCAGAGGTGGTTTCGCCAGTTCCACCCCCTGAAATATCCCTTCTATAATCAGCGTGCACGTTTTAAAAAAAATATGTATATTAGCATCTTAGCAAAACACATCAATCAGAAGGAGAAAGGGTTCTGTGGAAGGGGTGACTTGAATGGTATTTTATAAGTTTCCGATATTTGCAATCGGTAGTCTAGACTGAAATTGCTTTTCCCTTTAGCAGTCTTCTCAGCCCTCTGATTACAATGTCAGTTTTTTCCAAAATGCATTCTCTGAGTGCTATATTTGCTTCAGCTACATTCCGCACGATGCTTACCACACCCAAAATCTGGAGCCAAGAATTCTTAGCTAAGGTCCTGCTTGGTGTTGAAGCTTTAAGTATAGAAGCTTATTGTTATCTATTTTCACCACCATAAAAGAAGAGTGGAAAACGCACTGTTTGGTTTTTTCTTACAGAGTATACATCTAAAAGTATGTAGCTGTCTGTAGGTAGCCTTTTAAGCTGTAAAGGTATAAAAATTGGTATTGATGTCTTTGTTGTATTAATCACATGGTACTTTCAGTGTTTACCTGGAAAGAGTGAACTACTAAGTTGGCATTTTATACTGTGGGAACATTTCATTCCTTTTTAACTGAATCCCACATTGCTCTTAAACTAACTGCCTCTGTATAACAAAATGCATATTCTGTTTTCATTTGGAGTAGTTTAGTTATGGACTTCAAAACTCTCCTTACTGTATTTTAGAAGCCTAAATGTTTGAGGTTTTTCTTCTTAGCCATCTCAGGACCATGAGATATCCTTCCATTTGGAGGTGGCGTCCTCATTCAACACTCAAGGTCCTTTTCTCATTATACAAATGTAGCACCATAATTCCATGTCAAATGACATTTCTCCAATCTATTGAATCCTGGGACTTGCAATTTAGGGAGGGGCAATTTGTGTTCTCAACCAGAAAGATCTAATGCCTCACAAATCTTCAGACTCAAGCGTTACTTACAGTGCTGCCATGGCAGTTATAGTGGAATCATGATGCTATAATTTTGTAGTATGATGGAACTCCAGATTCCAAGAATCAACCATAGTGTTACCTCTTACATTTGTAGAACTGAAATTCTGGCTGCCTGCATCAACATTTTTTCTTAGCACACCAACTGGGTTATGATACTGGTCAGTCCTGGGGCTATCTAGTGTCTGGATTTCTGCCTTTTTTCATGCCAAGTGTTTAACTAATGTAATGGCAGTTATTTTAAATTTACACCATTTTCATATAGCTTTTGTACTCTTGAGTACACAATAAATACGTGGTTCCCATCCAGAACCAACTGCATGTATCTCGTTGCCAATATTTATTTTATTTATCCTGTCATCCGCAACCAGAACATTGTATTACATTTCTAACAGAACAAAACAAACAAACATTAAAAAACCACAAATTTTGCAAACTTGGTAGCTGATTAAATGTCCTTTAATGTACCAGTATCACCCACGGATTGAGGTGCTGGGTTTGAGCCTGCCACTTTTGAACTCTCGCTTGCTGAGGTGTTCCAGCGAGTGTCTCTGTAGATCTAAGAAAACTATTTCTTGATTTAAGTCATTGACGTGCTGGCTGATACCCAAACAAGGGATGAGCTGGAGATGTCTCTGCCTTGGTCCTTTCACTATTGGCTGTAACTTCCCGGCGGATGTCAGGTGGTGCAATACCGGCTAAGCAGTGTAATTTCTCCAGTGGTGTAGGGTGCAGACACCCTGTGATAATGCGGCATGTTTCATTAAGAGCCACATCCACCGTTTTAGTGTGGTGAGATGTGTTCCACACTGGGCATGCGCACTCAGCAGCAGAGTAGCATAGCGCAAGGGCAGATGTCTTCACTGTATCTGGTTGTGATCCCCAGGTTGTGCCAGTCAGCTTTCGTATGATATTGTTTCTAGCACCCACTTTTTGTTTGATGTTCAGGCAGTGCTTCTTGTAAGTCAGAGAACGGTCCAGAGTGACTCCCAGGTATTTGGGTGCGCTGCAATGCTCCAGTCGGATCCCTTCCCAGGTAATCTTCAGAGCTCGGGATGCTTGTCTGTTCTTAAGGTGAAAGGCACATGTCTGTGATTTAGATGGATTAGGGATCAGTTGGTTTTCCCTGTAATAGGCAGTTAGAGCAATGTGACAGTTCCATACATGTAATTTTTGTGTAATCACAAGTACCTATACAATGGGACTGGGAAATCTGAAGCAAAATGATGTAATATTTACCCACTAAACATGATATCAGGCTAAGAGGGGAATTAGTATTGTTAACAGTAGCTATGTACCCCTTTTAACATTCATTGTCATTCTTAGGTATTTCTCTGAATAGGCCATGTCCAGTCTGAGGATTTTTTGTGGCTACTGCTATGTTTGCACAATTGCATTGTGGATGACTATGTCTGCAAGTTCCTTTAATGCTCTGGCATGCAGTTTGTCTGGCCTTGCAAATCTGAACATATTTAGCTTAAATAGGTGATGACTGTGTAACCCATTATCGGTCTTGATTTGCAACCCAGATTCCTTGGCTGATTCCTGGAGCTACACAGTTATCTTTTTTGGGGGAGGGGAGGGGGGGCAGGAACTGAAGCAAAATAGTTATTAATTAGCTCTGCCTTTTGTGGTAAAATATTCCCATCATTTCCTTCAGTCACTTGCTTTGAATATGCACATTTGGAAAAACTCAAAAAAAAAATTGTGCTGAGACTTTCCTTATACCATTCCTGCAGGGTTGAGCTACACAACTGTATTCTTCCTTGGTGATTCATCTTTCCTTTCCATTCCTTGTATGCAATCTTTTTTCTGTTCACATTTTCAGTATGCTTATTGTACCTAATTGGTTCTGTCATTAAAAAACATGGAAAAAGTTTATTGAACTGCAAAAACTTTGGTTTTGTGAGCCATCCTGCAGCACATTTGCTATAGTTTTCAATAAATATCTCATAGAGTCTCAACCAATTCAACGTAGTTTGTGGCAGCTACAAAAACCAAGTTTCTAGAGTATAGCAACTTCTTTCAAAATAAGTACCACACAATTGAACAGGAAATAACACTTTCAAACCAGAAACAGGTTTTTTTTTTCAAATTTTTCAAATCTTCAAACCCTCAGTTGTAATATCCCAGACATGGGAGTCATCCCACCAAGTCTCTTTTATAAAGTCATTTTCTCTTTCTGCACTATAACTTCGACTTTATCTTGTTTTTTTTTTATTCATCCCAGTTCTTTGTTTCCCGCCTGGACTGCCTCTTCATCCCTCATTGATCGAAAGGTAAAAGCGGTGCTGGCTCCTTGATTGGCCGAGATGCAGCAAAGCCAGCCGCACCTCCCCTCCAGCTGATTGCACCCACCAATTTGAAGTTTTGTTTGTATTCATCTGTTAAATTACTGTCGATTTTTCTGTGTTTCACATTGTTTCCCTTCAACTTCTAGAATACACATCCTTGTATTTAAAGTTTGCCTTTGGGCTGATATTTGAACTATAATTTCCAACACACCAAGGATTTAGTTTAAAGCCTCTGTCATCAGTTTATCTATACTCTTGCCAAAGACATTCTTCTTCGTCTTCATGCGGTATAGCCTAGTTGTAACCAGTATTCTTTTAAGAAGTTATGACAATGGTTCCAAAAGCCCAACCTCTCCTGTTAACACCACCTGTTGGGGTGGAGTGGGTAATTATATATCAAACAGCCCAAAGGCAAATTCTAAACAGTATCTTCTGTCCCTGTCCTTCTTTCACTAATGGAATAAGGTGAGAATAACACCTGGGTTTCTAAACGCTTTGTTTCTCTACCCAGGGTTCATAGTCCAAGGTGATCTTTGCAAGTACCATTGATGTCCACATGTCTTGTCTAGCAGGCACACAATTCCCTCTACCCATATGCAGTGAATCCTCTGTCACCAACAATTTTCTTCTTGCTGCCTTTGGTGGTTAGGTTGGATCCCTCCCTGTCATGCAGTGATTCTTGCTTCTGGTTTTCTATTTGCACCTCTTCAGCATTACTATCTTCAGGAAGATGTAAGATGTTCGTGTATGATTGCATTCATCCTTTGATGTGTGGACAGTGCTCATTATCAGCTATTGGACTGAAGATCCTTTGATGAAGGAGAGCTTTATTGTTCTTTTGAAAACTTCATTTTTGAAAGCCTTGTATACTGTTTTATGGGGTTTTAATGATATTATAATGTTGTTATAATTTTAAAAAATGTTTTGGAAGGTGCTCTGGGAAAAAAGTGGAATGCAAACACAATAAATAAATAAACGTGTTATTCTTTGACATTTGAAAGGTAGTAGGGCTGGGCGGTTTCGTTCGTTAATTTCATAATTCGTTATTAATTCGTTATTTTTTTATAACGAAGCGATATCGAACCATTCAGGAGCAACTAAAAAACGAAACGAATTTTTCCAATTCGTTTAGTAATTGTTTCGAAATTGTTTTGTAATTGTTTTGAAATTTTTCGTTATTATTTCCGTATGTCTGGTGCAAGTTTTATAGTTGTTTGTTTTATCAGTGATAAAAAAATAAATTATCACACCAACAGTCAACAACAGAGGGAGAGGGAAGCTTCAGAAGTTCCTCCTGTCCCATTTGGAGGGTTTTTTAGCGTATTGCGCAATCGCATCCGCCATTAACGAATCAATTCGTTATTGTTTCGAAATTGTTTCGTAATTTCCGAAATTTCATAAATATCGAACTTTTTAAAAGAAAAATTTCGGAATTCTTTTAAATAACGAAACGCAAAAACCCCCTAAAAACGAATCGAATTTAGAAACAAATTTTTCCGTGGTTGGACAGCCCTAAAAGGTAGTACTAAAAAGCCAGAAAAGTGCTATTTCAAATTAGAATTGCAAAACAGTTACTTGTTAAGACTACAACCCCTTCGAAGTCTTAGTACCTATGCTTACATAATTCTTAGGTCATTTGGAAATGTCTGTTTGATAACCCTTATGGCATGGAACCATTTGTTCTATTGAATCAGAATCCAGTGGATGGAAAAATTACAGTGGCATTACTGGACTAATCTGATTAGGGTATGGCATTATAATATGAACATTGGTGCCTGGTCATCATGACCATCCAAAAATAACTGATTGGATCAACTGTGTCTTTAATGTTCTGAATAACTTTGGTGTCACATGTTCAACTCTGCACTCACAGTTGATGTAATCTTACACAGAATAGTTCAAGGCTCTTGAAACTATGTGGTTCTCACTCAGTGAGACTTGTAGTATTTAATTTCTACTGAATGATGATGGATGAAGTGGGAGATGAAAAAATGCAATACAAATACAACCATTCCAAAATTGGGGCGGGGGGGGGGGGGACCCAAACACATCTAGTTCCAAGCATTTTGGATAAGGGATGTTCAACCTATATCTCTTGGAGAATTAAAACAAGAAAACAAAGATATTGTTCAAGGGTTGAAAAACTCTGGGGCTGTTTGTGCCTTGAATCCATTGGTGGCACTACACTTTGCCATCCCCGTCCCACCAATTAATTTGTATGACCTAAATGAACAATTATGAATGTCCTCTTCTGCAAGCTTCCACAAACAGCAGGAAATTTTTTGAATAGGTTTCAGGGGCTATCCATCGTTTAGCATTTTTTAAACCACTTTTTCAGAACCAGACATGGACCTCATTTTTTTCCCTTTTGCTTATCTTTTGGCAGTGTGTTCAGCCCCTAGAGTGTCCAACAGGTAGAAAGTTGGCTTTGTAGGCCATTGTAGTCCATCCCTTAGTCAAATCAGCAACCATTAGGTTCTTTTTATAGTGTCAGAAAACCACTGTGGACTAGTGATTTGAATGTTGGATGAACACTCGACCATGAAAACTCACTGGGTGCCCTTGGGCAAGTCACACTCTCTGAGCCTCAGGGAAGTAACAGCACACCTCTGAACAAATTCTGCCAAAAAAGCTACATACATTAGGGTCATCATTTGCAAGAAGTGACATCAACAATTATAGTGCGGTGGTTCTATTTTTAATTGCTGTGGACTACAGTCTTTGAAGTCTTGGAACCTGAAGTTGGGGAGACAGCAAAGGAGCACTCCCTAAAGTACAAAAAAGAAAAAAAATCCCTAAAGTGCAAATCTCTTTAATCTGTTAAGATCGTTTTGAATAATGCTCCTGTCCTCTGGAGTACTGACTATCCCTCCCAATTTGGTGTTGTCTGCAAACTTGATGATCATGCCTTCTAACCCTTAATAATTATCAAGATGTTGAACAGGACCGGGCCCAGGACGGAACCCTGCGGCACTCTGCTCGTCACTTCTTTCCAGAATGAAGAGGAAGCATTGGTGAGCAATGCTTCCTCTTCATTGCTCTGGTTTCGTCTGCTTAACCAATTACAGATTCACCTAACCGTAGTTTTGCCTAGCCCACATTGGACTAGTTTATTTGCCAGAAGGTCATGGGGGACTTCGTCGAAGGCCTTGCTGAAATCCAGGTATGCTACATGCTTCTGATGCCTCAATAAAATTACATCAATTGAGGCATCGGCAGGTTAAATGTTTTTGAAATATTTTCAAAACAGTAAATTAGCTCTGTAAGTGGAAAAGTAGGGTCAACTAAAACAATATGGTAGCAATAATAACTTAATAGTAATAATAATAATAATAATAATAATAATAATAGAACTTCATTTGTATCCCGCCTGTAACGGACTGGCTTACCTTGAAGGGTTTGTGCGTATAAAGGGTTAGTGTAAAGCAGGGGTCCTCAAACTTTTTAAAAAAAATAGTTTTTATTAAGATTTTAAAATAACATCGAAAGAGGGAGAATATTTAAAAAAGAGGATAGGAAAGTAGGAAAGAATAGGAAAGACCCCCAAGTCCACAACAAAAAACAATTTAAAAAAAATAGAAAAAAATTGAAGAAAAAATATAAAAAATAGAAAAAATAAGATAAAAATTGACTTCCATCTCTCCATCAGGTGTTGTGTCCTCAATAATATTTCCATTATGTCCACTTCATAATATTCCTCTTATTTGCTTCTTTCCTTTTCATAGCTTTCATATAGAGTACAATCAGTCCTCTTTATCGGGTTCCCGGTATTATTTTTCAAGAAAAAAGTTAGTTCGTCCATTTCTCTTATTTCTCTTAGTTTCCCTAACCACTCTTCAGTGGTAGGGATGTCTTCCTGTTTCCAAAACTTCGCCAGTGATATTCTCGCTGCTGTTATAGCATAAGTAAATAGTCTATCTTCGTTCTCATCTAATGGTAATTCCAAATCTGTAAATCCCAATAGGTAATATTCTGGTTTCTTCTTAAAAACTCTCTTCAAAAATTTTTGTAACTCCACATGAACTTTCATCCAATATTTCTCTATTTCTTTGCATGACCACCACATATGGTAAAAGGTACCTGTTTGATGACAGCCCTTCCAACATTTATCAGAGGTATTCTTGTTCGTTAAAGATATTTTCTTAGGAGTGGTATACCATCTGTGGAACATTTTTATCCAGTTTTCTTTTAAATCTGTTGCATATACATATTGCAATTTTTTGTTCCACATCTGCTCCCACTCTCTAAATTGAATAGGTCTTCTTATATTTTCAGCCCATTTTATCATACATGGTTTCACTTGCTCACGCTCCGTTAGCCAGGTTAGTAATGTGTTATAAATGACTGAGATTACTTTTTTATTCGTCTTCAATATCTTATCCCAAATTGTCTCTTCCCAGGTGAAGCCTATCTTATTATCTTGTTTAATATATTCTTTCATTTGCAAATAGTTTAGCCACATCATATTCCCATTTGTTTCTTTTATTTGCTGGAAGGATTTAATCTCCATAGTATTCTTCACTAATATGTCTCTGTATGTTGGCCACGCTCTCCAACCTAGTAATCTTCTTTGGTGCGCCTCCATCGGTGAAACCCATAGAGGCGTTTTGGTATAAAAGTAATTCTTATATTTCATCCAAACTCTTAATTAATGATGCCCTTACAAAATGGTTTCCTTTTTTTTCCCTTTTTTTCTCAGTCATACCACGTGTAGGCATGCCAGCCTATACGTAAATCATGTCCTTCTAAATTCAAACCTTTTCCGTTTTCTAGTGTCATCCAATCTCTTATCCACAAAGAACACTAGCCTCATGATATGTTTTCAGATCTGGGAATCCCAGCCCACCTCGCATTTTTTTGTCTATTAAATTCAGATATTTAATTCTCGGTCTATTGCCATTCCACACAAATTTCAATAATTCTTTCTTCCATTTGATAAATTCTGTCTGGTTTCTGATTATGGGTATATTTTGGAATAAAAATAGTAGTTTAGGTAAGACATTCATTTTTATAAGCGCAATTCTTCCTAGTAGAGATAGTTTCAATAAGCTCCATTTCTTTAGATCCTTCTGTATCTTGTTCCAGGTCAAGTCATAATTATTCTTCAGTAATTGGCCATTCTTTGCTGTCAACCAAATCCCCAGGTACCTTAATTTTTTCACTATTTCCATTCCTGCAATCTTTGTAATTTCCTCTTGGTTTTCTTTCCCTATATTTTTAGTTAGTATTTTAGTTTTCCCTTTATTTATTTTGAGGCCTGCCACTTTCCCAAATTCTTGTATTTTTACAATCCAATTCTGTAAGGTATTGATTGGGTCTTCCACTATTCCCAATAAATCATCTGCAAAGGCTCTTATTTTATATTGATATTTCCCGATTTTTACTCCTTTAACATTTGCATCTTCTCTTATTCTCATCATCAATGGTTCCAACGCCATTATAAAAATTAACGGGGATAACAGACATCCCTGTCTCGTTCCTTTTGTAATCTCAAATTCCTCCGATAATTGACTGTTGATCCGAATTTTTGCCTTTTGTAAATCATAAATCGCATCAATTGCATTTTAATTTATATTCAAATTATCAAACGCCTTCTCAGCGTCAATTGATAGAATAGCCATTTCTTTCTGGTGATTCGCCTCAAAATATTCAATCAAATCTAATACTGTGCGGATGTTATCTTTCATGTATCTTCCGGGGAGGAACCGTGTTTGGTCCTCCCCTATCCAATCTTTCAAGAATTCCTTTAATCTTGCCGCCAGTATATTCGTAAATATTTTATAGTCCACATTTAATAGGGAAATCGGTCTATAATTCTTAATATCTTCCGAAGCTGAACCTTCTTTATGTATCATTACTATCTCAGCTTGGTTCCAGGATTCTGGGATTCTTTGGTGATTTCATTTAAAACTCTTTAACATTGGTACCACAGTTTTTTTTCATTGCCTTATAAAATCCTGCTGTAAATCCATCCGGTCCCGGAGCTTTATCTGCATCCATTTTGTTAATTGCTCTTTCAATCTCTTCTTCCATAATTTCTTTATTCAATTTTTCTCTTATTTCCTCTGTAATTTACTGCAATTTCAATTGCTTATATATGCTGTAATATCATCTTTCTTTATTCCATCTTTCGTATATAATTTACTGTAGAATTCCATAAATTCTCCCATAATCTCCTTATCGGTTGTGGCAATTTTATCTCCCGATATTATTTTTGTAATTTGTGTAGTTTGTTTCTTCTTTCTTACTTGTCTTGCTAGCCATTTCCCTGATCTATTCGCATTTTCAAAAGATTGTTGTTTTAGAAACTTCAACTCTCTTGCCTGTCTTTCCGTTTCCAAGCGAGACTTCTCTTGTTTGAGTCTTGCTAATTCTTTATTCAATTTTTGCACTCTGGTTTCTTTTTTAACTCTGTTTCTTTATTAGCAATCTTATTCATCAATTCTTTCATTTTTTTATTTCTATCTTTATTCTTCCTAGCACCATGTTGTATAAAGCATCCTCTCAGAACCGCTTGTATTTTTGTCTCCTCTATGTCATTTATTTCCAAATACTCTTGAACAATTTTGTTATAATGTGATTTATCTTCTTCCGTTTTAATCAAATTTTCGTTTAATCTCCATTTCCTTTGAAAGCTTTTATGATTAATTAATATTTCTAGTGGGCAATGATCTGAAACGTCTCTAGGCACTATTTCCATCTCCACTATTTTAGTAGCTAGTTTTTTTGTTATCCATGCCATATCAATCCTTGACCAAGTTTGATGTCTATGTGAATAAAAAGTATAGTCCTTTTTCTTCTCATTCCTTCTCCACGTATCTTCCAGCTCAAATTCGTTTTGTAAATCAAAAAACTTTTGGTGTAAAACACTGTTTCCTCCCCTTTTTTGTAATTTATTCTTATCTTTTTGTTTGTCCATTACACCATTGAAGTCTCCTATCAGTAAGAGTTCATCAAATTCCGTTTCTCTCAGTTTTAATTGTAAAAATTGAATGAATTTGGTCTTTGGACCAATTGGCGCATATATATTACATACTAGTATTTTTAAATTTCCCAATTGAATTGTTACCGCCACACATCTTCCTTCCATATCCTTAAATGCCAATTCTGGTGTTAGATTTTCCTTTATATATGTTACCACTCCCTTTTTCTTTTTTTCATCTGATGAATAAAATGTCTTTCCCAATTTTTTATTTTCCAAATGAGCCACATGTTTGTGGCAAATATGTGTTTCCTGGGTTATTTGATAAACACTTAATTTGTCGATCCGCCATTTTATTCAACTGTATCTGTATCCAATCCAATGTCGCCTATATCCAAAACCGATAGCCTCTGCGCTGCCACCTCTGGGCCGTATGCTCCTTCTCCAAGATCGTGAAATGTTGTTGTTGTACTTCCTTGTCCACTACTCGTAAATCCATAGTCTTCCGAAGAGTCAAATCTTGCTTTCTTTTTTTCTTTTCCATTCCCGTTTCCAGGAGTCAGAGTTTTCTTATCCGCTTTTCTCCCTTCTTGTTTTTCCCCTTCCAATTCTGTCATTAGATTCTTCGCATTCTAGAAATTTCGCAATTAAAATTTGCATAATCTGAGCAATATCCTCCTGTTTTTCTTCTTGAATATTTCTAAATCGTAAGTGATAATCCATTTGTCTCTGTAGTAATTTTTCTTGTTCTATTTCCATTTTTTCCTTTTGTTTGTCTATCCCTTTAATCTTCTTCAAAATCTGAGATTGTGTTTCCTCTGTTTTTTCTTTACTAGTTTTTAATTCTTTCACTTCCCCATATAACTGGGTTATATCTTTTTTAATTTGGCCAAATTCTTCTTGCATCTCTTTTTTCATTTCTTTAAACTCTTCCGACAACTTTTTGTAATTCTTTTCTTGTTTATTAAAGTGTGCTTCTTGCTTCTCCGCCATCTCTTTCTTTATTGCCTCTTGTTTTTCCACCATCTCCCTCTTTGTTGCATCTTGTTTTTCCGATAGTTTTTTAATTTCCTTAAGTATATTCTCCATACTTAAGCTGGTATCTAGTGAAGCTCTCCTTACTTTAAGTTTTTCTTTATCTGGTTTTCCTTTCGTTGACCTCAATTTCCCAACCAAATCTCTGGGCCTGGTTAACTTTTTAATTCACTTCACCCAGCTTTACTTAAATTTAATCTTCACCCTCCCTTCCAATTTACACAGCCCTACTGATATTCAAAGTACTTAATTCTGTTCCACTTCGATCACTTTAATTTTAATTGATTCTCTTCAAATAATTTCTTATATCAATTCATTTATCAAGTGCTTTCCAACTAATTTGATTAAATCCAATTTAATTATGTTAATATTAATTAATTTGTATATATCTCTAATTCCCTTTATCTTTCCTAACTTTGCAACTATCTTGTTTGATTCCTTCTTATTCTAATTTCAGCTTCTTCTCCTCTTTATACTATTTGCGTCTGCTTCTCGTCCTTGAATCTCGTCTACTTCTTGTCCTTGAATTTCGTCTACTTCTATTCCTGGCTCCGCGTCTGCTTCTCGTCCTTGAATTTCGTCTGCTTCTCGTCCTAGCTCCACATCTACTTCTCGTCCTCGATCTTCTTCTCTGTCCTTCAGCCATTATTATCTACTTCTCCTCCTTCAATATCTATTTATTTGAGATTTATGCTATATTCGCCGCTCTGCCGCTCCGTAGCGATGTTTCTCTATGGTTTTTCTATGGTTTCCACTTCCTCCTCCCTACTTCCGCCCTTCTTGAAGCTCTTCCGCCCTTTCTTTTGTCTCCGCCCCTTCCGTCTCTTCTACCCACAGCCTTCTTCTTTGTCACTTCCTCTTTGTCACTTCCTGCCTTGTCCTTTCCTTTTTGTTTATAAAGAAGACTGCCAGTTAGACACAACAATATGGCGCCAAGGTCAGGAGTTTTCCTTCTTTAATTGACTATTAGGCAGGGTGGGAGGGCAGGAGAATCGGGGGGGGGGTAGGAGGAGGGGGACTCTCACGGCTTGATATATATTATTTCTTATTTCAGTTATCTCATTCGCATTCTTATCTTCCTTATCTTCAAAATATTTAATTTAATTCGAATCAGTAATGAAGCGGCGAGTAGCTCTATATTTTAGTAGAAATTAATCCAAATTAATCTATTCCCAATTTACCTTTCCGGGTTTCAAAGTATAATTTTAAATTTTCGGGAGAATCTCCCCCTTGATTTTATCTCGTCTATCTTTCTTCCTTCCTCCTTCCTCTTCTGTTCCAATCTTACCTGGTGTTGAGATAGTCTTTGATTTCTCCTTTGAGTTTCTTAAATTCTTCTTCGTATTTGTTGCATGGGCTGGCAGCAGTTGAAACGGGTCTTTGCCTGATCCCAGTGGGGCACCTGCACTCCCATCGGCTCGGACCCTCTTCACCCCCTTCCTTGAGGGAAGGGAGTATTTGGTGTCTACGAGCCTCCCACGGGTTGCTCTACACCTTCACACTCAATCTGGTGATGGTGGGGGAGCTTTTCAAACTTTTTAAACAGGGGTCCAGTTCACTGTCCCTCAGACCGTTGGAGGGCCGGACTATAGTTTAAAATAAACTATAATCAAATTCCTATGCAAATTGCATATATCTTATTTTGAAGTAAGAAAAACAAAACGGGAAGAAATACAACATTTAAAATGAAGAACAAGTAAAGTTAAATCAACAAGCTTATCAGTATTTCAG
The DNA here is from genome assembly GCF_037176765.1 of Anolis sagrei. Lineage (NCBI taxonomy): Eukaryota > Metazoa > Chordata > Lepidosauria > Squamata > Anolidae > Anolis > Anolis sagrei. The sequence goes on from NC_090025.1 coordinate 89,543,268, forward strand.
TGGGAACTGTGGGCCTGCTTTTGGCTAATGTAATGACATGGTGAATGTCCGGTTCCATAGTTGTCACTTCTATTCGTAACAAGCGATGCAAGCGTGCATTAGTCTAGATCTGGTTGGAGATTTCAGATGTTTCATTCTGGAAAAAGTCTGTTCATAGACATGTACAGCCAAAGATGGTTGCCATTTTGAGTGCATGGTTTCTGAGCTTAGGATATGTCTCAGAGGGGAGAGATGCATAGAAATTAAAAAGGCTGCTTGACTTGAATGTGTCGTTCAGAGAGTCACAATTCTCTGCTCTGGACTTTCCCTTGCCTGGGGTGGTCTCTCGATCCCTCTCCAAGAAACAGCTAGTTCCATTTGGTAAATTGTATCCATATCTTCAATGTCAATAGAAAAGGGATTACAGAAAAGCTGTATAGGCTGTTCATGAAGATGAAGCTCTTCTAAATTGGAACTCCTTTTGCAACTTTTCCAGGGAATTCACACATGTTTTTTTGGTAACAGATTTTGAGTTGTGGGGAAATGGTAGAAATTTTCTTCATTAACTTGTTTGATGAGGAGGCCTAATTTTACTTCAATTGCATATCACAGATGAGTCCAGAGGCAGGCTCTTGGCGCTGGTTGGTCCAGAAGCTGTTGACATCACAAAGTTCCCCACCAAGCTGGGCCAGGCTTCTGTGAGGCTCCCAATGGATGGGAGAGAGGTGGGCAGGGGACGAGAGGCTGGGGGTTGAGCCTGCCCTGCGAATTATGGCGGCGCTCATCCATGGATAATGAAGCTTTGGAAATGCGAATTGGAGGATTATGACAGTATCGGGTCCAGGAACCGGAGACAAAGATGATTGTCATGTTCCAAGGTGCCTCCTGGGTGAGGACAGTGACATTCAGGTGTGTCCTTAGGAGTCCTGAGTGGATCATCAGGGTCTCAGCTCTGTTTATTGTCTTCTGATGTTGGTGCTATTCCAAAGGGGAGTTTTGGGTGACGATTTCTGGCTCCCCGCTGGGAAACAGGAAGGTCCTTTGTTTCTTGGAGAGGGATCGAGAGACCACCCCAGGCAAGGGAAAGTCCAGAGCAGAGGTTATTGGAGATCACCCTTACCTTCAGTTTATTATTATTATATATACATTTTATAGGAGTAGAAGAGAAGAAGAGCAAAGTATAGAAATACATTGTATGGGAGCATCTCTACTCTATTAAAACCAACTCTCCTCCTGAACTATATCCATTCCTTAGTCATCTATGCTTCCGAGTACCATCGATTATCCCTTATCCAAAAGGGTTGAGTATCTGTATTTTGATTTTTAAAAAAAGATTTTGGAATATTTGCATACATAATGAGGTATCTTAGGAGACCCAAGCACAAAATTCATGTACATTTTAAAACTATTTTAATTAATTGTTTAATTCTTTTAATTGTATTGTTGAATGTTTATAATTGTGACAGCACCAAATGGTGCTTGCTGTGAGGCCTCCCTGATTCCCCCCCTCGGGGGTGAGAAGGGCGGGTTATAAATACAGGAAATAAATAAAATAAATATTAATTCATAAGGGAAAGGCGAGGGGGGAGTATGGTTCGGCATCACTCTTTTAATCTTTATACTACCTGTCATTTATTGCAATATCCCAGATCTCCCTATGCCACTCTTCCAATTGGATCTCCCCTCCTTTTATAGCTATTAACAGTCTTGTGACAGCAGCCTTTTTAAGATCAAATTTTGGAGACTGGGTTGGAAGAGGAAGGAGTTAGGGATGTGGTGATGAAGGAAAGGGAAGGAGTTTTGGGGACTGTTTTGGGGTTCTAAGAAAGAAACCTCTTTGAGAAAATAGTAGTTTTAGGCCTCCAAAGCATTTAGAGTGCTTTGAAGAAAGGAAGGGAGAATTCAAAAGGTTTTAAAAGATTCCTATTTGAAATTCCATGTGTGGAACTTTGTTCTAAGGAAACTTAAGATTTAAGTATTGTTCCTCTGTATTGAAGAAAGGCCTAACAACCATTAAGCTTATTTGACTGTTCTAAATAAACAATGATTTCCTGTGTTATTACTGGAGTCTCCCTGTGTCGTTTAAACATTTCAGTAAGGGAGGTGGCGTAATGAGGTAACATATTGGTGGCAGCAAAATCCCTCTCTATATAGATAATTGTGTCTATATAGGATTTGCAAAGACTTGCAAACATGTGAGGGGTAAATTCATATAATGTATATAGAGATCTCTAGATCTCTAGTAAGGTACATAGAGATCTCTAGATATCTCTATGCATCTATATGTATATAGGATTTGCAAAGACCTGCAAACATATGAGGGGAAAACTTCCAAGGGAACAAAATATAAAATTAATACATTTAGATAAACAAAAAGGTCAGGAAATTGGATGGTTTTGAAAGAGAGCCATACAAACAAGGAGGACATGAACTATCTCTCTTTCCTTCCCTCCCCTGTGACTAGAAAAGAAAATACACTGACAAGGGAGGTGAGGAGGAGAGAGAAATAGATCATAGCAATTGCCTCCAGGCTCTGTTGTCTGGCCTTGACCTTGACCCCATTTATAAGCCAAGGGAGGTTTTTTCAGCTCAAAAAAAAGGGTTAAAAAGCTTGGCTTATCTTTCGGTAATTCAAAGATCAGCTCAACAACTTCCAGTTTCAACCTTACGCTGCTTATTTGTGAATGCAAGCAAAAGTAATATTGCCTGATTTTAGTAGGAAGAAAAAACTATGTTTAAATCATGCATTGTTATTGAAATAAATAGTTTAGATTTATAATAAATAGTTTACATTTGTAACATGAAGATGCTGCACACTATATGCTGGGCTTGTGCAATCTGTGTAAACTGTGATCTGTTTTGAAGTCTCGGATGTCAGTGGTGGTGGCGATTCATTTTTCAGGAGCCTCCCAAATTCAGGAGGACAAAAATCCATTTTCGATCCGGGAAGCTGAAAGATTCATTTTCTATCCAGCTCATTGGGATTTCCCAGGTTCCCCTTCCCGTCATTTTAGTCATTATTTGTCCTTGTATCCTTCATTAAGACCTGGATCAAAAGCATCAGAGTTAAGATACCACTCTTTCTGTGATCCTTTTCCTTCTATCTGTAGAGGAGACCTGGGTTTAATAAAGGGCTTAAGAAACCTCGCTTCCTGGGATACTTTTCATGGAATCATAGAAACATAGAATCCTAGAGTTGGAAGAGACCTAATGGGCCATCCAGTCCAACCCCCTGCCAAGAAGCAGGAAAATTGCATTCAAAGCACCCCTGACAGATGACCATCCAGCCTCTGTTTAAGAGCTTCCAAAGAAGGAGCCTCCACCACACTGAATGGCTCTCACAGTCAGGAAGTTCTTCCTAATGTTCAGATGGAATCTCCTTTCTTGTAGTTTGAAGTTTTTCCTTCTAGCGGCTGCCTCCCTCCCCGCAATCAACGTGTAATCAAACACAGCCAGTTTTCAACAGCTTTTGTTCTGTTGCAGCTAGTTAAAAAATGCCGGCAGAGCTCATGCCTATATGAGTTTCCGAAGCAGCTGAACAAGCCGAAGGCAAACATCCAAAGTGAATCCATGATTACACAAGCCTACCTGGCTTTACTAATGAGATATTTTCTGTTCTTGTGAATTCTTTGCTTATAGCTATTTACTGAAATGAACAGAAATTAGACTTATCTTTATCTTGATATTGCCATAAATCAGTAGCAGCAACAACAATGTGATTTTAAAGCCTTTCTTCTTTTTTATGTTACAGTTGGGAAATGTAGCACTGTCTCCAATATATTTTGTGATCAACGTGATCATGAGACTCTTCTCCAAGCCCAGTCCTGCTATTACCCTAGAGAATCCAGACGTGAAATATGCATTAAGGCTAATTGACAAAGAGGTAAGGAATACATTAGTTCCACTTTTCTTATATGTATGTACTAGGCTTGGGTGATCAAGAAAAAAAAATGTTTCTAAACTCATTTCATATATAGGGGGCGCTGGCGTTTCAAATCTGAAATGATTTCCGAAATTTCCGATCAAAAATTTCAGATATAATCCGAAATATCCGAATCGCTTCGTTAATGACGGACGCGATTGCGCAATACGCAAAAAACCAGCAAACAGGACAGGGGAAACTTCTGGAGCTTCCCTCTCCCTCTGTTTTTGATTGTTGGTGATAAAACTTACAACAACCAATTAAAATTAAATTAAATTAAAATTAATAAATAAATAAAATTACTGAAATTATTAAATAAATAAATAAGAATATTTCAATAAAGTATTAAATTTTTATATTAAATATATTATTATTATTATTATTATTAATAATAATAATAATAAACCTTTATTTATACCCCGCTAACATCTCCCGAAGGACTTGGTGTGGCTTACAAGAGACCGAGGCCCAACACATCAAAAAACAACAGCATAACAAATACAACAATAAATAAACTCATAAAACAGGCAACAAACATTAAAAACAATAGCAATTAACATTAAACAATAACACCATGACTTAAAACTAAGGCCGGGCCCATGTAATGATTAAAAAATTTAAAATGCTGGGCATGACAGGTGAAATAGATAGAATTTTGGGGATAAGTGCGATGCGCAGACAATCTTAAATCTCTAGTAAAGTGCATTTGTGACATGATGCTTGGAGTTTCCTATTCTGGGAAGGCACACTGGAACAACCATGTCTTCAAGCTCTTCCTAAAGACTTCCAATGTTGGGGCTTGTCTGATGTCCTTGGGGAGAGAGTTCCAGAGTCAGGAGGCCACCACAGAGAAGGCCCTGTCCCTTGTCCCCACCAATCGTGCTTGCGACGCAGGTGGGATCGTAAGCACAGCCTCTCCAGATTATTGGAGAGATCGAGTGGGTTTATATACGGAGATGCGGTCACGCAGGTAGACGGGTCCCAAACCGTTTAGGGCTTTGTAGGTAAGCACCTGCACCTTGAATTGGGACCGGAAAATGAATGGCAGCCAATGGAGCTCCTTAAACAGGAGGGTTGACCTCTCCCTGTAATGAGCAGCAATTAACAACCTGGCCGCCATCCGTTGGACCAGTTGGAATTTCCGGGCCGTTTTCAAGGGAAGCCCCACATAGAGCGCATTACAGTAGTCCAATCTGGAGGTGACTAAGGCATGGACCACCCTGGCCAGATCTGCCTTCACAAGGTACGGTCGCATTTGGCGCACGAGTCTCAATCGTGCAAAAGCCATCCCAGACACCGCCGACGCCTGAGCCTCAAGCGTAAGTGATGAGTCCAAGAGAACACCCAAACTGCGGACCTGTGACTTCAGGGGGAGTGTAACCCCATCCAGCACAGGTTGCCACCCTATACCCTGATCCGCTTTACGATCGACCAGAAGGACCTCTGTCTTGTCAGGATTGATCTTCAGCTTGTTCATCCTCATCAAGACAGCCACAGCGGACAGACACTCGTCCAGCACCCGAGGGGCTTCCTTGGAATTAGGTGGAAAGGAGTAGTAGAGTTGTGTGTCATCTGCATAGAGATGGCACCCAACTCCAAAATCCCGGATGACCTCTCCCAGCGGTTTCATGTAGATATTAAAAAGCATGGGAGACAAAATAGAGCCTTGCGGGACCCCACAGGTCAAAGGCCAGGGGTCTGAGCAGGCGTCTCCCAGCTTCATCATCTGGGATGGACCCTCCAGGAAGGACCAGAGCCACGACAGAACCGTGTCCCCGAGACCCATCCCAGAGAGTTGTCCCAGAAGGATACCATGACCGATGGTATCGAAAGCCGCTGAGATGTCCAAGAGAACCAGCAGGGTCACACTCCCCTTATCCAGTTCCCTGCGGAGGTCATCCACCAAGGCGACCAAAGCCATCTCGGTGCCGTGTCCAGGCCTAAAGCCAGACTGTCCCTGGTCCAGGTAATTGAAGTCTCCCAGCAAAATCAAGTGCCGGGAAAATAAGGCCGAATTATAGACCAAATCTGCTAGCTTAGGCAGGGAGACTGCTGAGTCACGGGGTGGGCGGTACACCAGCAGAAACCCCAAGCTATCACAGTTCCCCACTCTCAGGTGAACACACTCGAACCCAGATGATTGCGAAACAGTGCATCTGACCACGGCGATGGATTGCCGAAAGACAACTGCGACCCCTCTTCCCTGCCCCCCGGATCTAGCCTGCTGATGCACTCCAAAACCAGGTGGGCACAGCTGGGTGAGATTAAATTAAATATTACAAGGAGAAAAAAATTGCTGCCTGTCACAAGGATTATTTTGGAAAATTCAAATCTATCTCTGTCGTATTTCTAGAGCAGACCTCTCTTAATTTCAAAAAATTAAATTTCTCATGTACCACTATTTGCTTGTCGTCGTCCCCCCACGAGTTACTGTTCATTGATCTTACTTGACCACCTGACCACCTCCTTCGACACCTCCCAGGGGGATTAATCCTCCCAACATCTCCTGGAGATAATCCCCCCCCCCCCGCCATGAGTGACCGTTTGGACTGCTTTGTTTGCCAGCCGTCCTCCTTCAACATCTCCTCCTCCAACACCTTCCGGGAGATCCATCTACCCCAGGAGCAAACATTTGGAACGCTTTGTCCTTCTAAACACAGAGCAGTAAAATTGCACCTCCCATTCCTTACTGGAGTGTGGAGAAGGACAGGATAGAAACAAATAATCAAAAGTAAGTGTAAGTGAAATATAACCAAAGGTTGCGACAACGTGTTCCAAAAAACCAAAGTAATTATAAAGTAATTGAAAAATAACCAAGTATTAAAGAACGGAAGGTTGCTATTATGTGTTTGAGAGATCCTTCGTCCTATAATTGCTTCTCCATAGGGAGTGATATTCCGGAAGGCTAATGATGATGATGATGTTTTTGATGCCTGAAAAAAACCATACCCTTGGTCACACAGCAGACAAACAGGTACCCTTCAAAGACAGGAAAGAAGTATCATATCCTCGGGAGAGGCAGGAAAACAGAAGAAGATCTTGGGAAGGAAAGGAAAATGCAGAATGCAAAGTAGAGGGATGAAATGCTGTCCCTTACACTGGGCAGCCAGGAAGACACTTCACTCATCACAATGAAGGCATCAATCTACCCATTCCCGGACAGATGCCTGCCTCAAAGTGCTCTGTGGTAAAATTATCCTAAGTGTTCCAGAGAAGCTCCAGAGTGACTGGATGGTCATCCTAAGTAACAAAAGGAACCAAGTCAACTTCATGTATGTCAAGGAACCCAGATCCCATCCTGGAGTTGCAGGAAAGAGCAGATGTCAAGTCACCAACCACTGTGGAGATGACATCCCAGAAAGAGATGGGAAACCACCCCCCCCCTTTTGAGTCCCCCCATAACTTAACAAAGTGCACTGAGAAAATAGAGGGATTTAACACCTTTGGGCAATAACCAAGTTGTGACTACAATTCCCGAGTACTTTTGGAGGACACATAGCAGTAAAACGGGCACCCCTACGAGTCTTTCCCGGGGTGTAGAGAATGCAACAGCGTAAGTATTAGTACTCAAAGAAAAGAAGACTTTAATAAACAAAGGTACCGCCAGGTTTGGTACATACATATTCCAAATACTCCCAGTAAATATTAAATAATTAAATAAGTGACAAATAAATAGTAACCCCCCTCCTTGATTCGCGGGTTGGGTATAGTGTCACGATAACAGCAATAAGGAGGATCATGCAGTTACAGCAGAACTGCAAGCCTGAATGGCACTCCACCATGCAGCAAACAACCAGTCAGCCCTGACAGAGAACCTTTAAGAAATGTCTGTCTCCACAGGGAGGGACCGGAAGAATGATGAGGACAGAGCACGCGGCCTGACTACAGAATGAAAGTCAAAGTTGTGCTATTGTTCATGTTTATTGCTTATTTTTTGCTTATGAATTTTTTTCCAATTGTTTTGCATTGTTTGTTGTTATTACTTTTATTATGTATTGTGGTCTCAGCGTCATGTAAGCCACACCGAGTCCCTTGGGGAGATGGTAGCAGGGTATAAATGAAGTTTCATTGTTATTATTATTATTAGTTATTATTATTATTAACAACATCATGCAGTTACAGCACGAATGAGGAGGAAAAGCAAGCCCTTGAGAAAATGTCTGGAGACCTGAATGGCACACCACCACACAGCAGACAATCAGGCAGGCAGTCCTGAAAGAGACCCTTTAAACAAAGTCTCCTCAAGGAGGGACCAGAAGGCTGATGAGGACAGAGCACGCAGCCAGTTGCTGGCTACAGAACAAAAGTCAACAACAGATCGCTGAAGCAAGGACAGCACTCCAAAGTAGGATCATAAAGGAGAGTGAATCCCACCAGGTATAACACCGGAGAGAAAACCTCGACCTACAAAATGCAGGCCTCCTCAGAGCAGACAAACTGTAACTCCTCCATACAAACTGTCTTAAAGTGTCCTCCTCCTTGCCAAAGGATCCAAGACGGAAGCGGAAGAGGACGATGGACAACAATGCAGTACCAGATAGCAGACCAACAGGCACCCCTCAAAGAGAGGAAAGTATCGTATGGAGAGGTTGGAAGACGGAGGAGGATCCCGGGAGCAGTGGAGAGCCAGACAGAGTACACACTCATTTCCCCCAGGAAATGTATGTGTTGCGTGAGGTACACATATCTCTTACGAAGATTAGTAGTTTCCCATTCAAAGACAGGAGGCCACTCAGCAGTCAAGCAGTAGCTCCCCTCAAACAGAATAGACCAAGATATCTGGAGTCTGGAACTGCCTGGGAGTCATGCGATAGGAAATGCTGCCCTGGCCAGCCAAACACTGAATGATTCCTTTTGTGAAATATGTCTATTTCTAGCAGAAGATGGTCGTACTCCCTCCTACTACCACCACCTACCCAAGACCAACCATGACAAAAGTTACAGTGTGAGTGGAGGAGAGGCTCAGGACGAAGTTCAAGAGTGCGGGACAACACAGCAGTCAAACGGGCAGTCCGTTTGCGCACATTGACATTGTATTCGACACACGGCCTCAAACCGACTTCCTGCATGTCTTAGCGCTGTTAGAGAATCAGAGTTGGATGACAGTTCCTCTCCATCCTGTCTAACCCTCTAGCCCCAAAGCAGAGGCCACTGGAGAGGCAAACAGGCAGTGTCACTCTTACGGGAAAGGTTAAATCCTTCTCTATTGTAAATGTCCCATCCCCCCCACCCCCCACCAGGAAGCAAGACCGGATGTTTGTGGAGGGAGAAAGCAGAAGACAGTGAACCCTGCAAGTGTTGAAGGGAACAGGTTGTAGAGAAACGTTAGCCTGCACAAAGAGCAATCCAACTGCCACCTCTGAAAGGGAAACAGTCAAGAGATACAAAGAGGAAGACGCCGTTGCACTGGCAGCCGAAGGGAAGGAGGCTGAGGAGAACTAGGAGTCCTGGGAGACAAGATTCCTCTATTGACACGGCAGCCCAAAACTCCACCCCTCCTAGAGATGGATTGTTTGTTTCCAAAGGGGGAATAGTACCCCAATTGGCCACACCACACCAGACCACAAGCAGCCAGTGGACACCAAAGCAGTCCACATCCATAATTGAATCCACACTGCTCTCTGGATGCAGCTGAATTAGTACAACTCCCAAAGGTCAATGCCCACCAAACTCGGAGACGCCAGTGTTTTCTGTGGTCATGGGAGTCCCGTGTGCAACCTTTGCTTCAATTCCATTATTGGTGGAGTTTAGGATGCTCTTTGATTGTACTTTAACTATAAATCTCGGCAGCTACAACACTCTAATGTGGAAATCACATATTCAAAATGATGATCAGTCAAGTAGTTAATAAGTGTCTTGTGGCCAAATTTGGCTGTAATTCGTCCAGTGGTTTTGGAGTCTTGTTCATTCCAACCCTGAAAATTACCTTTTTATTTATTTAGTAAATGAAGATAGGATAAGGGAAGAAACTGGAATAAGGGAATAGGGGATTGAGAACAAAATTGATGTAGCAGTTCTCAAAGAAACGCAATGCCCTGACTGATTTGGGTTTCTTTTTTTATTTTTGGATGTGCCTTAAGTCATTGGTTTGATTGTTGTTATGATTGAGATTTTGATTGTAGCGTGGCAGGCACGAAATATGAATAGCGGGTGAGATAGATAAAGTTGATTGATTGATTGATGATGATGATTGCAAATGCCAGGTACTACTGGCCCAGTTGGTAATTTGTTTCCCAAACAAACAAACAAAGAAGGAAATAAGGAAATGCAATGCAGATAAACCAGAAGTGGAGACACACAAAAAAGGGAACACCAATGTTGGCTATTAGCTAAGATTTTAGGCTTTATTTTCTTTTTCCAAGAAAAATAAATAATAAATAAAATAAAATTCCCACCCCTGCTGGCTGCGTGGCTAACAGTGGCAGATCCACAGGCAGCACTATTGGCCCAGTTAATAAATAAACAATAAAGTAAAAAATAAAATAAAAATAAAAATATTTAAAAATAAACGGGGCTTTATTTATAAATGGGGCTTCATTTATTTAAAGCTCCATTTATAGTTTCCAAAACCTACAGGCAGTACTACAAAGGTTTTTTTAAGCTTTATTTTGTTTTCCCCAAGAAAAATAAATAAAAAATAAAATAAAATAAAAATAAAAAATAAAATAAAAACAAAGAATTAAAATAGATTTTAAAAGTAAACCTTAGTGTCTCTGTCTTTCCCTTCCCACCCCTGCTGGCTACGTGTCTAACTGGCAGGCCCAGGCAAGCTAGTAGGCACCTTGTAGCCTGAAAATCAGAGCAGCAGCAAACCCCCTCCTCTCACCTTTGCGTCCTGTCTCACACTGAAGCCACGAGGCACGCACGGCCCCTTTTAAAGGGCAATGGCTGCCCTGCAGAATGGCTGCTCTGTCTCATTCGCTGGACACAGTGTGGACCCACCCAAGCATCCCAACATGCAAATACCTGTTGCCTTATTTACGATCCACTTCCTGGGGTCGTAAGAAAGATAGCGACTGAGGCTTCGAAAGGGCAAATACACTTCCGGTTTGCTAAAGCGCACCGATATCGCTTCAAAAGGTAAATTTCCCCAAAATAATAACGATTTAAGAAGATAACGACTGTACCTACCTAGTATGTATACATAGTCAAAATTGAACAAGATGTGAAAGTAACTCTAATGACTCTAATATTTCAGCACATTGAAGGAAATGTTAGGTTGTGCTGTAATAAATACACTATGTCAACTATTAAGGGGAATCTCCCAAAGGTTTCTGCCCTTGGACTTATTTACATATTTAAAATTAGTGTATTGTGTTACACAATTTCAGAGAGAGGAACACTTTGGATTTAAACTTCCTTCCTATGAGGGTCAGGATGCATCAAAACCAACAAAGAGTCCTGTAACATCTTGAAGACTAACGTGACGCCAACTTACAACATCTGGGACCAATTCCAATCATGGTTTTTCTTTTCCTCTCACTCTGTCCTGATCATTGAACTTTATGACTTCAAACACAATTGCAGGAAAGAAAGAAAAGGGAGGGAGGGAGGGAAAAAAGAGAAAGGAAAAAGGAAAACATATGAGAAGAGGGAAGGGAAGAAAGGGCAGACAAAAGAAAAAGAAGAGGAAGAAAGGAAAGGAGAAGGGAAAAGAGGGAGGGGGGAATGGGAAAGAGAAGAAAGAAAAAACAGAAAGATTTGAGAAGAGGGAAGAAAATAAAGTTTGAAGACCCCTGGTCTAGAATCTACCTGCTTTTATTGGGGTTTGTCAGATATAGTGTTCTGAATTGAAGTTCAGGCTCCCAAGTCTTGTCATTTTTCAGTTGTGTTTTGGGAATGGTTAGGAAATGTTTTCTCTTAATAGAGCACAGATCTGTGAGCCACCACTGAGCTCTATGTTTTTATTTATTTATTTTGTATGCAGGTATATTTATATTTATTTCCAAAGCAATCAGGCCAAAACTATTTCTTTATTTATCGTATCAGGAGCGGACCATGGGTACACTTGTATTGCTTTTTTTAAAAAAAGCACAAAGTTTGAAAACTTGGCATTATGCTAAATGTTCTTTGACCAGTAGCTGGCCACTTTGAGTGCCTCTGTTGTCACTATGAGAAGGTCCTCCATTGTACATGTGGCAGGGCTCAGACTGCATTGTAATAGGTGGTCTGTGGTTTGCTCTTCTCCACACTCGCATGTCATGGACTCCACTTTGTAGCTGCATTTCTTAAGGCTAGCTCTGCATCTCGCTGTGCCAGAGTGCAGTCTGTTCAGTGCCTTCCAAATCGCACAGTGTAGTGTAGGGTGCAGACACTCTGTGATAATGCGGCATGTCTCCATCTCAGGCCCAGGCTGAAAAAATGGTCAGTATTCTAGTTATAAATAAGTACTTGGAGCAAAAAAAAGGTGTTTGACTAGCAGTGATGGGCAACGTTTTGAGCGTGGTGTGTCAAAATTCGCCAAAAAACAGAGCATAATTCAGGTGGTGTGTCACTTCAAGAAAAAAACCATAATTTTGCAATATTTAGTTTAAATTACAAAAAATATATAATTGTAATAAATACCTATATTTAATAAACCATAACCTAATTACTGTATATATATATAAGACAACTGGGCGTATAAGACGACCCCCAACTTTTCCAATTAAAATATAGAGTTTGGGATATACTCGCCGTATAAGACCACCCCTCTTCCAATGCACACCAAACAATTTTTTAAAATCAGATTTGAATTCAATATGGTAATTTTAATTCAAATGCTTATGTCATGCAGGTTCCTATGAGAGGGACACTGTACCTTACATTGGTCATTACAGTTGCTCTTCCTCCCTTGAATTTCATTTACAATCTGGGTCCTTTACATCATGCTGCCAAGTATGAAAGCAGGCTTTAATTCAAATGCTTATGTCATGCAGGTTCCTATGAGAGGGACACTGTACCTTACATTGGTCATTACAGTTGCTCTTCCTCCCTTGAATTTCATTTACAATCTGGGTCCTTTACATCATGCTGCCAAGTATGAAAGCAGGCTTTAAATGATTCAGATTACATTTATGTTGGCATAGAAGTTTGCATGCAAATAGAAGTCAGGCTTTGTATTATGAGTATTGAGGTGAAGGCAAAGCATTTGTAGAATTTTAATCTATATGCAGTTTTATAAATCAGGATCTCCTATCAGAAGAGAAGGGCAGATTGGACCCTAATCCTTCAGAAATGTAGCATTTGGCATGGCACATGTTTACTGGGTCACATCTTGACATATCTTCATCCTTAAATCACCGTGACAGCTTGAATTGTTTTAGAGTTTCTCAAGAACACAGCCAGGTGATGTTTAATTGTTAGAAGGGGAAAAAAGATCAGAAAAGAGGAAGGGGGACCCTGGGTAAATAAGAGCTTTCAAGTTTGACTTATGTCAAAAATGAAATGCAAAGATACAGGATAGGGGACGTGTGGCTCGAGAACAGTATATGTGAAAAAGATCTTGGGGTCCTTGTGGACAACAAGTTAAACATGAGCTGGTAATGAGATACGGCGGCAAAAAAAAGCCAATGGGATGTTGGCCTGCATCAATAGGAGTCTAGTGCCTAGATCCAGGGAAGTCATGCTCCCCGTGCTCTATTCTGCCTTGGTTAGACCACTTGGTCCATTTCTGGGCACCACAGTTGAAGAGAGATATTGACAAGCTGGAATGTGTCCAGAGGAGGGCGACTAAAATGATCAAGCGTCTGGAGAACAAGCCCTATGAGGAGCGGCTTAAAGAGCTGGGCATGTTTAGCTTGAAGAAGAGAAGGCTGAGAGGAGACATGATGATGTTCACGTATAAATATGTGAGAGGAAGTCACAGGGAGGACTAGGATGCGGAACAATGGCTTCAAATTACAAGAAAGGAGATTCCATCTGAACATGAGGAAGAACTTCCTGACTGTGAGAGACATTCAGCAGTGGAACTCTCTGCCTCAGAGAGTGGTAGAAGCTCCTTCTTTGGAAGCTTTTAAACAGAGGCTGAATAGTCATCTGTCGGGGGTGCTTTGAATGCAATTTTCCTGCTTCTTGACAGAATGGGGTTGGACTGGATGGCCCATGAGGTCTCTTCCAACTCTATGATTCTATGATTCAAATCAGGGACATCTCTGGCCCATCCTCTGTTTGGATATCAGCCAGCAAGGAAATGCCTTAAATCAAGAAATAGCTTACTAAGATCTACAGAGATACTCACAGGGATACCTCAGCAAGCAAGAGTCAAAAAGTGGCAGACTAAAACCCACAGCCTCGATCCATGGCTGATACCAAATGAGAACCCCCCCCCCCCCCAGGGCATACAGAGGACTGGGCGACTTGGAAGGCGCTGAACAGAATGCGCTCTGGCACCACGAGATGCCGAGCCAACCTTAAGAAATGGGGCTACAAAGTAGAATCCATGACATGCGAGTGTGGAGAAGAGCAAACCACTGACCACCTGCTGCAATGCAACCTGAGCCCTGCCACATGCACAATGGAGGACCTCCTTGCAGCAACACCAGAGGCACTCCCAAGGGGCCAGCTACTGGTCAAAAGACATTTAATCAACTACCAAGCTTGCAAACTTTGTGTTTTGTTTGTTTGTTAAAAAATGCAATGCAACTGTCTGGTCTGCCCCTGACACGATAAATAAATAAATAAATAAATAGGAAATGACATTTCTAACCCAGGAACAAAAATCGTGTTACGTGAGGTAATATTACAGCACTCTGCACCCAAATTACATTTGCCCTTTTTTACAGATCAGACCAAATAGATACTCCTATGTCTTCTTTATAATGCAGTGCTGCTCACTTGCAAATATATTTGGATTCAGCTGAGTGCATGTTGTATCTTTAGAGTTCAAAAGTTTTTAGCACATGTTTTAGCCAAAAGGACATTTAATCAACTACCAAGCTTGCAAACTTTGTGTTTTGTGTTTGTTTGTTTTGTTAAAAATGTAATACAACTGTTTGGTCTGCTCCTGACACAATAAATAAAAAATAAATACCGTGGCCGGCATGGAGTTGGCTCTGCCTCCGCCCTCCATCCCAGCTGCCGCAGGAGCCAAAGCCGGAGTGGTGGGGGCGAGGATGGGAGAGCTCGCCTCTGGCTGCTGAGGCCCCATCCCCCGCTCCGGTTTCGACTCCTGCCGTGTTACCAGGCCGGCTGGGGGTGTTTGCATGCTGTGCTTTCCCTGGTCTGCTTCTAGCTCTGCCTCTGGTTTCAAGGCCGCTGAGGGAACCAAACCCGGAGCGGGGAGGCAGTGGGAGAACAGGACCCCGCCCTTCGTGGCTCCTCCCCATGCTCTGGTTTTGGCTCCCTCGGCGGCCTTGAGACCAGAGGTGGAGCTAGCAGCAGACCAGGGATAGCACAGCATGCATACACCTCCAGCTGGCCTGGTAACACGGCAGGAGTTGAAGCTGGAGCGGGGGCAGGAGGGGGCGGGGACCTCCACGGGGGGTGGGGCCTCAGCAGCCAGAGGTGAGCTCTCCCGGCCCCGCTGCTCTGGTTTTGGCTCCTGCGGCAGCTTGGATGGAGGGTGGAGGCGGAGCCAACTCCATGCCGGCGAGGGTGAAGACAGCCCAGTAGGCTACCACACTGCCAGCTTGGTAGCAAAGCCTGCCACTCCTCCTCCTTGCCCCTCCCTCCCTCCACCCTCCTCTTCCTCAGGCTCCACCACGCAGGGATGCAAAGGGCGAGGGAGGCAAGGGAAAAATGATCCGGACTTTATACCGGGGTACAAGACAACTCCCCACTTTTGAGATGATTTTCCTGGCTTATAAAGTCGTCTTGTACCCCGGAATATATGGTATATTAAATATAGTTATATATTACAATTATATACATATATAAATATTTATTTATAAAATAAATAAAATGAATATTGTTTTATTGACTATTCTAAAGCCTTTTGACTGTGTGGATTATAATAAATTGTGGCAAGTTCTTGGTAGTAGGGGCATACCAAATCACCTTATCTCTCTCCTGAGGAATCTGTATTAGGACAAAGTAGCAACAGTAAGAACTGACCATGCAACAACAGACTGGTTCAAGATTGGGAAAGGCATACGGCAGGGCTGTATACTCTCCTCCAACCTATTCAACTTGTATGCAGAACACATCATGCGATGTGCGGGGTTTGACGAATGCAAGGCTGGGGTGAAAATTGCTGGAAGAAACATTAGCAACCTTAGATATGCAGATGACACCGCTTTGATGGCCGAAAGTGAGGAGGAGCCGAGGAGCCTTTTAATCAAGGTGAAAGAAGAAAGCGCAAAAGCTGGGTTGCAGCTAAACATCAAAAAAACCAAGACTATGGCAACAATAATGATTGGCAACTGGGAAATAGGGGGAGAAAACATGGAGGCAGTGACAGACTTTGTATTTCTAGGTGCAAATATTACTACAAACGCAGACTGCAGTCAGGAAATCAGAAGACGCTTACTTCTTGGGAGGAGAGCAATGTCCAATCTCGATAAAATAGTGAAGAGTAGAGACATCACACTGGCAACAAAGATCTGCATGATCAAAGCAATGGTATTCCCCATAATCACCTACGGATGTGAGCGCTGGACCTTAGGGAAGGCTGTGCGAAGGAAGATAGATACTGTGGTGTTGGAGGAAAATTCTGCGAGTGCCTTGGACTGTGAGAAGATCCAATCAGTCCATACTTCAAGAAATAAAGCCTGACTGCTAATTGGAGGGAAGAATAGTAGAGGCAAAGATGAAGTACTTTGGCCACATCATGAGAAGAAAGGAAAGCTTAGAGAAGACAATGATGCTGGTGAAAATGGAAGGAAAAAGAAAGAGGACCCGACCAAGGGCAAGATGGATGGATGGTATCCTTAAAGTGACTGGATTGACCTTAAAGGAGCTGGGGGTAATGACGACCGACAGGGAGCTCTGGCGTGGGTTGGTCCATGAAGTCACAGGGTCAGAAACGACTGAACGAATGAACAACAGCAACAACCTAATTATATAACTTACCTGATTTGGTGTGCCCAGACCACCAAGAACTTGCCACAGTTTATTATGATTCACACAGTCAAGGGCTGTAGAATAGTCAATGAAGCAGAAATAGGTGTTTTTCTGAAATTCCCATCCTTGCTCCAATATCCAGCATCCGGATATTGGCCATTTGATCTCTGGTTCCTCTGCCTTTTCTGAACCCAGCTTGTACATCTGGCAACTCTCTCCATGTCTTGCTGGAGTAGGGTTAGGCTTTCGGATACCTATATCTATTCCTAGAGATCCCTCAACCCCTGAGGATGCCTTTAGCCACAGATGTGGGTGAAACGTCAAGAGGACACGCTTCTGGAGCAGGGCCAGGCAGCCCTATGGAACGCTCGCCGCAGCCTCTCCACTTGCAGCCTGGACTCAGCCTGCTTTGGCAGCAACAGGCCGAGGAGTCTCCCAAAGCCCAGTGCAGCCTAGTCAGGCTGAGCCTCTGAACTCAAGGCTGGCCAGATGCCTCAGGCCGGCCAAGGGGAGAGAGGCCTGGCTTCGGGACGGCTCTTTGCTTCACACCTCCCTGGAGGTGCTTCCTCTCGAGGCCAGATCCCTTCCTCGCTCGCGCCCGGCAACCTGCTTTCTCAACCGCTCTTCCGCGCCCATTGTTGGCACGAGGCATTTTGAGCGCGGAAGTCTCAAATGCCTGGGGGGCTGAAGGCGGGGGCACCGCAGCAGCCACAGCCGGGCCCCTCGCTGCCCCTTTCGGCGGCGGCGGCCACCACTTGGCCAAGGGCCAGGCCGGAGGGAGGAAAGAAGGCCCACGTCGAGGAAAGGCCCCCTTCCCCTTTAAACATACAAATGAACCCCATGGGAGGGAGGGCGGCCAATCAGGAGCGTGGCCGCTCCGCAGAGGCCCCGCCCCTTAGCTTCTGCTCTGAAAGGAGGAAGAGAGGGCGGGGGTGAAGTCACCCAGTCTCCCTCCCCCCTCCGCAGCCGGCACCATTTTCGGAGGAAGAAGCGGGAGCAACAATGGAGGCGAGGAGGAGGAGGCCTGTTTGGGAGATGAGGGAAGAAAGGAAGGAGGAAATAAAAGGAATTTGAGTGAGGGAGAGGTGGAGGGGAGGGGTGGACAGGCGGGCGGGTGCGTGTCAGTAGAAATGGCTATGTGTTGACATACTGACGTACTGACGTACTGACATGCACGTCATAGGTTCGCCATCACGGGACTAAACCATATGTAAAGAAGCTATTTTACTGTTTGTTTTTCAGAATATCAGCCATGACACCAGAAAATTTCGCTTTGCCCTGCCAACTCCAGAACACATTTTAGGCCTTCCTGTTGGTATGTTTGTTTGTTTGTTTGTTTGTTTGTTTGTTTCATGAGAGAAATAAGTTCTTCTTACAGTCGAATGTCTACTTATTTAACGAGATGACTCTGAAGAGGGAAATAGAATGGAAATCCAAATTTTTGGGTTGAATTGTAAGTTTGAAGAGGAAAGAGTTTTGTAGTAGAGATACCAGCCAGATTTGGAAAGGAAAATATAAATCTAAAGAACTCAAACCTGTATTGGAGACCATTTAATAATTCTTATTCTCCCAGTGTATGTTTTCTGTGGGTCCTTCCACACAGCCATATAACCCAGAATATCAAGGCAGAAAATATCACAATATCTGCTTTGAACTGGGTTATCTGCATTCACACTGCCATATATTCCAGTTCAGGGTGGAAAATGTGGGATTTTATTTATTTATTTATTTATTTCGCTTATATACCGCAGTTCTCAGCCCAGGGGCGACTCACTGCGGTGTACAACATAGCAAAAAACAAGGTGCAAAATATAAGACACAGTATAAAATAATCCACAATTCAACATTATCAGAAAACATCCTCACCTGTGTGGAAGGGCCTTAGATAATGACTACTTAAAATGTGAAACTGGGTGTCATTGTTAACAAATTTTAAATTTAGGTTGAATATAGTAGTGTTGTATTACTAATTGGTTTTATTTATTCATGCTATATTTTGTATTGGTGGAATTGTGGTTATTTTTCTTGTTCATGTTTTGATCATCAAGAGCAGTCTACCCTCAAACTATGTCAATCAGATGCTTTGTGCTGCAACTCTCATCAGCCCTGGCAGATATGAGCAGTGGTGAGGAATTCTGAGAATCCAAGTCTAAATTACTGTACTGACTAATTTAGCACAAAAACAGACAAGAGTTCTTTCTTTCTCCCACCCTGGACATTATTCCGGTTGGATGGCAGACTACGTTGGATAATACAGAACATTGGATGAGCAAAGTTTGGTTAAACAAGACTCTACTGTAGCAGGATTAAATTTTTAAAATGAGCCAAAAACAAATCTAAAAAATTACTCTACAAATGGAGAATATCTAATGAGGCCTAGCTGTTGGGTTGTCATCTTGGGAATGACTGAGGCTAAGGGGCTGTTAGTGAGCTAGCAGTAATAATTTGCAATTTTATACGCCAACCTTTCAAGTTTCATTTGTGGGCTTTTTGTGGTTGCAGAGATACAATGATTTTAAATCAGGTCCATCTTTTGAAACACCCTGTATTTGTTGCGGAGTTGAGTGGAATAAAAGTAGCCGAGCCATTTGATTTCTCTTCATGCAGAAGAGATGCACGACAGCAATCCTAAAAATCAGTTTGAAAGCATCTGGATAAGAATCAAAGGAACTGGGACTCAAAAAATTGTCGTTGTGGGCATCTACTACAGACCTCCAAGCCAGGAAGAAGAACTTGATAAAGTCTTCTGCCAACACTTGACCAAACAAGCACAGAGAAGAGATGTAGTAGTCATAGGCGATTTCAACTATCCCGATATTTGCTGGAAAACAAACTCAGCCAAGAGTACAAAGTCCAACAAATTCCTCGCTTGCCTTGCATTTCATGGTCCAGAAGGTAGAAGAGGCAACAAGGGGGTCAGCTATTCTCAATCTCATCCTAACAAATGCCTCCTGATCGATGCGGTTGAAGTGGTCTGATCCTTAGGGGCAAGTGACCATGTGCTCCTGCAATTTGAGGTACAAAGGAAAGCCGAAACTAAGACAAGTCGAACCTGCATTTTGGATTTTAGGAGAGCTGATATCCAAAAAATGAAGGAAACACTGAGCAGCATTCCGTGCACAGATACTAAAAAACAAGGGAGTTATGGATGGATGGGAGTTTCTCAAGAGTGAAATACTCAAGGTACAATTGCAAACAGAGCCAGCAAAGAGAAAAATTAGGAAAAGTGCAAAGAAACCAGAATGGATGTTCAAAAAACTTCTAACTGTGCTAAGACTCAAAAGAGACATGCACAAGAAGTGGAAAAAGGGAGAAATCACCAAAGAAGAATTCAAACAAATAGCCAAGTCCTGTAGGAAAAAGGTCTGCAAGGCTAAAGCACAAAATGAGCTCAGGCTTGACATGGGACATTAAAAACAATAAAAAGGGCTTCTTTTTCTTATGTCAGTAGAAAAAGGAAGAAGGAGGCGATAGGGCCTCTTCGAGGAGAAGATGGGGCAATGCTGACAGGCAATAGGGAAAAGGCAGAACTACTTAATGCCTTTTTTGCCTCAGTCTTCTCACAAAAAGAAAGTCATCTTCAACTTCAGCAAGATGGAATGGATGAGGGATTAGAGGACATCCAACTACACCTAAGAGTATTGAAGGAACTAGCGGAAGTCATTTCGGAACCATTGGCAACCATCTTTGAGAGTTTTTGGAGAACAGGAGAAGTTCCAGCAGATTGGAAGAGGGCCAATGTGGTCCCAATCTTCAAGAAGGGGAAAAAGGATGACCCAAACAATTACCGTCTGGTCAGCCTCACATCGATACCAGGCAAGATTCTGCAAAAGATTGTCAAGGAAGTGGTCTGCAAACACTTAGAAACAAATACGATCATCGCTAATAGTCAACATGGATTTATCAAAAACAAGTCATGCCAGACTAATCTGATCTCTTTTTTGATAGAGTTACAAGCTGGGTAGATGCGGGGAATGCCATGGATGTAGCATACCTTGATTTCAGTAAGGCCTTCAACAAGGTCCCCCATGACCTTCTGGCAAGGAAACTAGTCCAATGTGGGCTAGGCAAAACTACAGTGAGGTGGATCTGTAATTGGTTAAATGGACGAACCCAGAGGGTCCTCACCAATGCTTCCTCTTCATCCTGGAAAGAAGCGATTAGCAGCGTGCCGCAGGGTTCCGTCCTGGGCCCGGTTCTATTCAATATCTTGACTTAAAGGAAGGGTTAGAAGGCATGATCATCAAGTTTGCAGATGACACCAAATTGGGAGGGATAGCCAATACTCCAGAGGACAGGAGCAGGATTCAAAACGATCTTGACAGATTAGAGAGATGGGCCAAAACTAACAAAATAAAGTTCAACAGGGACAAATGCAAGATACTCCACTAAGGCAGAAAAAACGTAATCATAGAATCAAAGAGTTGGAAGAGACCTCATGGGCCATCCAGTCCAACCCCCTGCCAAGAAGCAGAAATATTGCATTCAAATCACCCCTGACAGATGGCCATCCAGCCTCTGCTTAAAAGCTTCCAAAGCAGGAGCCTCCACCACACTCCGGGGCTGAGAGTTCCACTGCTGAACGGCTCTCACAGTCAGGAAGTTCTTCCTCAGGTTCAGATGGAATCTCCTCTCTTGTAGTTTGAAGCCGTTGCTCCGTGTCCTAGTCTCCAAGGAAGCAGAAAACAAGCTTGCTCCCTCATCCCTGTCGCTTCCTCTCACATAATGCAAAAGAGCAGTACGTGTGAAAAAGATCTTGGAGTCCTCGTGAACAACAAGTTAAACATGAGCCAACAATGTGATGTGGTGGCAAAAAAAAAACAAAACAATGGGATTTTGGCCTGCATCAATAGGAGCATAGTGTCTAGATCTAGGGACGTATTGCTACCCCTTTATTCTTCTTGTGTCCAATTCTGGGCGCCACAATTGAAGAGAGATATTGACAAGCTGGAATGTGTCCAGAGGAGGGTAACTAATGTGATCAAGGGTCTGGAGAACAAGCCCTATGAGCAGCGGCTTAAGTAGCTGGGCATGTTTAGAGAAGAGGAGGCTGAGAGGAGATATGATAGCCATGTATAAATATGTGAAAGGAGACTAGGACACGGAACCATGGCTTCAAACTACAAGAGAGGAGATTCCATCTGAACATGAGGAAGAACTTCCTGACTGTGAGAGCCGTTCAGCAGTGGAACTCTCTGCCCTGGAGTGTGGTGGAGGCTCCTTCTTTGGAAGCTTTTAAACAGAGGCTGAATGGCCATCTGTCAGGGGTGCTTTGAATGCAATATTCCTGCTTCTTGGCAGGGGGTTGGACTGAATGGCCCATGAAGTCTCTTCCAACTCTATGATTCTACGTGCTGTAACTACAAATGTTTCAGTATTTGTTTTGTATACAGCACAGAATATTCTGTACACAGTTGCTCCAGATGCCCACATCTTTGGAAACTGCATGCATTTAAAAATTCTCAAAAGGCTTCTGAATATATTACTGCCCAGGGGTAGCTGTCTTCAAATAATAGATAACAGATTTTGTTGCGTTGCGTCTTCTAGACAACAAATACAGTTTGAAACTTTTTTCAAATCTGGATACACCATCTGTATCATTTGGTCATGATTTAAGCCTCCTAGCTTCAGCTTCTCATTATTTCTTTAGATTTTAGAAAGTAAATAATTGAACTTAGTTTATCCTAGTTTTAAAAAAAAATCTGCATGAACTGGATGGAAATGTTGAAATGACAGCTTGAAACATTAAAAGAGACAACCTTACAGAGGACAAGCCAGTATTTTGCCCATTTCTGTTTGTTTATTTATTTATTTATTTATTTATTTATTATTTAAACTTATATGCCGCCACTCCCCTGGGGATCGGAGCGGCTTACAAGAATAGCTAAAATCTAACAAAATTTAAAAGCAGTTTAAAACAATTTAAAAACAACAATATAAAACATTAAAAGCCTGTCAAAACAGGTATGTCTTACATGCCCTGCGGAAAGCTGGTAAGTCCTGCAAGGCACGGACTTCAGGTGGCAGAGTATTCCAGAGTGATGGTGCCACTGCTGTGAAGGCTCTGCGTCTGGTTGCTGTTAGACGCAAGGTCTTGACACTGGTGACTTCCAATAGATCTTGGTCCTCAGAACGGAGGGATCTCTGGGGTTGGTAGGGGGTGAGGCGGTCCCTCAGGTACATTGGCCCCAGACCATGCAAGGCCTTAAAGGTGAGTACCATCACTTTGAAAGTGATCCGGTGCTCAATTGGTAACCAATGCAGCTGTAGTAAGATTGGTGTTATGTGGCATCTCATCGGAGTTCCCGCAAGAAGCCGAGCCGCTGCATTTTGTACCAACTTGAGCTTCCGGATCACCGACAGAGGAAGGCCAATGTAGAGGGAGGCCAATGTAGTCCAGTCTTGAGATGACCGTTGTTGATCTTGAGCAGTATAAAATATAATTCTAGAAGTAACATCTTAGAGGAGTTTCACATACTGTAACCAAGGAGATTTTTCCCTTTCCTGCTCTGTACAGAAATTGTTAAATTGATATTGCAGCCAAGCAAACAAAAAAGGAACAGTGAAAATAATGTATTGTCAAAGGCTTTCATGGCTGGAATCACTAAGTTCTTGTGAGTTTTTTCGGGCTACATGGCCATGTTCTAGAGGCATTTCTCCTGACGTTTTGCCTGCATCTATGGCAAGCATCCTCAGAGGTGAGGTCACCTCTGAGGATGCTTGCCATAGATGCAGGCAAAACGTCAGGAGAAATGCCTCTAGAACATGGCCATATAGCCCGAAAAAACCCACAAGAACTTAGTGAAAATAATTTTTATTAGATTATTTAAATACTTTAACTATCCCTAAGTCTTTTAAGAAAGGTGGATAACTGTGTAATATTTTAAATAACTATAGAAGAGCATGTTTTAAACTTCAGTGTCTACATTTTTAATTAAATGTTAACCCTTTTGTCATTACTTTTAGGACAGCACATTTACCTTTCTACAAGGATTGATGGCAATCTGGTGATCAGGCCTTACACACCTGTGACCAGCGATGATGATAAAGGCTATGTGGATCTTGTGGTGAAGGTAAAAGCTTCAAGCTTTAACTCTTTGGGAATTGTCCACTCCAGGGCAGTGGTGAGGAAACATGTTTGGAATTAAGACTGGTAACATGCACTGGCATAAACAAGGATTGCTATTTTTTATTTCTGGGAAATTGAAGAAAGATATATTTCCAGTACAGTATAACCCCTGCTATCCATGGGGGATGTGTTCCAAGGGGTCTGAAACAATGGATAACAGGGAACTTATATTTTAACTATATTTGGACTGGAAGCCTACCTTATAATAACACTGGTAGAGCTAGAAAGCACTACAAACTTCCTGTGGAAAAAATTTTTGGATCTTGGATAAGTGAAACTATAGATATTGAGCCTGTTGATAAGAAGTCATACTGTATCTCTCCCCCCCCCCCCCCCAAGGGAAGGCAGCACCAAAGGACCAAAGTATGCTCTCACAGGGCCCTGAACCCAAACGTGCAGCAAGTTGGAGGGGTGACGCTCTTCTCCTACAGCTAGGCACTGTCATGATTCCTTTCCCTTCTCTATAGCTCTGAAATTGTCATGAGGCACTGGTGTTTGGAAGCTTTCTTTTATGAGTAACAAAGGGGACACGGCTGAAAAGTCATTGATAGGATATCACTTTGCAATTCCTGTAACCTCTTACTATTGGTGAAGCTGATGGGAACTGTAGTTGAAAATATCTGCCACTGGGGAGAGGATTCTTCATGCTGGCCCCAAGGCAACAGTGATCAAAAAGCTTTGGCTTTGTAGTGGTATTTGATTTTCTTTTGTTTTATGCTACTGCTCATTTGTTATTCAGGCTCCAAGAAGATGCTGTCACGTTCCAACATGAGTTAAGACTTGTTCCCAAAGATTAACACAAGTTTTTAAAAGATATTTTGTTTTAATTTTAACAAGATTAAATACCATATTTACTCAAATCTAATGCAAATCTTTTTTGCCTTAATTGCTTTGCCAAAATTGAGATGCTTATAAGATCCGATGACCCATTACAATTGTGCATCAAAAGACACCTTTGCCCCTCCATCAGACTGAGACTAGCAAACTTGCCATCCTCTGCCTGATAGTGGAGCAGGGACTTCCCTCCCCATGTCTTTCTCCTCCGCTTCACAGCTAATCATGGTATTTGGTTTATTTGAGAATCTTGTATGTATGGGCTCCCGAAACAGCAGGTGATTTAGATCTATGAAGTCCTTGTGTAAGATAGGCATGTTTCTTCTCATTGTAGTACTTCCACTGCACCTCACTTAAATAATCTGAATCTGCCACTTTGTAAACTTGTGTCACTTTAAAGGTACCCCCCTCCGCATCTTTGTCTTGTTTAAATAGATATATTTCAAAGGAGTCCACCCAAAATTCCCTGAAGGAGGAAAAATGTCACAGTACTTAGAGAGTCTAAAGACAGGGGACACTATTGATTTCCGTGGGCCCAGTGGATTGCTTGTCTATAAGGGGAAAGGTAAGATTATTTTTATATATGCCTATTAAAATGGGAAAACATATGCTTATTAAAATAGGAAAAGTACCTCATTCATCTGCTTCATCCTAAACTGGGAGACTATGAAAATTATACAGTACCTTTTGTTTAAAAAGTGCTGTATCTATGCCATAAATACTTTTTAAAACATTAAATAGGTTATTTTATTCCACTTTCAGTGAGACAGGTTGCATTTGAGAGAAAGAAGCAGACACGGACTCCAGTACTGGGTTTTATAATAATTATATTGGTTACATAGACAAAGGGGAATATTGCATCAACATTTACACATATACTCTAACATTCATTCATCAAGCATCCTTACGATTCTTCTTATTGAAGATGATCAGCTTCTTGAGAGGAGGCAGCTGTTCATAATGGTGTTCAGAAATGGTGTTCAGTTGGTCTGGCACACTCTTTCTGAGAGAGAAGGGTCCTTTTATGTAGTATTTTCTGTTGATGTGGTTCTGAAAGTTATAAATTACTGACTGTTGCAGCTCAGAATAGATTCACCTTGCTCAGAACACCACAGCACACCAAAGCTGAAGGTTTTGTAGTTTATTGAAGAAAACAAAGTCTTTAACATAAAAGTAGAGTTTCAAACTGTTTAAACTGCTGAACTGTTTAAAATCTTAAAAGATGGTGCTGTCAAGGTGATGCATGCCATATGCCAGCAAATATGGAAAACACAAGAATGGCCATCAGACTGGAAAAAATCAACTTATATCCCCATACCAAAAAAGGGAAATGCGAAAGACTGCTCCAACTTCCGTACAGTGGCCCTTATTTCTCATGCCAGTAAGGTAATGCTCAAGATCCTGCAAGGAAGACTCCAGCAATACATGGAGCGAGAGTTGCCAGACGTTCAAGTTGGATTTAGAAAAGGCAGAGTAACGAGAGATCAGATTGCCAATATCCGCTAGATAATGGAGAAAGGCAGGGAGTTTCAGAAAAACATCTATTTTTACTTCATTGACTATTCTAAAGGTTTTTACTGTGTGGATCATAATAAATTGTGGCAAGTTCTTGGTGGGATGGGCATCCCAAGCCACCTTGTCTCTCTCCTGAGGAATCTGTACAAGGACCAAGTCGCAACAGTAAGAACTGACCACGGAACAACAGACTGGTTCAAGATTGGGAAAGGCGTACGGCAAGGCTGCATACTCTCACCCAACCTTTTTAACTTGTATGCAGAACACATCATGCGATGTGCGGGGCTTGATGAATGCAAAGCTGGGGTGAAAATTGCTGGAAGAAACATTAACAACCTCAGATATGCAGATGACACCACTCTGATGGCCGAAAGCGAGGAGGAGCTGAGGAGCCTTCTAATCAAGATGAAAGAAGAAAGCGCAAAAGCTGGGTTGCAGCTAAACATAAAAAAAACCAAGATTATGGCAACAAGAATTACTGACAACTGGGAAATAGAGGGAGAAAACGTGGAGGCCGTGACAGACTTTGTATTTCTAGGCGCAAAGATTACTGCAGATGCAGACTGTGGCCAGGAAATCAGAAGATGCTTACTTCTTGGGAGGAGAGCAATGTCCAGTCTCGATAAAATAGTAAAGAGTAGAGACATCACACTGGCAACAAAGATCCGCCTAGTCAAAGCCATGGTATTCCCTGTAGTAACCTACGGATGCGAGAGCTGGACCTTAGGGAAAGCTGAGCGAAGGAAGATAGATGATTTTGAGCTGTGGTGTTGGAGGAAAGTGCTGAGAGTGCCTTGGACTGCGAGAAGATCCAACCAGTCCATCCTCCAGGAAATAAAGCCCGGCTGCTCACTGGAGGGAAGGATACTAGAGACAAAGTTGAAGTACTTTGGCCACATCATGAGGAGACAGCAAAGCCTAGAGAAGACAATTATGCTGGGGAAAGTGGAAGAGGGGCCGACCAAGGGCAAGGTGGATGGATGGCATCCTTGAAGTGACTGGACTGACCTTGAAGGAGCTGGGGGTGGTGAGGGCCGACAGGGAGCTCTGGCATGGACTGGTCCATGAGGTCACGAAGAGTCGAAGACGACTGAACGAATGAACAACACAGAGTTTCAAAGGTTTAGTGGAAAAAGCAGTGTCTTAAATGCAAAGACAAAGTTTCCAAAGTTCAGTGGCAAATAACAAGAAGCATAATCCAAAGGCATTGGTCAAACAAGAATCCATGGCAGCATGACAGAGTCCCAAGGAGCCAAGA
Source organism: Anolis sagrei (assembly GCF_037176765.1). Classification (NCBI taxonomy): domain Eukaryota; kingdom Metazoa; phylum Chordata; class Lepidosauria; order Squamata; family Anolidae; genus Anolis; species Anolis sagrei. The sequence goes on from NC_090025.1 coordinate 89,570,886, forward strand.
ACAAGACAAAGTCCCAAAAGCCAAGAGCATTGCCCAAAAGCCAAGGCAATCCAGAGAAGTTACCAGGGTGTTTGCAGAAGTTGCACTGACAAAGAGTTGACTTCAAACAGCTCGTTTAATATACTTTCCCACCATAAACGCATTCCTTTGACCTCTAACCTCTCTCTTGTTAGCAAGCCTCGCACTGCGGCAAATGGTGAACAGGCAGAAAAATTGAGCAATATGTCATACAAACAAAATCAGCTCTTCCAATCTGATCAGAAGCAGTTCTACCAGAGTCTGAATCAGCAGGTGGCTGTGAAAAATGAAAAACCAGCAAAAACAGCTACAAATGCATTCTGGAAAGATCCGTGGGAAACAGAAGTTACAACAAAAAAGCTGAGTAGATAAAAGATTTTGAAAATAAAATTTCAGAGAACAAAATGGGAACCTTGGAAATAACAACAGAAATGATCACTGAAAGAGTGAAGAAAGTCAAGAACTGGACATCACCTGGCAATGATAAACAGAAAATAAAACGAAACAATGGAAAACTGAATTGTTTGTGGGCAATGAAAGCTATGGAATTGTTAGCATCAAGAAAGGAACTTTCCAGGGCGACTCACAGTCACCACTGTTGTTCATAATTGCACAACAGTGCAATTATGATCAAGAGAAAACAAACCTGGGCTACCAAACAGCAAGAAATTCACCAAAAATTTCCCACTTGGATGATCTAAAGCAGGGTCCCCAAACTACAGCCTGCTGGCCAAATGCGGCCTGCCAAGGGCATTTATTTGGCCCACCGAGGAAGAAGCCTCCCTCTAAGTGGAATAAGTCTTGGCTCTGCTAACGCAGAGCTCCTTTTGTTCTTTCTGTCTCCGCCTCATACTCTCTCCCACTTTCTCCCCGTTTCAGTCTCCCCTTTCCCCTCTCTTTTTCTTTCTCTTTCTCCCTCTTCCTTTCCCCCTTCTCTCTTTCTCCCTCTTTCTTCTCTCCCTTTCTCCTCCTCTTCTTTTTATACTCTTTCTTCCTTGCAGTCAGTAGGTAACCCCAAAGCCTCCCCTCGCCATCTAGCTCTCCCCTCCAACTCCAAGAGAAAATTACTCATAACAGACAAACCATAAAGTGAAATCAGCCTGAAGCCTATAAATATCTGGGCATACTACAGTTGGACAATATAAGCATGGGCATGTGAAAAATGTGGTCAGCAAAGAATATGCCCAAAGGTCAGAAGGGTTTTGAAGGCTATTATTAAATGGCTGTATTAAATGGTGGAAATACAGTATTAAAAGGCTGTATTAAATGGTGGAAATACAATCAAGGCTATCAACACCTGGGCAATCCCCATCATCAGATACACTGCTGGAACTGTGAACTGGACACTAGCAGAGCTGGATGATCTGGAGTCTGGACAGAAAAACAAGAAAACTGATGACAATAGTGATGTCGATAGACTTTACCTGCCCAGAAAATCAGGAGGCAGAGGGCTTCTGCATGTAAAACAAACAGTAGAAGAAGAGAAACATGCACTGGCAGGTTATGTGAAAGGCCAACATTGATGGAAGTCAATAGTAGTTAACTCTTTCAAATGCAAAAAACAAAGAGGGAATACCGTAAAAATACGATTTGCAGAGTAGAAGAGAAAACTGGCAAAAGAAGGTTCTCCATGGACAGTTCCTGTGAAAAATTGAGAGCAAAATAGACAAAGAAAAAACATGGCTGTGGCTCACTAATGGAACTTTGAAAAAGGAGATGGAGGGCCTGATTCTGGCAGCCCAAGAACAAGCCATTGGAACAAATGCCATCAAAGCCAGAATAGAAAAGTCGACAACAGATCCCAAGTGGGTGGGTAGGCCTGTCTAGATGGTTTCAAAATTCCGACATCTCATTTGGCTGTCAGATGTCTTACAGCATGGCCTTCCACAGTTTTGGGGCAGCGGATGTAAAAGATCCTCAAGGTGACAGTTGCCAATCGGGTTCTGGGTGGTTGGAGCAGAACCCGACTGGCAACAGGGGACCTCAGTTCAGGGCAGATTGTACAGGAGAAGGTGATCCTATAGTCAAGTTAGGGCTTTAAAGGTCAAAACCAACTCATTGTGCTTTGCCCAGAAACTAATTGACAGACAGGTGTAATATGCTCCCTCTTAGATGTTTCTGTAACCAATTTTGCTGCTGTATTTTGAATCAACTAGAGTTCCCAAACTTGGTACAAAAGTAGCCCAATGTAAAGTGCATTGCAGAAGTTCAACCTTGAGGTTTCCAGTGCTTGCACTACCACCTTTAGTCCTCTGAATCTAGGAAGGAGCACAGCTGGCGTGTCAGCCAAAGCTGGTAGTAAGCACTCCAGAGCAGCGCATCTACCTGGACTGACATTTGGAGAGATGGATCTAAGAACACTTCCAAGCTGTGAACAGACTGGTTGACACTAGGGCTGGGCGGTTTCGTTCGTTAATTTCGTAATTCGTTATTAATTCGTTTTTTTTTTATAACGAAGCGATATTGAACCATTCAGGAGCAACTAAAAAACGAAACGAATTTTTCCAATTCGTTTCGTAATTGTTTCGAAATTGTTTCGTTATTATTTCGTTATTATTTCCGTATGTCTGGTGCAAGTTTTATAGTCGTTGTTTGTTTTATCAGTGATAAAAAAAAAATATCACACCAACAGTCAACAACAGAGGGAGAGGGAAGCTTCAGAAGTTTCCCCTGTCCCATTTGGAGAGTTTTTTAGCGTATTGCGCAATCTCGTCCGCCATTAACGAATTGATTCGTTATTGTTTCGAAATTGTTTCATAATTTCCAAAATTTCGTAAATATCAAACTTTTTAAAAGAAAAAATTCGGAATTCTTTTAAATAACGAAACGCAAAAACCCCCTAAAAACGAATTGAGTTTAGAAACAAATTTTTCCGTGGTTGGACAGCCCTAGTTGACACTCCATCCCCAGATTAGGGCCCTAGATTGATTCGGTTTCAATTTGTTTTTCCTCATCCAGCCCATTACCACTCCAGGCATTCATTCAGAAGGAATGGAGAAATGGAGAAATATATTTGGGTGTCATCAGCATGCTGATTAACACCCCACCCTATGCCTATGGATGATCTCTCCCAGCATTTTCATGTAAATATTTTAAGGCTTTGGGGATAGAATGGCACCTTGTGGACACCACATAACAGCTCCTTTTTTGTGGAGCAGCTATTCTTAAGCACCACCATATGGAACCTGCCTGAGAGGTATGACCGGAATCACTGCAACACAGTGCCTCTGATTCCCAACCCCTCCCCCCCCCCCCCCCCCGGGCCGGTGTTTCAGAAAGAAATCATGGCTGATGGTATCAAATGCCACTGAGAGATCTAGAAGGGCCAACAGAGACACACACCCCTTGTCAGTGTTAAGACGGAGATCATGCACTAAGGCGACCATAGCAGTCTTGTATGCTGCTCTGAAGCTGGTTTGAAATTGGTGGAATGTCTCATGAAAACCTTTCATTTATATTTTAAATATATATATGATTTATTGCTTATTTCACACAGACGATGTTTCTCATTATGGTCATTTGACACACTAATGTTTCATGACAGTTTGGAAAGCTCTGCATTATAGAATAGGGAGTCCTTTCTCGTTGCCTATATTCTTTTATACGAGGGGCTTCTGATATGTCTTTGGCTTTGTGTTCTTTTTTTGTTTCTATGGTTACAAATGTTACATCACATGAAAGTCCTATGTGTCTCATATTTTGTGTTTGTAACTTATGGTAACAGTGATCTATCACTCGGGGAAACAAAATGGCGAAGTCTAAGGCAATACCTCTCAGGAGTGATAAAATTCTTGTTTCTGCAAGGAAAGTCTGTGAAGGATATTCATGATCACAGATGTTGGGGAATCAATGCCCTTCATATTCTCCAGTTAAGAACTGGGTTGCCAAATTTAAAACGGGCCACTTCAGCACCAATGATGAGGAACATCCTGGACGACCAAGAGTGGTTGTTGTTCCAGAGATTGTCGATGCTATGCACAGCCTCATACTGGAGAATTGGTAAATTTCAGCTAAAGAAATAGCAGACATCATGGGGATATCTTGTGAATGTGTTGAGTCATTATCCATGAACATTTGAACATGAAGAAGGTATCTGCAAAGTGGGTCCTGAAATGTTTGACAACAGATCAGAAAAGCATGTGAGTGAAACTTCCCAGTCCATTTGTCAGCAATCTTGCCAGACTGATAAAAACTTCCTGGATTGACTGGTCACTATGGATGAGACCTGGATTTATTTGTATGACCCTGAAACCGAGGAGCAGTCAAAAGACTGGAAGCACAGTGGTTCTCCTCGTCAAAAGAAGTTCAGGATGCAAAAATCAGCCACTAAGGTGATGGCATCTGTGTTCTGGGCTAAGGAGGGCATGCTGCTAGTGGACTACCTTCAAAATGGTTCCATCATCAATGCAAGGTATTACCTTGAACTTTTGGACCAATTGAAGGCAGCTCTGAAGGCCAAAAGGCACAGCAAGCTGTCCGAAGGAATCTTGTTCTTGCAAGACAATGTCTCTGCTCACATTTTACAAGCGACCATGTCAAAACTGGTGGAGCTAGGCATCCTGCTGGTTGACCACCCACCTTATTCACTGGATCTAGCTCCCTCCGACTATCATCTGTTTCCAAACCTGAAGAAACACCTCAAGGGTACCAAATTTCACACCAGTTCTGATGCCATGACTGCTACAGAAGACGGGTTTGAGGCACAACCAAAATCCTTGTTTTTGCAAGGCTTACAGAACTTTGAATACCAATGTAAGAAATGTGTTGATATCAGTGGAGAGTATGTGGAATAAATGTAAAGTTTCATCTTCCTATCTCATTTCTTTCTGGGTAAAGCCAAGGACTTATCAGCAGCCCCTCGTACATCTGTTTGTGTTTACTCTAGTTCATTTGCCTCAGTGTTCTTCCTCCACTCAAGACATATATATACTCTGCTCATTTCCTTCACTGTTTCTGCAGGTGTGTTTGCCATTCGGCCAGACAAGAAGTCTGAACCAGTTCTTAAAAGAGTGAAGTATGTTGGGATGATAGCAGGTGGAACAGGTATGTGAAATACTTCTTCATTTCCTTTCTTGTGTGGGGATTTTCTTGTTGAGTGCTATCACTATCTTTTTTTCCTTGAAGGAATTACTCCAATGTTGCAGCTGATTCGAGCTATTGTGAAGGACAAAGATGATCCCACTATTTGCCATTTACTTTTTGCTAACCAGGTAAATATGAGTCATATTCATAAATTACTCTAAAGACCCCAAATCCCATTTGATTTTGGAAGACTTGGTTAGTACTTGGAACAACTTCCAAGAAGGGAGATAGCTGTATTCAGAGGAAGGCAATGAGGATACTCCTTGCCTAAGAAAATGCTATGAAATTCATGAAGTTCTCTTAAATTGACAGGCAACATGAAGGCAGATACATTACTTTAGTCAAGTGGATATAGTCAAGTTAATTGGGTTGCCAGATTGAAGAAAATGGGGTGTTATTGGTGCATGTTTACACAAAAATAAATTCACCTGTCAAGACCCAGAAGCCTCAGTAAAGCCAAACACAGAGTAAAAGGTCCAAACACAATTTTATTGTTCACAAAAGAGTCTTTGAAACACTTAAATTCAGTGTCTCAAGCTCAGCCAACAAGTTGGCATCAAAAACAAGGTGATATAAGCAACTAAAATATAACCCGGATTATCCTAGCGTTTAATCCGGTTCAACACAAAAGTCCAGCAATCCGCTTTAAACTCACACAGTTCGAAAAACACAATAAGGAGAGGCAAAAACAGAGTCCAAAAACGTTCCAAGGTCGAAGCATGAAGTAGGCAAGTTGTTTAAGTCTGAAAAGCAAAAACGTTGTCCAAACGATCCGGAGTCAAAGCAGTAGAGTAGAAGTCGTCGTTCACGGAATCACAAGAAGTAAACACAGGAACACAGGAATCTGTAGTCCAAGGACCCAAGCTCGAGAATTGGCAGGAACAAAGATTCACACCCCAAGAGAGACACTTTGCCTTCTGCAAAGATCCATACAAACAAAACCCACTTTTATCCTAAAGTTCCTCATCAGAAGACAAGGTTCTCCCCACCCTTTCATCATTGCTCTCAGCTGCCTCAATCCCCGCAGCTGAACCCGAGCGCCCATCCCTCCACCTCTGCCAGCTTCTGTCAAGACTTAGATCTTGCCAAGTGCTTCCCGGTTGCCATTCTCCTGTAAACCCCTCAAAGTCATCGCTGGAGGTGGGTTGGTTACAGATATCCCTAATCTCCTGTACTTGGGTCCAATCAAGCCCATCCTCCTCCCCCATGTCACTCCCAGACCCATCACTCCCTTCAAACCCCATGAAGTCCTCGTCCTCTGTAGGAGCATTAAGTATATCACGGATACGCTTCCTTTGAATCTCCTCGTCGGACTCTTGTTCACGAGTAGCCTGCTTGACTCCCCTGCTTTACTCCCCATCCCCCATTTCACAGTCGGAGAAGCCCTCAAAGATTTCAGCATCACTCGGGGCCATGATTATCTCTAATCCGTTTTTGCTGCTGTTCCTCTTCCAACACCTGTGCAGCCCTCTTCTCCCTTCTATCAGTAGTAGCAACGTTAATATCACGCTGAACTACAACATCACCACTTTCAGTGATCCTCCAGATAAATAAGTGTGCCACGTTGTTTTAGGTGTTATGTTTTATTCTGAAAAACCTTCAGAATAAGGTTCAAAAAAAGACTGTCTAGCTTCTCTCAATTAACAGGGAGCTTGTTTACATGGTCTGTTACAACTTAGCAGCTTTTTCTGGGATTCACTTGCCAGACCAGTAGTAAAGAATCTTCCACTTTGTTTTCTCTGCATCTTCTCGCCTTATGAGCCTGAGAAGGTGGTAGTACAAAGAGCATGGCCTCTGTTGAAGATATTATTGCTCTGATGGTGAGACACAGTCCTTCAAATAGCCTAGATCCAAGAGGTAGTTCCTCAGTTAACACTTTTCTAAGGGCAGAACTGAGGTAAAGGGCGAATGGAGTAAATAGCAGCCCATTTTTCTTTCTCACCCAGCACACATAGTTTCTTCCTACCATCTCCTCATCTCTGCTGCCTCCACTTCTGATGGCATCAAGCAGCGAAGCAAGAGGGACCACACCCTCTGAGCTGCTGCCTCCTCCTTCCCATCCTCTCCCTTCAAAAAACCCCAGTCAAGTGGGGCTAGCAGTAGGTAGCAGCAACAAAAAGAAAGGTGCAGGGCATGAGGCAAAAGGAAGAGGAGGCAACATCAGGCGCAGGGATGGGGAAGCTTTCTGGATGCTGGCCAGGATAGTTGGCTTCCACACAGTTTCTGAGCATCTTTAAAAAACCACACTTTAAAACCCTGGAAATAACACCAGAAGCCGGTCAAGCAATGATGACTGTGCTACCTTTGCCCTCTCTAGTTTATGTAAGAGAGGGAGGGAATCCATTGCCCTTTAAATATGAAACAGAAGATACACAAGACTATGAAATACAAATATGGTGTTTACCTTTCTTAAACAGACTGAGGAAGATATCCTTCTGCGCCCAGAACTTGAGGAAGTGCAGACTCAGCATTCAGCCCACTTTAAACTGTGGTATACGTTGGACAGGGCACCTGAAAGTAAGTTTTTCATTTCATGGTTGCTTACAATTACATACACTATTTGGTTCAACGAGGAACTGGCAGATATGAAGTGAATGAAGAGGAGACTGGAGTGTGTATGGCATACTAGGCATAGCGAGTCAAACTGAACACAGCTGTGTCTTTATTCAAAGGCGTATGCTGCAGCAATAGACGTCGCAAAGAAAGCTTTCTTTGCGGTCAACATTGTGTCTACAAAGAATTATCCAGCTGAGCTGTTTCGAACAGTCAGAGGGCTGTTAAATCCCATCTCCAAGATGGGATCCCTAACCATTTGGCAGCTCACTGTGAAGTGTTTGCTTGTTTTTTTGCAGACAAAGTCGCTTTGATCCATTCCAACCTGGACACCATGTTAACGGCAGTCTCTCAGGATGTAGCACAAATGCCTGCTTGTCCGGTTTTAATGGATTCATTTCAATTGGTGAAGCTCAAGGATGTGGACAAGATACTTAGAGAGGCGAGGGCAACCACATGCATTCTAGACCCCTGCTCATCCTGGCTGATGAAGCCAAAGGGGATTTAGCAGAGTGTGTGGTGGTTAATGCCTCCTTACAGGAAGGCACGATTCTGGCCAGCTTAAAACAAGCTGTAATAAAACCGCTCTTGAAAAAAACCATCACTGGGTCCCTCTCAATTCATCAACTTTCAGTCAGTTTCCAATCTCCCTTTTTTGGGCAAAGTCCTGGAACGTGGGGTGGCCTTGCAAGTCCAAGTGTTCTTGGAAAACAGATTATCTAGACCCAGCACACTCTGGCTTTAGTCTGGGCCATGGAACTAAAACAGCCTTGGTCACCTTAGTGGATGATCTATGCCAGGAACTGGATATGGGGAGTGTGTCCTGTTGGTTCTGCTAGACCTCTCAGCAGCCTTCAATACCACAGTATCCATCAGGGACGCCTCACAGAAATGGGCCATAGGGTACTGTTCTGCAGTGGATCCAGTCCTTCCTTGGAGGGTCATTCCCAGAAGGTGTTGTTGGAGGACACCTGCTCAGCCCCACAGCCATTGTCCTGTGGGGTCCCGCAGGGTTCAGTACTGCCCCCCAAGTTGTGTCACATCTACATGAAGCCACTGGGAAAGATTATCCAGAGATTCGAGGTGTGGTGTCTTCTGTACACAGATCACATCCAACTCTGTCACTCTTTCCCACCTACTGCTAAGGAGGCTGTTCAGGTCCTGAACCAGTGCTTGGCCGTGAACAAATTGAAACTGAATCCAGACAAGACAGAGGTACTCCTGGTTAGTCGTAAGGGCGGACAGGGTATAGGGTTACAGCCAGTGTTGGACGCAGTTACTTACACTCTCCCTGAAGACACAAGTTTGCATCTTGGGATTTCTCCTGGACTCACCGCTGAGCTTGGAACCCCAGGTTTCGGCGGTGGCCAGGGGAACGTTTGACTTCTTGAGACATATAGCTGGATGCTTCTGTAATACCCTGCCTACTCTCTTCCAAGCGCAAAAGGCCACAAATAAACAAGGTTCAGCAGGTATACAGTTGATTTGTCCAAGAGAGGAAAGGTGCACAGGGAGGTCAGGAATACCAAAAATAGAATCATAGAGTTGGAAGAGATCTCATGGGCCATCCTGTCAAGAAGCAGGAAAATTGCATGGCCATCCAGCCTCTGTTTAAAAGCTTCCAAAGAAGGAACCTCCACCACACTCCGGGGCAGAGAGTTCCACTGCTGAAAAACTCTCACAGTCAGGAAGTTCTTCCTAGTGTTCAGAAGGATTCTCCTTTCTTGTAGTTTGAAGCCATTGTTCCACGTCCTAGTCTCCAGGGCAACAGAAAACAAGCTGACAAAGTCATAGGGATAACCTACACCTGTGTATGCCACTACCAGGATGCCAGCTTTTGTCAGTTGCCCAGTTAGTGTTCTGATATGGATACATATTCTTAAGTAGTTAAAAAAATTAAGAGCAGCATATCAATTGTTTTTAATGCTTGGCCAGCAAAAAGCTCCTCTCTTAACTGTGGTCATCTTATTCCATTGTGATTTGTTACCTCCTCAAGCATCAGACAAAACAGACTTGGATCAGTTTAGCTACTGGTTTTTGCCATGTTTTTGTGACTTGCTTTTTACTGTTTTTGTTGTGGTGATGTAAAAATGTGTGTGTGGAAGGCACTGTTTCTAACAGAACTTTTCAAATGCAGATTGGAATTACAGTCAAGGATTTGTGAATCAAGACATGCTCAAGGATCACATGCCACCACCCCAAGATGACACTCTCATTCTGATGTGTGGTCCTCCTCCAATGATCCAGTATGCTTGCATTCCCAACCTTGATAAACTGGGATATTCCAAGGAGATGAGGTTTGCCTACTAAACTGGATTGGAAACAGGACGACGTGGGATATTTATGCAGGGGAAAATAATGGAAAAACAACAGGGAACAAGATGAAAGACAGAAGAAGTGACAGATATGCAGAAGGCTGTACAGGTTTGGTATCTTTGTCTCAGCACCACACTGCAAATTCTGTAGGCAGATAACTGTTGTACACTATATTTTTAGCTTTGCTGTGCTATTAAACCTGTAATAAGGCCACTCGATTATGTTTAATTCTTTTAAACAAACCAGGCATCACCAAAGTGTTTCTCACCTACAGATGTGTTTGTGATATGGAATATCGAGCAGGTTTAGGTGGGGAAAGTGTTTATATTTTGCTGTCTCTGCGGCAGAGCTTTAAAATGAGATAATTAAAGATTGCTATATTGAATGCACACTATTCATTAATTAAAATTTTATTATTGCCTTTGTTGGAAGACTGGCTGTGTGATTAATTTAGGAGACATTGTATTCCTGAGGGAAACACATAGAGAAAGCCAAGTATGTTAAGATCATCAATACTTTCCCGTCTTTTATACACACTTGATCTTAGCCAAAAGGCCAAGGAGGCTTTCAGTTTCTCTCTTGTCTTCCCCAAGCTTTGTTCCAAATTCATCCATTTTGCATTTTAAAAAATATTTTTTTTCCACTTTCTGGAAAGAAGTGAGCATCCATGATTTTTTTAAAAAAAAAAAAAAGAAACTCGTTTATGACACAAATTCACAAAAGTGAATTTGCATGCCTTTATTCCCAATTTGGTAAAAGTTCAGTTCTTTCTATATTTTCCCATTATTTTGTTAGTTTTCTATTGGGATTTTTTCCCCTACACAAATCACAGTTAAATGGATTGACAGCTTTGTATAATAGAACGGTCTTGGGTGTCTCCCATTCATTTCAGAAGGAAAACTGTGTTTAATTTCTTAGTCACTGTCCATGTCATAAAGAATGCTAGTGTGAAATCTGTCTAAATGTGAATCTTTAGTGTGACTCCAGTAAAAAATGTAACACTTCAATTTTTTGAAATTACATACACAATGTGAGGAATATTTAGTGCTTTTGAAGATTTCCTGTGTCATGTTATAAATCATGCTAAGCCAGGGTTTATCCTCATCCTGGTTATGGCATCATCCCATATATTTCAGCTCTCAATGTTAGAAGGTAAAGCGTTGTCTACCATGGCTTTAGCCATGAATTGTCTACCAAGGAAACAAATTACAGCTAAATTGTATATTTTTTTCCTCCTGGAACTTTTCTCTACACCTTCTTAAGGCTAAGGAAATAAGCCAGGAACAAACAATGGCTTTGAAAGTAACAAGTAACAAGAAAGTAAATTGACAGCTTTGTATAATAGAACGGTCTTGAGTGTCTCCCATTCATTTCAGAAGGAAAACTGTGTTTAATCTCTTAATCACTGTCCATGTCAAAAGCCACACTCCACAAACCAACATCAACTCATGACTTATTGTGATTTCAAGATGGTTAACAAATTGTATTTGCTTTATGGGCAGAAATTTAAAATATCAAAAGTAAACACATCTTCCATGAGATTTGAGAGCTAAAATCTCTGAGCTCTACCTTGGCATTGAGTCTCATTCCCATTTACTAAAGGGAGTAAATTGCAGTAATCTGACAGCTAGATAAAAAAAGTTTTCTCAGGGCCAAATGTAGAAACCTGCCATTTTGAAAAGTTACAAACAAGGACACGAGAATCAGTTGTGTTGGAAGAATACTAGAGAGCAAAAGCATTTTTAAAAGGCCACAAGATCTTGGCAGATGCTCTTCACACAGTTGCAAATGGCATCATCCCATATAGTTTGGCACTCAATGTTAGAAGGTAAAGCATAAAGGGTGAGGAACTTCAGAATGGTTCTATAGCAGTGTGCACTAAATTTCTCCACTGACTTTTTGCAGTAAACAATAAACCATAAACTTACACTTTTTGCTTCATGTTTGTATCACTGTGGGTAGAAAAGCCTTAACTTTTATTACATGTACTATCGGTGTCATTGACTCCGTTCACACAGAGCGATTTGTATTACTTATCCTGCCTATTCAACATTTTTCTAATGCTTTGTGGTAGAAATAAAAACTTTTTGCTTAATATATTTCATGGCTTTTCTTTAGCTTTATGAAGGAGTTTTTTCCCCCCAAAATGGCGACGCGGTAACACGAACCCTGCAGTGGCTGCAGGAATATGATTCTCAATTGAACACAATCCTCCCTCACCCAGCCTCTAATCTGCTGGTAACTTTGAACTGTTTTCGTCTACCCTTGGCCCTGATACTGCCTTGGATAGCTGGGACTTTAGGAATTAGGCCAGAGGAAGGAGAGGAGAATTTGGGTTGAGCGCCGCCATTACATCGCTGCACCCTCCTGCCGATAGAAGACTTACTCCAGCGGAGCTACTTTCCATCATTGCCGGGAGGAGGCTATTGAGCTCTGGCTAACCTCTTTCCTTCAACGGTTGGAGTTTTCGGCTAGCTGTTGCCGTCTGGCTGTCTTGTTGTCCCGGGAGGCGGCTGGAGAGCCCTGGGAGGCTTTCCATCACCATCACTAGGCCGTCTCGCTGCCACGCTGCTCTGGGTGGCAGATGGAGTTCGACCAGCAACTGCTGCCTGGCCCTGATAGGACTCCTATCACTTCTGCTGGGCCGCCTCGCTGCCACGCTGTTCCAGGTGGCGGCTAGAGTTTAAACAGCTAATGCCGTTTGGCCCCGGCAGGTGTTTCATCGCTGCCACTAGGTGTTGCATCCTAGAACAGGAACAGGACCCTCTAATCATTAATTACACCACACCTTGAATGAAGGAAAAGTCCCTTTTATTTGAAGAATAATTAGAGCCAATAAAAGAGATGAATATAAAATAAGTAGAAGTCCAAAAGCAAAGAAGCCAAATAAAGCAGCAACATAAGCAGTGTCCAAACATAGGTATAATAACAATGTCCCAAAGCTTGCAGCAATAATCCAAATGCAAAAGCCTTAAAATAAAACTAGCCACTGCTAATCCACTTGAAAAGCCATGAATCCTTAGAGACGAGGCCACATGAAACAGGAATATCCAGGAGACTTGAACGTGATTCCAAACTATGTCTGGTCTAAAGAAAATTCTCTAAGAGCTCAATTTAAGTCCCAAAAACTGATTTCTACTCCCCCCAGTTTTTGGCCTTAACTGCTAAATTCTTTCTGACCTGCGTAAACATTGGGCCTCTCAACGGTTCTGACTGATTTCCAGACAGCAACTCGTCTTATCTATCTCCTCATTAACTGCAGCAGGTGTGAAACTATCTTGCAAACTCGAGCTTGGAGAAGGGAGTAAACTTTCTTCCCTTGCCGTGACAGGAACTTTCTTGTCATAGCAACAGGGGCGGAGCCAACTGCCTCTTCAGGAGGCAGCTGTTTTAAAAAGCCAGTCAGTAAGCCGACGAGCTACTGGGAACACTGAGTCTCTGGGTGGAGATTTGGGGAATGTGTCTGTAGCCAGTGTGCTATAGGGAATTCTGTTAAAATAAGCCTTTTAGCTTATTTGTTATATTAGGGCAGTTGTCCAGAAGGGTTACATGTGCTTAAAGAAACTTCTTGAAGACTGTGCCTGAGATTACTCATGAAACGTTACTATTGTAACCATCAAGATTTGTGCCTCTTGTGAAGAAACAGTTAAACATGTTATACTCCTGTTAAAATAAACTTGTTACTGTCTTCCTCAAGCCTTGCCTGATACAGTTTCTTCTAAGCTGAACAGCCTGCAATAGTGAAGTCAGCCAGAGACAGTAAACACTACGCTATCCACTGAATAAAACCTTCTGTAATTAACAGTCCCTTTATAAAATAGTTCCTAGGCTGATATTGATCGTTGCCTGGCTTCCCTCACAGATTAGGTGGCAGTGGGTGTTTTACAACGCGCACCTTCACATTTGGTGGCAGCAGTTTAACCACTCCTTCACATTTGGTGGCATTCGGTGGCATTAAAACGGTCTCCTTTACAGCACCTAACTCCAAAACTCCGGATGATCTCTCCCAGTGGTTTCATGTAGATGTTAAAAAGCATGGGAGACAGAATAGAGCCTTGCGGGACCCCACAGGTCAAAGGCCAGGGATCCGAGCAGGCGTCTCCCAGCTTCACCATCTGGGTTCGTCCCTCCAGGAAGGATCGGAGCCACGACAGAACCGTGCCCCCGAGACCCATCCCAGAGAGTCGACCCAGAAGGATACCATGATCGATGGTATCGAAAGCTGCTGAGATGTCCAAGAGAACCAATAGAGCCACACTCCCCCTGTCCAGCTCTCTACGGAGGTCATCCACCAAGGTGACCAAGGCTGTCTCAGTGCCGTGACCAGGCCTGAAACCAGACTGTGACTGGTCTAGGTAGTTGATGTCATCCAAAAAGCCCTGGAGCTGGGAGGCGACCACCCGCTCCAGCACCTTACCCAAAAAGGGGAGGTTGGAGATCGGTCTATAATTGTTCAGCACCGTGGAGTCAAGGGAGGCCTTTTTGAGGAGTGGACAAACCACAGCCTGTTTCAAATTAGATGGAAAAATCCCTTGCTCCAACGATGCATTAATGACCAACACGAACCAATCAACCAACCCCTCCCTGGCCGATTTAATTAGCCAAGATGGACAAGGGTCTAGGGCCGATGTGGTCGCCTTCACAGCCCCAAGGACTTCTTCCACGGTCTCAGGAAGAACAAGCCTAAAAGAATCCCACAAAATTGGACAAGCAGATGCCTCAATCACCTCATCTGGTACTGTGATGAAATTGGAGTCGAGCTCAAGACGTATCCAAGCAACTTTGCCTGCAAAATAGTGTGCGAGCTTGCAACACCGAGTTGCTGGGTCGTCGAAGGTCCCCTCCACCACAGGTGGGTGAAGGAGTTCCCCAACAACCCGAAACAGCTCCGATGATCTATTTGCTACAGACGCTATACGGGTGGTCGTGAAAGATTCCCTGGCCACCCATATAGCCACGGAGTATGCCTTAAGTGAGGCTTTAGCCCGTGCTTGGTCAGACACGTCCCGAGATCTCCTCCAAATGCGCTCTAGCCCCCTTCTCGTGTGCTTCATCACAGCCAGCTCCCTAGTAAACCAGGGAGACGGTCTGTCACGGCGCAACGTGATGGGGCGTTCGGGAGCAATCGTATCTATGGCCCTGGTCATCTCCCTGTTGTAGAGATCAACCAAGGCATCGACAGGATCGCCAGGCTCCATGGCAGGAAGAACCCCAAGGTTCCTCAGGAATCCGTCAGGATCCATCAGTCTCCTGGGGCGGACCATCTTAATCTGTCTTCCACCCCTGCGAAGGTTAAGGGTCACAAAGAGTCTAAAACTGACCAGATAATGATCAGACCATGACACAGGAAGGATGTTTTGTTCTTCCACTCTGATCATTCCACTGTCCGCTACAAAAACTAGGTCAAGAATGTGACCAGCCTGATGGGTGGGTCCAGATATAATTTGTGACAGTCCCATGGTCGTCATGGCGGCCATGAAGTCCTGAGCTGCACCAGTCAAAGAGGTCTCTGCATGGATGTTAAAATCTCCCAGCACAACCGAACGTTGGGAGGCCAGGGCCAAATTGGAGACCACCTCTGCTAGCTCAGACAGGGAGACAGCTGGGTGGGCGGTACACCAGCAGAAACCCCACACTGTCATGGTTCCCCACCCTCAGGTGGACACACTCAAACCCAGATGTTTGCAGAACAGCGCATCTGACCACGGCGATGGATTGCCAGAATACTACTGCTACTCCTCCCCGCCCCCTCAGCCTGGCCTGCTGATGCACTCCGAAACCCCGGTGGACACAGCTGGGTAAGATTTACTCCCCCCAGCTCATCCAACCAGGTCTCAGTAATGCAAGCCAGATCTGCCCCCTCATCCAGGATCAAGTCCCGAATGGCAGCGGTCTTACCATTGACAGATCTGGCATTAATCAGCAGGACCTTAAGACCGGGGGAACTGCCATGGAGCCTACTACTTCCTACCTTCTCCAGGGTCGCAAGAACTCTGTTGCGCTTCTCCCTGGGACGTTGGTAACCAACCAGTCTCCTCCCCCACACGACCTGAATGGCGCCCCCCTCCTCTGGTCCCCCCTCCCCCCTACATAGTTGGAATCTCTGGCTAGTCAGCTTTCGGGAGAAGTAAGGCTGGAGTATAATCTCCCTTGGATTTCAGGTGGGGGTGCTTCCGATGTCAAGCTGGAAAGAGAGGCATCAAGGGAACTGAGTGGGCTGAACAAGGGAAATGTTCTTGGGCGAGAAAGTGTGGCCGATTGTGTAGGGACAACTGGAGCAGATGGGGTTTCAAATTGGTACAGACCAGGAGGGGGGCCCTAACCGGGGAGCTCTTTGTGGATTTATCACAGGGGCCTGATGGAACGAGGCGAGAAATACCACTGTGTCAACAAGGGGGCGAATATGAGGGTCCACAGCTACCCTTCTGATGGTGATGCCCCATTTCTTTAGGCAGGATCGCATTGCCAATAGCTCGCCAAGCCATAAGTTGTCTTCCGGTGTAATTAAAAGACAAGTGGAGCGGTCGGGTGATTGGTAGTCAGGTTATGGCTTTCAGTCTTATTTCCCATGGTCTTTCGATAGGATTTAGGCCAGAGAGTCACATACTGCCCTCCTAGAGGTCCATCTGCCTCTATTGATCATTAAGTCAGCAATGTCCACCGCAAAATTGTCTCTCATCAGGAGATGTTGATCCTGGGCACAAACTGCAGTTGGCTGAACAATAGGATCTGGTGTTATATTAGCAGCTGTCCTCTGGATATCAATAGATGTCCTCCGCCAGTCCAGGATATTCTCATTCCCATGCATACCAAGCAGCCCTCCCCTTCACTCAGTCATCTCATCATCCATCCCTCCTTCCAACCCAAGGTCGAACGAGCCTTTCTCTCCATTTGAGCACAAGTCCTCGGCCTGATCTGCACATGGAGGATTGCCTGCCCTTGGGAGATCGAATTGCACCGGAGTTCTAATAATAAGGGCAAGTCCTCTGAAGAGGTGGTCCATTTTATCACTCAGGGTCTTAAGTTGAAGTGATAAAAGGTTAAATGATTCTCCCAAGAAATCGCACAAGAGCGATAGGTCGTTCTTCCCACGAGACTCTGTTTCAGCCATTCCTATGTCTAACACAATTTCATTCACACAACTACCACTCAACACTACAACACCACTCAACACTTGCCAACCCTCACTCACAACCGACTCACATCACAAACAACCACTCCAGTCACTCCACAACTACACACACTCTCCACATTCTTCCACAGATTCTCTCACCAACAAACACGAACCAATTACACTCTCTCATCAACTTACACAACCCTATAGCATCCGCAAACCTTCCTATGCCTTCCTATACCTTCCTATGCCTTCAACAGTCAGTCTCATGTATTCTTGGGCTCACTTCACACTGGACTCCTATCTAACCCTGTCCTATGCTATCAATCTCCTATGTATAATCCTATTTATCCTCTCCACCTCCTGTCACAATCAACAACCAGCACATACACAACATACTATCTACACTATCTACTACACTAGCTAATCAAAAAGAAGGAAAAGAAAAACAAAATAAGAAAAGAGACAAAACAAGATGATGCTGTGCAAAGGGGTTGTTGACTCCACACTGCAGGCAAATCTTCACTCTCCTTCCTCAATACCGCTTAAGCGTACAGGCCAGATGATGAGCAGCAGGCTAATGGATGGGGGCTCTCACTTCCTCTCCCCTCCTCCAGATCGGCGGGAGGGGGGCATGGCGGTGGGGCCTGGTGGGCCCGATGGAATCTCTGTCAGCAGGCAGACAGGCCTTCTCTCTCCCTCCCTCGGTGTAACAGGAGGGGGACGTGCAGCGGCGAGGGCCTAGTGGGCCAAATGAGGTCAGCGCCAGGCAGGCAGCAAGGCCTTCTCTCCTCCTCCCTCGATGTAGCGGGAGGAGGGGGGGTCGCACAGCGGCGGCGGCCTAGCAGGCCCAAAAAATCGACGCCAGCAGGCAAGGCCTTCTGTCCCCCTCGCTCGGTGTAGCGCAGGAGGGGGCACGGCGGCGGGAGGCCTTCTCTCCCTCCCTCGATGACGCGGGAGGGGTGCGTGGCTGCGGGAGGCCTTCTCTCCCTCCCTTGCTGTCGCGGGAGGGGCGCGTGGCGGCGGGAGGCCTTCTCTCCCTCCCTCGGTGATGCAGGAGGGGCGCGCGGTGGCAGGAGGCCTTCTCTCCCTCCCTCGGTGATGCGGGAGGGGGCGCGCGGCAGCGGGAGGCCTTCTCTCCCTCGATGATGTGGGAGGGGCGTGCAGCTGCGGGAGGCCTTCTCTCCCTCCCTTTTTCGCAGGAGGGGTGCGTGGTGGCGGGAGGCCTTCTCTCCCTCCCTCGGTGACGTGGGAGGGGGCGCGTGGCGGCGGGAGGCCTTCTCTCCCTCCCTTGGTGACGTGGGAGGGTGCGCGGCAGCGGAAGGCCTTCTCTCTCCTCCCTTGATGTGGGGGGAGGGGGGCACACGGCAACGGGAGGCCTTCTCTCCCCTCCCTTGCGAGGGCCTAGTAGGCCAGATGGAATCCTCACCGGTAGCCAAGCCAGGCTTTCTCTCCCCTCCCCCTGGGCAATCGGCCGCAGCGAGTGTTTGGCCACGATGAATTGGCGGCAGCCGCAGCAGTCACGCGACAAGTCCCTCATCACCCCCGAGAGGCACCCGGGGGGAACCCCAACAAATTTAGGCCACAGGGGGGGCTGCGTGGGGGCCCCCGGGAGAAAAACTAAGCTTCACCCCCGGAGCCAAGCAATGCGGAGTATGGTCACAGCGCCATCTTGGAAAAAAAACTAGCTGTTGCCGCTTGGCCACCTCACCATCCAAGGAAGGACTCTACAACAGAAGAATACAGTATAAAAGATATTACGAAAGAAATACTAAAACTACATGCCAAAATACAAACAGTACAAGACAAACAAGATAAACAAACAGCCACATTAAGAGGGGAAATGACTGAGATGAAAAAGGAAATAAATGCAAAATTTCAAGCAACTTTAAAAAGAGAATTAGGGGAAATAAGAGAAGATATATTTACTCTGAAACATGAAAGTAAAAGCATGCAAAATGAGAATAATGACTTTAAAACTCAAAAAGAAGAAATGCAGAAAAAGATCGACAGTTTAGAAGAACAAATTAGGGAAAGGAAAATGCACCGAGAAATCTGGGAATCCAGAGAAAAAGAATTTCAGTTGAGATTTAGAAATGTAGCGGAGGAAGAGAATGAAAATATTAGAGACAAAATTACCTAAATAGTGGCACTAGTCCTAAGGAAGACAAAGGAATTGGTAGAAATAGAAATTGATTGGACTTTTAGAATACAAACTAATTATTCCAAAAGATATAAAACCCCAAGAGATGTTATAGTTAATTTCGGAAGAAAAGTTACAAGGGATGAAATATTAAGATCTAACTCAAACTTCCCCATTCATTACAAAGGAAATAAAATAGCAATCCTAAAAGAACTTCGAATGACAATATTAGAAAGAAGAAGAAAATATTATTTCCTGACGGAAGAACTAAACAAACAAAATATCAGATTTAAATGGGAATTGAGGGAAGGTTTAATGTTAACTTGGAAAGGAATAAAACACTGGATAACGTCGAAAGCTGAGGCGAAAGCGTTCTGGGACAAGTATATAAAAGGAGAAAATAAACAGGAGGAAGATAAAGACAAACAATAGAAAGATAAAGAGACTCAACAGAATAAAAAAGATACCAAGGCAAACAGGCCTGAAAAGGAGAACTCACCAAAAGACAAGAAAGATCCATCCAAAAAGAAAAGGAAGAGACCAAGAAAGAAATCTCCAAAAAATTACACCTGCTACATGGACACGGCAAGGAACCACACAGACGAAGAAGAAGAACCTGAAGATGTATATGACTCCAAGTATTAGAATATATTCAAATAATGTTAACGGTTTTAACTCTCCAAATAAAAGAAAAAAAGGCACCAAATAAAAAAAGGGCAGTATGATATTATTTCCATGCAAGAAACACACATCTCACAGAAACATACAGCACACCTAGTTAATAAAGCATTGGGAAAGCTCTACTATGCCTCTGGCCCAGAAAAAAAGAAAGGGGTAGCAACATATATCAGTGAGAAAATAACATCTTCGCTTTCCTTCAAAGACCAGGAAGGTAGAATGTTGGGAGTAAATATAGAGATAAAAGGTTATAATATTCTGCTTATTAACATATATGCTCCAAACGATGCCAAGAGTAAATTCGTAGAATCACTAAGACAGAAAATACTAGAGCAAGAATTCGAGGATATAATAGTAATGGGAGACTTTAACGGTGTCTTAGATAAAAATGTGGATAAATCTACAAAGAATGGGGCCAAAAAAATAAAAGACACAGGGGAACTACCGAATAATTTTATCCAACTCAAAGAAGAACTAACCCTCCTTGACATATGGAGATGACACAACATGAGAAAGACAGGGACTATACCTTTTATTCACATCGCCATCAGTCCTGGTCACGAATTGATATGGTCTGGGGCACAAAAAAAATAACGACAAAAGTGTCCAGCTCAAAAATATTACCATTAATAAACTCAGACCATGCGCCAATAGAGATAATATTGGAAGGAGAGGAAGGAACCACGAGAATACGACACTGGAGACTAAATGACAACCTAATTAAAGATTAAAAAACAAATAGAAAACACAGATTAAACTTAAATACCAAGAAAGAGACATCGATAGACATAATATGGGACACGAGCAAAGCATATATGAGAGGCCATCTTTTAGAACAAGGAGCAAGAGAAAAGAAGAAAAATGCAAGAGTACAAGAAGCTGGAAAAAATCATAGAAATGGAAAATCAGGCAAAATCAAACCCCCAAAACACAAAGTTCCAACACCAACTAGAACTTTTAAGAAAACAAATGAACATGTTCCAAGTAGAGGAGATGGAGAAAAAATTAAGATTTGCAAGAAAATACTTCGAAAACGCTAACAAAACCGGAAAATGGTTAGCCAGAAAAATTGCAATTAGAAAACAAGAGAGGCTAATAACCAAAAAGTAGATGAGGGGAAGAGCTTCTATCAGACAAAGGAGATTATTAATCAATTTGCTAATTATTATAAGAAACTATACAACAAAGATAGGATTCCGAAAGAAAAAGTGATACAATTTGAAATGAAACAAGGTATAGAAAAGCTCTCAGAAGATCAAAGGGAGATATTAAATGCACAAATTTCAAAAGAGGAAATAAAAGCAGTAATCAAAAATCTAAAAACAAATAAATCACCAGGACCAGACGGCTTCACGGCCAATTATTATAAAATTTTCCAAGACACACTCATTATCCCACTGCAAAAAGTTATGAATAAAGCCCTGACAGAAGAGAAAATACCAGAATCATGGAAAAGAGCAACAATAACACTAATACATAAAGACAACATGGATAGCACGCAGGTAAGATTTAGATATTTAGTATATCTCTACTAAACATTGATTATAAGATCTTCTCCAACATAATAGCAAATAGACTAAAAGAAATTCTGAGCGAAAGAATCGAAGAACAGGCAGGTTTCTTGCCGAAGAGAAATATAAAAGATAACATCCGAACAATAATAAACGCTATAGAGTACTACGAGAAGAACCAACAAAGGGAAGTTGCAATGCTGTTTCTCGATGCTGAAAAAGCGTTCGACAACATCAACTGGGATTTTATAACAATACTGAAAGAGATGGATGCAGGCTATTATTTCATAAACGCAATCCAATCAATATACACTCTTCAGACCGCTCGGATATCAGTGAACAGAAATCAGTCAGATCCCATACACATACAGAAAGGAACAAGACAGGGATGTCCCCTGTCTCCTTTGTTGTTTATTCTGGCCTTAGAAAGTCTATTAACAAATATAAACAGTAATAAAGATCTGATAGGCCTAAAAACAAACAAACAGTCCCTTAAAGTTCGCGCATTCGCGGATGACGTGATCTGTATCATAGAAGATCCTTTGGAACAAATAGATAAATGGCTGTCGGAGATAGAAAAATTCGGAGTGGTGGCGGGTCTAAAAATTAACAAGGACATTTCCATCTGTCTCCAACTTATTTTTTATCTTTCTTTCACTCTACACCCCCCTTTCTTGTCTATTCTTCCCTTCTTTCTCTTTACTTTTTTAACCCTATCTCTCCTACACCCCCTACCCCCCTACCTATATCCCCTCAAATTATTCACCTTTCCTATATACTCTATATTCTTTTTCTTCTTGCTATTTCCCCCTTTCTTTTGTAACGCAAAGAGAATTTTCAATAAAGATTATTATAAAAAAAAAAAATTAACAAGGACAAAACACAAATTCTAACCAAAAATATATCTAAGCAAAGACAAGAGAAACTCCAAAGAAAAATAGGTATTAAAATAGTAAGTAAGGTCAAATAGTAAGTAAGGTCAAATGTCTGGGAATAATAATTGCCAACAATAATTCACAACTACAGAAAAACAACTATGACAAAAAGTGGTCAGAAATAAAGGGAAAGTTAAAAAGATGGGAATCACTAAATCTCTCTATAATGGGAAGAATATCAGTAATTAAAATGAACATTCTCCCAGAGGTACTCTACCTATTCCAAAACTTGCCCATAATAAGAACAAAAGCAATGTTTGATAGATGGCATAGAGACATAAGAAAATTTGTATGGTTGGGGAAAAAACATAAAATAAAATTCAAAAACTTAATAGACGACAAAAGCAGAGGAGGGCTTGCTTTACCCAATTTCCAGCTATATTATGATGCGTCAGCACTTATTTGGATAAGAGACTGGTGCCTCATAGACAACAAAAGGAACATACTTGCACTGGAAGGCCATGACCTGACTCAGGGATGGCATAGTTATGTATGGAGAGGGAAATCAAAAAAAGAAAGAAACTTTAAGAATCAGTTTATAAGAGCTGCCCTCATACAAACCTGGAACAAGTATAAAGATAGATTCTATAGCAGAACCCCAATGTGGTTCTCACCAAATGAGGTGATGCACATGCGAGAGATCCCAAGAGTAAAGTGGCTGACATACAATCAAATACTTAAAATAGACAAACAAATAGTTAACATCAAAACACAAGAAGAGTTAAAGAATATCGACCAATCCCTGTCATGGTACCAGTACTGGCAGATAAAGGAAAACTTTCTGATTGATAGGAAAGTAGGTTTTGAAATAAAGGAAGTATTTTGGGATAAAATATTAAAGACAGAATCCAAATTAATTTAAAAAAAATCACAATTGCTGAGATGGGAAACAGAAGAAGAAAAATTGAAAGAAGTAATGGTCGACTGGGCAAGAGATATAGGTAGATCAATCAGTCTAGCAGAATGGGAAGAAATCTGGACAAAAAAATCAAGATTAACATATTCTACGGAATTTAGAGAGAACTGGTACAAGATGTTTTATAGGTGGTACCTAACACCTCAGAAATTAACAAAAATTAATAAAGGAAGAACAAGTAAAAAATGCTGGAAATGTGAAAAAGAAGTCGGCACATTTATCCACGTATGGTGGAAATGTAAAAAAACTAAAAGCTTTTGGAGGGAAATCCACAAGAAAATGGAACACATCTTGCAAATAAATTTTGATATCAAACTGGAATATTTCCTTTTAGGTTTAACCGATTTCGAAATGGATCAAAACACAAATAAACTATTCATATACCAGCAGCCAGGTTAAAATTTGCACAACTATGGAAAACTAAGGAATTGCCAACTATGGAAAACTGGCTATTGAAGATCTGGGACATAATGAGCATGGACTTACTCACTCAAAGAATTGCAGATAACATCTTAAAGACACAAAAAACCGATTGGGAAAAATTCACAGAGTACATTAAGAACGAGAACCTAGAAATGAATCAGCAATAGGAAGAGTAACAAAGACAAAGCAAGAGACAAGACAACCGGAGCCATCCTGGAAGTCATCACAACCTCCTCATTGTTTTTATCTCCCCTGTCCCCTTCCCCATCCTTTTTTTTCTTCTGTCTTACCTCACCTTCTTCTTTTTCCTACCCTTTTTGTTTTCTTTCTTTTTTCTTTTTTCTCTTTCCCTTTTCTCTCTCTTCTCTTCTACTTTCTTCCCCCGCCCTTCTGCCCTTCTTGTCTTCCCATTTCCTACTGTCTTACTATCCTATAACCGATTGTTCCCACACTTTCCCTGTATCCTATGAAGTCAAATTTTATGTGCATTGAAAAAATAATTTTTTTTAAAAAAAAAGTTGCTCTCCAGCCGATTTTCCACCATTCCCCTGGACTGAGGGATGGTGGGGAGGTGACGCTCATTGCAGCCTGTGTCTCTCGTCGGCCTTCTCCTCAATGGAAGTCGGCGACCTCCATCCTGTGTAGCCCGCCATTTTGAGTTTTATTTTATTTTATTTCAGTTTTTCCTCTTTTATCTTATGTTATTCTTTCTGTCTGAGTTTATTTTATTTTATTTTCATATTTTATTTTAATTGAGTTTTTGTTTTCCCTATTTTGTTTTTTTTGTTTCTGTTTTCCGTATTTCTATTTTATGTTTATGTCTAGCTTTGTATTGAGATAGTTTTAGTTAGGGAGTCCCTTGATTTTATTTATAGATTTTTATAGGAGTTGGGAGACTTTTGGCTAAGGAGGGGGTATCCTCAGAGGATTCAATATAGTCATAGGAAGTGCAATCACGTAGGATTCTGTGTCCACGGAATGCTGCTCAGTGTTTCCTTCATTTTTCGGAAATTAGCTCTCCTAAAGTCCAAAATGCGGGTTTGACATTTTAGTTTCGACCTTCCTTTGTACCTCAAACTGCAGGAGCACATGGTCACTTGCTCCTAAGGATCGGACCACTTCAACCGCATCGATCAGGAGGCATTTGTTAGGATGAGATTGAGAATAGCTGACCCCCTTGTTGCCTCTTCTACCTTCTGGACCATGAAATTGTCATCAAGGCAAGCGAGGAATTTGTTGGACTTTGTACTCTTGACCGCGTTTGTTTTCCAGCAAATATCGGGATACTATATCTCTTCCTTGTGCCCCCCTCATCCTTTATCATTGATTAAATTTTGGTATGCTATCCTCGCTCTTTTCCCAACCCAAATAAAGTTAGTAATCTATCTTTTCCATTTCTCAAAGATTTTTGTTCCTTTCATAATGGGTATATTTTGAAACAGGAATAGCATTTGGGGGAGTACCATCATCTTTAGAGACACCCTGCTGTGGTGTCAAGGTCTGTGGAAAGAGCTCTTGTTGGGCCAAAGACTCAGTAGCCAACACCTGTAGGGAAAAGGTCCGCAAGGCTAAAGCACAAAACAAGCTCAGGCTTGCCAGGGACATTAAAAACAATAAAAAGGGCTTCTTTTCTTATGTCAGTAGAAAAAGGAAAAACAAGGAGGCGATAGGGCCTCTTCGAGGAGAAGATGGGGCAATGCTGACAGGGGGTAGGGAAAAGGCAGAACTACTTAATGCCTTCTTTGCCTCGGTCTTCTGACAAAAAGAATGTCATGTTCAACCTCAGCAAGATGGAGTGGATGAGGGATTAGAGGACATCCAACCCCAAATTGGGAAACAAGTTGTCCAGGAATACTTGACTGCTCTAAATGAGTTCAAGTCCCCAGGACCAGATCAACTACACCCAAGAGTACTGAAGGAACTAGCGGAAGTCATTTCAGAACCAATGGCAATCATCTTTGAGAGTTCTTGGAGAACGGGAGAAGTTCCAGCAGATTGGAGGAGGGCCAATGTGGTCCCAATCTTCAAGAAACTTCTTACACCTGCTGGACTAATTCCTACTTCCTATTTCAATCGAACCTTTCCTTAATCTTCTTCAATCAAATCCTCCACAATTTATTCCAACCAAATACCATAATCACATACACAAAGCAACATACACTTTCCAAAACCATTATAACTACACAACTTAAACTCAAGGAAATCTCATCTCATGGGAGAGATAAATTCCCTCCCCAAAAATCCTATGTTATTTCCCTTCCTATGACTTTTGAACCCCCTAAAGATCCCTCTCCTTATCATCCACTGTAACCTCCCCAATCCTATAAAAACCTAGAAACAGAAACCAATGAGCTCCCTATTTAAAAACTATCTCAAACCAGGGAAATGTGGTCTAAAAACAACAAACAACAAACTAAGACAATAAACTTAAGAAAGAAAAAAAAGAGGAAGGTTAAAGCTAGAGACAAAAGCAAAATAAAATAAAATGAAAAGAGAAAAAATAAAATAAAAATAATTAAAAAGAAGAAGAAAAAGAAAGGAAAAATATAAGCTCAGAGATGGCGAGCTGTAGAGGGGCTCAAATGGTGACAACACCCTCGACCCTAGGCCCTCGGATCACGGGGGGTCTTGGAGCGGTGGTGGCACCTTCCAGTTAGATGGTAAAATATCCAGTCACAGCAAGAGAGTAACCCAGGATTTATGTCAGTTGTTAAAAAGCAGGAGACAGAATGTTATATCTCATCAGTCCCTCTTAGACAGTTTTATTTGGGGCAATATGTTCGGAGCACTCCAGCCACGGTGAAGTAGCAGCGGCTTGACCATGCCTCCCTCTTCTTTTCTCCACTGTTGTTCTTCTCTCCCCAGTCCACAAACAGCATCCCCCGATCAGGCCTAATCAGCCCCCCAAAGCCTTGAATAAGGACCCAAAGTCGAGGCAGAAGGGATTGGGGGGGGGGGAGGATTGCTTCAGAATACTTCTTACCTCTGAGAATGACTTAAAAAAGAGCAGCCCAGGTTTGTAGTTGTTAAACAGCAGGAGACAGTCCAGATGTTTCATCATTCTCTCTTAGTTTTATTTGGGGCAATGATTTGGGAGCACTCTGACCGCGATGGAATGGCGGCTGTACTCAATCTTGCCTTCTTTTTCTCCTCCAATCTTCTCACCTCTGTCCTCCAACAGCACCCTCGATCAAGCTTAATCAGGCCCCCAAAGCCATCAACAAGGACCTAGGAGACTGATAAAGGCAACCAGTTGAGGAAGATGGGATCAGGGGGGCGGAGGGGATTGCTTCGGATTAGTTCTTACCTCCAAACATGACTTAAGAGAGGCTGCTGTCTCGTCGCCATCTTGGGCAAAAAAAAAAAAAAATCCTACACACATAGTAAAAGGCTCCTGCGTCAGATAGGTTCCTTATTGTTCCTTGATGTGTAAAACAATTAATGCAAAGAAATTAAATCTTAGCTTAGAACACTTAGGATGCAGTACATGTCCCATATTGATGACACCATTATCCATGGTTTCCAGGCATGTAGTTGGGGGGGGGGGGGGTATTGGGATAACTATACAAAAGGTTTGCTAGGGTAGATGCTTTCTCACTCAGACTCAGCCCCTCCCCCCCTCCCCCGGAATCAAACTCAGTCCTCCCTGAATCAAAATCCTGGCTACGGGCCTGATGGTTTCTTGTATCCATGCCTGACAAAATAAAAATAATAAATAAAATAATTTAAACAATTTTATTAGCCCTTTGAGTCCCCCTAGGGCTGAGAAAAGTGGTATATAAATATTATTTATTTATTTATTTATTTATTATTTACGACATTTATATGCCGCCCTTCTCACCCCAAAGGGGACTCAGAGCGGCTTACAAGGTAAATATACATACAATATATTATTAACATAGTACAATATCAGTTTTAAATATTGCTAAATTGCACTATATCAATTATACTGTAATATTATTAGTAATATTACATGTAATATAAATATATAATTATAATATCATATTATTAGTAGTAGTATTATATTACATTACAATATTATAAATATCATATGAATATACAATATATTGTATATTATAACATTATAAGAATAGCACAGGAGACAAGGTGGAACTGTCCCCTGGCCCCCCTCTCTTCACTCCGGCCCAGAGCAGCAGTTGGTGCTGGGGGGAGAGGTCCCCAACGGATGGCAAATGCAGGAGACAAGATGGTGCTGTCCCCTGGCCTCCCCTCTCTTCGCTCTGGCCCAGAGTGACAGTTGGTGCTGGGGGGAGGGTTCCCCAACGGATGGCAAATGCAGGAGACAAAATGGTGCTGTCCCCTGGCCTCCCCTCTCTTCACTCTGGCCCAGACTGACAGTTGGTGCTGGGGGGAGGGGTCCCCAACGGATGGCAAATGCAGGAGACAAGATGGTGCTGTTCCCTGGCCTCCCCTCTCTTCGCTCTGACCCAGAGTGACAGTTGGTGCTGGGGGGGAGGGTTCCCCAACGGATGGCAAATGCAGGAGACAAGATGGTGCTGTCCCCTGGCCTCCCCTCTCTTCACTCTGGCCCAGAGTGACAGTTGGTGCTGGGGGGAGGGGTCCCCAACGGACGGCAAATGTAGGAGACAAGATGGTGCTGTCCCCTGGCCTCCCCTCTCTTCACTCTGGCCCAGAGTGACAGTTGGTGCTGGGGGGAGGGGTCCCCAACGGACGGCAAATGTAGGGGACAAGATTGTGCTGTCCCCTGGCCTCCCCTCTCTTCGCTCTGGCCCAGAGTGACAGTTGGTGCTGGGGGGAGGGGTCCCCAACGGACGGCAAATGTAGGAGACAAGATGGTGCTGTCCCCTGGCCTCCCCTTTCTTCGCTCTGGCCCAGAGTGACAGTTGGTGCTGGGGGGAGGGGTCCCCAACGGATGGCAAATGCAGGAGACAAGATGGTGCTGTCCCCTGGCCTCCCCTCTCTTCGCTCCGGCCCAGAGCAGCAGTTGGTGCTCGGGGGAGAGGTCCCCAACGGATGGCAAATGCAGGAGACAAGATTGTGCTGTCCCCTGGCCTCCCCTCTCTTCACTCCGGCCCAGAGCAGCAGTTGGTGCTGGGGGGAGAGGTCCCCAACGGATGGCAAATGCAGGAGACAAGATGGTGCTGTCCCCTGGCCTCTCCTCTGTTCGCTCTGGCCCAGAGTGACAGTTGGTGTTAGGGGGAAGGGTCCCCAACGGATGGCAAATGCAGGAGACAAGATGGTGCTGTCCCCTGGCCTCCCCTCTCTTCGCTCTGGCCCAGAGTGACAGTTGGTGCTGGGGGGAGGGGTCCCCAACGGATGGCAAATGCAGGAGACAAGATGGTGCTGTCCCCTGGCCTACCCTCTCTTCGCTCTGGCCCAGAGTGACAATTGGTGCTGGGGGGAGGGGTCCCCAACGGATGGGAAATGCAGGAGACAAGATGGTGCTGTCCCCTGGCCTCCCCTCTCTTCGCTCTGGCCCAAAGTGACAGTTGGTGCTGGGGGGAGGGGTCCTCAACGGATGGGAAATGCAGGAGACAAGATGGTGCTGTCCCCTGGCCTCCCCTCTCTTCGCTCTGGCCCAGAGTGACAGTTGGTGCTGGGTGGAGGGGTCCCCAACGGATGGCAAATGCAGGAGACAAGATAGTGCTGTCCCCTGGCCTCCCCCTCTTCGCTCTGGCCCAGAGTGCCAGTTGGTGCTGGGGGGAGGGGTCCCCAACGGATGGCAAATGCAGGAGACAAGATGGTGCTGTCCCCTGGCCTCCCCTCTCTTCGCTCTGGCCCAGAGTGACAGTTGGTGCTGGGGGGAGGGGTCCCCAACGGATGGGAAATGCAGGAGACAAGATGGTGCTGTCCCCTGGCCTCCCCTCTCTTCACTCTGGCCTATAGTGACAGTTGGTGCTGGGGGGAGGGGTCCCCAATGGACGGCAAATGTAGGAGACAAGATGGTGCTGTCCCCTGGCCTCCCCTCTCTTCGCTCTGGCCCAGAGTGACAGTTGGTGCTGGGGGGAGGGGTCCCCAACGGACGGCAAATGTAGGAGACAAGATGGTGCTGTCCCCTGGCCTCCCCTTTCTTCGCTCTGGCCCAGAGTGACAGTTGGTGCTGGGGGGAGGGGTCCCCAATGGATGGCAAATGTAGGAGACAAGATGGTGCTGTCCCCTGGCCTCCCCTCTCTTCGCTCCGGCCCAGAGCAGCAGTTGGTGCTCGGGGGAGAGGTCCCCAACGGATGGCAAATGCAGGAGACAAGATTGTGCTGTCCCCTGGCCTCCACTCTCTTCACTCCGGCCCAGAGCAGCAGTTGGTGCTGGGGGGAGAGGTCCCCAACGGATGGCAAATGCAGGAGACAAGATGGTGCTGTCCCCTGGCCTCCCCCTCTTCGCTCTGGCCCAGAGTGACAGTTGGTGCTGGGGGGAGGGGTCCCCAAAGGATGGGAAATGCAGGAGACAAGATGGTGCTGTCCCCTGGCCTCCCCTCTCTTCGCTCTGGCCCAAAGTGACAGTTGGTGCTGGGGGGAGGGGTCCTCAACGGATGGGAAATGCAGGAGACAAGATGGTGCTGTCCCCTGGCCTCCCCTCTCTTCACTCTGGCCCAGAGTGACAGTTGGTGCTGGGGGGAGGGGTCCCCAACGGACGGCAAATGTAGGAGACAAGATGGTGCTGTCCCCTGGCCTCCCCTCTCTTCGCTCTGGCCCAGAGTGACAGTTGGTGCTGGGGGGAGGGGTCCCCAACGGACGGCAAATGTAGGAGACAAGATGGTGCTGTCCCCTGGCCTCCCCTCTCTTCGCTCTGGCCCAGAGTGACAGTTGGTGCTGGGAGGAGGGGTCCCCAACGGATGGCAAATGCAGGAGACAAGATGGTGCTGTCCCCTGGCCTACCCTCTCTTCGCTCTGGCCCAGAGTGACAGTTGGTGCTGGTTGGAGGGGTCCCCAACGGATGGCAAATTCAGGAGACAAGATGGTGCTGTCCCCTGGCCTCCCCTCTCTTCGCTCTGGCCCAGAGTGACAGTTGGTGCTGGGGGGAGGGGTCCCCAACGGACGGCAAATGTAGGAGACAAGATGGTGCTGTCCCCTAGCCTCCCCTCTCTTCGCTCTGGCCCAGAGTGACAGTTGGTGCTGGGGGGGGGTCCCCAACGGATGGCAAATGCAGGAGACAAGATGGTGCTGTCCCCTGGCCTCCCCTCTCTTCGCTCTGGCCCAGAGTGACAGTTGGTGCTGGGGGGAGGGGTCCCCAACGGATGGCAAATGCAGGAGACAAAATGGTGCTGTCCCCTGGCCTCCCCTCTCTTCGCTCTGGCCCAGAGTGACAGTTGGTGCTGGGGGGAGGGGTCCCCAACGGATGGGAAATGCAGGAGACAAGATGGTGCTGTCCCCTGGCCTCCCCTCTCTTCACTCTGGCCCAGAGTGACAGTTGGTGCTGGGGGGAGGGGTCCCCAACGGACGGCAAATGTAGGAGACAAGATGGTGCTGTCCCCTGGCCTCCCCTCTCTTCGCTCCGGCCCAGAGCAGCAGTTGGTGCTGGGGGGAGAGGTCCCCAACGGATGGCAAATGCAGGAGACAAGATGGTGCTGTCCCCTGGCCTCCCCCTCTTCGCTCTGGCCCAGAGTGACAGTTGGTGCTGGGGGGAGGGGTCCCCAACGGATGGGAAATGCAGGAGACAAGATGGTGCTGTCCCCTGGCCTCCCCTCTCTTCGCTCTGGCCCAAAGTGACAGTTGGTGCTGGGGGGAGGGGTCCTCAACGGATGGGAAATGCAGGAGACAAGATGGTGCTGTCCCCTGGCCTCCCCTCTCTTCGCTCTGGCCCAGAGTGACCGTTGGTGCTGGGTGGAGGGGTCCCCAACGGATGGCAAATGCAGGAGACAAGATGGTGCTGTCCCCTGGCCTCCCCTCTCTTCGCTCTGGCCCAAAGTGACAGTTGGTGCTGGGGGGAGGGGTCCTCAACGGATGGGAAATGCAGGAGACAAGATGGTGCTGTCCCCTGGCCTCCCCTCTCTTCGCTCTGGCCCAGAGTGACAGTTGGTGCTGGGTGGAGGGGTCCCCAACGGATGGCAAATGCAGGAGACAAGATGGTGCTGTCCCCTGGCCTCCCCTCTCTTCGCTCTGGCCCAAAGTGACAGTTGGTGCTGGGGGGAGGGGTCCTCAACGGATGGGAAATGCAGGAGACAAGATGGTGCTGTCCCCTGGCCTCCCCTCTCTTCGCTCTGGCCCAGAGTGACAGTTGGTGCTGGGTGGAGGGGTCCCCAACGGATGGCAAATGCAGGAGACAAGATGGTGCTGTCCCCTGGCCTCCCCCTCTTCGCTCTGGCCCAGAGTGACAGTTGGTGCTGGGGGGAGGGGTCCCCAACGGACGGCAAATGTAGGAGACAAGATGGTGCTGTCCCCTAGCCTCCCCTCTCTTCGCTCTGGCCCAGAGTGACAGTTGGTGCTGGGGGGAGGGGTCCCCAACGGATGGCAAATGCAGGAGACAAGATGGTGCTGTCCCCTGGCCTCCCCTCTCTTCGCTCTGGCCCAGAGTGACAGTTGGTGCTGGGGGGAGGGGTCCCCAACGGATGGCAAATGCAGGAGACAAGATGGTGCTGTCCCCTGGCCTCCCCTCTCTTCGCTCTGGCCCAGAGTGACAGTTGGTGCTGGGGGGAGGGGTCCCCAACGGATGGGAAATGCAGGAGACAAGATGGTGCTGTCCCCTGGCCTCCCCTCTCTTCACTCTGGCCTATAGTGACAGTTGGTGCTGGGGGGAGGGGTCCCCAACGGATGGCAAATGCAGGAGACAAGATTGTGCTGTCCCCTGGCCTCCCCTCTCTTCACTCCGGCCCAGAGCAGCAGTTGGTGCTGGGGGGAGAGGTCCCCAACGGATGGCAAATGCAGGAGACAAGATGGTGCTGTCCCCTGGCCTCTCCTCTGTTCGCTCTGGCCCAGAGTGACAGTTGGTGTTAGGGGGAAGGGTCCCCAACGGATGGCAAATGCAGGAGACAAGATGGTGCTGTCCCCTGGCCTCCCCTCTCTTCGCTCTGGCCCAGAGTGACAGTTGGTGCTGGGGGGAGGGGTCCCCAACGGATGGCAAATGCAGGAGACAAGATGGTGCTGTCCCCTGGCCTACCCTCTCTTCGCTCTGGCCCAGAGTGACAATTGGTGCTGGGGGGAGGGGTCCCCAACGGATGGGAAATGCAGGAGACAAGATGGTGCTGTCCCCTGGCCTCCCCTCTCTTCGCTCTGGCCCAAAGTGACAGTTGGTGCTGGGGGGAGGGGTCCTCAACGGATCGGAAATGCAGGAGACAAGATGGTGCTGTCCCCTGGCCTCCCCTCTCTTCGCTCTGGCCCAGAGTGACAGTTGGTGCTGGGTGGAGGGGTCCCCAACGGATGGCAAATGCAGGAGACAAGATAGTGCTGTCCCCTGGCCTCCCCCTCTTCGCTCTGGCCCAGAGTGACAGTTGGTGCTGGGGGGAGGGGTCCCCAACGGACGGCAAATGTAGGAGACAAGATGGTGCTGTCCCCTAGCCTCCCCTCTCTTCACTCTGGCCTAGAGTGACAGTTGGTGCTGGGGGGAGGGGTCCCCAACGGATGGCAAATGCAGGAGACAAGATCGTGCTGTCCCCTGGCCTCCCCTCTCTTCGCTCTGGCCCAGAGTGACAGTTGGTGCTGGGGGGAGGGGTCCCCAACGGATGGCAAATGCAGGAGACAAGATGGTGCTGTCCCCTGGCCTCCCCTCTCTTCGCTCTGGCCCAGAGTGACAGTTGGTGCTGGGGGGAGGGGTCCCCAACGGATGGGAAATGCAGGAGACAAGATGGTGCTGTCCCCTGGCCTCCCCTCTCTTCACTCTGGCCTATAGTGACAGTTGGTGCTGGGGGGAGGGGTCCCCAATGGACGGCAAATGTAGGAGACAAGATGGTGCTGTCCCCTGGCCTCCCCTCTCTTCGCTCTGGCCCAGAGTGACAGTTGGTGCTGGGGGGAGGGGTCCCCAACGGACGGCAAATGTAGGAGACAAGATGGTGCTGTCCCCTGGCCTCCCCTTTCTTCGCTCTGGCCCAGAGTGACAGTTGGTGCTGGGGGGAGGGGTCCCCAATGGATGGCAAATGTAGGAGACAAGATGGTGCTGTCCCCTGGCCTCCCCTCTCTTCGCTCCGGCCCAGAGCAGCAGTTGGTGCTCGGGGGAGAGGTCCCCAACGGATGGCAAATGCAGGAGACAAGATGGTGCTGTCCCCTGGCCTCCACTCTCTTCACTCCGGCCCAGAGCAGCAGTTGGTGCTGGGGGGAGAGGTCCCCAACGGATGGCAAATGCAGGAGACAAGATGGTGCTGTCCCCTGGCCTCCCCCTCTTCGCTCTGGCCCAGAGTGACAGTTGGTGCTGGGGGGAGGGGTCCCCAAAGGATGGGAAATGCAGGAGACAAGATGGTGCTGTCCCCTGGCCTCCCCTCTCTTCGCTCTGGCCCAAAGTGACAGTTGGTGCTGGGGGGAGGGGTCCTCAACGGATGGGAAATGCAGGAGACAAGATGGTGCTGTCCCCTGGCCTCCCCTCTCTTCACTCTGGCCCAGAGTGACAGTTGGTGCTGGGGGGAGGGGTCCCCAACGGACGGCAAATGTAGGAGACAAGATGGTGCTGTCCCCTGGCCTCCCCTCTCTTCGCTCTGGCCCAGAGTGACAGTTGGTGCTGGGGGGAGGGGTCCCCAAAGTATGGGAAATGCAGGAGACAAGATGGTGCTGTCCCCTGGCCTCCCCTCTCTTCGCTCTGGCCCAAAGTGACAGTTGGTGCTGGGGGGAGGGGTCCTCAACGGATGGGAAATGCAGGAGACAAGATGGTGCTGTCCCCTGGCCTCCCCTCTCTTCACTCTGGCCCAGAGTGACAGTTGGTGCTGGGGGGAGGGGTCCCCAATGGACGGCAAATGTAGGAGACAAGATGGTGCTGTCCCCTGGCCTCCCCTCTCTTCGCTCTGGCCCAGAGTGACAGTTGGTGCTGGGGGGAGGGGTCCCCAACGGACGGCAAATGTAGGAGACAAGATGGTGCTGTCCCCTGGCCTCCCCTCTCTTCGCTCTGGCCCAGAGTGACAGTTGGTGCTGGGAGGAGGGGTCCCCAACGGATGGCAAATGCAGGAGACAAGATGGTGCTGTCCCCTGGCCTCTCCTCTGTTCGCTCTGGCCCAGAGTGACAGTTGGTGCTGGGTGGAGGGGTCCCCAACGGATGGCAAATGCAGGAGACAAGATGGTGCTGTCCCCTGGCTTCCCCCTCTTCGCTCTGGCCCAGAGTGACAGTTGGTGCTGGGGGGAGGGGTCCCCAACGGATGGCAAATGCAGGAGACAAGATGGTGCTGTCCCCTGGCCTCCCCTCTCTTCGCTCTGGCCCAGAGTGACAGTTGGTGCTGGGGGGAGGGGTCCCCAACGGATGGGAAATGCAGGAGACAAGATGGTGCTGTCCCCTGGCCTCCCCTCTCTTCACTCTGGCCCAGAGTGACAGTTGGTGCTGGGGGGAGGGGTCCCCAACGGACGGCAAATGTAGGAGACAAGATGGTGCTGTCCCCTGGCCTCCCCTCTCTTCGCTCTGGCCCAGAGTGACAGTTGGTGCTGGGGGGAGGGGTCCCCAACGGACGGCAAATGTAGGAGACAAGATGGTGCTGTCCCCTGGCCTCCCCTTTCTTCGCTCTGGCCCAGAGTGACAGTTGGTGCTGGGGGGAGGGGTCCCCAACGGATGGCAAATGTAGGAGACAAGATGGTGCTGTCCCCTGGCCTCCCCTCTCTTCGCTCCGGCCCAGAGCAGCAGTTGGTGCTCGGGGGAGAGGTCCCCAACGGATGGCAAATGCAGGAGACAAGATGGTGCTGTCCCCTGGCTTCCCCCTCTTCGCTCTGGCCCAGAGTGACAGTTGGTGCTGGGGGGAGGGGTCCCCAACGGATGGCAAATGCAGGAGACAAGATGGTGCTGTCCCCTGGCCTCCCCTCTCTTCGCTCTGGCCCAGAGTGACAGTTGGTGCTGGGGGGAGGGGTCCCCAACGGATGGGAAATGCAGGAGACAAGATGGTGCTGTCCCCTGGCCTCCCCTCTCTTCACTCTGGCCCAGAGTGACAGTTGGTGCTGGGGGGAGGGGTCCCCAACGGACGGCAAATGTAGGAGACAAGATGGTGCTGTCCCCTGGCCTCCCCTCTCTTCGCTCTGGCCCAGAGTGACAGTTGGTGCTGGGGGGAGGGGTCCCCAACGGACGGCAAATGTAGGAGACAAGATGGTGCTGTCCCCTGGCCTCCCCTTTCTTCGCTCTGGCCCAGAGTGACAGTTGGTGCTGGGGGGAGGGGTCCCCAACGGATGGCAAATGTAGGAGACAAGATGGTGCTGTCCCCTGGCCTCCCCTCTCTTCGCTCCGGCCCAGAGCAGCAGTTGGTGCTCGGGGGAGAGGTCCCCAACGGATGGCAAATGCAGGAGACAAGATTGTGCTGTCCCCTGGCCTCCCCTCTCTTCACTCCGGCCCAGAGCAGCAGTTGGTGCTGGGGGGAGAGGTCCCCAACGGATGGCAAATGCAGGAGACAAGATGGTGCTGTCCCCTGGCCTCCCCCTCTTCGCTCTGGCCCAGAGTGACAGTTGGTGCTGGGGGGAGGGGTCCCCAACGGATGGCAAATGCAGGAGACAAGATGGTGCTGTCCCCTGGCCTCCCCTCTCTTCGCTCTGGCCCAGAGTGACAGTTGGTGCTGGGTGGAGGGGTCCCCAACGGATGGCAAATGCAGGAGACAAGATGGTGCTCTCCCCTGGCCTCCCCCTCTTCGCTCTGGCCCAGAGTGACAGTTGGTGCTGGGGGGAGGGGTCCCCAACGGACGGCAAATGTAGGAGACAAGATGGTGCTGTCCCCTGGCCTCCCCTCTCTTCGCTCTGGCCCAGAGTGACAGTTGGTGCTGGGGGGAGGGGTCCCCAACGGATGGCAAATGCAGGAGACAAGATGGTGCTGTCCCCTGGCCTCCCCTCTCTTCGCTCTGGCCCAGAGTGACAGTTGGTGCTGGGGGGAGGGGTCCCCAACGGATGGCAAATGCAGGAGACAAGATGGTGCTGTCCCCTGGCCTCCCCTCTCTTCGCTCTGGCCCAGAGTGACAGTTGGTGCTGGGGGGAGGGGTCCCCAACGGATGGGAAATGCAGGAGACAAGATGGTGCTGTCCCCTGGCCTCCCCTCTCTTCACTCTGGCCCAGAGTGACAGTTGGTGCTGGGGGGAGGGGTCCCCAACGGACGGCAAATGTAGGAGACAAGATGGTGCTGTCCCCTGGCCTCCCCTCTCTTCGCTCTGGCCCAGAGTGACAGTTGGTGCTGGGGGCAGGGGTCCCCAACGGACGGCAAATGCAGGAGACAAGATGGTGCTGTCCCCTGGCCTCCCCTCTCTTCGCTCTGGCCCAGAGTGACAGTTGGTGCTGGGAGGAGGGGTCCCCAACGGATGGCAAATGCAGGAGACAAGATGGTGCTGTCCCCTGGCCTCCCCTCTCTTCGCTCTGGCCCAGAGTGACAGTTGGTGCTCGGGGAAGGGGTCCCCAACGGATGGCAAATGTAGGAGACAAGATGGTGCTGTCCCCTGGCCTCCCCTCTCTTTGCTCTGGCCCAGAGTGACAGTTTGTGTTGGGGGGAGAGTACCCCAACGGATGGCAAATGCAGGAGACAAGATAAATAAATAAATTATATTCCAGTAGTTCTCAGCCTTTCTAATGCTGTGACCCCTAAAGTTCCTCATGTTTTGGTGACCCCCAACCATATTTTCGTTGCTACTTCATAACTGTAATTTTGCTACTGTTATGAATTGTAATGTAAATATCTGATATGCAGGGTGCATTTTCTTTTTTTACAAATTGAACATAATTAAAACATAGTGATTAATCACAAAAACAATATGTTTGGGGGAGTACGGACAACGTTGATGATGGGATTTGTAGTACCTTCAACTGATTCACCTCTGACTTCCACAGACCACTGAGAGCCTCACGAATTATAGACCTGGACCAAACTTGGCACACAAAACCCCAATGACCAACAGAAAATGCTGGAGGGGGTTGGGAGGAATTGACATTGATTTACGGGAGATGTAGTTCACCTACACCGGAGAGCACTGTGAACCCAAATGGCTATAGATCTGGACCAAACTTTGCACAAATACTCAATATGCTCGAAATTGAACACTGGTGGAGTTTGGGGAAAATAGATCTTGACATTTGGGAGTTGCAGTTGTTGGAATGTATAGTTCCCCTGCCATCAAAGAGAATTCTGAACTCCAACAACAATGAAATTGAACCAAACATGGTATACAGAACTCCCATGACCAACAGAAAATACAGGAGAGGCTTGGGGGAAAATAGACTATGGCATTTCAGAGTTGCTGGGATGTATAGTTCCTCTGTCATCAAAGAACATTCTGAACTTGAACAACAATGGATTTGAATTAAAATTGGCATACAGAACTCCCATGACCAACAGAAAATACCAGAGAGGCTTGGGGAAAATAGACTTTGGCATATGAGAGTTGCTGGGATGTATAGTTCACCTGCCATCAAAGACCATTCTGAATTCCAGGCATTTTGGGCAAGGGATATTCAACCTATTAAAAATGTACTTTCTCTGTTATAGTTTGGTTCTTTTTAATTGTTGAATTCTTGTAGTAGTAGTAGTAGTAGTAATACTTCTGCTAGTAGTAAATGTTATTGTTTAGCCCTTAGGCCATATCACAATAACAAATCAAACCAAAAAGCTTGATAAAACTCGATTACACTTTATATAGTAAGTTAAGTAAAACATAACTGTACAGTAAATAAATATTATAAAACTGAATATATACATCATGTTTCCGTATCACCCCTACAATTTATCCTGATCAGCCCCACATATGTGGTTCTCAGACGTATTGCTTTGTTTAAAAACAGAACAGTTTTATATGTTATTTTGGATCTTGGGCACACATAAAATACGTTGTTCTGATGCGGGATTCCCAATACATTGTCCATTTGATATAGGAACCAAGGTACAAGTCTCTCACCTTCTGGTATAATTTACAATCAAATGCTATATCCTCAATTTCAGGTGCCCCACAGATACAAATCCATTCATTATAAGGGCTGCTATTAAATTTCCCATATCTGACCATTGTATCAAGCTGATCAAATCAAACTCGAGTGAATACCTCTCTAAAAATGTTTTGGCATTTGAATTTTTAGATAGTTAGCAATTTGAAAGATACGTTTATATCAGCTCAGCCATTTGAAGTTGGCAACCTTACTAAGGTGGCTATATCTTTTTGCGCTTCTAAGTCTAAAATTATTTGTATAGCACTCTTTTTTATTTGGTTTCTTAAGGCGCAGGAGACAGGGAGATCGCAACTTCTTAAATAATTCATCAGTTGTGTAATCCAACAGGTCTGTAGTTGGAAATTTATCTGTTCTAATAGGCACAATTTTGAGAGTCTATTGGGCTCCATTACATTGATTTTATGCCAGTAATTATACACTCTAAGTTTAGACTATGCATGGATTGTGTAAATTTCCAGTTCAGCTCTCACTGCAGCAGTTGATAGATGTGAATGTGACTAAGGGCCCATCAACGCTACCATCTAAAGGCAGTTCCTGGGTTACAAACATCAGACTTGCAAATGATTCATAGTTAAGAACAAGGGTGATGAAGTCAAAATTTAGAATTCTTAGGACTGCAGATACCGAGAGTCTGTGCCTGATGAGGTCAACTAACCACCAATATTCCTGAAATAAGTGAAGACTCAGCAGTTGAGCGGCTGACTGGGAATGGAGAGCGGCGTGGTGCTGGTAGGGGCCTCGGTGGGGGTTTTCCGGTTGCTGAACGCCAGGCTCAAGTGGCTGGTGCCCTCCCCAGCCAAGGGGAAACCCTTGGAAGTGGCGGAACCTCTGGACCTCGCTGGCCCTCTGATGAAGAGTCCTTCAAGGGGTTCTCCAAGAGTGAAATGAGTAAGGAGGAGGAAGGAGATACAGATGGGAATAGAGGGACTAAGAGGATTACTCGAGAGCATCAGAGAAAGAAGATCCGGGACATACTTACTGCTCCCACAGAGGAAGAGGATTTTATGGGTTTTTCTGGGAATGATGGGTCTGGGAGTGATGGGGATGAAGAGGAACCATTGGATTGGACCAAAGTACAGGAGGTTCAGAATGTGTATACTCAACCAACGTCCAGTGACACTTTTGCAGGGTTTTCTGGTGGCGGGGATTGGCAATCTGGTGATACTGTGGAATCATAGGGAGACCTAAGTCTTGACAAGAGGTGGAAGAGTTGGAGGGATGGGCATTGGTGCTCAGCTGTGGAGGCTAAGCCAGCTGAGAGTGATGAGGATGGGGTGGAGCTGTAAAGATGGAATGATGAGCTGTAAGATAAATGTAGGCATTGGAATGATAGAACTTTGCAGTAGGCAAAGAGTTGGTTTCGTGCCTTGGGTCTTGTCGCTGCCACTTTCCTGTTGGGCTTGGGTCCTGGATCTGCAGGTTGCTGCCTTGCTTCGTGTACCGACCGGCTTGGATTCTCGTAAGTGTGGATTTCCCCTCTTCTTGACTTCGGACTGTTTTTGGCGATGACACTGCCTTGAGGACTTCGGAATCTTCAACTGGGATTTCTTCGACTTTGGACTGCATTTGGACGACAGCTTCTCTTCACAGCGCTTTGTTTGTTTATTTCTTTTGAACTGTGTGATTTTGGTGTGTTTTGGAAGAACTCTTGTTTAATCCGGGTTTTTTGCCAGTTTAATCCAGATTATTGACAAAATTTGTTTTACAAGCTAGAAATTGCTACAAACTTTGAGTTTTGACCAGAGGCACTGAAGCAAGTGTCTCTGAGTCATGTTTGCTTTGCTTTAATAAACTATTGTTTTGGATATACTCCTGTGTCTAGCTCTTTAAGGCATCTGGGAAGGGATTCAATGTACAGCAAAGAATATCAAAATGTATAAGCATAAATGTATTGTGAAATCCAACAAATTTTATACAGTAAAAGTCACATTTGTTAACATTGTCTAAGTTTGTATATGATCAGAGTAAATAGAGACTTATTTATTTATTTATTTATTTATGATATTTCTATCCCACCTTTCTCGAACCCAAAGGTGACTCAAGGAGGCAAACAACCAGGCAGCAATTTGATGCCTAGTAATATACAATTAAAACAACATTTAAGCAGAATTAAAATACATTCAATAAAATCTTTAAAAACATTCATTGTTAGTTTCATTGTCCAAAAATCATCGTCTGAGCCTTTCCAATATTCCAATGTTCACTTTTGTCTAATTTCATGTTTGACTGTTGCATTAGATTCCGAAGGCTTGTTCAAATAGCCACATTTTCACTTTTTTTCCAGAAGGTCAAAAAGGAGGGGACTGGTGTAATATCCTTGGGGAGGGCATTCCGCAACTGAAGGGCCACCACTGAGAAGGCCCTGTCTCTCGTCCCAGTTGTTCCTGTGAAGAAGGCAAGACCGTGAGCAGAGCCTCCCCAGACAATCTTAAACTCTTAGATGGTTCATAGGGAGAGATATGTTCAGACAGGTAAGCTGGGCTGGAAAGTTTAGAGCTTTATAGGCTAAAACCAGCACTTTGAATCGTGCCAGGTAGCAAACCGGCAGCCGCTCCCGTGAGCAATCTGGCTGCAATCTGGCTGCAATCTGAATGCAGCTAAAATGAGACCTCTCTCCCTTTGCCCTTATTTCACCTAAGAATTTGCATTGAAGCATCACATGAACTCTATCTTTAATATTTTTATTACTTTATTTTATTGAACTATATGAATTAGAAGGCAGATCAGCATGAACTCTAATTACTTAGACGATCCCTCATTGTCAGAGTAGGATTGTCTTCCAAGATCGGTGTACTAGCGGTGGGTATGTAGGTGACTGTGGAGCCCTATTCTTGATCTGCATGTTCTCCTGCAGTGAGGGCATTGGTTTCCAGGTGGAAGGCGGTCCTGATCAGGGTTGGCTTGACGCTCCTTCCTCTTGGCACATTTCTCTCTTTCACCCTCCTCTTCAAATTCTACAGCACTGCTGGTCACAGCTGACCTCTAGCTGGAGCGCTCAAGGGCCAGGGCTTAACCTCTTGAGCTATCTGAGCCATTCCAGATACTCCTTCCACACCCTATGTGGGAAACAGGGACAAGACATAATCTGTTGGACAAGGAATCTTCATGGATACCAGTGGGAGGCCATCTGCTTGCCACCCTGAACTTCCTCTTTGGGGATCTCAGCTGTCCGCTGGATAAAGGTTCAGGAAGAAACTCTGATTACACTCTCATCTTCACTTGACATTTCTGGGATCTTTTCTTTATCTTCTCAGCATGGGAGGATGTCTGGAGATCCACTGCTCATTGTCCTTACATCCAGGACCCAGTATCTGCATAATCCCATCATTTATCTTTTTGGATTCTCATTGTCTTCAGCATTCCATTGCTATACAACCAGGTTGGATACAACCCCTTGGAGATCACCTCCAGTAACCACCTCCATTGGCCCATTGGGAGCCCCAGGGCTTCCCCGCATCACTGCCACCTGCACCAAGTTAATTTATACAATTACAATGCATAAAAACCACAAACAAAGTTAAAAACTTGGCATTATGCTAAATTTCCGTTGACCACTTCTAGTGCCTCTGATGTCACTGTGAGAAGGTCCTCCATTGTGCATGTGGCAGGGCACAGACTGCATTGTAGTAATGCAGGTTTGTTCTTCTCCACATGTGCATGTCATGGACTCCACTTTGTAGCCCCATTTCTTAAGATTGGCTCTGCATCTTGTGGTATCAGCGCGCAGCCTGCTCAGTGCCTTTCAAGTCGCCCAGTCTTCTGTGTGCCCAGGGGGGAGTTTCTCATTCAGTCTCAGCCATTGATTGAGGTTCCAAGTTTTAGCCTGCTACTTTTGCACTCTCACTTGCTGAGGTGTTCCTAAAAGTATCTCTGTAGTTCTTAGAAAACTATTTATTGATTTAAGACGTTGGTATGCTGGCTGATATCCAAACAGAAGATGGGCTGAGAATGTCCTTTCTTTACTAGTTGCTATTTCAGGCAAATATCAAGTGGTGCAATAGCGGCTAAACAACGTAATTTCTCCAACGGCATAGGGGGTAGACATCTGTGATAATGTGGCATGTCTCATTAAGAGCCACATCCACTGCTTTAACGTGGTGAGATGTATTCCACACTGGACACGCCTATTCAGCTGCAGAGTAGCCAATCTCAAGTGCAGTGATAATATAATACTTTAAATTTTCTAGATGCCTTTTCTAGATGTCCTAGTCATCCGTAAACCAGATCAACAGTTGGGTCACACCGTCTACAGAAAACCCACACACACAGATTGATATCTACATAAAAACTCCAACCATCACCCAAGTCAAAAAAGAAGCACCATTAAAGCCTTGGCAGACCGTGCAAAAAGAAT
The DNA here is from genome assembly GCF_037176765.1 of Anolis sagrei. Lineage (NCBI taxonomy): Eukaryota > Metazoa > Chordata > Lepidosauria > Squamata > Anolidae > Anolis > Anolis sagrei. The sequence continues at coordinate 89,613,928 of NC_090025.1, forward strand.
CTGTGAACCCCACCTCCTCCAAGATGAACTGAACCACCTAAACTGGGCTCTACAGGCCAATGGATACTCCACCTCAGACATCAGAAGAGCTGCAAGACCAAGAACAAGCCACGAGAGCAAAGATGAAGATCCACCCAGAGAAAAAGTGTTCCTGCCATACATCAAGGGAACCACTGACCGCATAGGGAAACTGATGAGGAAACACAACATACAAACAATCTACAGACCCACCAAGAAAATCCAACAAATGCTACATTCAGCAAAGGATGAGAGGGATCCTCTCTACCGTATTCCATGCAGCTGTGGACAAGTCTACATAGGGACCACCAAACGCAGCGCCCAAACACGAATCAAGGAACATGAAAGGCACTGCAGACTACTTCAACCAGAGAAGTCAGCCATAGCAGAGCACCTGATGAACCAGCCTGGACACAGCATATTATTTGAGAACATAGAAGTGCTGGATCACTCCAACAACCACCATGTCAGACTACACAGAGAAGCCATTGAAATCCACAAGCATGTGGACAATTTCAACAGAAAGGAGGAGACCTGAAAATGAACAAAATCTGGCTACCAGTATTAAAAAACTCTAAAATTACAACAGCAAAACAGCAGAGAGGAAACAACCAGGCACATCTTAACACCTCTCAACAAAAGATTTCCCCAGACTCAGCCAGGCCTTCAAATGCTAATGAAGGTGGTCAGTGGAAACATTCACACCTAGCTCCAGCAGAGGAGAGCTCTTTGCCCCACCCCAGTCATTCCACAGATATATAAACCCATTTTCCTAATTCCAACAGACCTCACTACCTCTGAGGATGCTTGTCATAGATGTAGGCGAAACGTCAGGAAACAATGCCTCTTTTATTTATTGTGTCATCAGCAACCATTGTATCACAATTCTAACAGAGCAAAACAAACATACAGATTAAAAAGAAAAAGGAAAAAAAAACACACAGATTTTGCAAATTTAGTATTTGGTTAAATGTCCTTTGACCAGTATCTGGCCACTTGGAGTGCCTCTGGGGTTGCCGCAAGAAGGTCCTCCATTGTGCATGTGGCAGGGCTCAGGGTGCATTGCAGCAGGTGGTCAGTGGTTTGCTCTTCTCCGCACTCGCATGCCGAGGATTCCACCCTGTAGCCCCATTTCTTAAGATTGGCTCTGCATCTCGTGGTGCCAGAGCGCAATCTGTTCAGCGCCTTCCAAGTCGCCCAGTCTTCTGAGTGCCCAGGGGGGAGTCTCTCATCTGGTATCAGCCATGAATTGAGGTGCTGGGTTTGGGCCTGCCACTTTTGGACTCTCGCTTGCTGGGGTGTTCCAGCGAGTGTCTCTGTACATCTAAGAAAACTATGTCTTGATTTAAGTCGTTGATGTGCTGGCTGATACCCAAACAGGGGATGGGCTGGAGATGTCTCTGCCTTGGTCCTTTCACTATTGGCTGCTACTTCCCGGCGGATGTCAGGTGGTGCAATACCGGCTAAGCAGTGTAATTTCTCCAGTGGTGTGGGGCGCAGACACCCTGTGATAATGCGGGATGTCTCATTAAGAGCCACATCTACTGTTTTAGTGTGGTGAGATGTGTTCCACACTGGGCATGCATACTCAGCAGCAGAGTAGCATAGCGCAAGGGCAGATGTCTTCACTGTGTCTGGTTGTGATCCCCAGGTTGTGCCAGTCAGCTTTCGTATGATGTTGTTTCTAGCGCACACTTTTTGTTTGATGTTCAGGCAGTGCTTCTTGTAGGTCAGAGCACGGTCCAAAGTGGCTCCCAGGTATTTGGGTGTGCTGCAATGCTCCAGTGGGATTCTTTCCCAGGTAATCCTCAGAACTCGGGATGCTTGTCTGTTCTTAAGGTGAAAGGCGCATGTCTGTGTTTTAGATGGATTAGGGATCAGTTGGTTTTCCCTGTAATAGGCAGTAAGAGCACCTAGAGCAGGGGTCCTCAAACTTTTTAAACAGAGGGCCAGGCCACACTCCCTCAAACTGTTGGAGGGCCGGATTCTAATTTGAAAAAAAATGTATGGATTCCTATGCACACAGCACATATCTTATTTGTAGTGCAAAAAATACTTTAAAGCAATACAATAATTAAAATGAAGTACAATTTTAACAAATATAAACTTATTAATAATTCAATGGGAAGAGTGGGCCTGCTTTGGCTAATGAGATAGAATTGTTGTTGTGTGCTTTCAAGTAATTTCAGACTTAGATTGACCCTGAGCGAGGGCCGGGTAAATGACCTTGGAGGGCCGCATCCGGCCCCCGGGCCTTAGTTTGAGGACCCCTGACCTAGAGCTTCGGAGAGCTTCTGTTCAACCATCTCAAAGCTCCCTGCTTGAGCAGTAATGGCACGATCATCAGCATAGATGAAACTCTCTGTCCCTTCTGGCAGTGGCTGGTCATTTGTGTAGATGTTGAACAATGCCTCTAGAACATGGCCATATAGCCTGGAAAAACCCACAAGAACCTACTTTAAATTTGTTTCTAACTGGAACTTCCGGTTGTTTTCTCCATGTTTGGAGGATGTTTCATGGCATGAAACACGAGTCTTCAGAGGGAGTCTTCCTGTGTTTACTCATCCAGATTCACACTGCAGGGCTGGTATTTTCCAGGGCTGGGAAGAAAGCTCTATTGCCAAGGCACTCTTTCACTGCCAAGTTGGCAGGGAGACCAAGTTGGGAGCGTGAAAGCCTTGTTTTTCCAATATGACACCGCCTGATAAGGCAAAGCTGAGAAAAATTAATGGACAAGGCCAAAATTAGACTCCTCCCCTTTGGTCATAGTAGCTCCTTTGATGAATCTTCCCACATCACGGACACCCCACAAATCCTCTTTTAGAAAAACCCTCCCCCGCCTTTTCCACCAGCCCTGGAATGTACTACAACGGGGCGGAGGGGGGGGGGAGAAAGAAAGAGTACTCCCTCCTCGAGTGACTCCCTCTTACTCCAATCAAAACCAGGGGTTTTACGAAATCCTCCAATCTCTTTAGCCGCTCCCTTTGGGGGGCGGGGCGAACTTCGGGGAGGCGCCAGACGTTCAGCTAGGCGCTTCAGTCTTTGCTTGGAAGCCTGACATGGTCGGAAGAGGAGAGGCGAAGCGCGTCTAGAGAAAGGCAAAAGCAGGACCAGGGATGGTTTGGTGAAACCGAAGAAGGAGCGAGGCCTAGAGGCACAACTTTCCCCAAAGTTCGGTTTGGGTAAGTGACTTTTCTGAAGAGGGAAAGCAACGCATTGTTTATCCAGGAGCTGCTTTTCTTTTAGGCTCTTGATCCGGTTGATCTTACAACAGGAAGTGCAAAGTTGAGACTCTTGCTGGAGCTTGGGAAAAAAGGAGAGAGAGAGAGAATGGGAAAGCCTTTTTCAGACTGACTGTAACTTTGGGGTGCGTCTATATTGTTGGATTTGATGAGCTTTGGCACCACTTTAGCTGCTGTGGGGTCACAGGAGTTGGAGTTTGGGTGAGGCACCATCACCCTTAAGCAAAGAAGGCTTCAGACTTTACAAAACTATACCTCCCAGAATGTCACGGCAGTTTAAGTGAGATCAAACTGCATTGATTTTATAGTGTAGATACATCGCAACCTTGGAGAATTGTGGAGGAATTAGTCAGAGGTAAGGAGCACATTTCAGAGACCTGGACAGTTTGTTTGAATTATTGTGTGTGCATAGATGATAATTTTTAAAAAGAAGCATATATACAGGCAGATCGGAATATGAGAAACTAAGACTAGAAAGGGTGAGTTTGGGAATAAGTGAGAAAATGCAATGCTTGGGATCATAAGTGTTTTTGATTTAGGATATTTTTCTATTTTGGAATAGCTGTATTTATAGATTATACTTATAGATTTATTTATTTATTGTATCAGTAGCAACCAGACAATTGTATTACATTTTAAACACATTTTTAACAAACAGACAAAACACAGAATTTGCAAGCTTGGTAGTTGATTAAATGTCCTTTGACCACTTGGAGTGCCTCTGGTGTTGCCGCAAGAAGGTCCTCCATTGTGCATGTGGCAGGGCTCAGGTTGCATTGCAGCAGGTGGTCTGTGGTTTGCTCTTCTCCACACTCGCATGTCGTGGATTCCACTTTGTAGCCCCATTTCTTGAGGTTGGCTCTGCATCTCGTGGTGCCGAAGCACAGTCTGTTCAGCGCCTTCCAAGTCGCCCAGTTTTCTTGTGCCCAGGGGGGAGTCTCTCATTTGGTATCGACCATTGATTGAGGTTCTGGATTTGAGCCTGCCATTTTTGGACTCTCACTTGCTGAGGTGTTCCAGTGAGTGTCTCTGTAGATCTTAGAAACTATTTCTTGATTTAAGTTGTTGACGTGCTGGCTGATACCCAAACAGGGGATTAGCTGGAGATTGGTCCTTTCACTATTGGCTGCTACTTCCCGGCGGATGTCAGGTGGTGCAATACTGGCCAAACAGTGTAATTTCTCTAGTGGTGTAGGGCGCAGACACCCCGTGATAATGCGGCATGTCTCATTAAGAACCACTTATAGATGTATTTATACATGTTCTGTGGGGGGCATCTACATTGGAGAATGAATGCGGTTTGACACCTCCTTAAGTGTCATGGCTCAATGCTCTGGAATGTTGGGATTTGTAGTCTAGCATTATTTGGCAGAGGAGGTTTGAGCTTTATCAGTGACAATTCCCAGGATTCCAGAGCATTGAGCCACAGCAGTTAAAGTGGAGTCAAACTGCATTAATTCCATAGTGTAGATGCATCCATAGATACCTCATACACACGGCCTGAAGGTAATTTAATACACCATCTTTTTCATGACTTAGTGTAGAGCCTTCCAAACATTCATGTGTCAGCTACAATGTATAGGTTGTAGCTGTGTTGCATGAACATAAGGAGAAATCTTTGAGTCTTTGTGAAATAGCAATAAATCATATATTTATTTATATATATTTATGAATGGAACAAACTAATTTGATGGGACATAGCAATAATTAAGCAGTTTGGCCAGAAATGGAAAAGAAAAACACAGTTGTATATGATAGATTTGCGTGAAGCCTAAAGGAGTGCATCGACAACAAATTGGATAGGATAGTATAGAACAGGGGTCCTCAAACTTTTTAAACAAAGGGCCCGGTCACAGTCCCTCAAACTGTTGGAGGGCCAGATTATAATTTGAAAAACATGCACCAATTCCTATGCACATTGCACATATCTTATTTGTAGTGCAAAAAGCACGTAAAAACAATACAATAATTAAAATGAAGAACAATTTCAACAAATATAAAATTATTAGTATTTCAATGGGAAGTGTGAGCCTGCTTTTGGCTGATGAGCTAGGATTGTTGTTATTGTTGTGCGCTTTCAAGTAGTTTCACACTTAGGTTGACCATGAGCTAGGGCCGGGTAATTGACCTTGGAGGGCCGCATCCGTCCCCCGGGCCTTAGTTTGAGGACCCCTGGTATAGAATATTAACAGGTTTCCATGAAATATGTTGTGTCCCCATACATAATCCAGAGGAGGGTGACTAAAATGATTAAGGGCCTGGAGAATAAGCCCTATGAGGAGCGTCTCAAAGAACTGGGCATGTTTAGCTTGCAGAAGCGAAGACATGATAGCCTTGTATAAATATGTGAGGGGAAGTCATATGGAGGAGGGAGCAAGCGTGTTTTCTGCTTCCCTGGCAACTGGGACTTAAAACAATGGCTTCAAACTACAGGAAAGGAGATTCCACCTGAACATTAGAAAGAACTTCCTAACTCTGAAGCTGTTCAGCAGTGGAACTCTCTGCTCCGGAGTGTGGTAGAGGCTCCTTCCTTGGAGACTTTTAAACAGATTGGACGGCCATGTGTCGGGGGTGCTTTGAATGCGATTTATTTCAGTTTTATTTATTTCAATTTTTACCATTGTCATTTTTGCATATAAATGTTTAATACCATTTTAAATATCATATTCAATACTAGGTTTTAACTTTGCTTTTGACAGTGTTTCTTAATACCTGAATGTATATGTTCCTATTCTGATATTTGTACATTTTTTGTGCTGGTTACTGACCATAATAAATAAATATCTATATGTAATATAAATATATAAGCTTTGGATTGCATAGGGAAGCATTAACACCCCTGTGATGTTTGTTTTGGTACCTGTGCAGCAAAGTTTACAAGATGTTACCTTACTTTCTGTCCCTGTGATAATTGGATCTTGAAAAAATTGGCTTGTTGTGGAAACAAGGATTGGTGATAAAGCTTCAGTGGAGATACCTTTCTCCCATAATTCTTTCAGTAGTGAATTTCCCATCCTGGGATAGATTTCTTTCATTTCATGTTGTCTCACCCCCTTTCTTAACTATGAATAATTTATAAGTCGCATATTTGTAACTCAGGAACTGTCTGTAGAAGGATGTACATTTCATGAACATTTCTGTGTCCATACTGTCTATATTCATGGTTTTCATTTTTAGGATGGGAGGGTATTTCAGTTGAGCTGCTGGGATGAGATAGTGTCTCCTCTTGTGGGCATCTCTTTGTATGTTTAATATTGTTATGTTTTCTGCTGCTTTTAAACCCTGCCAAATTTTGTCTGCTTCTGCCCTGGTGAATGCGTAAAAGCTCCAATGAACACATAGATCTTTATAGCTTTTCCTGCTTCTGAAACTAGACGCTTCCGTGTATTTGGACCAGACATCTGGCAGTGACTTATTCACAGGAGCAAAACAAACCCACCTTCTTTTGACCAGTGAATAAATACACTGGTAGGCACCATCTGAGAAAGAGTTGGGAGGAGATAAAGAATGATTGAAGCTCTGCTTTGAAGTTCAGCCCTGTTGGGATGCCAGTTTCCCTTGGTATCTTTAACCTCGGTTTGGAGACATATATGGGATAATGTTTTCATGCATGTGAGTGTGAATAATGGTGAAATTCGATGACATAGTACTTGCGTGGTTTGTACTCTTGGAATATGTTTTGGAGACTTTTTCTTGCCCTATGACACTGTGTGGGACTTATTAGTAAAGTCTTACACACTGAAAAAATGGAGGAAGAAATACTGGAAGAAAAATACAAATATATTTCATAAAGTTTCCCTTATATATCATTTTTATGGCCAGGAGTCCAAATGCATCTAAGGCAGTGGTTCTCAATCTGTGGATCCCCAGATGTTTTGGCCTACAACTCCCAGAAATCCTAGCTAGTTTACCAGCTGTTAGGATTTCTGGGAGTTGAAGGCCAAAACATCTGAGAACCCACAGGTTGGGAACCACTGCTCCAAGATTAAAAAACATCTATCATTCCATAGCATTGAGCCATGCTAGTTAAAGTGGTATCAAACTGCATTAATTCAACAGTGTAGAAGCAGTCTCAGTGTCTCTCTATATGTACTACTTTCTTAACTCTTAAAAATACCCCACCCACTAAAATGAATGGAAATAATCTGTCCTGATCCTCCTACTGAGTCTTGTTGCACTGGTTGATGGCCCACATTGTTGTCAGTCTCCCATTAGCTTAGAATTAGAATGGCACCGGAGTGCTATTTTGGGCAGTGTGTTGACTTTTCTCTAGGAACAACAGCAGCAACAAAAAGAGGTTTATTTCAAGGGGTTTATGTATAAGAGACAGGGACCAAAAGTTGTTGATGATGAAGTTTTTACACTTTGACTTTCTTTGGCTGAAAGCCTGAAGCTGCTTTTCAAAAACCAAATAAGCTGTTGCAACGTGCCCCTGTAGTTTGTGATCTTCATGAGAGGTTTTCCTTATTTTTAAGGATAACTTAGATCATTTTTATAAAACACTTAGCGAGAGAGACTTATTCAGCTTTATCTTGTGCTTTTAATCTTCAGACAAATGTTGATGTATTATGAACAGTCAGCATTATTAGTTCTTTTTCTTTGAGTCTTGTTCAAGGATTTGGCAGTAAAATATGTACTACAAACTGTTCGGAATGGAATATGTGGAAAAGTAGAAATTATTGGCAAAACAAGCATCTATTTTTTTTAACTCTGACGCAAAGCCACTGGAAGCAAACAAAAAAATCAGAATTATGGAATAGATCTGAAAGCAAGGAGAGTTGATGTATCTGAATGCAATATAATAAGTTCCTTACCAAGTGGGGTGGAACTTATTATATTGTATTCAGATACATCAACTCTCCTTGCTTTCAGATCTATTCCATAATTCTGATTTTTTTTGTTTGTTCCTTACCTAATAAGGAACAAACCTAATAAGTGGGATGGAGCCCCTGGTGGCGCAGTGGGTTAAACCCCTGAGCTGGCAGGACTGAAGACCGACAGGTCACAGGTTCGAATCCGGGGAGAGGTGGATGAGCTCCCTCTACCAGCTCCAGCTCCTCATGCGGGGACATGAGAGAAGCCTTCCACAAGGATGATAAAAACATCAAATCATCCAGGCGTCCCCTGGGCAACGTCCTTGCAGATGGCCAATTCTCTCACACCAGGAGTCACTCCTGACACGACCAAAAAAAAAAAAAACCCAAGTGGGATGAGCTGCAGTGACTTTCTAAGTGTTTTTGGATATTACCATTGATCACGTTGGCTAATGCTGGTGGGAATCGTAGGCCAGGGCTCTTGAGTATTGTAGACCAACATTTTTGAAGAGACAGAGCAGTTTCCCAGATTCTGGATTTCCAGAATCAGAGGATCACTTTGGGGATCACTTTTCTGGATGATCAAGGAAGACCAAACAGAGTGAAGCTGTGCAAGTGAAATCAGTGCTGCTTTTCAAAATAAAGGTGCATGTTTAACTGACCCGCAAGTTGTGCCTCCTTTTCTTTCTTTTTTTGCCCAAATGAATATTTTTCAGCAGTGAGACATATGGAAAGCAAAGCATTATACTTCAGGGTAATTTGCCATCAAAGAAAAACTGACCTTCCACACTTGGCCCTGTGTTGACCCATATCTTATAGTCAGGGATTTTTCTCTATTTTATAGTGAATTGCTTAATGTTTCTTTGTGCATGGAAACATATTGCAACCTCCCTCCAATAAAGAACCTTTTTCTCCATATCCACTGTTATGGGAATCCATTTCTGGCAAAGGGAATGCTGCAAGAAGTACAGTTGGGGTGATACGGTAATGGGAATGCTGCAAGGAGTAGTTAGCCCTCCATATTTGTGGGCGTCATTTTTGTAGATTTGATTATTTGTGGATTTGATTCAAATGTTCTCTCTACAAATTTTAAGTCATCCAGTATGTTTCTATGAACTTTTGGCAGAGTCATCCTGGAGGATGCAGAGATTCTTAGAGAGGTGTTGTCTCAAGGCAAAAAAACAAAACACACACATACACGAGTTAGGGGCAGAGTTAGGGTCACAAGAGTTAGGGGCAGAGTTGTAGTGGTTGTATGAAAGACGATTGTTGATGGTGGCAGGTGTTTTCAGCAAGAACTCCAGCAAATTAGTTGTCTCTTTAAATTAGTGGGGGAATTTTATATCCGTCCAGACATGTTGAGTTGCATTTCTCAGCATGCCTCACCATTGACTGTACTGGCTTGGCCTGATGGGAGTTGGAGTCCAATAGCATTTGGAAGTCTGCATGATTTCTGCCCCTACTCTAAATGAATGTATATGTTTGCTTGTGCTCTGAACCATATACACATCAGGGAAAGTAGCAGCTGCTTTGGGTGTCTCTAGCTTACAGCAATCACCAGGAGATTTTAGATATAGCATCCCTGAGGCATAAAAATAATGAGCTGATTTGATACAGTTAGCTTGGCAAGGATGCACCAGAATTTACAGGACATTTGTTGCAGAGCATCTCAGAAAGTGAGGAGCAAGAGAGGTTTGAGCAGCGTAAAGGATGGAAATTGACTGGATAGATTATTGACTTCAACCAGTTGGTTAGCCAGGACCTAAGGTATTTTCACACTACATAATTATAGTACTTTGTTGGTCATGGTCACAGTCTATGAAGTCTTGGGATTTGCAGTGTAGAAAGGATAAAAAGAGAAAATCGAAGCTCCCAGCTGTGTCTTTCCTCCCTCATAATGGGATATAGACTAGCATCTTTCCCGAAAGGAAGGACTCTGTTATCCCCCTCCTTCCCAGAAGATTGAGAGCAACTTTTTCCAAAACTAACATTTCTTCACTGGAAGAGAAGTGATACTTACTTTACTTGGACTGGGTTGTGGCACAGCTGTTTGGGAGACAGCTGCATTAAAATCACAACTGACCAAAAAGTCACGGGTTTGAAGCCAGCCCGGATCGGAGTAAGCTCCCGACCATTTGTCTAGCTTGCATCTGTCAAGTAGGAAATTTAGGTACCACTTATGTGGGGAGGCCTATTTAACTAATTTACAATGCCATAAAACTCTCCAGCAGTGTGCAAAAGAATGAGGAAGTACTCCATCAGTGTCACAAGTGGACGGTGAAGCAACAGCTCCTCTGGTGGCTGGAATTTGAAGCATGCCCTCATGAAGCTGGAGGATATGTGTGTCTGTCTAGACACACATACCTCTGTGTGTCTGTCTATATATGTTGTGTGTCTATGGAATTGAATGTTTGCCATGTATGTGTGTATTGTGATCCGCTCTGAGTCCCCTGCGGGGTGAGAAGGGCAGAATATAAATAATGTAAATAAGTACATAAATACATACTTAGGCAATCCCTTGTTCTCCAAGTATGATGGGCATTCCAAGTGTAGTGTCTTGGTGGTGGGTACATAGGTGACTGTGGAGCTCTATTCATGATCTGCATGTTCTTTCACAGTGAGGGATTGGTTTCCAGGTGGAAGGCGGTCCCAGTCAGTCTTGGCTTGATGTGTCTTCCTCTTGGCATGCTTCTCCCTTTCACCCTCCATTAAGGCCTCGTTGAATTCCATAGCACTGCCGGTTACAGCTCACCTCAAGTTAGGGCGTTCAAGGGCCAGGGCTTCCCAGTTCTCAGTGTCTATGCCACAGTTTTTAAGGTTAGCTTAAAGCCCATCTTTAAATCTCTTTTCCTGTCCACCAACATTCTGTTTTCCATTCTTGAGTTGGGAATATAGTAACTGCTTTGGGAGATGGGAGACAGTATTGGGTGTTCAGACACTGTCGCCAGTCCAGCAGAGTTGATGGCAAAGGAGCATCACTTCAATTCTGGTGGCCTTTGCTTCCTCCAGCACGCTGACATTTGTCCTCCTGTCTTCCCAAGAGATTTGCAGGATTTTTTTTTTGGAGGCAACATTGATAGAATCATTCCAGGAGTTGAGTGTGATGTCTGTAGGCAGTCCACGTTTTGCAGGCGTATAACAGGGATGGGAGGACAATGGCTTTATAAACAGGCACCTTGGTATCCATACAGATGTCCTGATCCTCAAACATTCTGTTTCATTTGGGAAAACGCTGTACTTGCAGAGCTCAGGCAGTGTTGTATTTTAGTGTCAATGTTGACATTTGTGGAGAGGTGGCTGCCAAAATAGCAGAAATGATCAACATTTTCTAATGTTACACCATTAAGATATATTTCTCGCATTACAAAGGGATTGGCTGGTGCCTGCTGGCTAAAACATGTTAGCTGTTGTTCTTGTTGTTGTTTAAATAAAGGACAATATATTATTTTTAATAAAATAAAGCTTGTCCATCTGTTATCTTTGCTGAAATATCTCAGAAATGAAGTGCGATTTGGAAATCTCTGTGTATTCTCCAGCTGCTTCCAGCTTCAGCACCATTATTATTATTATTATTATTATTATTTATTAAATTATTATTGGTGCTATATGTGCCTTTAAATCTCCCATCAGCTTATGGGGACTCAATGAATTTCAGAGTTTTCTTAGGCAATGAATACTCAGAGATGGTATAGCCAGTCCCTCCCTCTAAAATATAGCCTACTGTACCTGGTGTTTGATGGCAGCTTCCCATCCAAGCAGTAACAGAGCTGAGCCTGCTTAATTCCCAATATCAGTACGGATCTAGTACTTTTTTCGTCTTTAGGCCTTCAGCAATTGTACCCTTTTAGTTGGAGGAGACTGAGCAAGGAGAGAGGTTAGCAGGAATAGGATGGTTGTTTGGAGAAATTAGAATTTTTGGGGGATTCTCCTGTACTGTTCAAACATGATCAGTACAGCTCCCAGCTATGTAGGTGAATACAGGCTCTGCTTTAATTTATGAGTCAAGTCACAGCATGCTGTTCTCATAAGAGTGGTATGTATCTCATAAGGAGAAAGTGAGAGAATGATACAGAGACCCTCCAGATGGTCTTTTCTTCCACCCCTCCTTCGGTGTTGACCTCATTTTTAGACTTCAAAGTAAAAATCAAAGCCTTCTGCTCTTTTAAGGCCGAACAATTACTGATTGTTAGGCCTCTCTTAGGCCTAACCATTGCCCATTACTGAGTGACCTAGTTCTGTCCTGCAGTTTTATGAAATAGAAGTGTGATTTTTAACCCTCCCCCTTCTTGAGGGAAAGCAATAATTACTTTCAAGGTGTCAACTGGATGTCATCTAGGGGATCTTTGGTTTGTTTTTTATTGAGGCAAAAGTGGGAAATAAACAACTTTTCACTCTACTGTTTGGAAATAAGCTCTGTGCCATGATTCCCTTTGAGCCAAACTTACTCATAATAAATAATATAATTGACTATCATAGTCATAATAGTCCCTTTGTTGCCTAGACTGTCTGCAGGATCTATCTCAGTAGTGGAGGGAAGGTATTATCCTTATAGGAATTGTCCCTTTCTTTGTTCCAGTGGAAGCTATCATTTATTTCTCTCTATGAAGGCCACCAATTGCTTCAACCAACACCTGCTGAAATTCTATCTTATAAACAACTAATGTCGCTACTAAGTTATATTTTTTTTGAAACCGCCCTGAGTTCTCTCAAGGAAATGGGGGGTTATAAATAAATAAATAAATAAATAGGTGAAGGAGTATTTCTTTTTCTGTGCCTGGCCATTGCTGTGAGCACCACTGGTATGGAGGCTAAATTGGATCCTAAACCCATGTGCCTCTCTTAGTCCTAACCATTGCCCATGTTGACGGAGGTTCCTGACCCCAAAGGTCAACACAATTTGAAAATGTCTGGGTTAGACTGAAGTGCAAACATTGACAACTCTCCAGGGTTAGTGGGTTGCATTGAGTCAGCAAAGGACTTCGGATGGCTGCATGTGTATCAACTGCACTCCTCAAATAGATTTTCAAAATTTGCCCCTAAATTCTTTATCCACATTCTAAATGGTATGTGGAGCAATGTTGCCATGTTTTTGGCCTTCTCTTGGGCATTTTAAATTCAGGAGAGGTCTGTATACACCACACATGTTGGAGACAGTGGCATATCCAGGTCACGTTGCCTTTTGAATGATCATGTATCAGCCTTTAAGGCTACAGTCTTACATATTCCCCATTGTGCTTGTATATCTCAACCAGTGAAGAGAGGACATCTCTATATTTATTAGGCTTGGGTGATCAAGAAAAAAATGGTTCTAAACTCGTTTCATATATGGGGGGTGCTGGCGATTCGATTTTGAAATAATTTCTGAAATTTTCTTGAAAAAAAAGATCGGAAATAGCAGAAATCCGAATCGCTTTGTTTGCTTCGTTAATGGAAAGTGCCCCTCCCTCCCTCCAGAACCATTAAGTAACTTTGAGAAAGTCAAAAAGCCTAAACAAACAGTTTTAAAATCTCGCGGTTTCCCTTCCCTGACTGGCGGTGAAGGGCGATGCAGAGGGACGAGGTGGACGTGGCTAAGAACAGCTCTTCCTGAAGGCCACTGTGGGCTTGGCCTTCAGGAAGAGCTGTTCTTAGCCACGCCCACCTCGTCCCTCTTCATCGCCGTTCACTGCCAGCCAGGGAAGGGAAACCTCAAGATTTGAAAACTAACAGGGAAGGGAAACTGCGAGATTTTAAAACGTGGCCTTCAAGAAGAGCTGTTCTTAGCCATGCCCACCTCGTCCCGCTGCATCGCCATTTGCTGCCAGCCAGGGAAGGGAAACTGCGAGGCTTTGTCAAAGTTGCTTAATTGTTCTGAAAATCAAAATAACTGTGGGAGACATCCGAAAATAATTCCGAACAATGGGTAAGTGGTTTAAATTCGGAATTATTCCTCCCACTATTCCTGCATGGCTCGAAATTGGTTCAAAAGGGATTTTTTTCCGAATTAATTCTGATTTTAGAAGCTTCCAAACAAACTTGCCCAAGTCTAATATTTATCTATATCCATACTAAAAATGAAAATACATATGTATGTGTGGCTGGGCTGCCCACTTTCACAGATAGGCACAACCCTGCTGGCACAAGGGTTTAACCCACTGCGCCACTAGGGGCTCCTCCCTCCAATGACATTGCAGGTTATAGTGAGCGCCGTGAATATATACAACCCCTGCCAATGTCCTCCATAAACACATCCTAGATTTTATGTGTTTCCTCCATCACAGACATCTCAGTGTTTCTGACTTTCTCCACTAGTGTGAAATTTGCATGATCCTGCCCACTGCCTCTCCCATAACCCTTTCCTACTCTTTTTGTGGGACATAGCAAGCAGAGTGGAATTGATCAGCAACTGAACATGCTGGAGGGACTTAAGGGACTGACTCAACATGATGGGGGTTGTAGTTCAGCCTGCACCAAGACAGAGCACTCTGAATCCCACCAACAATGGACCTGGATCACATTTGGCACACAGAATCTTCATGACCAACAAAATTCTGGAGGGCTTTGGGGGGGGGGATTCACCTTGCTTTGGGGGAGCTGCAGTTCACCCACATCCAGAGAGCTCTGTGAACACAAACAATGATAGATCTGGACCACACTTGTCACACATACCCAATAGTCCCAAATTTGAATATTGGAGGGGTTTGGGAAAGATTGACCTTGATTTTTTGGAGTTGTAGTTCATGTACAACAAGAAAAACGTGAACCCCACTGACGATGGACCTGGATCAAACTTGGCACACAGAACCACAATGACTAACTGAACATACTGGAGTTGTTTGAGGGGAACTGACCTTCATTTCTGGGAATTGTAGTTCGCCTACATCCAGAGACACTGTGACCACCATCGATGACGGATCTGGACCAAATTTGACACACAGAACCCCCATGACCAACTGAACCTACTGGAGGGGTTTGAGGGGACTGACCCACCATGGTGGGAGCTGTAGGTCACCCTGCAGCAAGAGAGCACACAGGCCTCACCAATGATGCACCTAGAGAGCAAACTTGTCCAAAATGCCAAACTTTAACCACTGGTGGAGTTTCAGTGGATTAGCCTGGCATGATGTGAGTTGTAGTTCGCCCACAACCTCATGCATTTTGTAAAATAAAAAAAATCTTCAAATAACCTGGTACCCAAGCTAGTGCACAATAAAATGGAAGTTGGTTTCTTTTGTATCTCCCTTTCTTGTAAAATCTCTATAAAAAGGGACTTTATAAACCATTCTAAGCCTATCTTCTCTTTCATAAGAATATTTTCGGTGTCTCCGTTCATTTTCCATTTTCTTTTATTTCGATCCTTCCCTGAGAAAAACAGGGGTTAAATTTTATTATGTCTGTTTTGCCAGTATGTTATAAGTTTATGTGGAAAATAAACCTCATGTGGACTGCACAAAATTAGCTTATATTACTTATATTACCATATCACATTTAGCTGTAACTCTGTTGGGCTTGCGCTACTGGTGTGCTCAAATGAATACTCAGAACCTGTCAATGTGGTGATGGCACTTAGGTGCATTGGCTACCTTGTTCCCTGCTGCAGTTGTTTTGGATTTCTAAGGAGGGTTCCCCTTTGGAAAAGTTTGGTTCTCTTTCTCATGCTTGTTATTTGGCCTGTATATAATTGGCAAGATGATTTTCATGTGGTCATAAAATCTCTTGCATAGGGGTTTGTTCAAATCTCCTTACAGGCATTTGCCCACTGTGAAATAATGATGGTGACTGATTTGGGGTTACAAAATTTCTATTTATTGAGAAAGGTTACTCTCATTTATGGTAACCCTTATAGGTTCATCCCTCAACTTCTCTCTGATGCTTACTGGAAAATCGTTAGCCAGTTACTATTTCTACCAGTCACTGTCTTCCACCTTAGTCTACTCCACAACGTTTGTGTGATGATAAAAGGGAAGCAAACCAAGAACGAGGGTGAATTTTGAGGGAAAATATCTCCTGTTATTATGCTATTGTTTTGTTAGTTTAATCATGATGTATCAAAAAACATTAGGTTATTTTGGTTCATTAAACTGCTGTAGCTATATATTTGGTACTCTGATTTTACCTAGGTACTTGTTTCAGTCAGTGGATTGCTTCCAAGTTGAAAGATGTGGTAACAGAACATGTGTGTGTCCCTCTTGCAGTGTTAACTTCTGGGTTTTGGATGCCTTCAGAAATAGGCATCTTTGAATGTATGATTGCCAAAGATTTCACTTAGTTGTGAAACCCGCTCTCTGATTCTATGCATTGAAATGGCTTTTTTTGGTCTCAAATTTGAAAGATGCCTGGTGTGCTGGAACTGAACCAGTTCCAGATCCCTTTGTCTGGTTTCCTCACCCATAGTTTTAGAATAGTTACCGTAAAAACCGGGGTACTACATGACTTTTTAGGCATGTAAATCCTTATAAAATTTTGGGGGTCGTCTAGTACCCCGGGTATAAAAATAAAATAATAAAAAAAATTACCGGTAGAGCCTCTTGGGGTGGATCCTTGGCCACGGGCTCCCCTCCCCCTCCTCCGCTGCCTTGGCACATGGCAGCCTCCTGGTCAGGCTCCCTGTCGCTCATCTCTTCCTGGCTTCCACGGGCAGGTCTCGCAAGAAGCGGCACTTCTCACGAGACCTGCCCGGGAAGAACAAGAACGGCCTGCGCAGAAGGGCTTTCCGCCCTGGTCAGGCTGCTCGCCTTCTTCCTGTCCTTCTTGCGAGTCCTGGACAGGAAGAAGGTGAGTGGCCTGACCAGCGCGGAAAGCCCTTCTGCGCAGGCCATTCTCGTTCTTCCCGGGCAGGTTTTGCGAGAAGCGCCTCTTCTCCCGCGAGACAACGGTGTCTTGCGGTAGAAAAGGTGCTTCTCGCGAGACCTGCCCGTGGAAGCCAGGAAGAGATGAGTGACAGGGAGTCTGACCATGAGGCTGCCATGTGCCAAGGCAGCGTAGGAGGATCGCCGGAGGCCCTTCTTTCAGTCCAGGCTGGTGAGAAGCGCTGGATTGGGGAGCCGTCTTAAACGACGAATATATCCCCAACTCTGTATTTTTGTTATTAAAGTTGGGGGGTCGTCTTATGGCCCCAGTCGTGTTTTACGGTACTTTTATGTTTTTATGAGGGTGAAGTTTGGTTTGTGTCAGCCATTCTGTTTGCCCTTTGCCTGAGGGAAAACGAGCCATTTGTATCAGTTAGTTGGCCTGAGGTAAAGGAGCCATTTTAGATGATGGACCATCAGTGAATCCATGAGGCAGGACATGTCTTCAATTGGTCCCAGAGATTCAGGCTTGGACAAGCCATTTCAAGTCAATACTATATAACCAGTCAGTACTTTATAACCAGTTGTACTTATAACCAGTTATATTACCTACAACCAGTTACTTCAGATCAGTTACCTATTATAACTAATAGGTTCAACTAATTAAACAATAACTGGTTAATGCCTTGAGTATTGGGTGCCTCAAACAATAACTGGTTAATGCCTTGAGTATTGGGTGCCTCTTGGTTTCTAAACTAGAAACCAAGAGCAAGGGAAACCGTCATCTATTCCCCTCAGAAACATCCACATCTGGCAGCTTCTGAATCATTAAGTTACCTTTCAAGTTTTCAATATGAACTTTGTTGTGGGGAAATCAAGCTAGTGCCTGGGTGGAGTTAGACCTAAGATCTGTTAATAAATCGTTACTTTTTCTTCAAAGCAACAGCGTGGACATTAATTCTATGGGGTTACTTGTTCCAAAAGAAGGCAATCCAGCATCCCCCAAGCTGACACAGAGTTAAGACATGTTAATGCCAAAGAGACCTTAAAAGCAGCTTGGGTGCGACAGCACACCTGGTATTTTTGGTTTGTTTCTGAAAGGGAGGGTAGCTGTCTGCATTATAATTCTTTTTCCAAAATGTAAGGGTGGAAAGTGCTCATTGCTGCTGTCATACTCTATTGTTTTGCTGGAGGCTGGAATTTTCCATAAATAACTGTCATTCTGCTGGATTTGTGGTTGCCTGTGTATGCTTGACATTGTTTCTGCTCTGGTTCATTGTTCTTTCCTCACGCTTGTAGTTTCCCAAGTACACTATCCCTCTCATTATTGATTGGGATTATGCGGTTTGGACAAGCACAGCCAACTGTTCTTGATAAATGCCCAGATGAACCCAAACCAACTGTTGCGAAATTAATTTTTTCAGTAAGCAATACTTGGTGCAAAGCAAATGAATCACAATGGAACATTTCACGCTTGAGAGAGCAGTTGTATTTACAATGGTTACACTGGTGTTAACCATGTGTTAAAGGGAAAGAAGCATCTCCAAGTGTAATGGGCATGTGTCTCAGAGTTATGGCTGATGTGTCTCTAAATCAGCGCGCTGTGAAGCATTTGCTCAGTACGTTGCGGACAAAGTCGCTTTGATCCGCGCGGGCTTTGACACCACATTAACTGCAGTCTCTGAGGATGTAACTCAAGCGTTTGCTTGTCCAGTTTTGTTGGATTCGTTTCGATCTGTTCAACTCGACGAGGTCATCAGGGTTCTGGGAGAGGCGAGGCCTACCACATGCATCCTAGGCCCCTGCCCTTCCTGGCTAGTAAAAGAAGCCAGAGGGGGTTTGGCAGAGTGGGTAAAGGTGGTGGTTAATGCCTCCCTTCGGGAAGGCAAGATTCTAGCCAACTTAAAACAAGCTGTCATCAAACTGCTGTTGAAAAAACCATCACTAGACCCCACTCAATTCGTCAACTTTCAGCCAGTTTCCAATCTCCCCTACTTGGGCAAAGTCCTGGAACGTGTGGTGGCCTCGCAACTCCAGGAATTCCTGGTGGACACGGACTATCTAGATCTGTCATAGTCTGGCTTTAGGCCGGGACATGGTACTGAGACAGCCTTGGTCGCCTTAGTGGATGATCTTCGCCGGGAATTGGACAGGGGGAGTGTGTCCCTGCTGGTTCTGCTGGACCTCTCTTCGGCCTTCGATACCGTCGACCACGGTATCCTTCTGAGACGCCTCGCGGGAATGGGCCTTGGGGGGTACTGCATTGCAGTGGCTCCAGTCGTTCCTTGAGGGTCGTTCTCAGAAGGTGTCTTTAGGGGGCACCTGCTCGACTCCGCGGCCATTGTACTGTGGAGTCCCACAGGGTTCAGTTTTGTCCCCTATGTTGTTTAACATATACATGAAGCCGTTGGGAGAGATCATCCGGAGTTTTGGGGTGCGATGTCATCTGTACGCAGATGATGTTCAACTCTATCACTCTTTTTCACCTGCCACTAAGGAGGCTGTTCAGGACCTGAACCGGTGCTTGGCCGCTGTCACGGACTGGATGAGGGACAATAGATTGAAACTAAATCCAGACAAGACAGAGCTACTCCTGGTCAGTTGTAAGACTGAACAGGGTACGGGGTTACAGCCTGTGCTGGACGGGGTCACATTCACCCTAAAAGCACAGGTATGCAGTCTGGGAGTTCTCCTAGATTTATCACTGAGCCCGGAACCCCAGGTTTCAGCAGTGGTCAGGGGAGCATTCGCACAATTAAAACTTGTGCGCCAGCTGCGTCCGTACCTTGGGAAGGCTGACTTGGCCACGGTAGTACACGCTTTGGTTACATCCCACTTAGATTACTGCAACGCTCTCTACGTGGGGTTGCCTCTGAAAACTGCCCGGAAGCTGCAGAAAGTACAACACCAGATTACTAACGGTGCTGGGTACAGGGAGCACACCACTCTGCTGTTACTCGAACTCCATTGGCTTCTGATTAGCTTCCGAGCACAATTCAAAGTGCTGGTGTTAACCTACAAAGCCCTAAACAACTCCGGCTCTGTTTACCTCTCCGAACGTATTCTCCCCTACGAACCATCAAGACCACTAAGATCGTCTGGAGGGGGCCTGCTCTTGGTCCCTCCGCCTGCACAAGCACGGCTGGTGGGGACGAGGGACAGGGCCTTCTCGATGGTGGCCCCTCGACTTTGGAACTCCCTGCCATTAGAGATCAGAACTGCCCCCTCCCTCATGACGTTCAGGAAACTAACAAAGACCTGGTTGTGGAACACGGCATTTGACAACTGATTTAATTCTTTGCCCACATGAAAGGAGGATGATGAATGGGATTGTGATGGTGTCGGACGATTTGGCTCTTTTAACTGGGATGATAATGTTTTAATGTGTATGGTGCTGATATTTTAATTGTGTAATGAAGTGGCATTGTGTTGTTATTGTATATTTTTTGTATGTTAACACATGTTGTGAACCGGTCCGAATCCCTCTTTGAAGGTGAGAGGGTCGGTATATAAAACCTCGAAGTAAATAAATGTTGTTGTTGTTCATTCGTTCAGTCGTCTCCGACTCTTCGTGACCTCATGGACCAGCCCACGCCAGAGCTCCCTGTCGGCCGTTACCACCCCCAGCTCCCTCAAGGTCAGTCCAGTCACTTCAAGGATGCCATCCATCCATCTTGCCCTTGGTCGGCCCCTCTTCCTTTTGCCTTCCACTTTCCCCAGCATAATTGTCTTCTCTAGGCTTTCCTGTCTCCTCATGATGTGGCCAAAGTACTTCAACTTTGTCTCTAGTATCTTTCCCTCCAGTGAGCAGTTGGGCTTTATTTCCTGGAGGATGGACTGGTTGGATCTTCTCGCAGTCCAAGGCACTCTCAGAACTTTCCTCCAACACCACAGCTCAAAAGCATCGATCTTCCTTCGCTCAGCCTTCCCTAAGGTCCAGCTCTCACATCCGTAGGTTACTACAGGGAATACCATGGCTTTGACTAGGCGGATCTTTGTTGCTAGTCTGATGTCTCTACTCTTTACTATTTTATCGAGATTGGCCATTGCTCTCCTCCCAAGAAGTAAGCGTCTTCTGATAAATAAATAAATAAATAAATAATAAATAAATCAGAGCTTTCTAAACTGTGCTGTGACATGGTATGTTGGCTGCAGTGTGTAGATGTCTGTAGATGAACCTCTGAGTCTATGTCAAATAAGCAACATGTCATATATTTTTAAACATATAAATGAAATGTTTTCATGAGATATGTTGGGTTCCCATACATTTCAGTATTACAGTTTATGTATGTGTCTGTATCTCTTATAAAGAGTTGGTTTAACTTCCTGTTTGCTAGTAAAACTGAATGGCTGTGTTGAGAAATGATGCTTGTCTAAAAAGTCTGTCACCAACTGAAATGTTGGTGACACACTTGTGTCTTACCCTCACAATTAATATGTGAATAAAAACCCCACCTGTGTAATGCCACACCCATGGTACATATGGATGCTGCCTGAAGTGTTTGGGAGGACGTGGTGTAATGTAATGTGCTATTAATTATGCTTCAACTATTGTGATTCCCTATCAATAGAACATGGAACAGTATTGCTGCAAAGAGAAAGGGCATTACAATTCCAACTTGCTTTCAGATTTGTCTTCTGTTGGAGTGCACATGTACTATAAACACTAAGAAAGTGTAATGTCTCTCTAGAGCAGGGATAGACATACACCTGTGGTCTGGAGCCTGAAATATTTTCCTGAGCACGTCATTCAGCAGTTATATTCACTAGTGCTGTTGGGTTATGCTACAGTTTGTTGTGTGAAATAGTCAATCCCTTGACTGTCCACTTAGTGACTGAAAATAACTTTCAGAAAGTTACACTATCAATAGGTGATCACTGCCGTGTCTACAGCAGCGGAGAAATGATAACTTGCTACTTTAGTCACCTCTTAAGCTGTTTGGGGATGTTGACTGTTTTGGAATGTGGAAACAACTGCCATTTTGCCTTGAAAATGTCAATAAACATTTCCTGGCACAAGAGCGCAGATGGTATGGTTCAAAGATGGGCTAAATTTCATGGAGTTTCTTTTGATATTAATAAGGATTCAAGGAAAACGTGTTTTGGGTGAAATGGTAGCCTTTTAAGGACATCCTTTATCTGAAGATGTTCCTTTACCATAGTGTAGGGTGGGAGAATCTCCCAGTTTTTCTAGCAGTGAAAATTGCTTAAAAGAAAGGGATATATTTGTGGATGAGATGGTGGGAACATTAAAGAGAGATGTACACAAGAAAAATGTGCTGCTACTTTAATTTTCTTAGATCATCTCATCCGTTCTTTCCATTTCTAAATCTTTCTTCCAGAAAGATTTAGAAGAGTTTCTCACTTAAAAAGCCTCATTGCATCTCTTCCTTCATGCATTTTTCTTCGGTTTCTGTTTTGTTCCAAATTAATTTGCTTTTACTTGAGGCATCGTTTTGATGCCTGAGGTAAAAGCTCAACAGGTCCTGCATTTTTGGGTCTGTCTGGAAGAGCCTTATGTCTTGTGACAGCGATAAGCGCACCTGCGTGCCATTCCAGTTGCCACCTCAAATTTACAAGGGGCTCTCATGTTCACCAAAGGGTCTGTGCCATGTAGTGAATGGAATAGTAAGTCTAGTAGGTTCTATGAGAAACCATCATGATCTTCAGTACAATCTTGTTAAACATTTTAAATGTTTTGTGTAAGTATAAATGATCAAATTCTGGAGAAACATACTACACACACACACACATACACATCAGTGCTCCTCAAAGTGGTCCTCTTGGACTGGTACTGGGCTGTGAGCATTTGGTTGCAAGTCTACAAGGAATTTTCAGGAAATAAATAGTTGTCAACAGTGGACACAAATATTCTACTGTCCCCTGACATGCTAGTGTGGAATTGCTGGTCCTCCACATGGGATAGCCCAAGAAGCAGTGATATATTTTATCTCTTATCTGGTCCTGGAATAAGTAGGCAGTAATTCGCACTGCAGCAAGCACTTTTAATATGCCTTGAAAGTTTTAGCATGTTTCCCAATCTGGGAAAGACTGCCAGTTTCTGATAAGCTCTTGTTTCAGGTCAGGCCGGACCTTCGTGGCTTGGGGTATATGAGCAATCCAGCCAATTTTGCTTGAGGCTGATTGAGTTAGTCTTGTCTGAACACTTCCCAACGTGTGAACCCTGTTAGCATTTAATTTGCACATCACATCTAATTTGGAGTTATTCCCTCAAAGCTCAAACCGGTTGAAATGAAATGAATTTACTGTGAGCTTAAAACAGCTTGTTTGGTATAGAAGTAGAAAAGTCATTGCAGCAACATTTTTGTTATTATGATTAATCTTTAGGAAAGCAGCATATGGTAAAGCAGTTGCAGCGGAGCAGTTGCAGCAATTCCTAGATGACACAGCCGGACTAGATCCAGTCCGGCTTCCGTGCGGGGCACGGGACAGAGACTGTGCTGGTCTCCATCACGGATCACCTTCAATGCCAGCTTGACCAGGGCGGGTCAGCACTGCTTGTGCTATTGGATCTCACAGCAGCATTTGACACAGTCGACCACAATCTCTTGACCCACCGCCTTGCCGTTGCTGGAATTAGGGGGACAACTTTAAACTGGCTGTCCTCCTTTCTTCACAACCGTGGACAGCGAGTGGAGAGAGGAGGCCTGGTCTCTGAGAGGTCCCCTCTATCTTGTGGGGTTCCTCAGGGGGCCATTCTCTCCCCTCTGTTGTTTAACATCTATATGCGACCACTCGCTCAGCTGGTTCGAGGCTTTGGGCTTGAGTGTTATCAGTATGCCGATGACACTCAGCTGGTGCTGAAGATGGAAGGCCGACCGGACCCTGTACCCGATTGTTTCCATCAGTGCCTCGAGGCCGATACTGGATGGCTGCGTGCCAGCTGGTTGAGGGTGAATCCAGCAAAGACGTAGATCCTATGGCTGGGTGGACCGGGCAGTGGGGACATCCATCTGCCCACCCTGGATGGCGAGGCATTACGCCCGTCATCATTGGTAAAGAGTCTGGGAGTCCTTTTGGACCCTCTGCTGACAATGGAGGCCCAGGTCTCCGCCATTAGCAGAACCGCCTTCTTTCACCTGCGGCAGGCTAGACGGCTGGCCAGGTAGGGACCTGTCCAGTGACGACCTAGCTACGGTGATCCAGGCCACGGTCATCTCAAGACTGGACTACCGTAACGCCCTCTACATTGGCCTCCCTTTGTCGGTGATCCGGAAGCTCAAGTTGGTACAAAACGCAGCTGCTCGGCTTCTTGCGGGAATTCCGATGAGATGCCACATAACACCAATCTTACTACAGCTGCATTGGTTACCAATTGAGCACCGGATCACTTTCAAAGTGATGGTACTCACCTTTAAGGCCTTGCATGGTCTGGGGCCAATGTATCTGAGGGATCGTCTCACCCCCTACCAACCCCAGAGATCCCTCCATTCTGAGGACCAATATCTATTGGAAGTCCCCAGTGTCAAGACCTTGCGTCTAACAGCAACCAGACGCAGAGCCTTCACGGCAGTGGCGCCATCACTCTGGAATGCTCTGCCACCTGAAGTTCGTGCCCTGCGGGACTTACCATCTTTCCGCAGGGCATGTAAGACATACCTGTTTCGACAGGCTTTTAATGTTTGATACTGTTGTTTTTAAATTGTTTTAAATTGCTTTTAAACTTTGTTAGATTTTAGCTATTCTTGTAAGCACGGAACAGCTCAGCCGGATGGTTCTTTGCGGACGCAAAATTGGCTGCAAGAAATGATTTATGTGCGGCCTTTATTGCCATGCCATAGGTCCTTAGAAAAGGTGCCCAGGCGTGCTTGGGCTAACTCACTACGCTTCTGCTGCCACATGCTCTCTAGCCTCCTCTTCTTTTGCTTCATCACTTCTAGCTCCTAGTTGAACCAAGGGGCTGGTTTAGCTCGAGTACTTGAGAGGGGGCCTTCTGGAGCAATCGTATCTATTGCCCTGGTCAACTCCCTATCCCAGAGCGAGACAAGAGCATCAACAGGACCATCTACCGAGGAGACTGGAAAATCCCCAAGAGCTTGAGTAGGATCCATAAGTCTCCTTGGACAGACCATTTTAATGGGTCCACCACCCCTGCGGAGGCTAAGAGAAGCAGTAAGGTCTGCATATTCATCCAGGATTAAATCCTGAATAATAGATGTCTTCCCGTTCACATATTTGGCATTTAACAGCCCCACTCTTAACCTGGAGGGGCCGCCATCTTGGGTCCTCAGCTGTACCATGTCAGGAGAACGTTTTGGAATTGCCAATATCTTTCACAAATTTTGGGCCGAATTGGTTGTTTAATTCTCCCTTTCCCATATTTCCCCATCCCCGTCACCACCTCTATGGCGGCCCCTCCACCACCATAGAGCTGTATTTTAACACTTCCAGCATCAGATCCAGATTTAAACTGTTGCATCCTGCATGTTAGTCACTGTGAAATAGACCTAAAAGTAGAAAAATAGCTTTCATTTGGGAGTTTGGTACCAGCTGTGGGCAAGTTTCCTTTGTGTTTCTTTGTAATAAATATAGTTCCCTGCTTCGTTGAATAGCATAGTTAATATACACTATGCAACACGATTTTTGTTCTTGAGTTATAAACGTCATTTCCTAACTGGTTCTATCATAAAAACATGGAAAAAGTTTATTAAACTGCAAAACTTTGTTTTTGAGGAACATCCTACAGCACATTTTGCTATAGTTTTTCAGTGAATATTGCATAGAGTCTCAACCAATTCAACATAGTTTGTGGCAGCCAAAAATGAAATTTTCCTAAATATAACAACTACTTTCAAAGTAAGTACCACATAATTAAATAGGAACTGAATTTTTTTATTTTATTTTTACATAGTTACACTGCATGACAGTACAAAAGCCTGAACATCCCAAAACATCCATGTAAAATATTCTGGAAACTAATCTAGAAAAACCACTAGGTTGCAACATTTTAATTGACTGTCTATTTGTACATACCTTTGCTGTCAAGAGCCTGTTGAGGGTGGAGTGAGAGAAGAACCACATTCTTCCAGTTACATAAAAAGTCTTCTGGTCTTGTGACTGAAGGCTTTTTTTGCAGGGGGCAAGTGTTTTTTGTCGATGCCGATCTGCTGAATTGGAGGGTGGAATGCCTATGAAAATAGAGTTGTATGAAATGAGTGCATTACTTGCATGTGATTAACGTTTCCTGAATTCATAGCAATAGTTGTGTTATAGAGTGTTCCTCATGTTTCACAGTAGGCACAGGTAATCTATGTCTTGGATATTACATGAAATCTCCACAGAATTCTTTGTGTCTATATTTTCATTTAGAATTGGTGGTCAAAGAACTGGATATTAATCTGAATGATCTAGGAATGCAGCTGCTAGTAATTGCTTTTTATATCCACATGGTACTGTTTAATTGTTCTTCAATTTTTGTATTTGCTGTTTTAAAATGAGATCAGATTGTGAGGTTGCTGGCAGCCTTGAGTCTCCATAGGGAGAAAGACGGGATAAATAAAATTAATATTACTACTGCTATTACTAATATAATAATAGTTTGCTTTTAATGGGAGCTGCATTGCTACACTCCAGAACTACCAGTCAAATCTTTTTTCTCCTGATAGAAATTAAATGGAAATTCTGTTTCTGAAACAATGAAATTATAGCATTTCTATGACAGTGGTAATTTTAAGTTATCCTGACAACAGCAGATTAGGTCAGTCATGATATCCATTGTGCAGATGTGCTTCTGAGATTGAGAGAAAGTAGTTTGCCCAAGTAAGCCAGGTTTGAATTAGCTTTGCTAGTTCTCTCTTTAGTTGTACTTGCTATGCTTCATGAACTCCTGGTAGGTAATTAAATAGAATTCTTGTCTTGTGCTGACTTGTAAGAATACTGAGCAGATAATAGGGGTGTTCTTCACACATTTGTTTTTCAAGGGAAGCAATGCATAATTTAGCAATGCGTAATTTTAGCAATATTTTACTTGCATACTTTCAAAAAATTAGGACTTGTGCACAAAATTCTCATGTGGCTGTTTTGGATAAGAAACATTTTCTGGTGCAAGAAAGAACATTTTCTGCACTTAATTTTTTTTCTACACAAAGCAATCTTGCAGAAAGTTTGTCCTGAATTGTGATGATTCCTGTCAGTCTATCATTTTTCTCATCAGAGTTTCTTGCCATCTGAAAAAAAATCTTGTTCAACTATTTTTGGATGTTTAAGACTAGCAGATAAGCACTATGAACTGACTTTGTGCAAGCAGAATTATCTGAGCATAAATTATTCCAGTGTATGCCTTCCAAGGCATGCAGAAGGGCTGAGACAACAGATTTGGGAGCACTTTGGGTTTGCAATGGTCAAGGCAGAGTAGTATGAAGCAAGGAATTGATATCTTTCCCTCACCCTGTTTGTAAGGGATAAAAGAGGTTTATGGTGGGTCATTGGCTGGCAGGGCTGCAGGGTATTTTACAGCTTCATAAGCTAAAGCTTGCAGAACTTTGAACAGCCTGAATGAGCCTTGCTTTAGAGGGATCATTCAGTCTATTTGGTCTAAAGAACTGCTTGCTTGTAAATGACTTTTCAGTGCACCAGCCTTTTCTTCCAGCTTACAAGTAGCAGTTTGTGTTGATCACAATTTTGAACTCCATTTTGACAGTTTATTAATGAGCAAAAGACATTAAGAAACAAAGGGAGGAGTAAACTTGTGACCATGTGGAGTTGATTCATGATCTCTGCCATTGAGCACATGACTTCTTTCAGGGCAGGGGTAAGGTTCACACTGCCTCTGTATGCATCAACATTTTTCTTTATTCCTTGTCTTCCTTATATGAATAAGACTCAGGGCGGAGTACAATCAAAACAGTTTTATCCCAGAAAAGAAATTTTGAAAAAGTAAGAGGCTGTATTGATCCTGAATCAGAGCCCAAGATATGTTGACGTATGTATTCATTACAGACAAGTATCATTTCACAAAATGTGCAGACTTTCAGATTCCCAACAACCCATCTTCAGTCTATAGTGAATAATTAGGGATATAAAGCTGAAATCTTTCCCCTTGTAACAAACTGTGAGTTAGGCTAGTTCAGAGCTTCTTAAACTGTAGGTTCCAACCACAAGTGGAGTCTCCTTAGCTCAGTGTTGGGGTCACAAAGGCTTTTGTCACAGTAAAAGGTTTCTGTGTTTCATCCATTTATGCGAATATATTGCTAACAATGTGTAGTGTTTACGGTGGACCTTGCAGAAAATGCTTCAGATATATGTCACAAAAAAGAAAAGCAGCCTGTTCATTAAGCCTTGCAAATGCTGATTATTATCAGCAAATGCTTGATTTTTATACCCATTTTATATATCTGTATACCTGAGGTCACATAAAAATGTCTCTGGCAGAAAGGAGTCACAAGTGGGAAAAGTTTAAGAGGTCCTGTGACAAGTTGACAAGTTGAATTTGGGTCTCCCCACCTCTTAGACCAATGCTTACCTAAACATTGTAGTGATTCATCCTTTTGCAGAGAGAAAAGGCAATTTTAGTATAATATAACCACATACCTTTAATTTTAGTTTAGTATAACCACATTTGTTTAATGATGTACACACAATGTAAAGGTCAGGTAGTCTTGTTCTCCCTCATGCTTAATTGTATATTTTATATAGAGAGATGATGATTTGGGCGGAGGGTGGGGGGTTGAGTGGAAAGGCTTTTTTAAAAAAATCAACCATGTTTGTGCTAACTGTATAGTATGAACCCCATCTTTCTGAGGGAAACACACTTGCAATTATCATGGAAACAGGAAACCACAAATAGTAGTGAACCTGAATAAAATGAATGATTTCTGCCAGATGTTATCATAAAGTACCATACATTCTATGGTATGCTTTCGCTGGAAGTTGCCATCGGGTCACCCTGGATGACTTAACACATTTCTTTGGTTCATACGGTACTTGAATAAGGGATGACAGTTTGTGAGATGTTAATCTATTCCAAATAAGTTTGAAATGTATGATATTTCTTTTGATGTGTGTGTGAAAGAGAAGAAATTGGTCTCTTTTTCTTCTTTGGACCATCTACTGGTGGTCCGTACTTTGCCCCATAAGTTTCAGTGCCTAATAGTGTGGGGTGCAGTATACACAGGGATTCATTTTGCCTTGCTGGATGTAGACATAGCACCATTAATATTCTTAATGGATATAAGAGACATCTTTTGTAGACCCAAGACTGAATAGTTATCTCTCCCCACCCTTGTTGAAGGCATTTATTTTAGTGACTGTTTATCTATTTGAATAAATAAAAGCTAGTTTGATTCCTATAGCTTGTCTTAAAGTGCAGGGTAAATACTCCAAAATAACTGCCATAACACAGGGTTGTTTTTGGCTGTCATCCACTAACTGCTCTCTCCAAGCCAGTCTATTTGAAGTCTGTGGGATTATTGCAAGAGGGAGTAGTTTGTGGATAGCAGCCAAAGTGATGTAGGCTTTTATTTTAATAACAGAGAAACTGCCTTTGGGAGTACTTGAGGTTTTGATTTTGGAGGAGAGCTTCTTCTGGAATTAAAATTCCAACTCTTTTGTCATCATTTGCCTGTGTTCCCATTTCCATTATTTATATTCTCCCTCTGTTCCAGGGCGGCTTCATTTATCATTCATCACAAACTTTGTACTACAGCTAGTCCCATAAGTATACCTGCATAAGTATACATTTAATCTAAAAACATCATTCTCATTTTACTTTTTTAAAAGATGTGTATAAACATTCACACCCTCACAAAGGATTTTGGTGGTACACCATATTGGAGTGGTTGAAATCCCTCTTTGAGAGATTGATTCCACACTAACTTTGCATTCATACATAGAAAGCTCAATGGGATGTGTATCTTGTGACAGAGCTATT
Organism: Anolis sagrei; assembly: GCF_037176765.1. Classification (NCBI taxonomy): domain Eukaryota; kingdom Metazoa; phylum Chordata; class Lepidosauria; order Squamata; family Anolidae; genus Anolis; species Anolis sagrei. The sequence goes on from NC_090025.1 coordinate 89,643,659, forward strand.
TTTGCCCCTATATAATTGGTATGAATGTGCATGTATATTTATCCAGATAAACATACCAAGAACTTGATCCTCTTGTCCTTGAATAGAATCATAAAGTTGGAAGCGACCTCGTGGGCCATCCAGTCCAACCCCCTGCCAAGAAGCAGGAAAATCGCATTCAAAGCACCCCCAAAAGATGGCCATCCAGCCTCTGCTTGAAAGCCTCCAAAGAAGGAGCCTCGACCACACTCCAGGGCAGAGGGTTCCACTGTTGAACAGCTCTCACAGTCAGTTCTTCCTAATGTGTGGGGGGAATCTCCTTTCCTGTAATTTGAAGCCATTGTTCTGCGTCCTAGTCTCCAGGGCAAAAAACAAGCTTGCTCCCTCCTCCCTATGACTTCATCTCACATATTTATACATGGCCATCATATCTCCTCTCAGCCTTCTTTTCCTCAGGCTAAACATGCCCAGCTCTTTAAGCAGCTCCTCATAGGGCTTGTTCTCCAGACCCTTGATAATTTTTGTCACCCTCCTCTGGACACATTCCAGCTTGTCACTATCTCCCTTCAATTGTGGTGCCCAGAAGAAGAAAATTAATCTTTTCTGTCACCATTACCCCATTGGCGGTGGACTCATCTAACTGAGTGACAGCCACTGATGTTTTTAAAGGTTGGGCTTTTATTCCTAGCTGCTAAGCTAGAGCTGGGGTAATCAAACATCTGGTGCATCCACAGTCTGTTAGGCCCTTCACTTCTACCCTTAGGCCCGTCTCTGGGTTTTGTAATTCTACCATTACAATGTCACAATTAAAACTCATCATATCCCCCTCACTCTGTGGAAATTTGATCTGCCATTGGGTGTTTAAAGCAAATCGTTGTCATTTTACTGCAGCCACTCTGCATTGTCTCCTATGTCCAGATCCCCTCCTTCAGCTGGCATTCGACCTGGGGCCTGAGTGTCTCCGTTGCTGTTGATGCCTTTTCTTTGGCTACCTTAGGAGGGGGAGACTTCCATTGTGGGAGCTTGTCTCCTTTAGCCTGACCAACTCCCTTCCAGCAATCTGCTGCTTTGTGACTCTTCTGGCCACATGTGAAGCAGGCTCCTCTTTTCCCATTCCTTTCTTGGCTATTTGATTGGGCTTGCATGCATGGAGCATCTCTCGAGGCCACTGGCTGCATTCTTCTTCGCCCTCCATCTCTAGGTCTTCTCTTAACTTGTTTCTGGTTGTACTTGACTTTACCAGCGAGTATGACCCATTCTTTCAAAGTGTCTGGGATATCTCTGTGTAGTGCTCATTCTAATACATCAGAGTGCAGGCCCAGTCGCAGATCTTCCCCATGATTGCTTTAAATTCCAATGCATATTCCAACACTGGCCTGGCTTCTTGGTACACTTTTCTTAGTAGCGCTTTAACTTTCATTTCTGCCAAGGGATCTTGAAAACTTGTTTTTAGGGCTTCCAGGAAAACTTGGAGCTGTCTCAACTCAGGGGTTTGAGTGTCATACATTTGCATCAGCCAGTCTGCTGCTGGGCCCTTTAGATTTGTCCCAACAGTGTGGACACTTTGGCACCTTCCGATGGGAACAGAGTTCCATATTCATCCATGTAATGCCTTATATTGGTAATGAAATAAGATTGCTGGTTTGGATCCCCAATAAACTTCACTCTCATCTCACCTTTCCCAGCCCTCATGGCTCTTTCCCAGAATTCCTGATTGGGATGTTATAGCTCCGTGAGGCCCCATCTCCTCCTCCTCGTCTGCAAATGTCACCCGCCTGAAGACTGGGATGCTGCCTCTCCAATCCCGAATGAGAGCCCCACCTGGTTTCCCTCTCCATCCATGCTCTCAAGGATGCCGCCACTTCTTTCTCATCTCATTCAGTTGAAACTAAAATGTTTGTAACATACTCTCCATGGCATCCACTTTCCCCCTAGATGTCACATTTCCAAAGGGGTATCTCCGGCTGCCTCTCCCATTTCCCTGGGAAGGGGCTTCCTTTGCACTGTTACTTCCTTTTCCACTAGGATTTGGGTTCAGCTCAGAGGTAATCTGGTGGGCAGCTGTTCTTCTGTCTCAATCCCCAAGATAGAGAAATCCGTTTTTAGAGCCACTGCCAGTTCTTCTCTGACCATAGGTACTTCAAGGCCGACTGCCTTGAGATTGAGTTGCTCTCCTTTCTCCAAGATACTTATGAGTAATCCCACTGCTTGTGTAGGAAAATAATAAAAGGAGAATTGTCTTAATACCAGACTTCAAAAGCTCTTAGAATTAAAGGCAAGCTCACAATGAAAAATCACTGAGAACAAGTAGTTTATTGCCAACTGTTTTTCCTCATATGTTCTGTATTATTCTTCTAATAGAATTTGGGTACTGACTAAAACTGAGGAGTCATGGGAAAAAGAAGGGATTTTTTAGAGTCCTTGTGTCAGACTTTTAAAGTTCTTAGAATTAAAGGCAAGCTCACAATGAAAAATCACTGAAAACAAATCATTTATTCCATCTTTCCAAAATTGTAAGAAGACAGTATTCCCGCTCAAACCTCCCGTATATATCAGACCCTAATTCCCATCCCCCTCCTACTGGTCAAACACTTGTGACCACAGTTTGTGGACTACAGTTTCAATTTTCCCCAACAAATATATACTACATTCCCCATCCGTCCTCCTAGGTTCCCACCCCCACCCCCATCTTCCCCCTCATTATTCCAGGGAGACGAAGAAGCCAATCCCAGACTGATACTATGATCCTGACATCTGATAAGCCCACTCCAGTCTGAGTAAGCCATGTTTTTGGTCTTGGTGGCTTCATGGGTGACCTCTGTCTGTTGTGAGTTTTAATACTGTTCTAGTTCTTTAGCCTGTTCCTTCTGTTCTGCTTTATTATATAACTAGCTTGGGGACCCGGCGTTGCCCGGGTTATTTGAGAAAGTCGGTAAAGGGGGTTCTGTCTGCCAAGTTTGTTCTTCATTGGTCATTGGATGAGGGTTGCATTATTTTCAGGAAGTGAGTGAAGGTACTGCAAGTCCCATCATCCATGGTCCATCCTCATCCAAACTGCACCAGGATGTAGAGTGGGTCATGGGGGCTCTGTGTGCCAAGTTTGGTCTTTATTGGTCATTGGATGTGGGTCACAGTGGTTTCGGTATGTGAGTGAAGGTACTGCATATCCCATCATCCATGGTCTATCCCTCTTAGAAATGCATCAGGATGTAGGGTGGTTATGAGTACTATGTGTGGCTAGTTTGGGCCTGGTCTGTGATGTAGAGTGCCAACTGAGGCCTACTTTTTTTAGTCAGGCCTTGCCAACTGAGGCCTACCTTTTTTAGTCAGGCCTTGCCAACTTAGGCCTACCTTTTTTAGTCAGGCCTTGCCAACCGAGGCCTACCCTTTTTAGTCGGGCCTTGCCAACCGAGGCCTACCTTTATTTAGTCAGGCCTTGCCAACTGAGGCCTACCATTTTTAGCCCACCATTCCTGAAAGCTGAAAGCCCTTTCCTATTCCCTTTGTTGCCTCGGAATGTTCAGGGTGGCCAATCAGAGACCATATGCAAATCGTACCACAGTGGCAGCCAATCGAAATCTTGGAACTTTCAGGCTGGCCAATCAGAGACCATATGCAAATAGCATCACAGCAGCAGCCAATCACAAAGCTGGCACATACACCGCCGGTCGCACCGCCACACGTCCGCCGCATACAAACTTTGACTTTTATTATAGACTAGCTTGGGGACCCGGCGCTGCCTGGGTTATTTGAGAAAGGAATTGTGTATCAAGGTTTGTCTTTATCAGTTATTTATATGGCTCGCAGTGGTCTAAGGAATTTAGTGAAGGTACTGTGAGTCCCATCATCTGTGGTCCATCCTCCTGCAAACTGCTCCAGGATGGAGAGTTGGTCATGGGAGCTCTACGTGATGAGTGGTGCAGAAGTCTTGGGAAGTGAGTGGAATTACTTGAAGTCCCATCATCCATACTCTGTTCTCCCCTAAACCTCACCAGAATATTGAATTAACCATGGGGACTCTCTGTGCCAAGTTTGGTCTTTATTGGTATTTGGATGAGTGTCACTGTGGTTTCAAGAAGTGTGTGAAGGTACTGCAAATCTCATCATCCATCGTCCGTCCTCCTCCAAACAGCATCGGGATGTAGAGTGGGTCATGAGGGCTCTGTGTGCCAAGTTTGGTCCTGATCGGTTATGAGATGAGGGTTGCAGCCGTCTTGGGAAGGGAGTGAAGGTCCTTGAAGTCCTATCATCCACGGTCTGTCCTCCTCAAAAGTGCACCAGGATGTAGAGTGGGTCATGGGGGCTCTGTGTGCCAAGTTTCGTCTTGATCAGTCATTGGCGAGGGTCTCAGTGGTCTCAGGAAGTGAGTGAAGTGACTGCAAGTCCCATCATCCATCGTCAAATTCTTCCAAACCGCACCAGGATGTAGAGTGGGTCATGCGGGCTCTCTATGTAAATTGTGCTCCTGATCCATCTTTGTTGGCAGTTGTAATGGTCTTAGGAAGGGAGTGCAGGTATTGCAAGTCCCATTGTCCATGGTGCTTCCTCCCCCAAACTGCACCAGGATGTAGAGTGAGTCATGGAGACTAAGTGTGCCAAGTTTGGTCTTTATCGGTAATTGGATGAGGGTTGCAGTGGTCTCAAGAATTGAGCAAAGTTACTGCAAGTCCCATAATCCATGGTCCATTCCCGGCAAAACCACACCAGGACGTAAAGTGGGTCATGAGAGGTCTATGTGCCAAGTTTGGTCCTGATCAGTCATTGGATGAGGTTGACAGCGGTCTCAGAATGTGAGTGATTATACTGCAGGTCCCATCATCCATGGTTCATCCTCCAAACTGCAGTAGGATGTAGAGTGGGTCATGGGGGCTTTGTGTGCCAAGTTTGGTCTGTATTGGTAATTTTTCTGACGCAGCCCCTGGCCTTTTCCTTTTCTCTCTTTGTCATCTCAGAATCTTGGAATTGAGGCTGGCAAACCAGAGACCATATGCAAATTTCCTTCTCTCATGTCTCCGTTTCTGTCATGAACCCTTTTCTCCACCAGGGGCTCCTGTAAAGCTGGCCAATCAGAGACCATATGCAAATAGCACCACAGCGGCAGCCAGTCAGAATCTTGGAACTTTCAGGCTAGCCAATCAGAATGCTGGCACATACACCGCCACACGTCCGCCGCATACAAACTTTGACTTTTATTATATGTATAGATAGAAGATAGATAGATATAGATAGATATAGATAGATATAGATAAATATAGATATTGTATTTTGGTGTGATCTTTGTACCATTGTAAGTGGTCCAGGGGTTTAGATAATGAAGAATGGTATGGCAATAAATAAGCAAATTCTGCTTGAGGAATTCCTTGAGCCACAAGGGTTTAGGGGTTATATTATGTTGCATTCTTCCTTTTTTCAGTATCCATGGGACTGGATGTGAGATTTGTGTTCTTCCACTTGAGATTGCTCAATAATGTACTGGCTGATTTCTATGTCTTCACATTTTCAGCCAATGCAGTGATAATGTAACATAGTGTTCATTCTTATAGTCCATTGAGTCACCTTCACTCTTTAGAACAGTGGTTCCCAACCTTTTTTTTGACCAGGGACCACTCTCCAACATGAATACCAAAAGGGGTACGAATCAGTTTTTGATCAACTTTAGATTTGGTTTGAGATGCTGATTCAGAAAATTGCATTGGATAGCCCACATCAGCTCTAGTGTCTGATACAGAACATATGCCATGAATAGCGATAGGGAAGGAGTGGCAGGAAATACCAAAAGGGCGGAAATAAAATAAAATAAAGAGGAAGGAGGCCCACAGGTTAAGAATCACGCCCTGAAACCATGACTAGAATGCTGCTGTTTGTAGTCAGTAGCACCAATAATTTATCTCCAAGGAACAATAAAGAAGGGTAGTTGCTTCAGTAGGTGGCATTCATTCTGATTCAGTATTGAATCAGCCTCCACGGTGGTGTTCTCAAGGCAACTTGGAGCTTCAAGGCACTAGTTTTCTGTGCCACCTACTTGTGGTAAATGTTGCTGACATTTTACTATATGAATATTTCAGGGTTGTGAATGAAAGCATTAGTGTTTGCTCTGAACAGGCTACACTTTCAAAGCAAACCATGTAGAAGCATGCTTTTGGGGTTTTATGTACAGAAACTGAAGGATCAATTGAACATCTCAGGGAAAGTATTTTAAACAATTATGAAGTCTTACTTGAGGTGATTTGATTTGAATGTATCTTTGTAGATGTGATTATACACCGTATCACTGTTATAGTTAAAGAGAATTATGGTAAAACCATGAATTTTCCCTTTTTGGTGTTTTACCTGTTATACAAAAAGTACTAGCGATTTGCTACAATTAAAGACATGTGTTCTGATCAGATTGCGTTCTGCTGAGATTTCTTCTGTTAAAGAAACACAGATATCTATATACAATGCCACAATAGAAGTTGCAACATGTATTCAAACAAACATTGTGTGTGATTCACAAAACAAAATAGAGATAGAAAGTTCCTTGCTTGTATATTAGTCCTTGAGACAGTTAGTGAACTTCAAATATAATCCCAACAGTCTCCGATACAAAATATATTCCGAATGCTGATATTAGTAGTCCTTGAGACCATAAATAAACTGAAAATACTTGTAGTCCATAAGAACGTAAACAAATTATGTATAGTCCTTGAGACAATCAGTGAACTAAAATCTTGTCCATATGGTCTCCAATGCAGAATACACTCCAAATGATGATATTAGTAGTCCTAAAGACTGTAAATGGATTGATTTCTTTTGTTGCCCATTATTAATTTGCCTATACATTTTAATTGAAATAAAACTATAAAATAAAATTATAATTATTCTATTTATTTATGCCCCGCTTTATCTCTCCAAAGGGGACTCGAAGCAGCATGACATAAAAACATTAGTATGCAATTTAAAATATACAGATATGCAAACATTAAAATAGAATTAAACACAAACAGCACTAAAAAATTTAACTGTTGAAAATCCATCAAAATATATTCAACGAAAAAAGCCACAGCACCCCGACTAGATCTTAAACACTTTCATCTTTAAAACCCTGCCTGAATAGAAAGGTTTTAGCCTCATTAAAAATTTCCTCTGTTTTTATATCAGTGATCTGAATGATTGAGGATGTCTTGACTATATCAGCCTCCCTTCAACAGGCATTGAGCAGAATTGACTTATGTCAAAGCAGCAGGATCAATGATTGCTTAAATGCTCCATGTGATGTGTTTGTGAAGAATGATGGAAGAGAACTAAGAAATCAGAGGAGATGGGCTACAAAGATGAGAATTCATTGTTACATAGTTTTGAAGTTGAGCACTGTGTCTCTGTGCTCATCACAGTAAATATCATTACACGTATACATCATGAATAACTATCCCAGGTTTTAAGACAAAGGTGTGGTTGTTATGGGAGTTTCAACATGGAATAGTGTAATTACAATGTGTGTTGTGTTCCAAGCATCATGTGATTTATGGCCTTTGGGTTCTTGTAAAATTAGAGATTCTTAATTTGTGTATATATAGTTAAAACAAATTTTTCGAAGTGAGCTTTCTAGATTAAGATAACTTCAGGTATTTTTCATTTCCCTCAGCATGAAAGTTTGCCAGATAAAATATGGAAACCTGATGTTTTCATTACTGAATGTCTTGGTTTAGAATGTATTAATAATGTTCTATGAAAAGGCTTGGTCTTAAATTCCAGGTTTTTAAAAATATGTTTATTGAAAGGTGGAATATTTTTGAATGCTTGAGACTTGTCTACTGAGTGAAGTGGGAAAGAAAAAAGACATTTGGGGAATACCTCCAGCCATATTGTAATGCATTGCTGAGCCATAGCCTTGCACAATAGAGCTCAAGTTAGCGGTTCCAGCCTGGAAAATGTCCTTCTTTGGTCTGTACATCCTAGAATTCAGTTTACATGTTCCACCCGGCTTGATCTGGCTTGATGAAGCATCAGTAATACATGTTGTATATATCTGAACAGCAAAAGAGTCACAGAATCATAGAGTTGAAGGGGTCCAATGCCTTGCCATACAGAAAAATACAATGAAAGCACCTCTGTCAGATGGCCAACCAGCCTCTGCCTAAACACTTCCTATGGTATTTTTTCTTCGTAGACTCTGTGAATGCACACATGTGAAGTATCTGTGCCTGTGCAGGCTCCAACAGAAAACTTCCAAAATTTAAACCCAATGTTTTGGCAGTGACCCTGCCCACTCCCCTCCTCAGCGCATAAAAGGTACCCTGGCTGCACGCTCCGCAGTTCCTGTTTTTCTGTCGCAAAGCTCGCTTTGGAAACTTCTTCGCTATGTCTACTACTAGACTTAAGTGGTGTACCCAGTGCACCACTAAATTCCCGTACTCCGATGGGCACGCAAAGTGCCTTCTCTGTCTCTCAGAAGCCCACGTTGTCGGCTCTTGCCGTCATTGCCAGACCCTCACAGCCCAGGCTCGAAAGAATAGGGCGGCCTGACTCAAGTCTTTGCTCTACAAGCAAACCCTCGCTCCTTCGACTGTGGAGCCTTCCACTTCCGTTTTAGTCCAACCTGCTTCAAATCTGAAGTCTACATCCTCGATGACTTCGAGATCGTTGAGACCAGCTCAACCGGCCAAACTGCCTTGCACCATGACTACAGTAATGGTCGTAGCGTGGCTCTCCTTGACCTCGACCTCAGTGGCCTCGGTATGGTCCACTCGGTCAAACATGGTGATACCGCCATCTTCTTCTCCTATGAAGATTGCCTTTAAGAGGGCCCACG